>NC_090934.1:1098982169-1099643835 GCF_040938575.1 Ambystoma mexicanum | reverse complement strand
TTGCATCCTCTTCTGACCAAGTATCTGATTCTGAATCTTGTGCATTTTTAGTTTCCTCTTCATTGTCATCTATATTGATTGACATGAATTCTTTTACTGTTTTTGTTTCCTCATCACCATGGGTACTTGATTTAATAGTGCTCTTTTTTTCAATCATCTGTGCACACCCTTCATTAATTTCGGTGCATATCACAGGTAGGCAGTGTATGCAACAACAACATGTCATGAATATTCATAGTACTGCTACTAGGATCGCAAATAGTTTCCACCCCCACGAATATAATAACTCCCAGAACCAGGAGCCTATATCCCAACCCCCTTCTTGGGTATGAAGTTCAGAGCTTCAGACATGTAGCTTTCTTGTCGCTTCAAAAATCGTAGGAGAGGAGTCGTTTACGAATACACAGCACGCTGATCCCACGATTTTGCAAACACCACCACGATCAACCAGGATTACATCAAGAGCCATTCTGTTTTGAAGTGTCATTAATCTAATCCCTTTCTCCTCTAATGTCATATTGTATAATATATCTGTTGTTCCATTTATTGTTTTTTCTAAGATTCTGGATAGTCGTCGTATATTGTAGGAGTTTATTGCTTGGGCCAAAAATGGTATAAATGATTTTGCTACGTCTACTGCCATTAACCCGTCTTCATTACTTCTTTGTGGCCTAGATCTAGATAGTTTGGCTATATCTGCTGTTTCTAAGAAAAACACTCCTAAATAGCATGTACATCCCCAGTTTCTAGGTACCCAGGGATACGCTTTATCTCCACATATGAAATACGCAGGGTTACCTATATACACTGGTTCTACTTCCCTATTAAGAATCGCTGTATTCATACATCTAGTGAATGTCCCTACTAAATAGGAGCCCTTCTTTTTTAAGCAAAAAGGAACAGAACGTGGGCTGTAGTTTACTGTATAGGAGGGAGGCACTGCATCTTTATTTCCTTCTGATCTCATGCGAAATACGATCACAGATGATTTTTCTGGCACGGACAATCTATCGTGTGCCATTGGTTTGGGCGTAGCTTTTGGTGTTATCATTCGTGCTCTATGAAATATAGAGCAACCTATGGGTCTCATGATAATTTCCTCAAATTCATTCATGTTTGTGCTATCTAATTGACCTGTTTCGCTTTTATTCCATTTTCCATAATACAATGTACTCAGGGATGCACTGCATGCAGAACTTAATGTTAGGGGCTGCACGTACCAACCTATTCCTTTGCCAACATGTTGTGGCAAATGAGCACACACCCAACAGTTATTCTTTTTCAAAATTGAATGTGTCGTGTTCATTATTTGCAGTAATGTGTTATTCCCATAGCCTTCTATGTATTTCTTCCATTGGGGACAGAGTGTAAGTAATTACATGAACAGGGCTTTCAGTGGTGGAGATGTTTCTTATGGGCAAGAGAATTTCTAAGGGGTGCATTTCCTCTAAATACCACAATACCAGTGCTGTCGTTACTGGGGCTATTATACTCATTATGCACATGATTATTGTTAAAGTCAGCATAAAATGTTTCCAATAACCCTTTTTGTGCAATTTTTCAGTTTCTCTGTTTAATTAATTATCAGTAGTGGTGCAGGAGGGGCAAAAGCTGGTTCTGGCATCTTCTTCCACGGTTCTTCTTCTTCAGCGATGTTCGTCGTGAATATCTCTCCTCTTGGCACTCGTCCGAATGTCAATAAGTTCGATAAATGTCAACAGTCTATTCTGCCAGTTCTCAGCTGCCTGGATTGCTTATACGTTGGGCAAGATCTCTATGCATTTGCACATTGCTCAAAAAACTCCAGAGCAGTTATCAATTGCCTTTGCGCCCCGCTTGTTTGCTCGGGTTCAGGACACATGGATTTTATGTTAGCACCGAGGAGTCTCGTTGTTGGGCTGTCTGATTTGCACAACCCTCACGCCGCTCTCCTCTAAGCCTCCAGTTCCTACTTCATCCGAGAATAGGAAACAGAGGCAACAAAAGATCAACAAAATGAAGATTTGATCACTCCTCCTTTCGACGTCATAGATTGTACCGCCTTGCTCTTGGTACCGTGTGATCAATGAACAGTGCTGGTGCACTTCCAGACTCAAACTCGGAGTCAGCCTGTGGCGCAATGGAAGATGATGGCGGGTGCCACAGTGATAATGCAGGTTTCGTTTCAGGCTGCGGCACAATGGCAGATACTGGTGGGCGCCAAAGTGGTACACGTTTCGTGTCGGCCAGCAGTGATGCAGATTCTGCTGGACAATGTTGGGGCACTCTTTGCCCTTCCTCTTTTACAGCAATCTTTTCAGGATTCCTTTCAGGATCAGGCAAACTTTATGGCAAAGAACTGGCAATCGTGTCTTTTGTTTCTGGAACCGCTGTTTCTTTCTGGTCGCCTCGATCAGTCAGTTTTTCAGATGGTGACGGCACCTTCTTGGCATGGGTTGCGTAAATCCACGCTTTTTGTCCATCCACTCAAATGGCCGTCTGCGTTGTCAGGAGTATCAAATAGGGACCACGCCACCTGGGGGCTAACGATGTCTTTCGCTCAAAGTTTTTCATTAGCACCCAGTCTCCTGGCTCCAGTGCGTGTCCCGGGCCAGTGTATCTGATCGGTAATGCCTCCTGCACCTGCTGATGAATCAAACGCAATTTTTGATTCAGGAGATTACAATAAATGCTGAGCACAGGGTATTCGATTTCCCTCAGCTTCTTCGGCTGAGGTGCACACCAAACATTCGCTGGTCTCCCTATGACTATTTCATATGGTGAGAGCCCAGTTCTTGCCTGCACAGATGTTCGCATGCACAGTAGCGCTATTGGTAACACATCTACCCAACTTAACTTGCTTCCTGCGCATATCTTGCTAATCTTAGATTTCAGGATTCCTTTGTGGCGTTCAATAAGACCGGCCAACATCGGATGTCTCGAACAATGGAATCGCTTATCGATCTGGAGACCTGCGCAAATCTGTAATATTACTGCGCCCACAAAATGCGGACCATTGTCTGACCATATGACACGGGGCAGACCAAAACGGGAGAAATACCCCTTCAACATTACTTTTGCCGTGCTCATGGCAGTGCAGTCTTTTAATGGATATGCTTCCACCCATTTGCTAAATGCACAGGTGACCACGAGGACATACTTCAAGTTTTGGCATCTCTCCATCTCTATGAAATCAAAATGGATTACCTCAAAAGGCATAGAGGGAGGGCCAAAACTGCCTGTTGGAGTCACCGTTCCCTTCCCCACATTGTGTTGTAGACATGTGATACAGTTTTGAACCAGCCTCTCGGCATTCTTTTTTATGTGTGCATTTTCCCATACCGTGGCTAGATGCTGAACTATCTTTCTGGCACAAATATGAGTAGGGCTGTGGGCCATCGTGACCATTGCAGTTACATAAGAGTTGGGCAGCATCCAGTTTTTAGTTCCCTTGTCCACCCAGCAACCCCGCAGATGTAATTCAGAAGAGCCCTCACCCCACCCTTGTATTTCATCTGCAGTGGCTTCCGCCTGCATCTCTTTGAAAGTGGCAATGTCACGATGCCCGCTCCTGGGGAGCCGGCTCAGGCCCTGCGTCCCCGAAAGCGGACATCAAGTCCCCGGGGAAGGTCCCAGTGACCCCTTATAGGGGCCCTTTGGACAGCGTCCTGGCGCCTATGGCGCCAGACTCATAGAAATAGTCAGTCCTGGCGCCATAGGCACCAGGCTCATTATGAAAGTGTTTGGGTGCACTTACCTGATGCAGACCATGCTGCAGAACCCCGGCCTCCTTGAGGCCTGAAAGGAACTACTTTACCTGTGGGACTCATTTACCACCCGGAAGTGGTCGGGGAAGGATACATACCTGATTGGAGGAAGGACACATTCTAGGAACTTCTTCCAAGGCTATTTAAACCACACCCGATCAGCCACACGTGCTTCGCGTTGTTCTGCATCTAGCAGCTGGACGCTCACCGTGTCTGCTCCTGCATCCTGACTTCTGCCACGCCTGCCAGCATCCTGAATCACCTGCAAAGGAAGGGAACAAGAGAACAGAAGAAGGAAAAGGCCTTACCTGCTAAATCTGCATCCCAGAGACATTTCGCCGACAATCCTGACAAGGAAGACATTTATTTTTAAAAGCACATCACATCGATCGCTGCAGCACCTCATTCTACTCATCTTACAGGGCGCTTCCATGTTCTGCAGCGACCATCCGGATTCACAGTCGCGCCCCAGCGCCTAGGGAGAAAAAGACAATAACGAAGGTGAGAGAAAGAAGGGAAAAGGGAAGCTAAATCTCCATGTTAAGACTTACCTGCTGGGTCATTCCCTTTTCGTTGCGGGTCCGCGCCGCATGCAGGCATTTTCGGACCCCGGCCCCTAAGGGGAAAAAGACATCAGCGTTAATGAGCGGATGAAAAGACATTACCAAGACGCTCATTAAAGACTTACCTGATTTCCACAAGGATTTCACCTCTCATCTCGGGTCGGTGCCTGTTCCCCGGCATTCCGTACCCCGGCCCCTATGGGGAAAAAGACACTAGCATTAGAACATTAATGCATGGACACAAGGGGAACCACTTATCAAAAACTTAGTAACTGGATACCAAAGCGCCCCTGCATCAGAAGCAGGATGGAGAGCTCGTCCTTCCAGACCCTAAGGTGAGACGCTACGGGGAAGCACAGAAGGGTTTTGAGGAGGGTGAGAGGGGTAAGTGGGAGGCCGATTGCATTACCCCGCAGACAGTTAACCCCCTATTTTCACCTACAGAAGGATACTTCTGCGAGTCAGACAAGCTAGATTTGGGGCCCGGTCCAGTCCGTCTCCCAACCCTTGTGCATCACCTTAGACGAGGTCACAACAGCGCGAACCAGGCCAGCGCCTCCGTGGGAGTCAGGTGAGCGTTACAGAATGCAAAGCCTTCCTACAAATTCCCACCCAGGCGCTATGGAAACTTCTGAGACTGATCAGTTGGCACAATTACTGGGGGAATTACGGGCCGAAGTACATGCCGCTCATCAAGAGACTAATGCCCTCAAGAGGGAATTAATAATATCAAAGGAAAGAACTGATGACCTGGCCAGACAGCTTTTGCAAAGTCAAGCTGGGCAAACTCCTCTACCCGGTTCCGGAGGGAACCCCGCTCCTGTGGTTCCCAGTAACCCTGTGCATATTAATCTACCTGGAAACATGCCGCTGGCCCCACCCGAACGCTTTGCTGGGGACCCCAAACGATTCGCCGTATTCATGAATCAGTGTCGTTTGCACTTCCTATGCAGGCCTGGGGCCTTCCCTAATGATCAGACCAAAGTAGCCTTTGTATTGTCGATTCTCCGTGATTTTCAAGGATTTCAAGCAAGCATGGAAAGGTTATTTGCTCGACACTCTCAGGGGCAGGCTCTGGATGATGAACCTCTATCCCTGCGACAGGGCAATCAGGATCTCCTATCCTACATTGCAACCTTTAATAGACTAATTGTAGAAACTGGGTGGCCAGAGGATAAGAGAATCACGTTATTTTATCGAGGTTTACGTGGAGAACTTAAAGATGTCCTGGCCCAAGTTGTAAATCCGCCCCGAGAATGCACAGAATATATAGACTTAGTGGTCCAATTGGATCACAGACTCCAGAACAGAAAAGCAGATCAGTCCAGGTTTGAGACCCGGGTGTTGGTCAAGACCCACGCTAACCCCAAGGGAGTTGATGTCTCAGAGCCTATGCAAATTGGTGGGGTTAATTTATTTTTAAATGTCTTTATTGGCATTTGTGAGTAAACTTGTACAAGGATAGGATTCTGAAAGCAGTTACATTCAAAATGCAATAACTGGCGTAAATGTGATATGGTGATCAGCTTATAACCAACGACAAAACTATTAATAAAGAACAAACAAACTAAGGAAGAAAGGGAAAAGAAGAGAAAAGAAATAACAATAACAGTAACAGTGACTGTCCCAACTCTCGGTGTGGTTTCTTAATCAATGTCGCCAGGTTCGGGGAGTGGGTCCGGAGGCGGGTATCGGCTTTGCTCCCTCAGTACAGTTGCTGGGTGGAGCCCTTGGGTGTGGTGGGCTAATCTGTAGTGTCTGTTGCTTTCTAGGATGCAAGGGGGGTGGGTTCAAGGAGGTTTGTAGCTCGTTGCAAAGACCATGTCTCTAAGGAGGGCTTTCCAGGCCTCCAGCACATTGCTCACATCGTCGCCGCCACATTTGTTTCCCTCCTCCCAGGCTACAGTCTCAGCCGTAGTCCATCTTTCCATTTCCCTGATCCAGGGGTCATACCTGGGGCCCGCTGGGGCCTTCCAGGCCATGGCAATTGTTCTCTTAACTAGAAGGCAGGCCATATCCATAAGCTTCGTTAAGTGTTTGATTTTACCAAGTCTCGGATAGGTGCCCAGTAGGCACTCCTTGGGTGTCCACTCGTAAGTTTCTAGGCCAGCATTCCTGCAGGTCCGTTCAGCGGACTGCCAGAGTTTCTGAGATTTGGAACAGGTCCAAAACATGTGAATCATGTCCGCCAGGTCTGAGGAGCACCAGGGGCACCTTGAGTCCGCTTTGTTGTTGAACGTGGATATCCGGTGAGGGGTCATATACGTTCTGTAGAGTACGTTCAGTTGGATCAGTCTAAACCTGGCGTTTCTGGATACCTCCTTTGGATATATCAGGGCTCTCGCCCATTCGGCCTCTGTGATTTCAGTCCGGAGGTCTGCCTCCCATTTTACCTTCAGCCGGGCGCTCTTTGGGTTGGGTCGATCGTTCAGTTGAGTGTACAACCTGGACGTCGGTCTCCATCCGTCACCAACGTCATACATTTCTCTCAGGAGGGGGTGAGTTTCTGGTTCCTCAGGCCATGCGACCCAGTTCTTTCTGGCCACATGTCTCACCTTTTGGTACCAGAGGAAATGGCCCAGTGGTAGTCCATCTCCTTCTCGAAGCGACTCGAAGTCCCTGAAGAGGCCATCATGAAACATGTCCCCCCATGTGTAGAGACCATGGTTCTCCCATCTCCTCATAGTTGCCAGGTCGGTGGAGGTTTTGCAGACATCCGTCATCATGGGGGTGTCGGGTGTATAAGAGCGTTGCAGGCCCGCCATGGATCTCACCTTGTTCCATACCCGCCTTCCAACCTCTAGTATAGTGGGTGGGTTGGGGGGTCCAAGTCGGGGGTTCCAGAGTAGCTCCTTGGGATACAGCGGTGAAGAGGAGTGGGATAGAAGTTCTAGCTCAGCTGAAGGTTCATCTGAGAGCCATTTTGCCAGGTGTGTCGACTGAGCCGCCAGAAAGTATCTCTGGAAGTCGGGGAGCTGAATGCCGCCCTCTGCGTAAGGGAGTGTGAGGGTATTCAGTGTGAGTCGGTGCCGGGCTCGTCCCCAGAGGAAGTCCCTGATCAGAGAGTCGAGTGTCCTGAAAAAGGGTGGGGGAATGTAATACACCACGTTGGTGAAATAGTAGAGGAACCTGGGGAGGATTATCATTTTAGCTATCGCCGCCCTCCCCATCATGGAGAGCGGGAGCTTTGACCAGAACTGTATGGATCTCCGCACTCCGCCCATTGCGGCCTCCGTGTTGGCTTTGTGGGTGGATATTGGTGAATGTGTGATGTTGAGGCCTAGGTATCGAAAAGTGTCCACCTGCCAACGGATCCCGATCTCAGGAAGCTCCTCCTCAGGTTTATTTTTCAGTCTTGCTAGTGGGAACGCGCAAGACTTCTGCCTGCTAAATCTTATCCCCGAGTATCTTGCAAAGTTGTCCAGAACATCCAATACAATCGGGGCATTCTCCAAGGGGTCGCGCAGGTATAGGAGGACGTCGTCGGCATATAACGAGATGATGTTGTCTGATCCTCCAATGCTGATGCCAGCGTCAAAGAACTGCTTCCTGAAGTATATTGCCACCGGCTCCAGGCCTAGAATGTACAGCATTGGAGACAGTGGGCATCCCTGTCTGGTACCCCTCTGGATGGGCCAGGCCCTCGATATCATGACACCCGTTTTAACTCTTGCCAATGGGTCGCTGTACAGGACCTCTATCCAGCGGATGAAGTGTTCGCCAAGTCCGAACTCCCTCAGGGTTTCGATCAGCCACTCCCAGTAAATAGAGTCAAAGGCTTTTATGGCATCCAGTGAGAGTACTGCTAGATCTTCCTCGCTTTCGGACGTCTGTGAAATGATATGTTGGAGCCTCCTGAGATTGGCGGAGGTGTTACGCCCCGGAACGAAGCCATTCTGGTCCTCATGTACCAGGGAACCGATCACCCTCGAGAGCCTTTTGGCCAATATGGTCGTCAATATTTTGCCGTCG
Organism: Ambystoma mexicanum; assembly: GCF_040938575.1. Lineage (NCBI taxonomy): Eukaryota > Metazoa > Chordata > Amphibia > Caudata > Ambystomatidae > Ambystoma > Ambystoma mexicanum. The sequence goes on along the minus strand of NC_090934.1, from coordinate 1,099,635,554 downwards.
TAGTTTAGGAGCGCCAGTGGGCGATATGAGTCACATCTATCGGCTGGTTTGCCTGGCTTGAGCATCGGGACGATGAGGGTTTCTCTCATAGTGTTAGGGAGAGTGCCCGACTCGTATGCCTCCGTATATACTGCGTGTAGTATAGGAGAGGTGATCTCCTCGTAGGCCTTGTAGAATTCTGGGATGAGTCCATCTGTGCCAGGAGCCTTGCCTGTGGAGAGGGATCTGATTGCATCTGTGATGTCCTCCACCGTAATAGGCTCCCCAAGTTTGTCCTGTTGTTCCTGGCTCAGCCTAGGCAGTCCCACCTCAGCCAGCGTATCCTTTATATCTGCTATGGGGACCTTCGTCTCATGAGTGTATAGGTCGTTATAGAATTCCGTGAAGGTATCATTAATCTCTTGTCGTGTTCTGCAGGTCTTTTCGTTCGTATCTTTGATCTCCTTGAGGGCCTGTCTCGGGTGCTCTTTCCTACATAGCCATGCGAGTATTCTGCCCGGTTTGTCAGCTTCCCTGTGGGCCTTCGAGGTGCGCACAGAGAAGTCAAACTTCGAGAGTCTTTCCCATGCCTCCCTGCAATCCTCTCTGATCAGTTTCAGTTCAGCCTCCCTTTCGGTGGTTGGTGGGGCGCCACTTTCAAGTCGCTTTATTCTCTCCTCCACGACCTCCAGTTCTCTCCTCAGTTGTCGCCTGATCCCGCCCGCCTCGGCGATTATCTCCCCCCTTGTCACTACTTTCAGCGCCTCCCAAAGCGTGCTCCACTTCTCGACCGAACCCTTATTTATCGCTAAATATTCTTCCAGCTTTTCTCTTAGGGTTTCCTTGAATGCTGGGTCGGTCAAGGCATCTGATGGCATGCGCCACGTCGGGATGGGGGGGCGGGGGCCCTTGAGGGAGAGCTGCAACAGCAAGGGGGAGTGATCAGATATTGTTCTGCCCATGTATTCTGCCAATTCAACTTGCGGGGTTAGTTCGTTGGCGATGAAGAAGTAGTCCAGTCTCGTGTGGAGGCTATGGGGAGCCGAGTAGAATGAATATGATCTATCCGAGGGGTGGAGGTCTCTCCAAATGTCCGTCAGGTGTAGGTCTGCCACCATCCTGGGGAGGGCCCCAGGAGAGGCGCTATGGGGCATGCGTGGAGCTGTCGATCTGTCCAGTTCCGGGTTCATAATAGAGTTGGAGTCCCCCCCCCATATGAACGTATACTCTCGGTAGTGCAGCAATTTTGCGCATAGGTCCTTGATGTGTGAGGGTATATTGTGCTGGGGAAAATACGAATTTACTATACACAGGGGAGTGTTCTCAAGCATGCCCCACACTATTGCATACCTGCCCTCTTTATCCAGCTCCGTTCCCATTTGTTGAAATGGTGTGTCCGGGCTCACCCATGTATAGACTCCTCTTGCGTACTTTGAGAAGGATGCGCCGCTACCCTGGCCTCCCCAGTATTTCAGGATTTTGTCTGTGGCCTCCAAGGTGAGATGTGTTTCTTGCAGGAGGGCCAATGATATTTTTTTCCTCTTTAGATAAGAAAAAATCCGGTTTCTTCTTATGTATGTTCCCATCCCTCTAACGTTCCATGTAATTAGCTTGAGTCTTGCTGCCATTGCATAAGTGGGTTCCTCGATGAGGGGAGTGCCACCCCTTCTCCCAGTGTTGCATGAGCCGTATTGTAGGGTGGGTGATGAGCCATTTGTGTGGGGTGGGTAGGCCCGCCTAGGCCCAGGAAATCTTTATTCATCCGGGTTGGGACAGTCATAACAATAACAACTTGGAACAAGTAACTAAAACTAATGCACCCAGCTTCAGCCACCGGGGTGGAGTGCTCGGGGGCCCTCGCGCCGTCCGACCTAGTCCAGGTCTCTGGCGCGAGTGGTTGTGTGCAGGAAAGAGGTCTGCACTGGTCAACGGTGGGTCCGTGGTCTGTGTCCATGGGCGGGAGGTCGAGTGAGCCCGCAGTCATTTAGCGTTCTGATGTGGTAGTTTTTCTTCAGTATTGGTATAGCCTCGGTTCGGTTTGGAGTATAATACCAAAGAAATGGGTGCTCCAGCCGCGTTAGTATGCGGTCAGCTTTTTGGGCGTGCTAAGTGCGTTCCTCTAGCGTGGTTTCTTTGGGAGCCTCAGCAAGGTTATTGTGTTCCATCCACATAGTGGCCGCTTCTGGTGATTCCAAGAATATTGCCCGCCCATTGTGGATTACTTTTAGTCGTGATGGATAGAGCAGCATGTATTTTATGTTCAGTGTCCTCAGCTGGGCCTTGATGGGGACAAAGGAATTCCTTGCTCTCTGCACCGATTGGGTATAGTCGGGGTAGATGGTAATCTTTGAGTCACCCCGCTCGATTATACCTCCTTCCCTCGAGAATTTCAGGATCACCTCTCGGTCGCGGAAATTGAGGACCTTGGCGATGATGGGGCGGGGGTAGGATCCAGGCGGGGGGCGCTTCTGGAGGGATCTATGAGCTCTTTCAATGGCGAATCCCTGCGAGAGTTTCGACACCCCTACTTCCTGCTGTATCAGGGACTCCACATAAGCCGTCGGGTCCATGGTCTCCGACCCCTCCGGTACGCCCAGGATCCTGATATTGTTCCGTCTGGCCCGACCCTCTGCTTCTTCGGATCTCGCCTCCAAGAAGTGCACTTTCCGTTTGAGGTCCGCTACCTCTTTCTGTAGAGACGTCGTCTCATCTGAGATGTCCTTCTGGGAGGATTCGACTATGGTGACGCGCTCCGTTAAGTTGCGGGCATCTTGCCTGATAAGTTGTATGTCCGTCTTAACCTCCCCGATTTTCGTATCGATGAATGTCCTCAGGGCCGCGATCGCCTCAAGCACTTGATTATGTCTGGTCTCATCCCCAGGGGCATCTTGTGCTGGTGAGGTCTTCGGTGTGGATTGAGCAGCAGGCTTGGATGTTACAAAGGGGTCCAGAGTAGCGTGCTTGGCTTTGTTCCTCGCGGCAGCCATCTTGCCTCTTTGATGCCGTCGCCACCCTCTCCCCCGTGTCTATCGGCCGCGTAGCGATCTTCCTCCTGGCCCTTCTTGGCTGCTGCACCGGGTCCTGACGGTGCCCTCGAGTGGCCCGAGCCGGGGTGCACTCGACTGCAGGGAGGGACTGCTCGAGTCAGCGAGTCGCTGGCTCCCGGATCCAGTGCGAGCCGCTGGGTTATCAACGTGAGGCGGCCGCCATCTTGTGTGCCTCGCCCGGGAAGAAGGGGGAGCCAGCGCCGGGTCGCGGTAGAAGCTTCTCAGGCCCCGATTTTCGTCGGGGTTGGGTGGAAGACAAGGTCTCCCGCTTCGGCCGCCGGTGGATCTCCTCGGATGCGGTGTCTGTGGGCTGAATCACCTTGAAAAGGATCGGACTGCTGCGGCCCAGACGGAGCTCAGGGAACTCGCGTCCTCACTCCGTGGACATCAGGCCACGCCCCCCAAATTGGTGGGGTTAAAGGACATTTAACTCAAAAGGAACGTGAAAGGAGGCGGCAATTAAAGTTATGTCTTTATTGTGGGAACTCTGGCACTTTCTACGAGATTGCCCGGCAAAACCGCCCCGAAAGGCGGTAGGGCCTGCTGATAAAAACCTTGAAGACTCTGTTTCGGGAAACGACTCAGCCCGACAAGCGTAGGGGTCCGCTTGCCGAGCTTGAAAACTAACTCTCAGACCTCGCATTTCATAGTGCCAATGGTTCTCGTAGATCCAGAACAGCCTAAGCAGTTGCATGCAATAAAGGCATACATCGATAGCGGGGCTATTGGAAATTATGTGGACCGTGAGTTGGTCTCCAGGATTAACCTCCCACTCCGTCCTAAAACCAGCAAAGATGTCATCACCACAGTAGATGGAACTGAAATTGCCTCTGGACCGGTAACGCATTCCACTACTGAGGTGACTCTTATTGGTCCCGACGGCCATCGGGAGGCAGTTGTGTTTGATGTAATCAAGGCCCCACAGTTTCAGGTTATTCTTGGAATTCCTTGGTTAGAGACACATAATCCTCGAATTGATTGGCGAGCTAAGAGAATAACCTTCCTGGATTGTGCACAAACCTGTTATCCAGAAAACCTGAAGATTAATCTAGCATCTGTAACCTCTGCCTCCATGCAATTGCCTCCGGAATACCAAGACTTTCAGGACGTCTTCCAAAAGGAACAGGCCAACACGTTACCTCCTCATCGATCGTACGATTGCCAAATCGATCTGGTGCCCGGTGCACAACCCCCTTGTAGCAGTATTTATGCCCTTACCGAACCTGAGAACCTGCATCTGAGACAATATTTGGATCAATACCTCGCCAATGGTTTTATTCGCCCGTCAAAGTCCCCGGCATCCTCGGCTTTGTTCTTCGTGCCTAAAAAGGAAGGCGACCTCAGAACTTGTATTGATTACCGCGCATTGAATCAGATAACGGTTAAAAACCGTTATCCTCTGCCTCTGATCCCTGAACTCCTTGACCAGGTAAAGGACGCTTGCATATACACCAAGTTAGACCTCCGGGGGGCATATCATCTGGTGCGAGTAAAAGAAGGCGACGAATGGAAAACGGCCTTCCGTACTAAGTATAGATTATTCGAATACCAGGTAATGCCCTTCGGGTTGTGCAATGCGCCTGCTGCCTTCCAATTCTTCATGAATGATGTCCTTCGGGAACTCATCGATGTTTGTGTTGTCGTCTATATCGATGACATTCTAGTGTACTCTTCTTCGGAATCTGATCACAGAAAACACGTTAGGGCAGTTCTGGAAAAACTGTGCCAACACAAACTATTTGCTAAACTGGAGAAATGTGTTTTCCATACCACAGAAGTTGAGTTTCTCGGTTTCATCCTGACACCCAAAGGAGTCCGAATGGACTCAAGAAAAGTGGATGCCATCCTCAAATGGCCATCACCTAGCTCTGTAAAAGGGGTTCAAAGCATGCTCGGCTTTGCCAATTTCTATCGCAGGTTTATCCCGGAATTTTCACGCATAGTACAACCCATTACTGCACTCTTGAGGAAAAATAAATGTTTTGAATGGTCTGAAGAAGCCGAGCAGGCCTTCCAGGATTTAAAAGCTAAGTTTACCTCTGCATCTATATTGAAACACCCACGTCCATATCTCCCGTATGTCGTCGAAACTGACGCATCCAGCCTAGCCATGGGAGCAGTTCTGTCTCAAAGAGATCCCGAAACCAACCAACTGCATCCCGTAGCATTTTGGTCCAGAAAATTCTCAGCACCAGAGATTAATTATGCAATCACTGACAAAGAACTGTTAGCCATAAAGTCCGCTTTTAAAGCCTGGCAGCATTACCTGCTTGGCGCTCGACATACCATCACAGTGATCACTGATCACCGGAATTTACAGTATTTGAAAACCGCCAAGGCTCAGTCATCACGGCAGCTCCGATGGGCTTTGTTTTTCACTGAATTTGATTTCGTGATTACCTATCGACCTGGCTGCAAGAACGGCAAAGCAGACGCCTTATCCCAAATTGGAATGGGAGAACCTGATACAAACTCAGAACCAGTACCAATAATTCCCAAACAGAGAATTCTAGGCATGACTTCGTTACAGACGCTTGAAGACATTCAAGTCAGAGTGAAACAACTCCTGGACCCTACAGTCCTACAGGATTGGATACAAAAGGGATCAGACTTTACCATAGATAATGGTTTACCTTATTACCAAGGACGCTTATTCCTGCCACACAAGGATTTACACAAACTAGTTATTTCCGGTTATCATGATACATTAATAGAGGGACACCCCGGTATTGCCAAGACAATGGAAAAGGTGAAATGACAATTCTGGTGGCCCTCTTGGCGAAAAGATGTTAAATCTTTTGTGATGTCCTGTGGTGTTTGCGCCCAAAATAAAGGTCAAAAGAAAAGACCAGCCGGTCTCCTCCAACCTCTAGACGTACCGCCAGCACCCTGGCACACCCTATCAATGGATTTTATTACGGACCTGCCTCCTTGTTCGGGATACAATACCATTCTGGTAATTGTGAATTTGTTTTCCAAAATGGCCCACTTCATTCCTTTGAAAGGTTTACCTTCAGCTTCTGTCCTAGCCAAAGAATTCCTCGAAAATATTGTTCGGCTACATGGATTCCCATCTATACTCATCTCTGACCGGGGAAGCCAATTCATTTGCCACTTCTGGCGCAAATGTTGTCAAATGGCACAAATCGACGTAAGATTATCGACCAGTCACCACCCTCAGACCGATGGTCAGACTGAGAGGACAAATCAGACCCTTGTTTAGTACTTACGGTGTATGTTACAGCAATCTGAAAGCAACTGGAAAGACATTCTTTGGATAGCCGAATACGCATATAATAATTCGGTACACTCTGGAACTGGCCATAGTCCTTTTTATACCTTGTTTGGACATCACCCTCGAACCTCAAACCTCGACTCACCTCAGAACCTCGGAGTGCCCGCAGTAGAACATCTGCATTCTACCATTACCCGAGCCTTCAAAGAGGCAACCACGCATTTACAACAAGCCAAGAGAAAATACAAGGAGAATGCTGACCTACATCGGAGTGAAGCACCTCCGTATCAGATTGGGGATCAAGTGTGGTTAGCTACCAGACATTTACCGCTCAAAGGGCCCCGAACTTTTAACCCAAAATATCCGGGACCTTATTCTATTACGGCAATAATTAACCCAGTAGCGGTTAAACTTGATTTACCAGCTAATATGCGAATTCACCCTGTTTTTCATGTGTCACTTCTGAAACCAGTGGTACCCGGAACCCGACTACTCAAACCTCCAGAACCTATTCAAATAGATGGGGAACCCGAATTCGAAGTGAGGAACATTTTAGTTTCAAAAATGTTTAGGTCAAAGCTTTTCTACCTAATTGATTGGAAGGGGTACGGACCTCAGGAGAGGTCGTGGGAACCCAGTGACCATGTGCATGCACCTCGATTAGTCAGGAAATTCCACCGACTCTTCCCAGACAAACCAAAACCCCCGGAGGGAACAACCTTGGGAGGGGCCTTGGGGGGGTGTGCTGTCACGATGCCCGCTCCTGGGGAGCCGGCTCAGGCCCTGCGTCCCCGAAAGCGGACATGAAGTCCCCGGGGAAGGTCCCAGCAACCCCTTATAGGGGCCCTTTGGACAGCGTCCTGGCGCCTATGGCGCCAGGCTCATAGAAAACGTCAGTCCTGGCGCCATAGGCGCCAGGCTCATTATGAAAGTGTTTGGGTGCACTTACCTGATGCAAACCATGCTGCAGAACCCCGGCCTCCTTGAGGCCTGAAAGGAACTACTTTACCTGTGGGACTCATTTACCACCCGGGCGTGGTCGGGGAATGATACATACCTGATTGGAGGAAGGACACATTCTAGGAACTTCTTCCAAGGCTATTTAAACCACACCCGATCAGCCACACGTGCTTCGCGTTGTTCTGCATCTAGCAGCTGGACGCTCACCGTGTCTGCTCCTGCATCCTGACTTCTGCCACGCCTGCCAGTATCCTGAATCACCTGCAAAGGAAGGGAACAAGAGAACAGAAGAAGGAAAAGGCCTTACCTGCTAAATCTGCATCCCGGAGACATTTCGCCGACGATCCTGAAAAGGAAGACATTTATTTTTAAAAGCACATCACATCGATTGCTGCAGCACCTCATTCTACTCATCTTACAGGGCGCTTCCATGTTCTGCAACGACCATCTGGATTCACAGTCGCGCCCCAGCGCCTAGGGAGAAAAAGACAATAACGAAGGTGAGAGAAAGAAGGGAAAAAGGAAGGTAAATCTCCATGTTAAGACTTACCTGCTGGGTCATTCCCTTTTCGTTGCGGGTCCGCGCCGCATCCAGGCATTTTCGGCCCCCGGCCCCTAAGGGGAAAAAGACATCAACGTTAATGAGCGAATGAAAAGACATTACCAAGACGCTCATTAAAGACTTACCTGATTTCCACAAGGATTTCACCTCTCATCTCGGGTCGGTGCCTGTTCCCCGGCATTCCGTACCCCGGCCCCTATGGGGAAAAAGACACTAGCATTAGAACATTAATGCATGGACACAAGGGGAACCACTTATCAAAAACTTAGTAACTGGATACCAACGTGCCCCTGCATCAGAAGCAGGATGGAGAGCTTGTCCTTCCAGACCCTAAGGTGAGACGCTACGGGGAAGCACAGAAGGGTTTTGAGGAGGGTGAGAGGGGTAAGTGGGAGGCCGATTGCATTACCCCGCAGACAGTTAACCCCCTATTTTCACCTACAGAAGGATACTTCTGCGAGTCAGACAAGCCAGATTTGGGGCCCGGTCCAGTCCGTCTCCCGACCCCTGTGCATCACCTTAGACGAGGTCACAACAGCGCGAACCAGGCCAGCGCCTCCGTGGGAGTCAGGTGAGCGTTACAGGCAATTCCATTCTCTATCATGCAGGGCACTTCTTCAGACTGTACTATTAACATTTTTGTACTCCAATCAGTGGCTGTTTGCTTCGCAATCCTGTCTGCAAATGCGTTTCCCTCTCCCACTTTACATGTTTCCTTTTTATGCGCCTCGCATTTCGTAAGTGCAGACAGCAATCATACAATCAAAGGGCCATGTTGGATCCTGGCCCCATGTGATGTTAGGAAACCTCTCTCAGCCCAGAGTCGGCCAAAGTTATGAACCACGCCAAAGGCGTACTGACTGTCAGTATATAAGTTTACACTCAGATTCTCAGAAATCTCACAAACTCTAGTTAATGCTATTATCTCTGCTGCTTGTGCAGAGTTGTAAGGGATTCTTTTACTCTCCACAATACTTTTTAATGTGGTAATGGCATAGGCAGCAGTTGATGTGCCATCGGGTAGTTTAAAACAGGAGCCGTCACAAAATAACTCTCTATCTGGCTCTTTTTGTGGGGTATCTGTTAAATCAATTCTTCCCTTCGTCTCTTTCTCAGTAACCATTAAACAATCATGGGGAGGTGATTCGTTGTCACCAAGTTCTTCCGTGGGTAGTGGCATTAATTCTGCAGGATTTAAAGCGCTACACCTCATAATTTGGATGTGTGGCGCGAACAGGACAATTTCATATCTAGTCAATCTAGCAGATGTGAGGTGTTGCGTCTGTGTTCTGTTTAATAGAATGTCTATGGCATGTGGCACCATCAAAATTAAAGTGTGCCCCAATACCATCCCTTCCGTTTGTTTCACTGATGCAGCAGCCGCTGCAACAGCTCGCAAACATTGTGGTAATGCGCGCGCTACAGGGTCCAGCGCAGAAGAAAAATAGCCGCACGGCCTATTTCTTCCACCTTGTTCCTGTGTTAAAACTGCCAACGGGCAGCCGTCATTCTCATGCACAAACAATCTGAAAATATTTTCATAATTTGGTGTGCCCAAAACTGGAGCAGAACATAATGCAGTTTTGAGCAAGTCAAATGCTTTCTGACATTAAGGCATCACAACATCCTCCTTTGTCAACTCCACCATCGGCTTCACAATTAGGGCAAAATTCACAATCCATTGCCGACAATAAGAAGCCATGCCTGTTATGGCTCTGACTCCCTTTTGTGTTTTTGGAATAGGCATACCAGAAATACTCTCTATTCGCTCTGGCGTTAGTCTTCTCCCTTCGTTTGAAAGTAAGTAACCAAAATAAGCCACTTCCTTTCGACAATACTGAAACTTCCTTAAGCTGGCTTTGTGGCCATGTGCTGCTAAGTGTGTTAATAGTAAAATGGTACTCTCTTTACAAATCTCCTCTGTATCTGCAGCGATCAACAAATCATCTATATATTGTAGCAGTACACCACCTGTTGGTAACTCTAGCATATCTAGTTGTTCTTTCAATGCTCTGCTGTAGATGCTTGGACTTTCTGTGCAGCCTTGAGGAATACGCCTGAAGGTGAACGATCGCCCTCCTAATGTGAAGGCAAACAGATATCTACTTTCTTGGTGTACTGGAATACTGAAGAAAGCATTCTTCAAATCAATAACACTAAAGTATTCTGCTGAAGATGGAATCATTGTCAAAATTGTGGTAACATCTGGGACCAATGGAAATTGAGGATCTACTACCTTGTTCAGTGCACGCAGATCAATTATGAAACGATATGGTACCTCATTATCTCCTTTCTTATACACTTGGAGAATGGGGCTGTTAAATGTGCTGCCTGTAATCTCTTCAATCATTCCCAATTTTACCAAATCAGACACAATACTTTTCAACCCTTTTTCTCCTTCCGCTGCGATTTTATACTGTGGAATACGCGGTAACGTTACTCCCTCTTTTAGTGTAATTTTCACTGGCTCTATTTTCAAGCATCCCACATCATTATCATTTACCGCCCATATACAAGTTGGCACTTCACTCAATTCTCCTGGCAAAGGTTTGGACAAAAATTCTGATACTGGTACATTCTGTGGTGAAATAGTCAAAAATACTCCATCTGGTGTACAGTGAATAACTGCACTCAGTTTTTTCAACAGGTTTAAACCTAACAAATTTTCCCCGCAGTTTTCTGTTAAGAGAAATGGACAGTACTCAGTGAATGGACCTAATGTTACTGCTACTGGTTGGGACACTGGATTTATTACTGGGGTACCTGCGAACCCTACTGAAATATTTTTTTGTCCTGACAGGGGTATTCCTGGAACCAAGTGATGATCTATTGAATACTTCTGCGCCCCGTATCCACAAGGAAGCTGTGCTCACTATTCCCGACTTTCATTTCTACGTAGGGTCCTTTCTGATTCACGGGAATAGACACTGGTTCCGACCCCTGTCTTGGGCTGTCCTATTGGGGAAACAACACATCATCCGATGTGTAGTCGCTGCTGTTATTATAATACGCATTTGAATGAGTATCAAAAATGTTCCCGCTCCTTCCTCTATTCCCATTTTGCATGTTCTGCTGGCTCTGATTCTGAGTAGAGGTCTGATTCTGGACCTGGTTCTGATTTTGGGCACCATTCCCTTGACTATTTTGGTGCTGCTGCATATTATTTCTATTATGCCCATTCACTCCTGGATGCCCCCTATGCTGCCTTCTCTGGCCATTTCCATTTCTGTTTTGCAGATGCAGACATTGTGCTCGCCAGTGACCTTCCTCTCTGCAATATGCACATTGATTTATTCCCAGAGACCCTCCATGCATGTTCGAATTACCTCTGCCTTGTGCATTCCCTCTCCCTCTATTGTGTCCCGCTACTTGCTGGAGTAGCACCTCAACCATTGTTCGTAATGCTTCTATTCTCATCGGCAAGGGGTATTCATTACATATCTCATTTATCTCCCCTGCGTGAATACTAGGATCTGCCATCCATCTTAGCGCTTCTCATATACATACTTTTAGTTTATCGCCTGTCTGTGCTGACAGCGGTAAATATCCCTGCTGTATATATGGCTTTAAGGCTTCCTTCCTATCTCTTCTAATATCTCTACTCCTATACCCAGGCATGGCAAACATTTCAGCATATTCATTATCAAGAACATTCTTAAGCTCAAACAGTCTGTCTACATGTTCTCTTATTTCTTCATCTCTATCTCTACAATGTGCCAATGCATTCAAGTCTAACAATCGTTGGGGCGGTAACTTTCCAATTAACTGTTTCCATCTGGACACTAAATATTCACCCATGCATTCCAACACTACCTGTCTTTCGTTGCTCCTTCTGAAATCATACATCGCGGCCAATGCTGACGTTCCATCGTTCCCGATTATATACATCTCTGCCTGTTTTTGCAACTCCCGTTTTCTCTCCTTGCTAATCGCGCTACGAGTCACTCTCGCGCATCCACTTTGTCTGGTCCCTTCTCTTGTTTCAACAAATTCAAGTTCAACTACAGGAGCAACAGTTGGGACAGAAACAATCTCTAGGGAGGGAGGTGCAGATGGGACAATGGGAACGGGCAGTATCTGTTGCGGTGCGGATTGGCTAACAGGAGGCGCTGAGTGTGCAGTCTGTAGCTGTGCTAGGATCTGAACAGTTGGGAGGGGCTGAGCAACAGGAGGGGGCTGATTAACAGCTATTGACGCAGTCTTTTGAGTTTCTTGCCTTGGGCCTTGCTTTGTGTCAGTCAATATTTTTTCTATCAATTCATCTGCTCCATGTAATTCTCTTTGTGGATATATTTTTTCTATACTCAACTGATCGCGTCTATTTGACTTTCTCAAACTATTACTCCACTCCTCCTCCTCTTTCTCTTCCGCTTTTTCTGGTTTCGATTTATGCCTGCACGCATGTTTCTCTCTACTTCTATAACGAAGCATAGTTTTCCTTCTCCAGTCCCTAAGAATATCCAATGCCCCAGGGCGTGTTTTCTTTTGTATTAACACCTTTTCCAAATGGTCTACCCTATTCATCTCAAAACTCCCATGATACAGCCACTGAAGGTCCTCCTGTTTTCTGGTTTGCTTATGCCAAATCTCACAAAACATTATCGCTCCCACACCTTATTTCACATACATCTCGTACGCCGGCGTTCCCACCTGTGGCGCGACCTGGCCAGTTTCCAAAGATTGTCCCCCGCAGCGGAAAAATCCTGCTAACGTTGACAATGCCCGAGGCATGTTTTAACCTTACCCTTGGCTAATCAACCTTACACTGGGTGTTTGATTTTTGCAAAATCAACTCTCAACCAATATCAGGACTACTTCGAATCGGGGTACGACTCACCTGATTAGTCAAGTTGTCTTCCAAGACACAATTTGTCCGTATACTGATGCAACCAATGATGTCGTGTCTGCGTATCTTGGCTCACTCTGCCTCGTTTTCGGGACCATCGCCTCCTTGTTCTCTGGCCGGGCACATCGATCAGGGATCAGATGTGTGCAGATCTACAAAGGAGTCTCTCATCGCTTACGCAGGGTGCCCCGAACACCTCTTGATCCCGGCTCGATTGTCCCGTCCTCACCGTTCTCTCCGCTTTCCTTATTTTACAACGTACACGATGGAACAAGTGGGGGAGGGTCCCTATTCGGGTGCCATCTTGAAGGGGCCCCTAGGAGACCCTCGCATGAGGAAACAAGGCAAAATCACCACAAACAAACTGATACGCCAGACACGAGGTTGTATTCCAAAAATATAGGGTTTATTGCAAAGCAAAGTAAGTTCAGTTGGCCAACTGGGTCCCACGCCCCACGACGTGCGTGTTACCAGACCTCGGGGGATGCAAGAGAGAGAAAACGTACATCAGTTACATATATACAAAACAAGCATCTTGCAATCAGTAGTGTCACATCAAATACCGCCTCTTGTACATTTCCTTTGAATTGAGCACAATGATTGACAATGGTGACGAGTATGACACCTTAAACATTTATTTAGCAACAGTTTGCAATTTTGTGAGACTGCAGACATGAGTCTTTGTTGAAAAGAACATACTGCTTCTGTTCTCGCTAGCAAGCTGCGTGTAGGGGGAGAGCCACATTCCAGGCCTTCCTATCTCCTAGTTTCTATTTGGATCCTGGGGGTTAACTCGCTCTCCAGGACTCTACAGGGCTCGGGAAGGGGGGCCGCAAAGAAGAGCATAATTCAAGTCATTTAATGTTCGTTTCTAACATTTCTACTGTGTTTTCGAGACTTGCTGGCACCTGCGGGCTGATTAGGATGCCTCGCTGCTCTCTTTCAAGGATAGCGCGCGGGAGGAGACCGGGCATTTCTATCTGGGTTGCTACGTTATGTTTCAACATCTCTCCCTTGGCCTTGCATTGCGCACTAGTAAAGCAGAATATTATTTCAGCGAAGCATTAGAACAGAAAGCAAAAAGCAAACGTTAGAGAAAACAAAATGGCGATTTCAGTCACCTTAAAATGGCCGCACTCTAGTCAAGCTTATGGTTATGTATCTCTATCACTGAAGGCATGAGACGGTTGGTCTTCGGCCAACACAATACATATCCTCATGATCGAGGGGTGTCTGTTTTTCTGGATCGACAGCACAGCAATTGATATAATGCAGGGGCAGTTGTAAGGGGCAGTTGGGTTAAGCAGGATAAGCAAGGCAACAATCTCATGGGCCCCATGGCTGTCCTATTGTGAGTTCAACTCAGCTGGTGGTGGTGGTGTGGAAAGTTGCAGGGAGAAAGGTGCAGTCAATTGGCTTTGTCATGCACCCTGTGGTGGCAGCTAATTTGGGTACCAAACTTGTTAAAGTAGTTGCAGTGATCATTATACACATTCCCCTATCTGTCTACTGCTCCCGTAACCATGCTGAGGCAAAAGCCCATTCCCTTTGCCCTTGAACCCTGTGTTCGATCGGAACCCTCGCCTTGCCTACAGTGCTGTAACTGTTGCACTTGTAATGTCATTAGTTTTGCCTCCTTGTTCTCTTTCTGTCCCTAACCCTTCTCATAAAAGTGGCAAGCAGCTTACAGTACTTCAGTCAGATTCTTTCCTTCCCAACCAGTTAGGACAGATTTAATCAGAGACGGCTGGTCCATGGGGGGCGGAAGGTGCAGAGCCCCACCAACAATGTGACACCCCTACCATGTCCACGAGTAACCGCAAAATCCTGTTACTCATGGACATGATGAGGGCTGCATTGAATGTGCGCCAGGGAGCACTGAAATATCCATCCCTGCCGTGCATTCGCGCTGTAGGTCCTCCCGGGACAGCAGTGAAAGCCGATAAACTCGCCTGAAAAGGATGCCTGTGGACGTTAAGAAAGGAACACCCCCAAAGCATCCTTTTCTTCACCCAGCCCCCCGTCCGGTCCCTCAAACAGACTAGGGTGGGGTCAGACTTTGCAGACCCCACCCCAGTCTTTGTAAGAGATCGGACAGGGGGCGGGGAGTTGAGGGTGGGTCAGGAGTCTCAGTACCAGCCTCTGAGCTCAAGAGGAGGGTCGATGCTCAGAGGCTGGGGAGGCTAAGGGCTGCAAGTCCACACAGTGATATCACTCTGCAGGGGTGGGGGGCAGGTCATTTGCTCGCCCTGCCTGGCTGTTAGTTTCCACTGGGTGCTTAGCACCCTGCTGCTTTGGGAAGGGTGAGATGATTGTTCACACCTCCCCCTTCCCTTCCTTTGTAGAGGACGAGACTGCGTGTCTCTGTGTGACTGGAGGAGAGGGGCCAGGTTTGGGGGAGGGAGTTGCCCCTCTCCTGGGGCTGCCGGATGGTACCAGCAGTTACCCTGCCTCGCTTTGGGAGGCCCTGCAGCATTGCCCATCACTTATGGAGCTGCAGATGTGTGACTAAATGATTTGCCCAGGATCACACACTTTTAGGCAACTGAGCACATGTTCCCAGGTTTAGTTGATATAAATATTTATTAAGGTTTTGCTTTGCATTTCATGTGCTTAAATAATACTTTATTTATAACAATTGGCCTCATTACGACCCTGGCGGTAAGGCAACAACGGCGCCAGTAGTGCTACCGGCGCCGTTGTTGCCTCACCGCCTCATTACGAGTTCTGCTTGCGGGGCCGCCCTGTACGCCTGGTCAGACCAGACGTGCAGAGCGGCACCCGCTAGCAGAACAGGATGCTAACAACGGGCCTGTCATTAACGGGACCGTTGTTATCCTCCTCCCCATTCCCATTGAGCCCTATGTGGGCTCAAATGGGGATGTACCGGGTCCAGGTCCCAAAAATGTGAATTACCGGGCCCGCAAAGGTCAGAATGGCCCAGTAATTCCCATTTTTCGGGACCCAGACCCGAGTTTGGGGGTAGCCATGCCGCTAAAAACGGCATGGCTACCTACAAACTCGTAATGAGGACCAATGCCTTGGCAGTAAACCCCATTACATAATGAACTAGCCTTTCATAGTTAACTAATTATACATACACTGTATACATCGATATAGAAATATGTTGAGCAATAAGAGTATGGCTTTAGTTTTATTCTCCCCATCCTGTATGCAAAGTCACAATAATATCATGCAGATTAATGTGAGTTTAACAAAGCCCCCTTGGGTTTTAAAGCCATAGGGCCTCATTACACGTTATTAGCGCCATGGTTGCCGCCGGTATTTTACCGTGTCCGCCTTGGTGGATGGCGGAATTACCGCCCTACTCCAAGGTGAGTGGGGGCGGTAATTCCCCATTCACCAAGGCACTTCCCCATTCCCATTTTTGCCCTCATAGGGCATAATGGAAATGGGGAAGGCGCTAATTACGGTACCGCAAATTGCGGTACGGTAATTAGCTCCAAGGTCCCTTTGCGGCACCCTACTTTAACGGCTGGTTAAAGCAGCCGTTAAGGTCGGGTCCCACAAAGGGAACTCGTAGTAAGGCGGTAAGGGTTTACCGTACCGGTGCCCTTACCGGTACCGGCAAACCCTTACCGCCTACCGTGTAATGAGGCCCATAGTCATTATTTCATAAAGGTACAGCATTAAACACTCTTGTCACTTCTGGTCACCCCATTTACATTTTGTAAGGGACAAAGGTCCCTGCTAATAGTCCTCCCTCCCTCCCATCAATGCCTAATGGCTCCCATTCTAATGCTCTGTTGATACAGAGCAATGTGCCAGGTCCTCGGAGAGCCGCACTGCTGCCCGGAGCACCTGGGACGATATCCTGGCAGCGGAACACCTCTCCCGTTCCACACCCTCATTGATAATGAAGGTGCCGAACGGGAAAGATGTCCTGCTGCCAGGACAATGAGGGTGCTGAGTAGGAACACTCCTGCACTCAGCACTTGCCTTAATGATGGAAGCATATTTGTGCACTTGTAGGATATGGGCACATACATGACTTTCTGTGCAAAACGGCCCTGTGTCGGTAATCTGGCATCTCTTCTTTTTCTATAACTTTTCATGAAAATTGTGCCGGAAAATGCGCCATTTCCACACATTTAAAAAAACGTTCTCCTGAGGGGAGAACTCCCACAGACCCCCTTTGAAAAATCAGGCTTGCTGCCTACCGCCTTCATGAAACACACATTTGCGCAATTGCGGTCTGTCTCCTGACACTACTCGCTGCTCAGTTTGGCAAAGAATTACCTACCCGTGTTTATTCAGCCATAACTCCACCCACTTCCCAGCATCCTTTATAATCTTGGACTGTGCGCACGCGCATTTTGAGAGGTGCTTTTGTCAAGTGCTGTCTGGCTCCTGGCTCCTGACACGACTTGCTGCTCAATTTGCCAAAGAATTACCTATCTGGTATGGATTGCTTTCAAGGACTCTTAATGAACTCAATTTTCAAGAGCTGTGATTTACTATGTTGAATTTACTCCGTTTATTTTAATTACATGTATTTTTCTTTTACTTTTAGCAGTGGTCGAAGTGAGCGGAAGCGGTCGGGAGCGGTGCTCCTCTACTTTTTTAAATTACCTTTTACAACTCCTACACTTTTATTTTAAAAAGAAACCGTTCCCTTAAACAGCAGGTGCACATGTTTGGGGGGTGTATTGTGTATGGGAGGGGTCGTGGCAATGGGGTTAGTGGGGACTGGTCGCAGGCCAGCACGGAACATAGTTCCATTACTTCTTTTCGTACACTTCGACCATTGACTTTTAGTGTTTATTCAGCCATAACTCTGCCCCCTCCTTCCCAGCATCCTTCATAATCTCGGGGCCGCGCGCATTATGCACGTGTGCATTTTGAGAAGTGCTTTTGGCAAGTGCTGTCTGGCTCCTGACAAGACTCGCTGCTCAATTTGCCAAAGAATAACCTACCTCTGTTTATTCATCCATAACTCCACCCCCTGTCAAGGACTCTAATGAACTCAAATTTCAAGAGCTGTGATTTACTATGTTGAATTTACTCAGTTTATTTTAATTACATGTATTTTTCTTTTACTTTTAGTGTTGATTCAGCCATAACTTTGCCCCTTCCCAGCATCCTTTATAATCTCGGGCCGCGCGCATTTTGAGAAGTGCTTTTTGCAAGTGCTGTCTGCTGGATACTGGGAGTGGGTGAGTGAGAAACTATTTCTATTTGGGGTTGTGACACGAGATTCCCCAGCGGAAATATGTGCCTGAGTACCTTAAAACATTTTATGTCTCGATTTTACTCTTTTGTTTCTGATATGCCACCTATTAAGGTAAAGCTCTAGCTCTCGCTACTTTATTCAGAATTTAACACTTCCTAAGAATAGGGTAAATGTAGCGAGATCTGCGATTGCAAAATAATGCTGTAATCTTTCACAGCAAAAGAATGCACAATGTCACAAGCAAAAGTCTCAGGACCAAGCCCTAGTATACGAACCTCTGGACACATTGGTTAAATTAAGTGAAGAGCAGCATAAAGATGATATCACGTCTCTGGTAGAGAAAGATATCGTTGCCAGTGCTAAGTCTGAGCTGACTGTATCCACCGCAAATCCTAGTTCCAAACTATCATTAAGATAGGATGTCAAATAAATAGAGTTTTGGGATAATAATGATGCTGAAAATGTTCAGACTCTCGAGCAGAGGCAGGAGAAGACTGCTAAATCTGTACAACTCTATTTCTCCCAATCTACCGCGTCACAGTTGATGGATAATTACCAATCGACAAACAGTCAATCGAATAGGCATTCACAAGCCTCTAATACTGATAGAGAAAATAAGAAAGTCCACACTTCACCAGGCCCCTCTAACAAGGGACCTACCCCGCGAGAACATTCACACAAGATAAGAGTCGTTATATGCATCATTTAATTTTACAATGCAGAAGTCATCCCTTTCCAACGTACGACCTGAATAGAACTTGTGTCTTGAATATATTAGGTGACATACTGGCCTTAGAAGATCTGTGCTCAAGTGATATTGAGCAAGTCAAATGTAAACATGACAAAGATCCGCCTATAGTCAAACTTTGGATGAAATCCGGCATAGTGATGAATTTGCTGTGGCAAGCTAGAGCAGACCTTTATAACATGGGTTTTCTCTTACTCAATCAAGTCTCTTCAGATCATATATATATACCCCTAATTATGTGAAAGAACATAAATCAAAACATGAAATCCATCAAAATAAAATCCCACACACCTTGATGTGTTCGCAAGATGGATTTAAACCAGACTCTGTGACAATTAGAAGACCATTTCAGAATTTTGGCCTCATCACGAGTTGGGCGGTAGCCTTTAAATGCGGCGATAATGCTATTACCGCCACATTTAAGGGCCCGCCCAATCTCGAGTCTGGTGTGTTTACCCCCTACTCAGAGCTGGGGGTAAACGCGCCAGAAAAAACCCATTTTTGGGCACTATTAGCGCGCGCTAATTGCACCGAAAATCCCCCATTCTGTCCAATGGACCCAATGGGGAATTACAGTTACCTCCCACCCATTGGTGGTTACTCTATTAGCGTGGGCCGTATTCCGGCAGGAATACCGCTGGGATTCCACCCAACTCGTGATGAGGCCCTTTGAATTAACAAACCACTGATTTCTCTTCCTGCTCTTTGGCCTCTTGGAAACACTTGACCAATACTAAATCGAATCCGTAGAGGGACTTTGATATAATAGCCCTACAAGAGGTTTGGTTAATCACAAGCCCAGTTTGGGAACAACATATTCTATCTTTGATCCCAGCTAAGTTACCAGTCAGAGGCCTGATGGCTGGCTTGATGGTGGCTATCAAATCGGCATCGAATCTATCCATAGAACCCTGTGCTTCCCCGAATATGTTCCTCCAATTGGTTAAAATTAAATGCAATAGACAGTCCATTGCGTTAATAAACATATACTGGAACCACGTAGGAATCCAGGGTGATGTTTTTTTAGAGACTTAGATTTAGAGACTTAGAGACTTACGTTTATCGATTACACTATTTTGGTAGGGGATTTGAATATCATGTGTATTAAAAAAAAAACTAAATTACTTACTACCGCAGCTATACGTTGGAATGCACTCATGAAAGAATGCCAATTGCTTATGGCAAAAGGATGTATCCAGGGGGATATTCCCCCTGCTTATACTTGGCACAGAGGTAAACATGTCGCACTGATAGACTATGTCTATAGAGATAAAAATCTCTTTACCCGCATTTCCCAATTCCAGATTAAACCTAAAACTTCCAGTGATCACGATTTACTGTCTGTCACGTGGATCTGGACGAATTCTAAAAAAGAACTTAAACCCTCCTGAGCTCGTGATATGACTGTTTCTAATAGTAGAAACCGATTCAAGTGGACACCTAAGCTATTACAAGATCTAAAGAACCTCCTAACATATCCTTCGAACACCTTGCAACCAGACATCATAACTTCTCATGGTTCTTACGTTGCCGCCATGCACATTTTTAAAACCAAAACGCACCCGGTGTCTAAAATCAATATGAATAAATTACATATTTATGACCACGAGCTGGCTGCCAAGAAAGCTATCTATCAAGCTGAGAGGAGGAAGCTTTTATCCTTGCCTTCCACACTCATGGCATCGAGGTTGAGAACTCTAAAATGTAATAATAAATACTGGATAAAAGCCAGAAGAGCCTTGCTGTACCAACATGATGCCAAACATATGTTAAGGGCTGTGGCTTCTAATAACTCTGCTCTTATCTGGGGTTTTTTAAACATAGTAAATGGATCTTCACAATTAGGTATGAAGGTAAATGCAGTACCTGAGGAGGTGTGGTTACTATCATAAAACCCTATATGCGGCTACCCCTCTTTCGGGCAAGATAGATAACCTTTCTTCAAACGTACACCATTCCTTACAGTTCGACATCAACAATATTCTCTGTTACATCATAAGATTAAGCACTTCCTGGGCCCTGATGGCCTCTCGAATCTGATGATCAAATCCCACCCGTTACCATGGGCCAGAATATTAATCGTTACATTGTTCTCAGACAATTCAAACTTGCTCCGTCCTGGAGGAAATCTATTATCATCCCGATATATAAGAAGGGTGATCGCACTGACTATCAGGTCCAGCTTGAGATTTCCTGCAGGAGTGATGATGGCCCTCCAAACCCCCCAAGTCTGCCTACCCAACAGCCTCAGAATAGATATAACTACCAAGCCGGCAAACCCAAGGGGAAAGGGGAAGTGGAGAAAATAATAAACGCAGCTTTTCTCTTGCACCCTCTGCCCCCTTCTCCTTCTTGAACTGGAATGGATGGTACTGTGCTGATCTACAAAGTAATTACAACAAGTAGTTACTATCTGTGCTTGATCAAATCTAATACACTAAAAGAAACCTTGCCTCCCACCTCCTGTAAATACCAGCTGCCTATGTTTCCTTGCTGATAGGCTCTTATTTTAAAAATGCTGCTGTACAATAAAAGTCTTTTTCTTTCTTAAATCCACTGGTACATCCTTCTTGAATACTAGTAGTCCTCTAAGCTCCTACTGTGGCATATTAGCATTATAAGACTCTTTTCTCTTTCCTAGCTCTTGCAAAATAATCCTTCCCTGTGCATTAATATTCAATTTCCAAAATGTCTATATATCCTCTCTTGGGTAGTACTTGAACTTCTTTTCCGAAGAACTGTAATTACTTCAGTTCCTTTCTCTGCCACTCGCCGCGTAACAGAACAGCTGTTGGACAGCCACTTTAAATATTTACTCTGACGGAGATACGACGCACGTGGCATGTACGCAACGTCCGTAGTTCCTTCCTCTAACAAGGCCTTCACAGTACGCGTATGCCGTATGCCGTATGCCGCGGATGAAGGAAAACTTAAGTTAATATTGTTAACTATCCCTTGGTTATTTACAACACATTAGTAACTCGCAGTGCTTCCGCCGAGGACCGCACGCCTTGTTAGTAAATGTTACTGCAGATCGGAGTACTGTAGTTCAATCTCAACATGCGTAACACCGGCCAGCTGAATGTTGCTTGCATTAAACTTTTTACATATACACTTTTCCTTTCTTTTACAGACTATAACGTGCACACATGCAATTCACGTCTTTTATAAGAGTTAAAAAAAAACTTTTTCATAACTTCAATTCTTAAACAACATATTAAAAAAACTTGGATGATTTGCACTTAGCTAGCTTCGTCTGTTTTCAGTCTTTTAAGTTACTCCTGCTTCTCTGTAGCTGCTGTAGTATTCACATTGACTCTTCTTCTCGCTTAATTATATTCTTCGGGAGGTTTTGGTAACTTATAATTCAGAACTATGGAAATTGCAACCTGCCTCCTAGGAAACTAAAATGAAAGACAGTTTAGAATTCTTAACAGAATTCCAAACTACCTCACTTCTAACTTCAGCCAATCAATGCTGCTGAACTGCACCTCCATCTTGCTCTGGGGAAACAAAGGCTTCCTGACAAATACATTAAGGAAGAATGTCACATACCCAATTACTGACACCCAGATCATGACTCATTCCCAACCACCTGCCTTACTCTATAACTGCGCACTACTCTGAAACCTCCAACCAGAAAGTTTAAGTTGGGAACTGTAAATTGGAAACCTGACAGTGTTAAATGGGAACCTGACACTGACGCCGGAAAGTACAGACCTATCACCTTATTAGGAATTCCTGGGAAGCTGCGCGCTAGACTTATCCAAAATGGGTTAATGCCAGGCCTGGGAACTGCGATAAACTTACATACATTTCACGCCATTAAACTGGAAGCGCGCCAAAGAAAGCAGCCCTTTTACATGGCCTTCATAGATGTCCAGGCAGCGTTCAATTCGGTGTCCCGAGAATTGCTAATGCACAAACTATCCAGAGCCGCCTGCCCTGCCAGATCATCTGATATATTGGATTAACCAGTTACATTCCCATACCACCATGCAAATCCCTCTGTCCTTGGATGGTAATCTGTCAGACCCTATTGCAAACTACAGGGCCTTAAGCAGGTGTGCATCCTTGTGTCAACACTTTTCAACTTCTTGCAGCACCAATTCGCTGAGGTCACATCTGATTCACCAAAACTGGGCAAGCACTCGATCCCCTGGTTGGTTTATGCCGACCATCTGGTGTTGTTGGCTAAAACATCCAGGGGGCTGCAGGCTCTCCTCGCCCAGTTGGGAAATTATGTAAACGCTAACTTATTGACGCTTAACCAATCTAAATGCAAGGTTATGATTGATTGTGATGGGCGTGTTAAGAGAAAGGTGACATTCTGATGGATGTTACAAGGACATCACATACAATTGGTTCACGAATACAAATATCTGGGCCTTAGTATTAGTAATCATCCGTCTGATAAACCATATCACCTTGACTTACAAAGGAAATTGAAAACCGCCATATCTCAAGCACGTATCATACAGGCAAAATACGGTACATTTTCACTGAGGCCCACTATATTTTTTTTTATCAAAAAGTGGCCCCTATTCTTACCTATGGTGAGGAAACTAGGACATGGAAACCTGAGACATATTGGTTAAGAATGGAAGGTCTGTTATGGAGATCTCTTTTAACTCTGCCTCAAACTATCTCGGTGTGTGCCATTCGACACGAGTTGGGAATTGTTTCCCTCCATGCGCTATATAAATGGAAGTTGTATCACTTTATAGAAAGTAACTTCAATCTTCCAGAAAAAAACTTGCTGATGTGTGTTATATTAAGCTATTTGACTACTACCAAGCACACTAAAATGCAAAAGTGGAGAAGGAAAATCCGAGAATCCTTACAACTTGTTGTTATCTCAGATTCCCTACTAATCACAAATCCAAATAGAGCCAAAAAAAACTTTGGCTTGACGATTGGATTAGAGCAAGAGAACAAAGTCCAAAATTACACTTATTCAAAGATCATGCTTTTCTATTGAAGAAAGTGAATGAAGTTGAACCATATTCGGCCATGTTTCCGGATCCATTAATAAGAACTCAATTTATGAGGTTTAGATGTAACCTGTGGTATATGAATAATGTTCTCCTTACACGTAAAAAAAATGAGCAGAGAAGCTAACATTTGCTCTGGCCCTCATCACGAGATGGGCGCTAACCCTGGCGATATTACCGCCGTGGCTATTAGCCCTACCGCCAAACCCCCGACGCTATTAGCGCCGGATGACGGGTTTGCTGGAACAGTAAGTCCCCATTCCCCATTGGGCCCATTTGGGAATTTCACATTCCCCATTGGGCCCAATGGGGAATGTTCAGTGCTATTACCGCCGGCGATAATAGCGCCGAAAATCATCAGAATTGCGGCAAATTTGCCCCCAGCTCAGAGTTGGGGGTAAATCCGCCAGACCTGTGATTTGGCAGACCCTTAAATGCAGTGGTAATAGTGTTACCGTGATGAGGCAGTTTGTCTAAATGTTTCTCAACCAGAAACCATTAAACATTTGATTTCTGAATGCCCCGCGTTATGTGACGCCAGGACAAAACATTTCTTCCACTTATTCTCAAATTATCGTATTTCATCCTCTGAAGTTTTGTGGAGAGCGCTATTCGATTGCCACAGAGTTCCGACCAATATAGCCACTGTAAAATGTTTGCAATCGCTTAATTTATCATGATCTCTCTGGAGTAATGGCAACACCGGAAACTGGAGTTTTTCTCTTTGCAAATAATGTGTTAGCATTACCAGCCTACCTGGATCAATTAGTCACTGAAAGACATATTTATTTTTCCTTTTCTACTTGTTTAATCGTATTGATGTTGGTATGTTATCTTACACTAAATCTATCAAAGACAATCGGAATACTGTAAACTGAGTGTTTGGAATTTCGACTTATAATATTGTTTATGTACATAATTGATTTAAAATGTATATTGTATTCTTTGTTTTTTTCTTTTTTCCCTGATCAAATGAATATGTTGTAAATAATCAATTTTGAAATTATTTTCTTAAATGTAATATTTGAAAGGCTGCTTTTTTAGCTATATCAAATTTATAAAAAAACAAAAAATACATTTGCGCCCCACCACTTTAAAAGTTCACCAGCAGCCACTGGATTTAATCCCCTCCGCCACTTTCAACTGACAAACTGTAATACTACGGTTTGCAGAGCAGTCGTGGTGGCATTTGGGATCCCTGAATACTGATCAAAGCATCTCCTTAACTGCTCGAAAATGTCAGCCAGATGTTCACCCTTAGCCTGCTTCTATTAATTGATCTTAGCCCAATCCGTTTTCTTTGGACATAATATCGAAGGCTGACTGCAAAAGTCTATTGGTGGACACTTTCAGCTCTTGTGCTGGCCAATTGCGTTTTTGTTTTAGCAGTGTGAAAGTATCGTTTTGGAGAGCATCTCTCGATAACTGGTTGAAACTGGCACAGATGGGTTTGTAGCAGTCAATGATGGCTTGCAATTCCTCTTGACACTTGGAGGGGTCTTCCCGTATCTTGAAGTAAATGTGGACGATATTAAACAGACCGGTGGCACTCCAGGGAGCATGCATAGTTACTAAAGCATTCCCGCCCCCGGTACCTGTCTTTAAAGGGAAGACTGTTGCATTTTTTTCTGGCATGGAGTTTGGATACCTTTCGAAGGTTACCAAAGTCCCACTGGCGGGGACCTAAAGAGGATGGACAGTTGACCACGGATGGTATTTAGGACCGGTAGCGATCGTAACAGGCTGGTAAGTGATCATATAGGGTTGGATTGGCTGCATGTAGGCAGACATCTGCATCTGTTCCTGATCAGGCTCCAGGTTCAGAATAGCTGGGTTATTTCGATCTAAAATATACAGGTGATTCTGTCAGTTGTGGTGCTCATTGCAGGACTGGATACAAATAGCTATATATTTTCTTATTTCTAGGTACTTCCAGATTAAACTTCTAGGCTTTCAGTTGTTCCTGTAGTTTCTCCTGCGAGCCCCTGAGCGCACACAGCCTGATTCTGAAATGTATGCAAAAGTAGACAAGTGTCGTTCCATGAAGGAAGGACACTTTTCTACATTGCACCAGATTCATTTGGAATGCAAAAGTGGTGGATTGCAATACAATCCGCCACGTTTGGTCACGTCACCAATCGACGTCTTCAGTTTATGGCTTGGCGTTCACAATGTCGTTCAGGATTAAATGAAGCACCCTTCATTGCGTGCTGATAAGCAAAGGAGTAGGTACAAATTCCCTACACAATTATTTCCTAGTTAGCCCACAAGATGGCAGTCTAGTGTAAAAAGAAAAGTCAATAAAGAGCAGGGATATGTTCATTCTTACTAAAAGTGCACAATATACATGCTTTCTTTAGCATGTTGTCACATTTCTATATTACCGAAAGTGCTACCGAAAATCTGCAGGCATATGTTCATTCTTACTAAAAGTGCACAATATACATGCTTTCTTTAGCATGTTGTCACATTTCTATATTACCGAAAGTGCTACCGAAAATCTGCAAACTGGGTAACTCTTTTGGCAATATAGAAATGCGTCCTTAAAGACTGTTGCTAGAGAAGAAGGAGCTGTAAGATTAGCTTGCGCCGCATCTAGACAGAATTGTGAATGTCAGCTTGCACCACACCTAGACAGAATTGTGAATATTAGCTTGCGTCACATCTAGACAGAATTGTGAAGATTAGCTTGCGTCGCATCTAGACAGAATTGTAAAGATTAGCTTGCGTCGCATCTAGACAGCATTGTGAAGATTAGCTTGCGTTGCATATAGACAGAATTGTGAATGTCAGCTTGCAGCACACCTAGACAGGATTGTAAAGATTAGCCTCTGTCACATCTAGACCGAACAGCGAAGATTAGCTTGCGTTTGGTTACTAAATGTGGTGAGTGTCCAAACGTGGCCATGCCACATGGTTTTTCGCTTGTCCTTTGGCCTGTGAATTGTGAAGAAAATCTTGCATCACATCTAAATAGAACTGTGAAGATAGTCTTGCGTCACATCTAGATAGAATTGTAAATATTAGCATGTGTCCCAACTAGATAGAATTATGGAGATTAGCATGACTCCCATCTAGATAGAACTGTGAAGATAACCATGCGTCAGATCTTGATAGAACTGTGAAGATTAGCATGCATCACATCTAGATAAAACTGTGAAGATAATATTGTGTCACATCTAGATAGAAATTTGAAGATAACCATGCGTTAGATATAGATAGAACTGTGAAGATTAGCATGCGTCACATCTAGATAGAACTGTGAAGATAATCTTGTGTCACATCTAAATGTCATGACCTACAGAACGCGCCCCTTTTGGACTTCCTGGTCCTTGTCTCAGCGGGGCTTACACTCCCTGGTACTCCCAACATGGTCGTCCAGCCTGAAACACCTTCCTCGCTCCACACGTTGGACGTAGCGTGTTCTATTTATAGACCACGCCCCCCGCGGCTCCACGCGTCTCAATGCTATTGCAAAGTAGCGACCAGACGTGTGCTCAGTAGCTCGCGGTATTGTTTTCCCTGATTCTGTCCCTTCTAAACTCCATTCCATATCCTATACTTTCCTTCTTCTTCCTGGACCCGTGTGCTGTGCAGTGCACCCTCTTACTTCCCTGGATTCCTGGATCGTTGCATCCCGGAACTTTGGACGCACACTGGAGTCGGAAGAGACTTGTGCAGCCTTCTTCAAGACCCGATCCGTCCGCAAGAAGGCATCGACCAAGAAATCCAGCAAAGATCGGACTCAGATGAGAAGGGGGGAACTCCTTGACAGTTTGAGACGCCACCCGACCGAATTCGATATGGACATGGAAGCGGCCGTTCAGGACCTGATTCGTGGAATGCAAGAACTATCAACCGAGGTACAGAATCTCAAAGCGGAAAATGCCGCTCTTAAGCGATTGGTTCTATCCCGTGATTCTGCCACAAAAGAAAGTGTGTTGCTGGGCGGTGTAGTTGACAAATACGATGGGTCGGCAAAAACCCTTCGTGAATTCCTGGATTCATGTTTGGTCCACTTCACCTTTAAACCCTACTACTTTTCGACTCCCAGAGCTAAATTGGGTTTCATAATTTCTCATCTTTCAGGAAATGCATTAACCTGGGCTACGCCCTTCGTTAATTCTGGCGATGCCCTCCTAGATGACTATGATGGGTTCATACAGGCCCTTAAAACCATGTTTGATCGCCCAGAGCAGGTCTATAGTGCCCAGGAACGCCTGTTAGACTTACATCAGGGATCCCAGGATATGCTTACCTTTGTAACCCGATTCAAACAATTAGCCAAGGAAGCTGCTTGGTCCCCTGAGGCGAGTTTTACCCTTTTCAGGAGAGGACTGAATGAGGAGATTAAGGATGAGTTGGCCCGAGTGGCTCGCCCAAACTCATTCCAGGCACTAATGGATCTTGCCATGCAAATAGACTTTCGAATCCAGGAAAGGAAGGCAGAGAAGAAGAAATCCAGAGGAAATCCTCCAAAAGTGTCCTTTGAGAGTACCACCAAGACGGACACAAACCCAGGCGCAGTCACTGAACCAGAACCCATGCAAATAGGAGCCTTCCGTGGACCTATAACCCCGCAAAAAAAGGATGAGAAGGATCCATATGGGATTGTGCATGTATTGTGCCTCAGATAACCACTTGGTTAGGGAGTGTCCTCTAGCCCCTCCTTGGCGTTCGGGAAACGCCAGCTCCCGATCCTAGATGGAGCAGAGCTTCGGGAGAGAGATGTTTGCTCCACATCAATTCCATCCTTGAACTCTCCTGGACAAAACAATTTGGTGATACTGCAGGCCTTCCTATCGCCCTCCAAGAATAAGACCTATTCCATCTTGGCGTTGGTAGACTGCAGAGCTATGGGAATTTTCATTGATCAAGATTGGGTTGTTAGTCATCATATTCCATATGAGACATGAAGCACCATGCATCCGGTGGAAGCAATCGACGGAAGACCCCTCACTTCAGGGCCTATAAGCCTGCAGACTAAAGAAATCCAGCTTTCTATAAACCATCATCAAGAGCGGATCAGATTCGACATCATTAAGTCAGCTCATTACCCCATGGTTTTGGTATGCCCTGGTTACAGAAGCACAATCCGTATATCAACTGGACAGCAGGATCACTATTCCTAGGCTCAGAGTTTTGTATGTCTCACTGTCTATTCCTGGATCCCTCCTTGACACCCCCTAAAGAACCACCAAGAGACCAGCAAACACCACTCATGGTTTCCAATATCATGCAAGTCCCTGAGGCCTATCAAGGATATGCTGATGTATTTTTAACTGCCATAGTCCAGGCCTTACCCCCTCACAGCCCTGAAGACTGCGCCATAGATACAGATCCCTCAGCTGTGATTCCCTTCGGCAGAATGTTCATCCTTTCCGAACCTGAAAAGAAGGCCCTCTGAGAATACCTGGATACCAACCTCGAAAATGGCACCATAAGACCTTCTAAATCTCCAGCGGGTGCATCGTTGTTCTTTGTTTCCAAGAAGGACACCAAGGAACTCAGACCTTGCCTCGACTATCGTGGCTTAAATCAATGCACCCTCAAAGACCGGTACCCATTGCCCTTGATCTCGGATATCCTGGAAGCTGTGAGAGGCGCCGTAATATTCACGAAGTTGGATCTCCAGGGTGCCTAGCATTTGATCCGTGTCTGGGAAGGAGACGAATGGAAAACAGCTTTTAGAACACCCTTTGGTCACTATGAATATCTAGTCATGCCCTTTGGACTAGCTAATGCCCCCGCAGTTTTTCAACGTTTCATGGATAGGGTGTTCTCAGACATGTTATTCCTCTTCGTCATTGTCTATCTGGACGACATATTGATCTTTTCCAAGGACCTTCTAAAGCATGAAGAACATGTAAAGGTAGTATTACAATGACTCCGTGAACACAAACTTTTAGCCAAACCCGAAAAATGCTTGTTTCACGTTACTTCTGTTCACTACCTAGGATTCATCCTTAGCCCAGAAGGAATTGGTATGGACCCTTCAAAGGTAAAGGCCATACTGGCATTGCCCGCTCCCACGTCTGTGAAAGAAGTTCAATCCTTCCTGGGGCTTGCCAATTTCTACCGGAAGTTCATATCCACCTTTTCTGAGATCGTTCAGGCGGTCGTTGCTCTCATGAAGAAAGACACCCCCTTTATCTGGTCTACACCGCAAGATAAGGCATTCCAACATTTAAAGGCAGAGTTTACGCAAGCCCCCATCTTAGCCCAACCCGACATAAATCGACCATTCCTAGTGGAAACGGATGCCTCTAACTACGCCATAGGAGCGGTGTTGAAGCAGGAATTTGAGGATAAACTGGAACACCCCATTGCTTACCTTTCACGAACCCTGACTCCCAGTGAGACACACTACTCCGTCCTGGAAAAGGAACTGTTATCCATCCACCAAGCCTTCACTGAATGGTGACATCTACTTCTGGGTGCTAGACATCCAGTTCAGGT
The DNA here is from genome assembly GCF_040938575.1 of Ambystoma mexicanum. NCBI lineage: Eukaryota > Metazoa > Chordata > Amphibia > Caudata > Ambystomatidae > Ambystoma > Ambystoma mexicanum. The sequence goes on along the minus strand of NC_090934.1, from coordinate 1,099,605,530 downwards.
CCACATGGACCATCGGAATCTTCAAATTCTACAGTCATTGGAGTGTAGGAACAGTCGTCAGGCGCGTTGGGCATACTTCTTTGCCCAGTACCAGTTCCACATCACTCATGTTCCCGGATCACAAAACCTGATTGCTGACGTCTTATCTCGGCGTCCTGACTATGTAACTACTGAAGATAGGGCCTACCCTAAGATGTTTCACCACACGATCTTTGTAGCTCAAGCAGTCAATCTCCTGGAAGAAATTCAAGTTCAAACCCAATCCTCTGATCTGTGGAAGGATATTTCAAGGAAGAATCAATGGAATCTAAGAGTCAAGGAAGGATATTTATTCAAGGACAATGCACTGGTCATTCCCGCACAGAAATTACAACAAAGAATAATAAACCTCTGTCATGATACCCTTCACTCCAGACATTGTGGCATAACCAACACCCTCCGCCTTATACAGAGAAAGTTTTGGTGGCCTGGAATGAAGACCGACGTACAGCAGTACGTCCAAGTTTGTGCTATCTGTAGTCAAAATAAACATGATAACAAGAGACCGGCGGGTCTTCTACTGCAACCTAGACTGACAACAAGGCCATGGGAATTCATTGCTACAGACTTCATTGTGAAATTACCACCTTCCCGGGGATACATGACCATCATGGTTACCATTGACTTATTCACTCGTATGGCTCATTTTACACCCCTGTGTAAGTTACCATCCTCGTCCGAACTTGCTGGAATCTTTCTGGAACACATATTCCGTCTGCATGGACTTCCTTCCAAGATCATTTCTGATCGAGGACCTCAATACGTCTCACAATTCTGGAAACATCTTTGTCGCATTTTGAGAATCCAACTTGCCCTCTCATCAGGTTATCATCCCCAAACCAACGGGGCCACAGAACGTACTAATCAGACCCTGGAACAGTATCTTCGATGTTTCGCCACCAAGGTCCTGGATGACTGGTCGCTCCTGATACCCATGGCTGAATTCGCCTACAACAATTCCGATCATTCAGCACTTAAGACCAGTCCCTTTTATTGTAGCCAAGGTTTCCATCCATCGGTTCTACCCTCTGTTCTCCCTCATCCCACGCCGGTACCTACTGTTGACTCCTGGATCGAAACCCTCATCAACGTACACCAGGAGGCCAAAGAAAACTTAGAGAAGGCCAGAACACAGACTAAGAGGTATGCGGATTCCAAAAGAAGACCAGGGCCTTCTTATGCAATTGATGATCAAGTCTGGTTGTCCTCAAAATTACTACCCCGACATCTACAGCCAAACAAATTGGCCCCTCGGTACTATGGTCCATTTCCCATCAAAGAAATTATAAATCCAGTCTCATACCGGATCAAACTACCAGACTCCTGGAAGAAAACTCACCCAGTTTTTCACACGTCCTTATTAAAACCCTACATCCAATCCTCCCGGAAATCCTGCAGACCCCCTCCTCTACTGGTCGACAACCAACTGGAATATGAAGTGAACAGAATATGCGACTCCAGGTATAAACGGGGTCAGCTGAATGGAAGGGATAAACTCCTAGTGAAAGAACCTGGGAACCACTTTCTAATCTCAAGACCCCTCGACTGCTCAGAAAATTTCACCTCATACACCGGGGCAAAACTGGAGGAACGGGTCTTCGGAGGAGGAATGCTGTCATGACCTACATAATGCGCCCCTTTTGGACTTCCTGGTCCTTGTCTCAACGGTGCTTACACTCCCTGGTACTCCCAACATGGCCGTCCAGCGTGAAACACCTTCCTCGCTCCACACGTTGGACATAGCGTGTTCTATTTATAGACCACGCCCCCTGCGGCTCCGCGCATCTCAATGCTATTGCGAAGTAGCGACCAGACGTGTGCTCCGTAGCTCGCGGTATTGTTTTCCCTGATTCTGTCCCTTCTAAACTCCATTCCTAGTTCCTATCCTTTCCTTCTTCTTCCTGGACTCGTGTGCTGTGTAGTGCACCCTCTTACTTCCCCGGATTCCTGGATCGTTGCATCCCGGAACTTTGAACGCACGCTGGAGTCTGAAGAGACTCGTGCAGCCTTATTCAAGACCCGATCCGTCCGCAAGAAGGCATCGACCAAGAAATCCAGCAAAGATCGGACTGAGGTGAGAAGGGGGGAACTCCTTGACACTAAATAGAATGATGGTGATGAGCATGCATCACATCTACATAGAATTTTGGAGATTAGCATGCGTCACATAAAGCTAGAATTGTGGAGATTTTCACGACTCACATCTAGATAGAACTGTAGAGATTAGCATGAGACGCATTTCGATAGAATTGGGAAGTTTATCATGCGCCACATCTAGAGATAATTGTGGACATTAGCATGACTCGCATCTAGATCGAATTTTTTAGATTAGCATGCATCACATCTAAATAGAATTTGGGAAATTGACATGCGTCAGATCTGGATATAACTGAAGATTAGCATGAGTCGCATCTAGATAGAATTGGGAAGTTTAGCATCCGCCGCATCTAGATAGTGATGCCATTAACCAACCCTACTAAAAATCTCACCCTTCTGCATACACCTGTCATACTCAAACCGAACACAACCATTGCTCCAACCACAACAAATCGCACACACTTCACTACACTGCAACAACAAAACAAACCACCAGGGGACCACTCCGGTGGTGATAGTGCACGGTATGAATATCCTTTAACATAACATAACAAATGTTTTGGTTTTCCAGACGGTGCCCTGTGCACACAGAAAACCAGCAGCACAGCTTCTGCACTCACTTTACATTACATTTTTGGGCTGCTGTCATGACAACTCTCCGCCACTCTTGCCCCCACCTTAGAACATAGGTGAAAATATTTGTAGGGGGAATGTATTTGTACATGGAATTTACCACACCCTCAGAATCCGGCCTGAGTGTCTTTTTCACTGTTTCAGTGTACCAATCAAAGTAGCTATCCCACTGTTGCTGTGAACCCTTTGCTTATAGTTCGCCTCGCAGATGAACTACGCAAACCAAATTGAATGTGCCTATTTGGGGAAACTGTCTGTGTCGTCTCGTGTAATATACTGCCATTTGTCTAGGAACTTACATGTTTTGAGAGAATAATGTGTGGACATGGAGTGGGCTGGACTTCCTTTCGGATGAGCTAAACTTCACTAAACTTACTGGCACCCTTTATTACCAGGGAATACAAGGAATGGCTTATTTCTGATGGTCCATGCCACTCTGGCTGCACCAAGTGCTACTGCACTCAGAGTCTGGCGGAGTCTGCATGGCTCATGGTGACCGCTATAGCTTTACTATGCAGTGCTTCGTGTAATACCACAGGAGCTCTCCTCCTCCCCTTTACCATCAGTTTGATTCCATTTTCTGTTTGGTTAAATTTTATATCAGTTCTGTAATATTTTCCGCTAACTGTGCTTCTTGCCGAAGGCACCCCATCACAGTTCATTTGTCGCCCTTTAAGGTATCCAGTATATGGAGTGGTCCAGTACCAGAGACAGGGAAGGTGAGAGACGCGGGTGACCGACACATAGGGAGAAAAAGAAAGCCTAAACAGTTCCTGTTCTAAGAAACAGTTGAAACAGAAGTCTAGCAACCAAGTGCCACATGTATGGTTCCGGTAGGCAAGGGTTTGACACGACAGGACAATAGATTTTCACACTCATTCCAGTGTCACTCACTCATATCTCCCTACTCTCATATTCATTATTCAATTTGTTCTCGTGTTTTTCCCTTTAGAATGTCATGCATGGTTGCAATGCGTGTGTGCAACAGTTATATTCTGTTACCTACCCATAAATGTGATGGCCAGCCTCTCTCTCTCATTTTATCCAGACCAGACTGAAATTAAACAAGCAGGCTACCTTTCCCCCTTATCCCTTATTACCAGACCGTTGCCAGAGTTCATTGTTCACAGGCATTTATCGCAGACAAATGACAACCACGCGACATGAACACCATAACATAGAGCAGTGCAATCAACTGCGCTCACCAACCCAGCCCATGTCGATTCTTCTTGCGCGGCTGCTCTGCCTACTTCCCTGAATACCTGGACGCACCTGCTACTATCTTACCATTGGCCACGTGATCGTTTGGACTCATGTTCCGGGCCCTCTTGTTTGCCACAGGGCAGTGGAGATTCAGACGTCTACAGCAGCAATTAGTCAGGGGAATTCACCTTCCAGCAATAATCCAATAGACGAAAGGTTGTTAAGCATCTTTAATGTCAGTAAGCACAACAGCAAAGCAGACATCAACAGAACAGGATGGCACAAGGACACTCTGGTACCTGTTTTTAGGCTGTGCACCGAACCACAACCCCCTTACCCGGATTACATTGGTTTAATACCTTCGTTTAACATAGATCACTATAGGAGGGGCATTCCAGACAACATTTAATGACAACAGTTTAACATGCATCAGATTGTCTCCTGCCTATTTTACAGTCTTCCAACAGGTAGGCAACTAACTATAGTCTTGCGGTGGGGTGAGGACTCACAAAGTGGAGCAGACACATTTTGGTACCATCAAAGCAAGTCAGCAGTATCTAGTCCAGACTACGGTTCTCACCGGGCACATGCAGTCCCTGGCCTGCCTAATGTTGCTAATCTACACAATAGAGCCATCTTGCCGAGCGAAGCGTTACACTAAACCTCGATTGCCAGAGGCAAAACAGAAATATGTATGAAGCTGAACAGTATATGAAGCTGGCCGCATCTTGTAGCTTACTTGGGGACGCATTTTGGTTAAAGCATGGGCACAACTACATTGGTTAGGCTAGGGGCCCCCAACCTTTTGTCCGCAATGAGCAAAATTTGCAGATCAAATGAAATGGTGAGCAACATCCATTTTTCGACTGAACATAGCGGCGCTCAGTTGGCGGACAAATGATTGCAACACTAATTAGAAATGTAATAAACTGAAGACTGCTTATCGAACATCTTAATTTGCAGTACTTAGTTATCTAGACAACGTGCAATTCTAGAAAAGACAACTTGCAAGGCCTCTGAGCTTCATTTGTCATTAAGTGGTTGTTTACAGGAAATGTTGAGGATATTGAGTGGTCAGTAGTGCATTTTTAGACAAATAAGACCAGTCAAGTTGGTCAAAAATATAGTAGGACTAAATAAACATTACCAGGGGTTTCAGGTTCTTTTTTTTAAAACCTTTATTTTTGGTTTTTGTATTATTCTATAAAGACATAAGAACAAATACACACCCACATTAGGGTGGACTTAACTCTGCGCCGTGTCCCACCACCCATCCTCCCCCTCCCCCTCCACCCCCCGGCTTGGCCCATAGTTCAACTGTTTGTGCCGTCCTGATTCCAGGTCGATGTAGCATGGAAATGGTGCTGTTAGTTCTGTGCCTTCACTGTGACCTTTCTCCTGTGTCTGAGGCATCTGCTTGGCTGGTAGAATCCTCCTCTGATTCTTTTAGCAAGAATGTTATCAGCGGACCCCAGATGTCTGGAGGCCGGGCATGTAGGGGAAGTTGTTTGACAAAGTCTGTTTCTACATCCTGGCAATAAAGGATGTCTTTGCGCCAGGCGATAAACGATGGGGGGGGGGCGGGTTTCAGGTTCTTTATCAAAATATTTTAAAGAAATTTAGTGCAAATGTTTGGACCGTACAATTGGTCACAAATGGAGCACTAAGTTGCGGGTGTACTTTGTGATTCTGCCTAGGTATTTTCTGGGATCTTTAGTGCCAAATGGTGCACTCCTAAGAATACAAGATCAGCACTATTGTTCAACAGTCATTGATTACTGTATTGTGGATTGTTTTTTCTTCAGGAATATTATGGAATTTTGCATTTCTGATTGAACAAGGAGTGAACACTAACTTCTTGAGTTAATTTAGCAATGGCCAGGATAGGCACCACGAAGAAGATGTCAGCCAGAGGCGCTGGTCGGCGATGCCAAAGCTCGACAAGGAGGCATTGCAAAGAATTACTAAATCACAAGAAATTAAGATATTCTCTTAAAACTGTTAAACAGTTTGGAGGCCGCAAAGGAAAGTGTTTGAGTCTTTGGTTGAAACTATCTGGGACAGGGTTATTGACAAACAGCTACCCCAAGTTCAGGAGGTCCAGTTTATAGAAAGGGATGCCGCATGGTTCGATGCAGAATGTAGAATCTCTAAAAGAACATTGATCCTTTATTTAATGAGTGGTGTGCACATGGCTTGTCAGATTTATAGTTTCAAAAGGCCATATAGAAATTGCCAAAACACAACAACAACAAAAAAAGAATTTCTTGAGAAACAATGGGAGCTTTTCGAAGGACACCAAAATGTTTTATGTCTAGTTGTTACATCTGGGGTTCCGCGGTGACTGCCCGCACGATCAGCATGTCTTTGTTGTTCTAGAGGATTGGCTTCTCCCTGCCTACAATGTTGGCGGTTGCCTTGGAGACATTGTATACCTGTCTCCAGGATACGGGCTTAACGCGCGGGTCAGGTGAAAGAACAGCTGACTTTAGCTCGTCTGTGCAGGTTCCGCCCCTTGCCGGATCCTCAAAAAGGATCCGCTCGCTCCTGACGCTGCTTCTAGTTGTAGCATTATTCTGTTTGGATTTGTCTTGCTTATTCCTATCCTGAACCCGGACTTCTAACCGACCTGCCTCTGTCTTATCCCTTGGCCTCGATTGAACAGGAACCTTTTGACTCGGACCACCCACGGACTTCCTCTGCCTAATGTTTCTTTACGTAGCCAACTTCTGTTAAGCTGCAGTTACCAGCAGAGCTACAGCCCTAGTGCTTCCATCTCCAGTACTCCTACCCCTGGGGATATTCTGCACTCAGCTCTGCCACCCCACCCGAGCTGATCTTCTATTCCGCTCGCTGCCCCCGCCATTCCGACTGGCTCCAACCCTGAGTGTGCAGTGTAATCACAGTAAACCGCCTTTTCAATATCATCTGCTTACACCATTTGAGCCTGTTTTTCCTGCCTTACATTGTGTACTTCGTCTACTCTACTATTTGAGATCCAACCCTCATACCAGAACACCACTAACTTTCTGGGACATACAACTGTGTACTTTGGGTTACTGCGTGCACTCCGGACGGTTTCCTGCTCAGTGCACCACCCCAACACTAGTAGCGCTCTGCGTGCCCTCCGGCAAGTTTCCCTATACTAATCTTCCCATTTTTTGTTTTGTTCTGTCGTTGTTTCTCTGCCACCTTATTCAGTGTCTCCCTGCTTATAGGGTAAGCCATTACAGATCTATGTTTATTATTTTTTGCACCATAAGATATTGAGAGTATAATAGGCCCTTCTCCGCTTTCCCTATTCAGGGTTGGTTCTTCCTTGCTCTTCATCTCATGCTCCTATAAATCCCCAGCCTAGGTGTTTCAGGTATACTCTCCTCTATTTAGAACACTGTATAAAAGAATTGTTTTTCACTGTGGCAATCAGTTGTCTTTTGCCTTTCAGCCTCGGTGTGGCGGTGTGGGTTTCCCTGCTCTTTTGAGTAATCAACTCCTCTGTCTATGATAACTAATTAGCAGAGGGGTATATTGCATTAAAGAAATCCTCAAGTTGAGGAGGCCTGGTTCTGGGTGTCTCCCTTTTGGGAGGTCACCACAGCTTGGGCTGAACATTATTCCAGAGCAGCTCCCTCTTATGTGCGGGTTTGAGGTCTGAGCAACGCCCCGACCTGTTCAGCTTACTGTGAGTAACATTAGTGCAGTTGTCGAGACATGCAGGACTCAAAGTAACAATATTTTGAAGCCCTCCCAAACAGGTTTCAGGGGAGGGCTTAGTACAGTGGGCCACTGCTTCACTCTGCACACCATCATGGAGAAATACAGCAAGGTTAAGGGAGGGAGATTATTTTGGGCTTTTCTCAGATTTAGAGAATTTGATATGATTGATAAGAAACAGTGTGGCATAATTTACATTTTATTAGAGTCCCTAATGTTTTCTTGAATCTTATCCAACTGTGATATGCAGACATCTAAGCGTCTGCCCATTATACAAGATCAGGAATGGAAACAATAAAGGTGAGAAGCAGGGAGGTCAGTTGGCCCCAATTTATTCCTTTCAGACGTTGATTCAAGTACTTCTCTTAGGAAAGTTAATCCACCCTCTCCAAATGGTACATTTTATAGCATAATTAATGCCGAAGACACAGCTATTTTGGACTTAACCCCAGCAGGTCTTCAAAAGGACTGCTAAATAGAATTTACATTTTTGGGAAGTATAGTTGGAAATAAAATTTTATAAAAACAAAAATGATGATATTCGTGAAAAGGGTGAAACCTTGCAGCTAGTTTGAAATGAATGTAGAGATGAGGGGGTAGTCTCATTTTTATTTGAACCTACTTGCCTCAAAGATCGGTTCTTGGGTCATTCATTTTGAGAAGACAACGAAAGGGCATCATTAAGGATAACATGGCTTTTTACATTTTTTTTTTAAGATTGGGGCATTCTGATTGGACAAATGCCTGAAGGTATACAAGGCAAAAGTCTGTTCCATAATTTTTATGGCAGTGGAATCTAGGCTGATTCAAACTGTTATGTCCTGGAGGGGTCGCAAAATAAATGAATGTGCCAAATAGCAAGTCTCACTGCAGATACACCTGTTCGTGCCTTATGAGCTAAATGGGGGATGTTCAGTTTGAAGGTGTGGGGCTAGTTAAGATCTTGTACTTATTTTTTAAAAGCACATCTGGGATTTTCTGCTAATTTTAAAGATAAAGTGAATTTCAGTGTAAGTGCTATTGCAGCCTCCCCTGGTAAAGAAAAATACTTGTGGTACAGTGGTTTGTAAGGCACTGTCTATTTGGATAGGGAGTGCGATATATCTAAATTTGGCACATTAAATCAACTCAAAATAGCTCTTAAACCAAGAGATTGTCCAATGGGCAGAAGCAGATGTCCACAATATGCATAGGCTAAACTCTTTAGCTTTGTATACAGACATACGCACACATATTAGATGGCAAGACCTCCAGAATACAGGAGGCTGATACTAATGGTATGTGTAAATGTACCCACCCCTCATTAAATTAAGAAGGTGTGCAGGAGGAAGCACAAATTGTGCCTGCAAAATAGCAGTTGATGAAGATTTGGTTCATTTTCTGTTAATTTGTTGTTGTTTCTCTGTTTTGCGTGGACATGCATTGGAGCGGTTTTATGTCATGAATTATAATGATCAGGATTTTATATACGGCTTGTTTTAATATGTTAAAGCTATTTTTTTTATTTTGAACTTGTTCTATGTAACTTTTCTGAAATATGATACATGTTTTTAAATGTTAATGGAGAAATACGATTAAATAAATATTGATAGAGTAATACTAGACGTTACATGGTGTGCTTTAAAGATCATTTCACTGGGGCTTTGGAGGATACCGCCTAAAAATTATTCTGGCATGTAATGGCAATTAATACCCAGAGAGGTTCAATGAGCATGTTAAAAGCAAGCTCATTGGCCCTCGCCCGGGCCTTAACTGCCTGACGAGGCTTTTAGGCTCTGGCGTCCCGGAGTTCTTTCCCGCGGGTGGCCGCCATGGAAAGGGAGAAGGGACTACGTGTAATCCCATCTCCCCGATCCCTGGTGGCTATTTTTGTTTGTTTTTCTCGAGTCGAGAGCGGTCACAGTGCCGTTTCTCAACTCGAGAAAAATTGCTCTTAGTACCCGGTGTGCCTCTCTAGCCTCTAACTATGGCCCGGGGGCATTACCCTACCGGTAATGCCCCCCCCCTCCTCGGGTTATATTGCATAGATAGTGCATTGTAAAGCTCCTGAGGCCTGTTATATTGGTGAAAGAGTGGCTAGGTATAAAAAAAATATTTTTCTGAAGAATTTGGAGCTTCTTTTCTGTACCCAAAATAGATTTTACACAAGACTTAGTGGCAAACATTGGTCAAAACTCAGCATTTGATGACCACTTCATAGAGGGGTATGGTGCTGTTATCCAAGTACTTGGATTAATTAATTGGCTTGTTAATTGAAATTTAGCAACACTTTAACTTAATTGGATTTGAATATAGGGCAAATTAACTATGGAAAATGTTGAATGCATTTACCTTCTCTATTATCCACTTGCCAGATGTATCAAATGATGACCACTTTTCCACTAGGACACCATGTAATAATAAATATAGGTGACACTAAAATTAATGTTTCCGATAAATATAATGCATGGTGTCATCAAACAAACCTCACTTGTAAAAAAAAAAAAAAAAAAGTGCGTGCAAATTATTTAATAAAGGAAACTTGGGAATGCATGCCGCTTATTTGTCCATTATGCTCCTAATAGCTGTACAAGGAACAGAATATGACAATATTCTCCAGGAGACAAACATGGTTCAATTATTTTACTCATTAATACCTTTTGCAGCTGGGCAAAGTATATGAATATGACTGGGTTTTAACAATAGCAAAACAAAAGAAGTGATGGCTGGAAGGTTTAAAAATAATCTTAATGCCTGGTATTGCTTTGGGCAACCCTCCAGACCATCGTTCTTCTCCTTATAAGCCATTACAAAAGTGGAAGCCCATATGCAAATCAGCCTTGGTCTCACCCCAAAATGGGCAGTCCAGCCCGAACTGCTTGGTCACAGGCCTTCTGCATGAGACCACAAGCATCTCAGACATGTTTTGGCTTAACAACGACACTGCTATAATAAGTAAAGACATTTACCGAAAAATAATGTGCATGGTGGCAACAACCACAAATCTTGCATGTATAAAAAAAATAAAAGGCAGCTGGAACCACAGTAGGCTAATTGGCCAACATTCTCACACTGTCTAGGACTCTGTCCTGGTTATATTATATTGAGGTCTCATCTCCTCAGCGCCTCCTTCTAGGCCTCCACACCATGGCTCAGAGCAACTGGCGAGCAACAATTTAGGGTGCTGTGAGCAACATGTTGCTCCCAAGCTACACGTTGGGGATCACAGGGTTAGGCCTATTTGAGGAAGAGGAGCAACACAATCGAATATGACAGGCTCTAGAAAGGGTATTACCCAAATTGTTCGTTTACAATTGTTCGAATGAACAACAATTGACCGAATTTAAAGGGTCACAATTGACCTTTTCACAATTGACCGTATATATATATATATATATATATATATATATATAAATGGGGGTTTGGCGTTGGGTGGGGGGCTGTGGGGGGTTTCCCCCCACATATATGTTACAATTGACCTTCACAATTCGGTCAATTGTGAAAAGGTCAATTGTAATTCGAACAGTTGTAAAACGAACAATTCGTATACAACCCTAAAAAGGCTTTCCATTTATGGTTAACATACAGGAATCATTAAAAGTATTGCAGTACATTTCAAATTTCCACCAGGCAGGGGTAGAATTTATGTAAGGGGACAAGTGCATTTAACTAAAGAGGAGTACTAATTAAATATGCACAATTACATTATTAAGCATCACTGGAAGCAGTGGTGGGGTAAGGTAGGCAGGATAGTAGAGGGTGCAGAGAGAGCTCCTCTTTAGCAATTAAGTGAAGTTTAAGCTGAGCTTCGAAGAGATCCTTAGTTGAGGTGGCTTTGCCTGGTATGGGCAGCGAGTTCCAGTGGAGTGGGGCAAGAAGGGAAAAAGAGCGAAAGAGAGAGGAGGCACAGGGAGGGTATGGCACAGTGAAGTTGAGTGCAGAGGAGGATTGGAGGGAACGAGATTGTTAGTAAATCTGAGATTGAATCAGACCCGTACTGTGGAGCATGACCATTGATGTCTTTGTAGACTAAGAGAAGGAACTTGAAAAGGGAACAGTTGTGCTTGGAGCGCTAACCAGCATGTTGTCGGTAGGTAGAAGTGGGGGAGGATCTAAGTAGGTTGTAGAGAGTGTGGGTAGCAAAGTTCAGAAGTTTGTCTAGAGGAAGGAAGGAACATAGAGGAGGATAAGCAGTAGGCTTGAGCAGTAGTTCATTTTGTTGAGCACAAGAGGAGAGATTAGAGTTTTTGCAAAGTGTTTAGTAAGAAAAGGACCCATTTTGAGATTAATACGAGCATCAGAGACAGTGGTTGTGATGAATTGTTACAGCCATAGGTCGCTATCAAAGCGGACCACAAGATTGCAAGCCTTGACTGAGGGAGCAAGAAGTTCAGGTGGGAAGGAAATAGGAGAAGAGAGGGTAGGAATGGCATTGGAAGCTGGGAGAAAAAGGACTTCTGTTTTTGAAGAGTTCAGCATGAGGCAGCAGCGGGCCATCCAGTGACGAATTGCAGTGAGACAGTTCCTAATCTTTACCAAGATGGCTTGGGTGAAGAAGGGAAAGAAGAAAAATATTTGTGTCATCCGCAAAAACGTGATAGTGTAAGCCAAAAGATAAAATAAGTCTTCCAAGGGCACAGGTATAGAGGGTGAAGAGCAGAGGCCCAAGGGCTGATCCTTGAGAGAAGCTGACAGGGAGAGGGGTAGGGTTTGAGGTTTGCGAAGTCCAACAGAATTTACTGGATCAACCTTCCAGGTAGGAGGCGATCCAGGCAAGAGCAGATTTGGGAAACCCAAGGTCTTAGAGAGTGACGAGGAAAGAGGATTAGTTGACAGTGTCAAAAGTGGCAGACAGAGCCAAACGTATGAGTTTAGAAGAGAGTTTGGAGTGGTGAGTATTAAAGAGAACGTTGGAGACCTGCATGAGTGTAGTCTTGGTGAAGTTTTTACTACGGGAGCCAGATTGAAGTGGAATCCAAGGCCATTATTCTCAAGGTACTTAGTGATCCGGTCGAGCTCGAGGACTTTTGAATAATGGTGAAGGAGAGAAACTGGGTGATTGTTTGCTGGGATGTTTGAGTCAGCAAAGGGTTTCTTCAATAGGGATAAGACAGATGCAGATTTGAAGGGGGCAGGGAGGAGTCCAGAGGAGAGAGACATTAAAGAGCTCAGAGAGATAAGGGTAAGTGGTTGAGACTAACCCTTTGACCATTTTGGGAGCAATTGATAGGTTTGCAAAATGGGTTGGCACTGGTAAGGAGGGGTGCTAACTCAATAGGAGAGGTAGAGGAGAAGTAGTCGAGCAGAGGAGAAGTAAAGGGGAGAGGTGGTGGACAGAAGATGGGTTCAGGAGGGGGAGCGAGAGGATGGATGTGAGAGGGTCATGAATTTTAGAGATTTTAGAGGGAAAGCAGTTAGCGAAATCATCAGCAGAAGGGGAGGATTCAATTGATATTGGGTTGGGAGGGGTGAGCAAAGATTGAAGGGTATATGAACATTTGCAGTGGTGATTGCGAAGGTAGGAGATTAGGTTTGTGAAGTAGGAGGATTTGGTAGAGACCAGTGCAGAGGTTAGGGCAGCAAGGACATTTTTGTAGGCTAGGAGTAGGGAAGGTGTTCATAATTTGTGCCCGCTTCGTAGGTCATAGCGCATTTTTGATGGCAAGAAATATGGAAAAGGTGCACCACCTGGTAAAGACCCATCTGCAAGAACCTCATAGCAGACAAATAAAGGGCTTTCAACAAAGAAGCCAGGCTGCGTACCTTCCAAGTAGGCAATAAGGTTATGATCCTGCTCGCAACTACACAGAACAAGCTGGTCCCTATATCATTACGGAAGTGGTCTCACCATTAACTTATAAAGTACAGCAGGCAGCCTGACAGAAAACATCCCAGCTATATCACATCAACAAGCTACTGGGTTGGAACGAAAACAGTAATCTCCAACTGCTATTATGTGCAAACGACACCAGGGAGATGCCCTTACCCATTGATGTCCAGGGAGTGACTATGCTGGTGGGACTGTAAACAACCCAGCATCAAGACTTGGTCCAGTTGATTGTGATTGACAGTTATGCCGATGTATTCGCTCTGAAGCCTGGATGAATGAGGAAGCAACTTCACATTACCAAACACCCTCAGGAATAGTGCTACATCTCAAGCCTTACAGAATACCAGAGGCTGCGAAACAGGTAATCAGAGAGGAATTGAACATGATGCTTGACCTGGGCATCTTTGAGAAGTTATACAATGGGTGATCCACACCTGTGGTCCTCATCCCAAAACCTAATAAAAAATGGTGATTTTGCATCGACCATCGCCACTTGAATAAAATCTCCAGTTTCAATTCGAATCCCATGCGATTGATTCACGAGGTAGTGGAGACCCTAAACTAGACCCGACTCATCTTGACACTCAACTTAACGAAAGGATACTGGCAAGTACTCTTAGAGGAGGAATCCAATCCCAAGACCACCTTCTCCATACCCGAGGGGTTGTTCCAGTTCACCATCAAGCCCCAGAAATGTTCCAGAGAGTGGTAGTTAGAGTCCTGGTTCTATCCTGTTCTTTTGCCAGGGCTTACCTCGATGATATTCTCATCCACAGCGCCATTTGATGCAAGCATCTAACACATGTGACAGCGGTCTGTGTACAACTTCGAAAGGCTGACCCAACTGCCAAGACAGCTAACTGTTAATCGCTCTAAACGGTGGCCTATTTGAAAAGAAATGGGTATTCCCCCCTGATTTTCTTGATGTGCTAATGTATATACACGAGAGAAACACTACAGTACTGCGAGCAGATGTTTTTGGTAGAACCACCTCTGCATTTCCCATAGCTCGAGGTGTGCGACAGGGCTGCGTTTTGGCTCCTGTCCTTTTTAATCTATATACTAATGGTTTGCCAGCAAAAGTCAGGAGCTTGAATGCTGATGTCTCTTCAATTATGGACATGGGGGTCCATGACCTATCATATGCAGATGACTGTGCACGTATGGTCAGAACCCGAGATCTTTGCAGAGATTAATTAACCTCTACACAGGAACTGTGTTATCTGTACGTTTTAATGGTAACGTGTCAGAATCCGCAACCGTGTGTTTTTCCAGTAATGGCAGAAAAAAAGGGAAGACCTTTTATTCTGATAATACTCCCATACCTGTGGTTTCTTCCTATGATCATCTTGGCAGCCGCTTTTATCCGAACCTCACCCCGAATTGTCATATATTTTAACAGGCCGTACAGATGGGACAAGCGACTGATGCAGTCTTCAAATGTTCTCATAATTATACTGTGGAACCAATCTATCTAATGCAATGTATAGAGCAAAACCCAAAATAATTGTCTTATAAGGCAGCATTCATTGGTTTGGTAATAGAAAAGAACTCCAAGGCATTGAAATTGTGTTTTGTTAAAGACTCTTGGGCCTCCCGCAGTCAGCTAGCTCCCAATTATTACTTTCTATTGAGGATACTTTGTCTTGTGCACCTAGCTTTCTATTTTTCTGTAAACAAATATTATAAGGGCCGGGAGGATAGCTCAAGGGCAACGCGCTTGCCTTGGAAGCAAGACGACACCAAACAACACCGGTTGGCTCCCCAGCTCCGCGCTTAGAAACCTCTGAGTATTAAGTGCCTTATAAATAAACAATTACAATTGCATTCAAATGTCTGTACCAGTGACCGGGCTGTCTTGATCTTTTGACTAAGAGTGCTAGAGAAGGATCTTGCTAAAATGTCTACTTGTATGTTTGTGTCTCACTGTGACAAGAGTGCATTGGTAGCTTTGAAAAGCATGATACTTTAATTAGCTTTCATCTGATAGATTTCAAGTTGCAAAGGCAAAACATACTAACACACAATCGGTCACAATGGGGGTATGGCACATTATTTAAGCTTTTCCCCATACTCGCATCAATGCTGTCTAATAAGTAGAGCTCATTTGTATATTTTCAACCTGAACACAACCCACAGTGTCTTGCATAAGACCAGTTTTGAGATGAGACTTCGTGCCTCATTACAAGTTTGGTGATATTGCAGTGGTAAATTCACCAAGATACCACCAAATGGACTGACCATTAACAGCACTTGGTCCGGTGGAATTACCGCCGGATTGCAAGCGGCAGCATGGCGTGGTTAGTCCTCATTTATGGAGCCCATAGAACTCCATTTGGATTTCAACAGAATTACCACCAGCGGTATTTCCGCCTGCCGTAATTCTGCCGAAAAGGGCAATTTTTGGCCAGTAAAGTGCCAGAATTACCTCCAGCATTTTGCTGCAGGTTTTTCCTCCACCCCACTGCCAAAACCATGGTTGTGTCAGTGCCGTAGTACAGTAACTCCATTACTACCGCATTACTGTGTTTCATCACCCAACTTGTAAAGAGGCCCATTGTCTGTTGTGCCTACTTTGTTTGAAACATCTGTCATTTTTTGTTGTTCTTTTCTACAACTAGCAAACGTTATATTGTCCCAATTTTAAAAAATGAAGGCTTCCGACAGTGTTGTCCAGCCTTCATTTTTCTTATGTGGGTCCACATTGAGGTAACAGCTTGGGCCCTCACGAAATGATTACAAATGGCATTCAAACGCAGGGAAACAAAAAAAAAACAAAAAGGAAAGAAATCGCTGAATGGTCTTTTTGAATCTACATGACTGTCATGGATATGTTGTGCACATTTATTTATCCAAGTTATCAAATGTTATATTGATTGTTATATTAATATTAAAGGATGACTAATCTATTTTTCCCTACAGATTGTGTGGAACATTTGCTTTGGTTGTTCCAGTGTACGGTTTTATATTTGTTTGTACGTACTTTTATGAGACTTAGAATGTGATTGATGGATGAACTATGCCCGACTTTTCTAAGGAGTTTATTCGACAAATAAATGCTTCCACTATTGGCCTTGGGGCAGCACTATTTTGTTTTTATTCCTTTAATGCAAGACAGTTCAAAATAGAACTTTTCACATACATTAAAGAATTAAATCAGAACAATATAAATCATACTGAAACAATCTCTTAATAAAACAATTTTAAAAAGCAGAAATACAATACAGGATACAATCTTCCTGACAATACATTAAAAAAGAAAATGACGAGAGAACGGGGAGAAAGATCATTAAACATTGCAGCCTAGTTCCCGTTCCAAGTCCTGCCATACCTTTGTAACAGCAGTTGATAAGGCAATACTCTTAACCCCAAACACAATTCAACCAAAAGAGTTAATTTCTAAATTCATGCAACCCACTGGCAAATTTTATTTAAAACCAAATGTAATATTTACGCATTCTCTTACAGGATGTCGTTACATGACGAGCTGCTCCCAGCTACCTAACCTCCAGCTTATTTAGCCTTATCAACATAAATATCCTATGCAATATTGGACAAGGGAACTGAACTATATGTCTTTGGGGTCTACCAATTGTGAAATGCATCCTAGTTGGGGTGCATAATGAGAATAGGTGACCAGAGAACCTTTGCCTTAGATCCTTCTGGGAATGCATTGACCGGGTTACTTGTCAATGCTCTCTCTCGTTAAACACACTGCGGCCTGCTCTGATCTATTAGAGGATCTGGCCCCGGACGAGTTATGTGTCACAGAGACGTGGCTGAATGATGCCTCAGGCCCTGTATTGGTCCAGCTTCTTTCTGATACATATAAACCTTCTGCTTAGACCGCCAAACTATGCAAGAAGGAGGCAGCACAGTGGGGATAGTCAAATCTAATTTAATTGCTAGTCAGATTCCCTTGACTCACTCTATTAAAATGGAGGCTATTTTAGTTAAAATGGTCATTTCTATCTACCTCAGTCGACACATCTTGGTGGTTTACCTTCCTCCTGGAGTGGATGGCTCCTTTGTGACCAATTGTTTGAGTTTGTTGCAGATTTGGAACTTAGATATCCGCATCTGGTTATTGCAGGGGATTTCAACCTGCATTTTAACTGACCTACTACGATGGCAGAGAAGCAATTTTTTGAAGTTATGAAGGATGTGGGTTTGCCCCAATTGGTGTCTGCTCCGACTCATTCAGCTGGTAATACGCTGGACTTAATTTTTGCCAGGAGCCCCATGGTTACTGTTTTTCCCCCGTTCCCTATTTTATGGTCCGATCATCTAGTCGTGCCTTTTTTCATTCAGTCACAGCCTGTTCGGTCTTTGGTGGAAGCCAAATATCAACATTGTCGAAATTGGTTAAAAACCTCTAATGCGGACATTGGGCCTCATTACGAGTATGGAGGTAGCCATGGTGCTATTAGCGCCATGGCTGCCTCCATACCGGGCTCCAATACCGGGTTCCTGCAATGAAGATTTACCGGGTCATTCTGACATAGGAGGACCCGGTAATTCCTCCTTGCAGGAACCCATCCCCATTCCCATTTGAGCCCCGACAGGGCTCAATGGGAATGGGGAGGGAGGTAATAACGGGCACATTACAAATGGCCCGTCATTAGCTCCCTCTTCCCCTGGCGGGACCCGCAAAGGACGTCTGGTTTTACCAGACGTCTGTTCCGGGTCCCGCAAAGGGAACCTCGTAATAGGCGCTCCCGTAATGAAGGGTGCCGGTCCTGTACCGACACCCTTCATTACGGGAGCGCCACCCTTGTAATGGGCCCATTGGGCCTCATTACGACTTTGGAGGTAACCAGGCCCTTAATAAGGGCATGGCTGCCTCCAAAATCGGGTCCGGGTTCCCTGAATGGGACGATACCGGGCCATTCCGAGTATGGAGGGCCCGGTATTTCCTCCTTCAGGGAACCCGGGCCCGGTCCTTCCTCATTCCCATTCGAGCCCTCATAGGGCTCAATGGGAATGGGGAGGGAGCTAACAATGGGCCCATTACGAACGGGCCCGTTGTTAGCTCCTTGGTCCCCTCGCGGGACCCGCTATGGACGTCTGGAAAAACCAGACGTCCAGAGCGGGTTCCGCGAGGGGACCTCATAATAGTGCAGAGTGGGTTTAACGGCGCCGGCACCATTCCACACTTCTCGTAATGAGGCCCATTGGGCCTCATTACACGGTATGCAGTAAGGGATTACCAGCACCGGTAAGGGCACCGGTGCCGGTAATACCTTACCGCCCTACTACGAGGTCCCTTAGCGGGTCCCTCCCTTAGCACCTGGTTTTACCAGGTGTTAAGGAAGGGACCCGTTGAGGGACTTAAGAGCTAATAACTCCTAATAGCTCCTTCCCCATTCCCATTGAGCTCTATGGGGGCTCAAATGGGAATGGGGAATGGTTCCCGGAATGGGGACTTACTGGTCCCGCCAGGGTCGGAATGACCTGGTAAATCCCCCTTCCGGGAACACGGACCCGGAATGCGGTAAGGGGGTAGCCATGGCACTAATAGCGCCATGGCTACCGCCTACCATGTAATGAGGCCCATTGTCTCTAATATCCAGGCACATTGCCATGCAGCAGGCGCAATACTTTTTTCCACCTTAACTAAAATCTTTACGGGTGTGGCTGATACTTTAGCCCCACTCACTTGGTTTACGGATAAACCTAAGAGCCTACGGGCTAATAAACGGCAGGCTGAGCAGATGTGGTGGAGAATTTACTCCACCAGTGACAAGTCAATCTTTACTCTGGCCTGTACTTATCATCTTGCCATCCAGATGGCTAAAAGTGCTTTTTACACCTGTAAGGTTGAAAATACTCTTAACCAACCTTGTGTACTATTTTCGATTGTTAGGTCGCTTTCCTCTCCCTTGGACACTGCGTCGCAGGTCGCTCATTCACAAGTTTTCTGTGATGATCTAGCAGCATTTGTTATTAATAAAGTTAACTTGATTCGAGAGCAGATTTGTTTATCTGTTTTTCCTGCTCCGGTGCAGCAGTCCTCTCTTTGTTCATTGGATCATATCTGGTCGGTGTTCCCTATCTTCTCAGTTCAGGAAGTGGAGCTTGCGATTGGCAAACTAGAATTATGAAGGATATCTCTCCTATTCTCCGGTCACTGTATTGGCTCCCGGTTCTTCAGCGGGTCCAATTTAAATCACTGGTGATAGTGCATCAGGTATTTTATGGCTCAGGGGCTGAATATCTTCAGGACAAATGGTGTCCATATGTAACTGCGTTCTAAGGACTCCTGTCTTCTTGTGATGCCTCGCTATCAGTTTGAGCGAGTGGGGAGCCGCTCTTTTTCTTTGGCAGCCGCCAAATTGTGGAAATCTCTGCCGGCTCCGCTGAGAGCAACAGAAAATCATCTTGCCTTTCGTCGGCTGTTAAAAACATATCTGTTTTAATGTCTCTTCTTGTTATTAGCTGGTTCTTAAATCTTCCTGCTCTACCTTAGCGGCAAGATTCTTCAGTGTGCGTGCGCTCTACAAAAACAATGAACATAACATAACATAGCCGGGCAATATAGTCATGGTTAACAGCCCAATCCCATTCCACTACTTTCTTTCTAGGAGTTTTAAACAGTAACCCTTCACCTTAATTGCACTTCGGAGACAAGGCAATTATTTATAAAAAAAATATCATTCAATGATTCAAATTTCACCGTGGCTTGGCAATTCTCCTTCACCATTCCCTCCTTCATAATGCCTAATGCAGTGTCGGGTTCTGCACACATGATTTCAATGAATCATTTCCCCCTATTCATTTTTATTATTGATGACAATGATGTTAAGCCTAATTTCAAATCGTATTGCTTGGAGTGGAGTTGCCCTAGAAAGCCCTAGGATGTGCCGCCAGATGGTACCTTTCAGGCTATTCTTCTTGTTCTCTCTCCTCGTCCTTCTTCTGTAATACTTTCACTACTGTGGATTCCAGCTGGTTACCATTACCAATTTCTCGATTCAACAGAGTTCTACCCTTCTGTCTTAAATCTGTATCTATTTTTAAAATATCCTTGCCATTCACTTCCTCCTCATCTCACGGAGAGTTGATTTTTAAATCTAGGCTCAACTGATCCAGGATTGTTGCCTGCCGTTGGACTTCACACCATAGTTTTAAAAGTATTTTCGGTGCAACGTTTGTCGCATCATTATGAATTATCATGGCACTACTTTTTGAGGTGGTTGTTCCGCTCATTTCTTTAGAGTCACCACACCCAGAGAGTTCCACCTGGGGGTCGTCCAATAGACAGGTCAGTCTCGGAAAGGCTGATTATCTATGCGGGGCGATCAACATTATAGACTCACAATTTGCCGCAACAAATTCCCCCCTGCATATTCCTGCACTTAATGTTTTTTATTAACCGAGTGCTGGACTCAAACAAATTAAGGAGCAAATTGTTATTGCCAATGATTGTAGAAAGGTAGTCCTTATCCGAGGGAATCTCCTCTCTCCATTGCACTCTGCTGTGTCTCATCCTTGTTAGCCTCTGTCTGGGGACCTGTGAAGTAGTTGCTTGTTTTTCCCCCTCCAGTTGGGTGATTTACTTTCAACGCGCTTACCACTGGGTCATTCAGTTCTACAATACTGACGGATGTTCCTTTTCACCGGCAGACGGGGCTACCCACAAATCATAATGTTTTCTGATACATTTAGGCAGCATATTAACTGGTTCCGAGGAGTTAGGCCGCCGCACCGCTGCAAACTGCAAACTGTAGTGCACCTGTCAGAGCACTTCTCACAAGCTCGCGCGCAGGAGTGCAATGCCAACGGCTTACATCGTTGCACCGTGGGGCTGCGGGGGGTCAATTCAATCAGCCAGTAATCTGCTGTAGAAACTGTTTCTTCACCACAAACATAGCCGTTCCTGCAAACTGTAGTGCACGTGTCAGAGCACTTCTCACGAGCGCAGCACTATCACTAATACAGGAGGTGGAGGAAAAAACATCATTTATATCAGCTGAAAACTGTTCCTGAGGGAAAATAACTATGCCATACTGAAACTGGAATGCTTAGCTAAAATTCAATACTACCTCATTGGTCAACTTGGGAGGATAGCTCAGGGGCAATGTGCTCGCCTTGGAAGCAAGATGACATGTGAGCAACACAAGTTCGATCCCTGGGTCCGCACTTAGAAACCTCTGGGTATTAAGCGTGTTATAAATAACCAATTGCAATTACAACAATTTAAACTAGTAACATAATACGGTCCTTTTGTTTGGCTGGTCAGAAATAAGGACACAAAACCTTGTATCTTGAGATGGTTCTTGGCTCTATAACCTTATTCTTTTTAGGTGGAACATCGGGCAGGAGCCAAACAGGCTATGATTGTCTTTTTCTACTAGTATCCCCATTCAAACAGGGAGGGAAAGAGAACTGAAAAGAAAGGTTGGATCTGTGTGTCAGGGCCATTACTCTAACATTGTCAAGAGCAGAAGGGAACCCCTCTTAGCATGGTGCGGGAGGCCTACGAGGAAGAAATCTAGAGCTAGTCATATCCTTGAGGAGAATGGTGGCAGTTGAGAGAGCCCCAATTCCTGCCCTCCCGCCCCCTTGTGCCATCATGTATTTTTGCAGTAACCCTTTGTCTCAGCAAAGTAAATGTTAAATTAAAGTTTCAAACATCTCCTGCAAATGGTACTTGGCCATCATACATTCTATGCGAGCGGGCAAAAGATTTTGTGAGCCCTGAATGACTGTCTGTGAAAGTTAAGCTGCATGAATGGACACAAATAAATAGATATGATAAAAAAGGCTCTGATAACAGTTTGCCCAGCTCTCTCTTTCAGGTGCTAACATAAAATGTAATCAACCATAGTGCAAAGCGAGCTTGGGAGGCTAATTACAATCTATGGTAGTGCAGTAGATCTGTCAATGTACAGACTGGATGGAACTATTGATCACTAGTTTGCATAAACATCTACCTTTGTGCATTCATTATGTACGAGGAAAGAAAGTAAGACACTAAGTAGATTGGGTGGCATAGCAGGGAAAGAACCGGGCAAACTAGGGCAATTATTGTATTTTGAGGCCATGTTGCTTTCACGGTAGCTGGTTTAAAGCAACATGGTGATAAGAAAGAATGTCAAGGAGTAGCGGATTAGCTCATGGGTTGAGAATCAGTTGCACAGATGTATGCAACCAGCAAGTTACAGAACTAGGGTTTGCATAAAAAGCATGTGTGACCATGTACATTTTCAAAGGTGTTCACTCGTCAATATTATGCATCTTCCTCAACAAAATGTAATATGGTTTGACACTATGAGATTAAGATACACTAACCTCAACTTTACTCTAAAGCATAGAGATGATGCAGTGTTTTACAATATCAATACTGTAATTATGCAACAACTTCCATTTATAGGAATTAAATTGCATGACTGTCTTATTAAAAATAAAGCTATAACATACTGGTCTTTGCCGGACAGGGTACAGTTAGCTTAATAAAAGTATCATCCCAATTACTTCTGGTTTGCAATTTTTTGAAAATGAAATTCTTACCTAGCACTCCCACAAAGGCCTTTGGTACTTAATAGTGGATGAGATAATTACTGCTGCTCTCTCTCTCCATTAAATACTTTGAGCTTGCAGTGAACCGAGAAAATGGGATGAAGAGAGCCCCGGGGCAAAGGGAGGATTGGAGGGAGAGCTGTGCTTTCACTGAACAGGGTAACTTAAATAGCTAGCTTTGCTAGGCATGTGTGAATTTGATTAGCAAACCTACAAAATTGCATAGCAAATTGCTATGCAACACTGCTTAATTTATGCCTTGGCATGTGGCATCAAGGGACATTGAGGCTTCATTTTTTGGGAGTATATTGTGGATTTTAGGCAGTGAAACTAGCAGGTCTGGAGTGCTGTTTACAATGTCTGGTCACTATTCTGATTTCTGTAAACCATACGGGATGTCATTATAAGTTTGAAGTTAGTGGTAAAATATGCAGTCTTTGAAAACACAAACTTTCCTTTTCTGGCTGCTTCTGTGTTGAGGAACGTTCCTCAGCACAAAAGCATTACTACAGCGTGTCCCCAATGGAGTCCTCTGGACTCCAAAATGTGGAATAAAAGAAGGATTTACATGACTCTCAATCATGTAGAATTCTGCTGTTGCCGCACACAGTAATGGTAATTCAGTTTGGCGGTATTATACTCTAGGGGCCTCATTACGAGTTTGCAGGGAACCCTGCCGGTGCTTTCAGCGGATTGCCGCCAGACTCGTATCACTTTACCAGCGCCTGACTTCCCGGTGCCACAGGGACATTACAAGTCCCAGCGGATCGGGAAGTCAGGCCCCGGGAAATGTTATTCCTATGGGACTCCATGGGAATGGGGACTCAGAAGCACCGGCACCGTTACTAACTAGAGTTTCGTGCCAACTCTAGTTTCTGGGGCTGTTGCACCGAGCGCACAGACCCCGGTAGTCAGAGTTGTACTGTGGCGGTCCGGAAATTGTGCCGGTACGGTGTGACCGGCACCCTTGTATCCAGACCGTCACAGTTGTAATGACCCCCTATATGTCTAAATGTTCATGTTTTGTATGTTCAAAATTCTTCGAAACGGAACTCGTTCCTGAGAGAGAAAAGCAATTTTTAGTGGTGTAAATTACCCCTATGTTGTTTTTCCACCAAATGCTCTTTGCAGTTCACTCAATTTCAAATCAGTCTACAGTTGATATTTTTATTTAATTCTTCAACCATTGTTTTCAAATGTAATAATGCATGATGTACAAATGAGGCTTTCTTTACAGAAAGAGGGATAAGTGTAGGGGAAAATCACTCACCATGAGTCACAATGAAGAAATCGTATTCGCAGATACTGATGATTTTTACAGATGTATTAAATGATTCGCAAGTGTCTGTTAAGGAGTGGCAAGCAAATAGCCCAGCAACATTAACTGGAATGGAGTTGTTTTCATTGCATGTTTCCTGACTGCCTCTTTTTGTCAATTGAACACTGTACTTCCCGTTTTCATAAAAGATTGAACCAAGGTTTTCAGCAAACGAGCGATTGCACTCAAGGGTCGTTGCCTCTTTATTTAGGACCTGAAGATACATGGCACCTAGTGGGAGAGATTAAGAAACAAATATATAAGAAAAAAACAAAGTTTGCACAGCAGCAACATACAACCAAAATATAGACGAGGCAGATCACTGCCTTTTCTAAAGTATGAATGAGGCGACAAGAGCAATATATTTCCTGGATAGTAAACAGTCTCTTTTGCGGTTTCAATGTTAACATTGTCATGAGATTATGAAGAGACATTCCGCTGTACTCTTCTGAATCATGCATCAATTCAGTAAGGGTTGGAGGAATTGCTACAGAAGATATCAAGCCTCCTAAAACTCAAAATGGAGGATTTGAAGGGGTATGCAATCTGCATCTCTCCAGATGTTTTGGACTACAATTCCCTTGCCATTGTCTTTGCTGGCTAGAGCTGATGGACGGTTTATTTCAAAACATCTGAAGTGCCTAAGGTTACAGACACCTGTGTAACAGTGTTGGGACGGGGGATTAAATAAATTTAGTGCAGGGCTCTATTCTAAGTGGATCTAATATCGTAGTCCCATCTGTAATTCTCTACTCCAAACAACAAAATCACAATGTTGCCACACCTTGGATGTATCATTTAGTTCACTCACAGTTTAAAAGTATTAAACGCGCCCAGCATGCTTCGTTCTTGACCTTGACAGTTGCTTCAGATGACTAGTATCCTGCTGGGATCTCTAGCTGTACAAGCAGTCTCCTGCCAGGTCAATACCGTGTTATTGCCCTTCTCACCCACCCGCCGTGACTTAAGGGAAACCCTTCAGAAGTTTAGTAACTGACAGTCTCCCCACCCCTCTGTCATGGTCCTCCACTACTGGCTATTCGTTGGCATCCAGTATGCATCCGCCGCTATGGACTGTAGAAGTCTAGTTGTTCACTTGACCTATCAAGATGGCACTTCCTACTTTGGATAAGACTGAGCTCAGCGTGTCGCAACACTGGCTGCAGGTACGCATATTTCCTGTTCTTTCTTCGACCTTCCCCTAGTCTTCCGTTAATTCTTCCTTCTGGAGCATGTCTACCTTCTCTTACTTCCTGTTACTCTCCTCGCTCCCAGCCTGACTCGTATCCTTCTGAGTCTTCCTTCTTCCTGGTATCCTTGCACACGGCCTGAATTCTGCTGCTGTCTCCAGACCAGAATTCCGGCATTGGACCTTTGACACATTGAGTCAAAGGTCTTAATCTGCAAATCCTCCTGGGTGTGTTCTTTTCATATAGGGTTTCCACAATATTCTGGGCGGTTACCTGGGGCAGGTCCTCCTGGTGCCCAGTCATGGGTACTAGGCTGGACTCCTACAGGGATAGGCCATGCCTCTTCACACCGAGGCACTGTCAGAGAAGCTGGGTAAGAAAAAAATCTTCTGAGATCATGGCCCACACAGCCCCTGACACCCTCCCCCATCTGGGTGATCTCACACTGAAGTTATTATTATCCACCAGCCAAGGGCCTCACTCCTGTGCTTGAGCCCACTACAGCCTCTACTCAAGGTCTCCAGCACCTGCAAGGCCCAACATAGCAGTGCTCCTCTCTAAAGTCTTTGGACTAGCACCAGGATCTGGGCTACAGCCTCAGGGGGTAAACAAATGCTGCTTCTTTTCGATGGTCTCTGGCCAGTTTAGGGGTTATAGCTCCCAGCATGCTTTTTGAATCAAGCTCTTCTTGATGTCTAATCTCTCGCAGGGACTGGGCTAGCTGTCTCGACAACCTGCTCTTCTCTCCTCCTGCTACTCTTTGTTAAAACACCTCTCTATCCAATGCTGGCCTAACTCCCTCACCAATAGCCCTTTGCTGCTTTGTTCTTTACTGCTTTACTGGTTTTTAGGACCCCAAAATCAGGGATTGCCTGAACCCTTACCTTTTTAACTCTGTTGTAGGATGGATCAACGCTTAGTGGCCCCAACTCCTTTGCATATTTTCTCACTAGATTAATGTGCTGAGTGCGGTCTAATTGCCAGCGTTCTATAACTGTTCAATTAATTGTGCCTCAGCAAGGCAAGTGCTCAAATATGTGGGCAGACATGGTTAAATCGGGCAAGACTACCATGGTGGTTGGGCAGTCCTGCAGTTGATTCCTGCGCTGCCAGTGACTATTCTCTCACACATTTTCCAGCGCACACGCTTGTGTTGCCTGCTCACTGTACAATGGTTGCAAGCACCCATTTTCCTCTGAACCCGTATTCACGCTCCATCCCCAGAAACCTCTTCCTTCGGGTGCAAGCTTTAGGAAGTCTCCTGCTACATGAGCGGGCTCACGGATCATGGCTGGGAAAGCAGCACACTGGGTGTATGTGCAGTACTACTTCTTACAAATCCCTCCTCAAACCGGTTTGTTGTTTTTTCTGCCCCCTGATACCACTCCACAGGCCTTAGGCTCTACTTGAGAACTTTCCTCTACCTCCTATGTAATACATCTTATGGTGGTCTATAGGTGGATGGCTTCCCTGAAGAAGTGGCTGCAGGGCTGTTTGCAGGTTGAGTTGGGAGGCTAGGTGGACAATTAGATCCCCAATATACCATCTCTAGTGGTCGCATCATGTAACGTTTGGCTTTCCCTGACCCCCACAGTTACACAGTTCTTCTCAATGACCCCTGCCCACTTCATTCTTGTTGGAACCAATACTATACCAGGATAAATGTGATGCTTTCTTCATCAACCCAAAGGTGCAGACCTTTAGTATTTTGCCACCAAAAGAACTCAGTAGTTTGCACAACATTGATTGATGAATGCAATTCATGGATTTCATAATAAGTGCTATATTCCTGGATCTCTAGTATAGAAGGGAAATCCACTTGTATACTGCAAACCAGTCATGTGTTTTCAACGAGTGTATTTTACCTCAAACAAGGTTGTGATTTATATATGACAAAAAGACTTGCTCAAATATATTTCTGGACGTAGCCTGGGGAGGGAGCGGACTTGAAAATGTCCAAGAGTTCACCTCACTCCAGTTGCCCCCACCTTGGGATTCCACTCATGATTCCTGCTCATGAGATATTGTGGTCATGGTATATTTCTCTACTTAAAATCTGTTTGAACCGGTGTCTAGCTAATGAAATACACAAGACAAACCTGACAGCATTCCAAGTATTTGAGCTGTCTATGTGAGTAAAAGGAAAAAGAGACAATTTCCCGGTACACAGTCTTAAAAACAAAAATTATATGTAGAATGCACATATAACGAAAATGTTATAACGAAAAACATAACGAAAATGTATGTGGGGTCGGGTAAAGGGTTAGATCTTGTGAGGAAATGGTTGGGGTGGGTTTTTAGGGGTGGGAAACAGGGGTTTTCGGGGACCCCCCAAAAACAGACAAAAAAAGAAGAAAGAAATTTGTTATGTTTTGTCATTATAAAATGTTCATTATATGTGCATTCCTTATAAAACTATTCTTTATAAAGACATGTAACCCCATTTCCAATGTATCAAAAGTGCTATCTTGTGGATAAAGTCAGTAACATTAAACTTGCAAAATGAACAGATGGTAACGTGTGCAATTTTTAAATCTCAAATGTAATTATTTAAAAAATAATAAGTATGCGTTCTTTAAAAAAATATATATATTTATTTATTCAGTGTTTTCTAGTTTCCAAGAAACGTTTTCACTGATATTACCAAGATATAAAATATTGGGCTTTCCAAACAAATTAAAATGTCAGTTTCAATACAGTTCAAAAGTCAATTATTCCCGGCCTACCCGGAACTGCATATCAATTCAACATTATTCTGCACATTCATAGTCATAACCATGGTGCAGTTCCTTACATCATATATTATCCCAGCATTCTAACCAGTCGTGCTCCCCCTGATGGAGCATCTTTTCCAATTCCACGAGGACTATCCTCAAAAATTGTTGCCAGTGCTAGTATTAGTTGGTTGTTCTCATAAGTCTCTCCCACTGGGTAGAATGAATAACTGAGTAAAGAGTGCGCCCAGGGGCCTAGAAATCTGATTCTGTCAGTCCTAATGTTCGAGCATTCCAAGACCAAATGTTGCATTGTTTCCACAGATGCCAATTTACAAACACGACATACATGTAATTCCTTTGGTATATTACATTTTGGCCCTATGACCTCCAATGTGGGAAAGGCATTGAGGCGGAATTTGAGATAGCAGTCCCTCAGTTTTTGAGAGGGTAAATTTGGCTAAATACTCTCTTACTTTACCCTTTGGGTGTAGTATGCCTGTTTGTATTTAAACAATTTCAGTCCCTCTTAGTCTGTCTGCCATATCTATATACGTTTCCCAACTCGTAAGCTTCTTTTTCTTGACAAAATCACAGTCAGTATCTATTGATTCTTCAAGAAACAGACGCTTATGGAAGTTTTCTAGGAAGGGTACAGTATTGGACTTTTTCCTTAGGCACTCATGAAAATCGTAGCCTAGAGTAGGTCTTTCGGCCATCTTTAGTTTATATAACAGAAACAGGCTACGCCTTGCATACTCGACATTCTAAGTATGCATAAGTATGCGTTCTATAGTTCTATCAATGGAGGATCAATTGCAAATGACAGACAGAACATATGTCTTTTAAAACATTTTAAAATCCACCTGCGGTGTAATAGAATAATGTTAAGATACATGCAAAAATAGAGCATTTCTGCTCATATGCATTGCACGGAGGCAACAGCAGGATGCAATTGTGCACAATGGTCTACAGATTACAGTGATATTGATAATTCAAAGTCAGGCCACAAAAACAAACTTACATTAGGAGTGAACTCGTCCCTCCCTTTGCAGATCATTGAAGATACACCTACCTTGAAGTTTGTAATCTAATGTTCGATTGGAACTGAAACTATAGGTTTTCCTACACTTCTAAGAACATTGTTTCTGACTGGGGTTACCTTTGTTGTTAATTTACACTGAGGAAACCAGTCAAAAGGATGGGCAGGAGACAGAAAATATGTAATTAATTGCATGTGAAAATTAATATGGGGGGTTGAGCATTGAACATTTGCGGAATGCAAGTGGAGATGAGTGGGGAGAGCTGAAACCTCTTGGAGAACAGTTTGCAGGCAGGCTGAAGAGCGAAGTACAGAGACAGATGAGCAGGCCTCAGGTCCAGGTAGCTATGAGAGTGAGGGCCTTTCTGAGGGCAACAGCTCTAGAGAGAGGGCCCCAGCTGATTTTTGTAATGCTGGAAATGCATTGGAGGGACAGGGCCTCCATGTTCTTGTCCTGTATTCCCTTATCATGTGTGTTCTGTGTTGTTTTCTGAATAGGAGTCCACGTGGAACTCCTGGCAGTGCATCTCTTCCTCTTTTTGATTGTGGTGAACAGATACCCTTGGGATACGCGTATGGCATCCATAGGTGGGGGGTGTATATTTTTGGGCACCTGTGTGTGCCCCACAGAGCAGGGTATGGGCTGGCGGCAGCTTCATGCTGAATTTGACAGGTGTTCTGAGTGTCCTCCATTTTGGGATACCCAGGCATTGCCATAGGAATCAGTGGATTCCTGATAGTAGGCAAGATGGCCCCTGTGGCCTCTTGGTTTCTATTACCTGTTACCTTGTTTCTCAAAGTCCTGGGAAGCCATGAATCTGTCCCTTCCCCTCACTGGCTCTGGTTTGGAAGAATCATATATGGTATTCTGGGGAAGTCCAGGACAGACTGCCTTTCCAGTGACTTTAAGTTGTGGGTACACCATTGGGGTGGGACCTTTGTGAATAGAGTGTGTGACCAATATGCATTCTATGTTATGGGTGTCTGGTATCTGTGTGTGTGACACAAAGAATGAGACAGCCCTGCCTGAAACTGACATGAATGCAGTGTGGTGTGCTGAAAGGCTGGGTGCTTGCCCCAATCCACTTTCTTTGTTATGGGTGTCTGGGTGGAAGTGAATGGCTTGAATGCACGTGAGCCTGATTAGCTGCCTGCCTGCATGAATGCCCTTCTGACTGATTGGCTGACTGAGCTTGGCTCGGCAGTGTGAATGAGGGACAGATCTGTATATCTGGGGACCTCTCACTTACCAATTTGTTCAGATGCTGAAGTTGAAACTTAAAGCTGCTTATCCTTGAAGCCCAGCTGGAAGAAGAAGAATTGCTGCTGTTTTCCTTTGACGAAATCTGAAAGCTGTTGAGTCTGTCCAGGACTGATCCGAGAGAGGACCTAGCTAGGAGACCTCTCCCCTAGCTACGAGGGAACATCAGGCAGAAGCTGATATTCATCGAGGCACCCTGGAAGCCAGTCCTGAAAGGCTGTCGACCGGAGACGGGGGTCTGCTGAGAAATCTTGAAGTAAAGCACCAGGACAAAGCTGGCCATCGAAGTTCATTGCTGCCGACTGGGGTTCAGAGGATTTCCGTAACTGCTGGAAGCCAGTCAAGTTGCCCAGAAGCAGAGACAGCTCAACGCCGTGCTGCTCAATGACCAGAGCCGCAAAACTACACCTTTGCCTAAGAGCATTGAAAGAGGGCTCCCTTGCCATCACCGTCGACCGCTTTGTCCCGCCGGAGAAAGTCGAGGTCATTGATGACCAAGAAGAATCCGCTGGGGGGTTTCCCGCCACCCGAAGCCCACAAAGACACTGCCAAGTGAAGATCTGAAATCCAGTCGTGGTCGAGTTCCGATCGTCGACACTGACACCTGCTGCCGGGTCTATGTTCTTCAACGAGTCTTCTTTGTGGCGCCAATCTCTTTTTATCGAGGATTCTCTACGCCAGGGTTCACATTCTTTGAGGACTCTCGACGCATGTGGTTCATGCTTTAAAGAGAGTGCACCCTCGGGAAATCCGTAGACGAACCATCGAAGAAATTCTTCTAACTCAGGTAAATTGCAGTAGTTGAACAGTTTTGATTAGGAAACAAGACTATTTTACCATTAATGGACAGGCCTTGTTAATACACATTAGAGGTTGCCCAGGTGGGGGGATCCTCACTCAGAACTACCTCTAGGTAGAGAGGGTTAGCATTCTGCCATTGTTTAACCCAAACTTGTCTTCCTTCCTATGATCTATGCTGACACACATTGTTATAGTATTTGAATGCCTTTATAACTGTCAGCAGTTGATACATTTTAAAGGAGTCAATAGCTAAGTGTGGTACCACATAGACATTGTATATATTTTCTATATTAGAATTGGCAGGGTACAACGTGTGTTATTAATTGATATATATATTGAAAGGTAGGCCAATTTACAGGGGGACCCCTTCATTATATTGGTGTACCCCTAATCACGCTCACACCAGATAAAGTTCACACCTATAGGGAATTAAGACCAAGAGTCTTATCTTGCAAGGAATTTTTTAAAATTTTTTACAGAAAATGAGTAGGGGGCAAAGATCTCTGCTCCTGAACAGCATTCTGTCCCTCACTGTTCCCAGCTCCTTCAGACTGATGCCAAGCAGGCACCTTATATACTGTTGTACTTGCTTACTGGATACTGGCATAGCTCATCCAAAACTGTCCTTCTTGCCTTACAAGTGTATGGGAGGAAGAAGCTGTTTTGAGCCCCCCTACATTCCAGGCAAAGCATATGTTATGCTCATTTAATTGTTGGCAGTACACCCTCGGCCGAAACCCGATGACGGGTGGGAGGTAGCCATTGATTGACAACTAACTAATGTGTTTCGCGGGTCCCCAGGGAATCCATTTTGTATTCACAACAACTTCATCTTTTACCAGGCCTCATTTGAAACTCTCAGGCGCAAGCCTGCATCTCTCCCCTGTCCAGCACCGTGCACAGCCAGCCTGTCAGCCCCCACCACCTCCCCACTGTCTGCGTTGCGGCTGTCCTGTTCTCACGGAAGCTAACACTGTATCTCTCCTCTTCCTCTGAGATCATTGCTCTGTGTGTGGCCGGGCCGGAGCCTGGCCCTTGAAAACCATTTGTCTCCACAAAACTGCCCATGCTCAAAGAGCCCCCATCATTAAGAGTTACTGTCTGAATGAACCTCAAGCCCCTCACCTCTTTGATGTAGCAGTGGTGGGACCCCTGACCATGGGCCACCTTTAATTGCCCCCCGTATAACTAATCCAGAGCAGACATATATTCTCCATGTACTAACAAATCCTGATGCCCTTGTTTGATCCTCGAGGCATCTGATAAATGTGCCCCAGAATCACACGCAAGATAAGGCACCCGGACCACTGTACAGCTGCCCCACTCTGGTCTTGTTTTACAATGTATGATGAACCTTGTGTGCCATATTAAATCGTGCATGCCTATGATTACTGTGAAGCCTAGCTTAGCCAGAAATGATAGCTGTGTGGACTCGACGTGACCTGTCGCCTCTCCCTGATGAGCCCAGCTGCCCCACACAACTCAAGCAGTAACAGGTTCAGCTCCAGCCAACCAGCACCGGCTCTATTACATATTTTATACTGTCTTATGTTAACTTGTCCAATGAAAAGCGTTTGTGTATCCCTTATAGAACACGTCATAGATGACGTGTTTTGGACTTATAATGTGTCTTCCTTTTAATGTTGGCAGAGCGCTCTCGGAGTGGCAGAGTCCTCTGCGTGCCCAATTTTATCTTTATATAAAGAATACCGTTTACTCACTCGCATGTTCTTCTGGTCTCATTCCCTACCGGCGTGTGTCCATTGGTGTCCATCCATCCTATGTTTTTAAAATGTATATTTATGGGAATGACCACTTTCACAGGGGATGCTGCAGTCTTCCTTCTTGCATGGCCGGGTTTCCATTTAGAACAATCTACTTAGCATACTGCTGCCTATGCAGGAATACATTGTAGCTCCTGTTTATTGTATTTTGCTGTATCCTAAACATTTATATATAAACACACCTTCCCGCCATACTCTCCACACTTCACTCAATATACTCATATTTTATCTGGTACAGTAATTCTCCTTAAAACCTCATTTTCACATACTGTTGTATTGTGTGCATGAGCATGTACACTCCCCTATTCTTAGTCTGCATGGGCTTTTGATGGACAGGGAGCAGTTGCTGAGTTACTTTGTGTGCTCTACCAGAGTTAGCCGGGCACCACGTAATGCCTGTAGTCTATTTTTAGCACAGGCTGCATTCCTTTTGGCACAGAGCTCTTTACTGTGCTTTGAGTTTTTAAAACTACATAGAATAACATTTAGAAGTGTATTCAACTAAAGGTTATTTGCACCTTATATTTAAATATGAACTATTTTCATTTAGTGCCTGGCCATGCATGTGTGTGATTATTTTTGCATGAAAAAAGCTTTCTCAGTGCTCTACTGCTTAGAGATGTCTTGCCTAATTGCAAAGTGATTGGGGGTGCAGGAAGGTGCTTGCCAAGGTGCTAGCTCCTCCCCAACATTCCCTCCTTTCGTTACTTCTACAGTAATTAACTCATCCCCACCCGACATATCTACAACCCCAGAAATATTAGTTTGAGTTTCACTGTTTATTGTATGGCAAGGTGTTTTAGATCCCCCAATTGATACCATCATCTTTGCACTATTAGGGATTATATGAACACAACATCGGAGACCCAATTGGCATGTGCAGAAGAGGACCAAGAAGAATACAATAACAGGAACCAGTATTTTTACTGCTGCCTCCAGCCATGACAGGACCCAATCAAAGGCAAGTGATAGCCAATCTGTATTCTGAACTCCACCTACTTTCTTCATTTGAACACCTAGATTGTGCATCACCTTGATGATGTGGGCTAGTGACCCATTCTCAGCATCCTCTGGGGGTATAAAAGTGCAGCAGCTGCTTTTATCCCAGGAGCCAAAAAAGATGAAAAGAAAGTCTGTGCTGAGCTAAAAAAAAAAAAAGCTGGTACTCATCAGGTATTCCTCTGAGCAGTGCGGAACAGTCTTTTGAGACAGTACGAGCTCTTCTTTCTTCCCCGCTGTTGAAATCATCCTTTTTCTGGCAGCATACCAAATTCTTGTGTGATCTGCAAGCTTCTTTCTGCTTCTTCAGGTGCTGGAGTGGCTGTTGACACCTCGACAGGCATTTCTTCGCCCTTCAGGTGTTTTTCCAGGGTTACTAGTAGCACTAAGCACAGGGTGGCCAGTGAACGCTTGCCCCTTCATTAGAGTGGGGTGTGCAAGTAGGCTTGTTGGCCACAAACCCAGTAGTAATCCATCACCGCTGTCGTACCTTTCGTCATATCAGGGATCACAAGAGTGTGGTTGCACTGCTTGTTTGCGCCAACAGGAACTGTTGCTTCATTGAGTCTATGGCTCTATGTATTCGCACTGGCTTCTTCATTGTTGCAGTCCATGTCAGCCTTGTGATGTGTGGGGACCATATTTGCGCACTCATAGTCTCTACTCAGTGCATTGCTTCTCCACTGTACTTGATCAGTCCATCTGCCGGGCACATCACTGTGGTGCCCTGCCATTTGTCATTGACATGTGAAAAATCTCCCAAGTAGAAATATGGTCCTTGTAGACACTGACGGTATTTTGTGTTACTATTGCAGAACACTGGGTATAGATCAATGCTCCTCAACTGCACGCTGTGTGCCTGGAATGTGCCCTTTATCCCCTGTAGTGCAAGATGTACCAGGCATTGTGCCTCTGTAATTGGGACTGGATGTGGAACTAAAGCCATAGGAGCCCCTGATGCGTGCGGGATAAATGCACACACATAACAGCTTTCATTTATTATATTCCTTCCTGCAATGTGCATATCAGAGTACCAGCTATTGGAGGATTCTGGGTACTCGATATCAGAAATGACGTCAAAGCTCATCCCCTTAGATAAATCATACGTCATTCATACTTTCCGTTTCATTCGTCTAAGAAAACTTGTAGGGGTGGTCGGCAAAAAGTGAACCATTTTGTATTTTTTTTTATAGACATATTCTCATTTTTTCCAACTGTCCATCCCCCCTTTATATGGCCACCCATATAATAGACATACCTTCATCCACCCCAACAACCACAAACAGTGCCATACAAAACAACATAGTACTAAAAAAAGGCACTACATAATTTCTAGAACAAATGTAATGTATGTTAACGTTTTACCTACATAACATATAGTTTGCTCAGCCATCTTTGCTTATTCCTGGAGAGCAGAAAAAAGGTTATCAAGAAAGAAAGAGAGAAAGAAAGAGAGAGAGAGAAAGAGAGAGAGAGAGAGAGAGAGAGAGAGAGAATGAGGGAGAGAGAGAAAGCGAGAGAGAAAGAGAGGGGGAGAGAACCAGAGAGAGACAAAACAAGCAAAAGAGAGAGCGAAAGGAAGGAGAGAAGGGAGAGAAGGGAGAGGGAGAGGGGGAGGGAGTGAGAGAGGCACCTTTTCCACCAGAGCTGACCAGGTTCTGGACCTTCAAAAAATCAACAAATTAAAAAAGGTAAAAAATAAAAAATGAAAAAACGAAAAAATCCTAAAAATGTCTCTTCTTTGGCTATGGCCTTACTGAACTTTGCCTTGTCTCAGGTGCTCTTCGGACATCCGAGAGATGCACTCAATATCTAACTAATACAGATGGCGAGAGGAAAACAGTACAGAACCCCACCTCATATGGATCTTCAAACCTGGGGCTGATCAGTTCCCCAGGTAATAATGATCCAGTTGTAATATGGGCAATGCTGTGCATGGAACTGTGGTCTCACTTTCTATAAGGGTGGTCACTATTTCTCCCCCCCTTTACCGTACGCCACAACCGCCCCAGTGTGCTTCCGTTCCATCCCCATGTCAATTATTTATGACCCATCAACATATAATGTGTCTCCTTCCATCAATGCATGAGCCATTCATCAGACTGGAAAATAAATAAAACTCCTGTATATAATCCGGAGTTGCTAAAACAGGGACCGTGCAAATAGCTTAAGTCCTCAAATTATCTAGTCATTTTGTCAGTCCATTCAAATGTACTTTTAAGTCCTCTGTCTTTCCCTGGGACTTTGTAACAGTGGCCTTTTGTAGACTGTGTGCTCTAGGATCCATGCCCTACAATAATTACATAATCCCAAAAAACTGCTACATTTCCTTAACAGTACTGGGCCTAGGGGTGGCGCGTACTGCCGCTGCCCTATCTGATAATATTTTTTCCCCATTGCAAAAATGAGTTGTCCCAAGTGTAGTACCTCCTGTTGGCTGTATTATAGCTTCTTTGTATCTGCCTTGTACCCTTTGTGAGCTAGTAATTGCAATAATGCAACAGAATCCCTCCTGCACTGTTGTTCATTTTCACTAGATACCAACTGATCATCCACATACTGGATGATTGTGCTAAGCACCTGACTTCAATGTAATCTGTACTGGGGTCACATCTCTCAGTAACCCAACATCATGTGGGTTAACAGTCCATAATTGTGCTGGCACATATCGCATGCCCTGCTCACAAAATAAAAACGACCGGGTCACCACTGCCATCAGGGGACACTGTACCTACCTATACTGCACCATGATATCACAGGGAATGCAAATTCCCAAAATAATCTCCCCTTTTTGCTCCTTGTCCTCAAATAACTCGTCATTAGTCATTTTCTTCAATTGTACTGACGGGTCTACACATAATACTGTAGCCACTCTCATTCAACCTGGTCTGTTCCATTCAAGACTACTCTTTTGTCTAACACTACTAGTCCTTGTAAATCGAATGACAATATTGTCCCTGCCACCATCTTGGGTGGCACCATGGGTTGAAAAATAAAATCTGTGGGCACTCGCCAACATTTTATCGCAATTTGAGGCACTGTATTTACTAATACCTTAATACCATAGAAAAATATATCTGGGGCCACATGAACCCCATGAACTACTGACTCCCCTGTTATTACATTGATTATTACCATTGCTTGAGCTACACACATCCCTGGAGTGGAACACACTACCCCTTGGTCTGTGAATTATATGGTTATATTCAGTGGTCAAAGTGTACAAAAAGAAGTAGTTGAACTATGTTCCCTACTGACCTGCACCGCTCCCCATAGACCCCATCACCGCGCCCCCTCCCATGCACAATAAAAGCCCTAAAACACATGCTCCTGCTGTTTAGAGGAACGTTCAGTGCAGTGCACTGAAAGTGCAAGTTCCAACCTCTTCCTACACTTTTATTTAAAAACGAAACCGTTCCGGAAACGGTTTCTTTTTAAAATAAAAGTATAGGAGCTGTAAAACTTAATTAAAAGAGGTAGAGGAGCACCGCTCCCGACCGCTCCTGTCCACTTCGACCACTGGTTATATTTAGTTTACGGAGCAGATCCCTACCCAACAAGTTCACAGGGGAACTCTCTGGATTTAACAAGGGGGTTCATACTACCCCCCCCCCCACTTTTATATCCAGCTCCTCAGTGTATGGAACCGTAGAAGTAGCCCCAGAGAGTCCCTGCGTGTAAAGAGTTTTACCTGATAATGGAAAGTTCCCCTCCATGATGCATGATTTAGTTGCACCGGAATCTACCATAAATATAAATTGCTTGTTTCCTATTTCCTCCTCCACCAATGGCTCCTCTTCAGGGTGTGCGGTTATCAATAGGATTGGACATGCGAGTGCTTTCTGTGGGCTGTCCTAATTAGAATATGTATTTGTCCCAGGGAATGGAAAAGGGCTGCCCCCACCATTGCAACTCCTTGGAATGGGGCACCTGTTCCCACAGCCATCCTGTTAAACTGTGTTCCCTCACCCTGCTGTAGTTGTTGCCCACATTGCCCTTGCCTGTCAGTCCCATAAGGGAACTGATTTTTGACCCCCTCACCCAAATTGCTGTTGTCCCATTCCTTGAGGCCCCTAGAATCTCTGCCCTGGTGATGATGGCCCATAATTAAATCCCATCCCAGGCCTGTTCCTGCATCCCTTGCAAAATGCCCCCATTTCCCGCAATACCAGCACTGTGATGTTCCCAATCCTCCTCCTCAGGATCCTATCCTCCCAAAGGAGCTCTTGCTCTTCGATTTCCTCCTCTTCCCCTTGGTGCTCCTTCATACTGTCACTGTGGGTTGGGGTACTGTCCCTTCCCACCCCATTGTCCCTGTCTTCCTTCCCCACATAGTACCGCAATTGTGGCATTCCCAATTTGTTGAGTGTCTCCTGTCCTTTCCCCCTGAGCCGGTGCCATCAATGGTGCTTTTGCCGCTTTTGGGCTGTCTCCCTGTCCCGCTCCTTGATTCTCTTACAATGGTGGACTATTATACTCTGTATCTCTGCCCACCCTATGGCTTCAATTTCCACAATTGTATCTAGTGCCTTCTGGACCTCTTTTGGTAATCCCTTCTTTACTATAAAATAGAAAAATGGTACTGTCTCAACTCTTCACCTTTCTTGTAACTTAAGAATAAACCTAACTGGGTCCTCATCATCACTCATTGTGCACTGCATTAAAGAATGTAAATCAGTGGTATCTGGGAACATCCTTCATAGGGCATCCCATACCCTTGCCCTTACCTCATTAAAGGCTGCTCCATCATGTTCATTATCTGCACGACTTATCGCCGAGTACCTCGCCCTTGGCCATTTGTCCCCATCCTGGTCCCAACTATGGTGACCAGTAAACTCTTCTCCTAGTGCTAAGGATACCCCTGCTGTTTGTTTTTCAGATTCATAGATCCATTTACTAGCTCCGGCTATAAGCTGGGGGAGAACTTTACTCAAATTATTTTTGTCCATTTGAGGCCATGGCACATACTGCGTTATCCCTACTCCTTTACGTATAAGATGCATCTGCATATCTATTTTGTTTTCTACCCCTTTTTTCTTCTGATCTTGTACTACCACCATTAAATCTGGTCTATTTCTTGGTCTGTCCCTCCTCACTGTCTCTTGTGGCAGAGACGGGTTTCTCGCCACCTCCTCTCCTTGATCTCTTTCTTGCCCTGCCTCTTCATTATTTCTACCACCATCATCTTCCCCCGCATTTTCCCTTGTTTGTTCTACTTCTTACCCCAGGACCGTCCATACCCTCTGCTCATCATCTTTTTCAACACAAACATTTCTTATTGCCCCAGGGAGAATCTAAACAAAAAATATCCTTTCTTCCAATCCCCTAATTTCTGCACCGGTACCCTTATTTCTGGTGATACTTCTTCAGGTTCTTGTAACCTGACTAACCTTTCCCGCAATGGTCTTAACTCGTTATCTATGCCTACTTGTGGACCCTCTGGGTACACCAATGCTACAGGCATATCACTGCTTGTGGGTTATATGGAGGTGCAAAAGCTCTTGAGTCCTCCCCCCGTAGTTGCTAATCCTGATAATCCTGTTGACACTCTCTCTACCACTGGAGGTTTATAGACTGGGTTTGTATACCCTACTGCAGGTTTAGGCGTTATAAGGTATCTCCCCTTAGATTGGATCTCTTTTTCACCTTCCTGATCTTCCATATCCTTAAATAATTCCCAGAGATCTAAAATCTCTTTTATTCTTTGGGATTTGTTCCCTTTGAATTTTGCTGCTAGCATGTTTCTGTTATGGGGGCCCTGCTCTGGCCAGGAGCAGGACATCCCCCTTCCTTTGTTTCTAATATCCATTGTTTATTTATTCTGTCACAATACAGTGGCAGAACCCTATGCATGTGTTTTATTAGAGTTTTTTCCCCTTGGTCTTTTCCGATGTCCTGTAAGTTTAGGACCATGGACAGAGCAAGGAAAAGATGTTTCCAGGTGCTCTAACATATTCCGTGAGTTTCGTTTCCTTTGGTCTAGTAGAGGCAGGGTGTTCGGGTTTGTCTCCCGCCGATATACTACGAACTGAGAAGGAGGTGGTGATTTTGTTATTGGATAATTTTAATGTTCAAAAGGTACCTCTTGGCTAATGGTAGGTTCTTGAAATTCAGTTTCCGTCCACTCCCACAGTGGAGATGTCTGGGAGCAACCGTCTAGTTGCCAATAAGTCTGGGGTACAAACTCGCTAGGGGAATTTGGGAGAACTTGTAAGAGTAGAAAATGCAGGAAAATCTCTTCCCAGATTGACTTCTTTGGGAAGTTCAGGAATAACGCCTAAACCTGTCTGATGAATGGCTCATGCATTGATGGAAGGAGATGATACCAGCCGTGATTCTCCCCTGATGTTAATGTACACAGGTATCTTGGGATAGATTTCATTATCTCTGTGTACGCATGTGACTCTAACTAGACTAGCATTTTCTAGGTCTGTTGTTGTCACCAAACCAGCCCTTATAGTGGTCTGTTTGCTGCCTGAATCAATTAGCGCTTTTACTGGCCTTCCATTTACTAGGGCCTTTTCATATGTAAAGTCAGTTGAAGACTGGCATAGACATATGCTGAATAAATCTAGATCGGCTTCTGTTTCTTCCCACTAGTCGCCACTGAGACACCCTATTTCTATTGGTTCTTCTTTTAGATTTTTAGGGCAATGTAGAGCCATATGGGGCTTTTCTTTACACAAAAAATAAATATATGGGTTGACGGTTTAATCCCTGTAATTTCTTCTCTTCTGCCTTCCTCTCTACCCTTCAGATCTGGTGTTCTGATTTCTATTCTTTCTTTCGGGGTCCATTCTTTAGTTTTAGGGTGCCCTCTATCTAGGACCTGGGTTTGAGAATGGTATGTGGGTTTGCGATCCTTCCATTCTTCACCTCTGTGTACAGAGTGAAAATGTTTTGCTGCGTATGAGTGATTTTGGCCAGTTTCAATAGCCATGACTAGGGTAGGTCGGTTTAGCTGTAATACTGTTTTCTGTAAAAAATGAGGTAGAAAATTGGTGAATTGCTCCAGAATGATCATTCCAACCAATTCTTCCTAGAGTCTTGTTCTTAATCCAGAGGGCTACTGTGTTCTTAATTTGTTCCCCCAATTTGAAGAAAATGTGTTTCCCCGGGGTTTAATCTAATAGCCCCTAGTTTCTGTCGATAGAAGTTACAGGTTTGGCCTACTCTTTTAAGAAGTCCGTCTTTTATGGATATAAAGGTAGCTCCCTGGGCAACATTAATTAACTGGTAGGCGGTCTGTAGCTCGCCTTTCAATAAGGGTCCTAAATTTAAAAAAAAAAGATTTTCTTCTCACCCCAATTGCTCAGCTAATCGCTGGAAATTCAAAAAGAAATTCCGTAGATCTTTGACCTCCTGATAAGGTTGTAGTATCCCTTGAGGTAGTACGGGTCTAGCCTCTAACTAAACTGATTTTGTTACATTTTCTTGAAGACAGGTTTTGGCCTACATTTGATGGGCGGCCAGTTGGCCTGTACATCTTCAAGGTCAGCCATATCTTTCAGGGTAGTAAGGGTTCCCTCTGTGACACTTTCTGAATCGGACGGAAAAATTAGTGTCTCAACTTCCGAAAGGGTTTTAAAGTCGTCAGACTCTTCTGAACTAGATCCTGATGGATGAGATTATCTGGGTAGGTGGATCTGTACACCTGATGGGCCAGGAACTGAAACTAATCCGGTACCAAAGGAAAACGTTTTGGGGAAAGGTGGATTCAGGGAGCTAGGTCTAATGAAGATGTGCGCTGGCCTTATTTTTAAGACTATTCAATCCCATTGTTGGATGTTATAGTGGGAGAGCAGAAGGGTATCTAACAATACCTGGGTTTTGAAAAACAAATCTTGTTGGCCAATTGGGATTTGAAGCTGGGAGTACAAGGTCATAGCATATATGGTATATATTCTATCAGACTTAAGGAGTTCAATAACTCTATTTTCTCCTTCTGCTGGTATGACGATTATTATCATGGGTTTCAATTTTTGTCCATTGAATCATATCCCACTTCTGACACCACATGTAAGGAAGTCAAGGTATCAAACAGTGAAGACGGACACAAGTGATTACAGTTCAAGGGCATTTATTGAACTTCAATGGGTTGGTAAAACACCTATCTAAACTTAAATCTAAGGATGGGAAGCTACGACCATCAAATAATAAGAATGCAGTCCTAGTGGAGTCTGTCAAAATAAAAGGGCCTATACTAATAAACCTATTGCCAATTCTTACTTCTAAATACAAAATGGTGTGGGATAACAATGTATGCAAAAGAAAAGTGTTCAAGAAATTATATGTCAGGATAGTTGAGCAGTTAGCTTCCCTTCCCCACGTTTTCAGCATGGGGCAAGGCGGCATGTGCGGGCTTCGCACACACTCTAGCTTCTTGGCTATGAGGTAATAGTTCAACACATAGGCATGTCAGGATATGAAGGTACAGCGTTAACAAACTCGCCATGCAAAACTTACGTTCAACGGGGGCGCCGCGTGTTCAGGCTCCTTTTCGTTTGAATTCCTCCAGGGTCAGCTAGCGTTTCTCTCGGCCCGTTTCGTATTGGCTCTCCGCACCGGCACGGTTCCAAGTTCCGGGCCGATGGCAGTTGCCGTGGAAACGCTGGTGGCCTCTTTTCCTGTTTGGTCACGTGATGCGGCATCCCGTGTCACGTGATGCAGGCTTCTTAAGCGGCCCTAAACAAACGAACGCCGCTTCTGATTGAGCTCTCGTTGGAAGTGCAGTTCTCTCTTGTGAATTCTTCCTGTTTACGACCCTTGCCTGTTGTTTGGACTGCCTGCCTTGCCCTCGGTATTGATTCTGTCTTGCTTTGGTTTGTTGACCTCTCGCTGCGTCCCCTGGTATTGCTCTTGCTTCCTGCCTTTGCCTATTTGCTCACACGCTGAATTGACCACAGATTTTGCCTCAAGGACTGCTTTGCCTGATCCCTGGTACTACTCTACTCATCTGAATACCGAACTAGGATTTCTCAACGGACTTCTTTACTGTGTCCTTTTTGATGGTTTTGTTTCTCCAGGAATTCTGTACACAACTTACCTTGTCTTCAACTTACCTCATCATCCCAAGATTGTACCACAAGTGCTCGGACAATTAGTTTAGACGTTCCGCTTGTCACCGGGTCCGGTGGCTACTTGGGACTAGAGACTGGCCACCCCAGTTTATAGGCGTCCTCTTGCCGTCGGGATAGTTGCTACTATTACCACCTGTGGATACGGCCTCCTGCATTCCAAGTTACAGTCTTCATCTCCCAAGCTCACAACTGTGTGTGGACGGTAAGCTCATTCCCTACTCTGGGTTATTTTGTTTCTGGTCTTTATCTTCTTTACCCTCCTTACCAATTCTACCTATTTTCCCTTGCAGGGAACACCCACTACTAGGATTGCAAATTCCCATTATGTCCATTCTATTCCGTCTACCTACTCATGCAGGTTAGTCCCTTTGGTCTTTTTCGAGAAGTATTCATTCTTCATGTGAATTGGCCTGATACCTTGCGTTGTTCCTTAACAG
Source organism: Ambystoma mexicanum (assembly GCF_040938575.1). Lineage (NCBI taxonomy): Eukaryota > Metazoa > Chordata > Amphibia > Caudata > Ambystomatidae > Ambystoma > Ambystoma mexicanum. Next base: position 1,099,561,887 of record NC_090934.1, on the reverse strand, counting down.
GAGGAAGTCCAACTATTACCTGTCATCTTGGATTCTCACACGCAGTTACAGTTTCCTGAGGGTGTCTCCTGGTGGTCCTCTTCCAGTGAATTGCTCTCTGTTGGTGTTTCTCTGTATACCAGCCACAGAGTGACGTTGCCTAGAAGAATTCTACGGCTACACTACGGGTCAAATAGCTGACGAATTCTAACAGAATCAGAAGCCTTTAATATGGACATCAGCGAAAACCTCTCAAGGATCATGCAGCTGGTGGCTGACTTACGTACCAATACGGCTGCAGCGCACAATGCTACGCAGCGCCGAATGGATGAGCTACCGGCAACCATACCATGTACTAGTGCGGCATTACCCCCACTTGCTGGGGCTTCAGGTATAGGACCGCCACCTAGTAGACAAGATCAGGGCCCTGTATATCTGACGGCTCATTTCCCACTTGCGCCGCCTGAACGGTTCACAGGGGACCCTAGAGTTTTTCGAACTTTTGTAAATCAATGCCGGTTACATTTCCTATGCCGGCCAAATTAATTCCCCGATTCTACCACCAAGGCTGCCTTTGTGCTCTCCCATTTGGGTGGTACGACGGCGGCATGGGCTAACCCTTTGCTTGAGAGGGAAGTCACATGCTTTATGATTGTAACGCCCTTCTAACCGCCATGAGTAGGGATTTAGATACAAAGTATAAGTCACAGGCCACAAATCTCAAGCTGTTAAATCTCAATCAAGGTGACACAACTCTTTTCCTGTACTTGGCTAAGTTTAACCAGTTGGAGGCAGAAACTAACTGGCCTGAGGAGAAGAAAGTGTCTTTATTTTACAGGGGCCTTTCTGATCCATTGAAAGACATCCTAGCCACTGTCCTTGTTCTACCCACAGGGTTTCCTGAACTTTTGGACCTCGCCCTCCAAATTGATGCAAGGTGCTCGGAACGGAAAGGGGAAAGAAAAGCTCATGTTCCAGTTCCTGTACCCATTCCAGTCTCTAGTTCTGGTAGTGCCGAGCCTTTGCAAATAGGTGTGGTTCGGAGACTGCTTACCATGGCAGAATGAGAACACCGCAGGAAGAACAATTTGTGTTCTTACTGTGGATCACTGGATCATGTATTACGTGAATGTCCAAAGAAACCCAACAGACAGGGAAACTTGAAAGCCCGGCAATAGATGGGGTCCGATTGCCGAGCCACACCTCTAAGGACCCAATATTTCCCATGGGCTTTACACTCCCTACACAGTTGGCTTTACCCTCGGGTTCCTCCTGGACTGCAAGGGTTGTTATTGATTCAGGAGCCACTGGTAATTATATCGACTATCAATATGTCAAAGATATGGGTATTCCTCTGATTACTAAAGACCACCCGGAGCTTGTCAACGCGGTTGATGGAACTACTCTGTTGTCTGGTTTGGTTACTGAAAAAACCATACAAGTGACCATGTCAACTGACTCGGGTCACGTGGAGGATATTTCATTTGACGTTATAGCCGCTCCTCAATTCTGTATTATTCTTGGTCTTCCCTGGTTACTCATGCATAACCCTAGCATTGACTGGCAATCTGGTGAAGTCACATTTTGTTCCGGCTATTGTGAGGACAATTGCATGTCTTCATTTAGTACACCTACCTCTCCGTGTCGTCCATTGCTCAAGACTGCCCCTACAGTCGGTGCTATTTCGGGGGGTTGCCTACCCATGGTGTATAAAGCTTACCAAGATGTTTTTGACGCAAAAGGTGCTGAGGTTTTACCTCCTCATGGGGCCTACGATTGCCCGATTGACCTTGTTCCGGGAGCCAAGTTACCCTCTGGTCGTGTATATTCTCTGACGATAAAGGAAGATGCCTTGCTGAAAGAATACATTGACAAGTCTTTAAAATCAGGTTTCATCTGTCCCTCTCAGTCACCCACAGCCTCACCCATGTTTTTTGTACCCAAGAAGGAGGGGGACCTAAGACCCTGTATCGATTATCGCAAACTGAACAGAGTTATAGTCCGTAATCAGTACCCAATACCACTCATCTCAGTCCTTCTTGACCAACTTGGCTCCTCCGTGATCTTTACAAAACTTGACTTGCGGGGGCCTATAACCTTGTCAGGATTCGCAAAGGGGACGAGTGGAAGACAGCTTGCAAAACACGTTACGGTTTGTATGAATATTGCGTAATGCCGTTCTGCTTATGTAACGCTCCTGCCACCTTCCAACATTTCATCAATGATATTTTTAGCAACATGTTGGATGTTTTCGTGGTGATATATCTTGATGATATTCTTGTGTATTCCCCTTCTCTTGAGTCACATATCCAACATGTGTCCTCGGTGTTACAGCGTTTACGGGACAACCACTTGTACGCAAAGTTAGAAAAATGCGTTTTTCATGTATCAAGTGTGGAGTTCCTGGGTTATGTCATCACAAATAAAGGTATATGCATGAGCAACTCCAAAGTCAATGCTGTTTTAGATTGGCTGGTTCCAGAGAACCTGAAGGTTCTACAATCGTTGTTGGGTTTCTTGATCTTTTATAGACGCTTTATACGTTCATTTTCCTCCATTGTGGCCCCTCTAACGGATTTGACTAGTTGTAAAACACCCTATGTCTGGAATGACGCTGCTCAAGAAGCCTTCAACACCCTTAAGCAAGCCTTCACAGCAGCTCCAGTTTTGCAGCATCCTGACCCAAGTCTACCTTTCGTGGTAGAGGCAGATGATTCTGATGTAGAGGTCGGTGCCATCCTATCCCAGGAATGCCAGGACTCGGGGGTACTTCATCCAGTAGCATTCCATTCTCGTAAATTCACTCCATACAAGAAAAACAATTCCGTTACAGAGAAAGAACTCCTAGCGATTAGGGACGCTTTCCTTGTATGGAGACATCATTTATTGGGTACCCTCACACCATCCCAAGTGTACATGGATCATAGAAACCTTGTCGCTCTACATTTTGTGAAGTGTAGCACGGCTCGGCACGCCCATTGGCATGAATTCTTTTCGGCATATCTGTTTGAGATCAATTACCACCCAAGTTCTTTGCACTCAAAAGCTGATGCCCTCTCTCGCATCCATGGTTCTGAATCCTTGTATAATGCTGACAATGTCTTTGTACTTCCCCATCAAGTCGCTTGTGGTTGTGTGTTACAGTCCTCAATGAAGTCAGCTTTACAGAAGTGGGTACAAACTAAACCCATAGAGATCCAAGAGTACAACATGGATTTGATCCACGGTCTACCCTTTGTCCAGGGCCAATTATACATCCCCGATGATCAGACCCGCATCAAGGCCCTTAACTGGTGTCATGATTCCAAGGTAGCGGCACATCCCGGTCAACGAAAGACCTTGGATCTCCTTAAGCGCTGGTGTTGGTGGCCGTCTATGAGTCTCCAAAAAGGACTCCTGAGCCGGGGCCCTGCCGTAGCCCACCCCCGACCAGCCCTAGCAGCAACGCCACCTGAGACAGCCTGTGTAGCTGAAGCGCTGTGGTTACACCGGCTGCCTGCAGGTGTCAACACTTCGGATTCGAAAAAAGATAATGCATCGTCTTTTCTTTTTTCTAAACCGTAGTGTTACACCTGCAAGCAGTCAGTATAACCGCTCCGCGCTTCAGCTCCACAGGCTGCTTGATGTCTCTGTACTCAGAAACAGGAGGAGGGCTGGATTGTTTCTGAGTAAATAGTCATCATGCAGCATGAAGCACCTTGGCTTCATGCTGCGTGATGACTTTACTCGAAAACAAAATGAGAGCTGAGTTGTCCAGCCATCCTCCTGTTTCTGAGTACAGCGCCTTGAACAGCAGGCAGCCCTTTCATTCAAGGAGCTTGTGGTTTATTTTTATTTATTTGCATTTATAAAGAGCACAAGCGGCCCTGGGGCATTGTGGCGCTGTTACAGCAAGCTTGACTTACATAAGTAATATGAAACAGAGTCGTTTACAGTAGTATATACAGTATTGAATACAGTAGCGAGGACAGGAATGATATGCTGGCACACAAAGAGGAGTGTCGGTTAAAGTGTTGCACCACGTGGTGCCTTAAATGAAAGGGCTGCCTGCTGCTTGCAAGCTGGGGCACACTAGTGTCACACCTTTGGTGACCCCAACCCCTTCTTTTGTTTAAAAGGTGGGGCTGGGCGCATCAAAAGTAATAATGCTAGTGTGTCCCATCTCTACTCCTTTTACCAGCCACTCCCCTATGCCCTCAGGCGGGGTGTGGCCTAAGTACGGGTGAACTCAGATCACACTCCCTAAGGAGAGTTGCCCCTTAATCTCTAATCCACTTAAAGCACTGGGGGTACACAAGTATTACCTGAGTTCTTAGGAAAACACATGGACTCAGGAGAAGGATGTATATGAAATAGGTCAAATGCTTCATTTCAACATTTATCCAGAGATTAATAAAGACTGGCCGTCCCTTATAAGGAAACTAGCATTACAATTGATACAAGAAAATCAGAACATTTAATAAACAAGTGAGTTCTGAAAAGAGAAGAATCTTAAGGTGCACTCGTACATAAATTGTATACCGAGATGCCTTTCAATGTGCAGTGAATATATCTCTGTTTACAGTATATATGTTTCATTATACAATATATGCATCTCAGTCTAGCATATATACATCTCAATATATAATGTATGCATGCTATATATATATATATATATATATATATGTATATTCACTAACAAAAATCATTGTTAGTAAAAAATTCAGTAAAGGAGAAAGGTTTTTAGTAGTGCAACTTAACCAAAACGTCCCTTTAACAACGTGTTTTCAGAGGGTATGTACTGGAAATTACCAAGACGAGAACGTCACTACAATGTAGTAAGCACACTGAAGTTTGTCTACTAACTGCATAGGTGCTGCAGTAAACAAAAGTAGAGAAGCATAATGTCTCATTTATTAGGAAGCAATGGCAAGCACCTTAGAATGCCTGGAAGAAAATTCCCAGTATGATGCAATGACTTACACTACTAACCCCATTGGTACGCACAGTACTGTGTGATGTACATTATGTAATATATATTGCTATATGTACACCAAATACCTTTTCTTTTCTGTGAGAGAACATATTGGAAAGCAAAGCAAGGCAGCACAAGCGGCAACACTTTCACAACAGTATACGGCCATAGAAAAGGAAAGAAACTCTGTGCATAGCAAAAAGGACAGGCTGGAAGCCAAAGTGGAAAAATTGGTAAACAATTGTGCTGGCTGAAAGGTTGCATACAAGGGTGCATTATTGACAAAATGAAACAGCTCTAGCAGACCTGCATGTGTACCCCTTCCCCATGTCAAAGGGCTTCATCCCCTCAAAATCCGTGTGATGGGAGACGTTAAGGTGATACCTCAATGTCTTCCTCCCCTCACAACTAACTTGAGGAAATCCTCAATTCCCCACAATAAGTATCCACTTATGCTACCCCTTCCCTTTCCTAATAGTGTGTATGAATGTGTACAAGTAAACGTTAATAAGTGAAAGGTTGTTGAGTGTATATGTGATATGTTTTTTTGTTGAAATGCAATTTTCACTCAGCGGCACACAGTCCTCGTTGGAATGACTGCAATTAAGGAAAAGGTAGGTGTCCTATGGACACTGCAGTTGCCTGGCCTATCCATAATGACAATGGAGGCATCCGTACGACACTAGCACACTCCGTATGTCTGCATGTTGTCCTCCAGCTACGATGACGTATGGGAGGGGATATTCGGTAGTTGTGCAAGTACACGCATGTGTATCTGTTCCTCTGTGTCCTGGTAACACTGCCACTGTGCAGCATATGAAATATGCAAACAAACAGTAATTAGGTCGCAGCACCCACCCATGGCCTACAGGTACCTATACAGATAAACATCCCACCTGCTATATTCTATCAACAGGCAGCGTCTTCCAAAATGCTCAGCACACATATGGTGGCCTATTATTCAGTATAGAAGTGGCAACGGTATGCACATGCTCACAACGTATTCTGCCCAAAATGCGTCCTGTGGACAGCAGTTCCAAAGGAGAGCAGTGGTGACGTCACCATGTGACCGCACCCACGCCGTGCCTGGGCCCTTATTTTGGTGACACGATCCAGACCCATGGACACTGGCAAAGTGCACTGTTGAGGAACGTAGGGAGTGTTTTACGGAAAGTACACGCTTACAAACACACCACAATGGGCTGTTGTACATGTATGTAGGTTTTTGAACAATGTAGACCTGTTTTCTGGGTGCAAGTTCTCCACAGCAGCCCTACAAAAGGCCACACCCCAGAGCTGCTCTGCAATCTGTTTTCAGTTTTTCAGAACACAGGAGCAGGCCACATAGGTTTGGCATGTAAGTGATGTTGGACCAAATGGGCTGTGATACATTGCGTTTGCAAGTAATTACAACTATGGCAGTCCGGCTCAGTGTGCACACCACAATGGGCTGTTGTACATGTATGTAGGTTTTTGAACAATGTAGACCTGTTTTCTGGGTGCAAGTTCTCCACAGCAGCCCTACAAAAGGCCACACCCCAGAGCTGCTCTGCAATCTGTTTTCAGTTTTTCAGAACACAGGAGCAGGCCACATAGGTTTGGCATGTAAGTGATGTTGGACCAAATGGGCTGTGATACATTGCGTTTGCAAGTAATTACAACTATGGCAGTCCGGCTCAGTGTGCAAAGTAATGTAGAAAAGTAAGAACAATCCTTCCAGTGACCCACACCCGCAGGTGTGATAGTCCCCACTGTCCCAATGTCATGGGTAGCAAGCTGAAACCGGGAGTATGTCCACATGCGTTTCCCCAAGGACGGCGAGGCCCATGCCCCAATAAAGCAGAAACATTTCTTCTTCCCTTTCTACTGCCTTCTTTTCAGCAAACCGTCATTGCGTACTGTTAAAAAGTTCTACACACATCCACCAATAACATTGAAGAGCTCCCCATGTAACAGTATCAGTTCTGTACAACAGTTTTCTGAGTACACAACAGGCCCAGAAACGTTATTGCGCAATCCCTCCACAGTCCCATTTCCATTACTGCCATCCTGAAAATCCCACAAAGGCATCACCGACTATCAAGACAGTGCGTCTCTCCATCTCTGCCTGCTACCGTCAGTACACCGAGTAATGGGAAAATATATTGCCGCCCTTTCCTGTGACTCTCACCCTGAGCACCTGATTGGACAATCCCCACCGTCCCATTTCCATTGGCTGGCATGGTGAGAAGCGCAGATTGTGGCACGTGCGCTTTCCCAAGTACCACGAGGGCATCGCCACAGTAAAGCAGGAGGAGTCCTTCTTCCTATTGCCACGCTTTCCTGTGATGCACACCCTGAGCACCTGATAGGACAATCCCTACAGTCCCATTTACATAGGCCAGCATGGTGAGAAGTGCAGAATGTGGCACGTGGGCTTCCCCAAGTGCCACAAGTGTGGGGCCCGAGTGAATCAGGAGTCCTTCTTCCTATTGCCGCACACCCTAATCACCTGATTGGACAATCCCCACAGTCCCATTTCCATTGCCACCATCCTCAACATCCCCGGATGTGGCTTTCGTGCTGCGTGCGGTCTTGGGGGAATAACTTGCAACCAGGGTAGGGGGAGTTCATGGTAAGGGGTGGTTCTTAAAAGAGCTTTTTTTTATGCTTCTAATGAAACACCTTTTTTCAGTTTTTATTTGCTTTTATGTTTTTTTGTGCTCACATTACTACAGCAAACTCTTCAGTGGATCCTGTAGACGAGCAAAGAAAACTGCATTACCAATGCCATTTTCTTGGAAAAACTCTGCATTTCCACAACTAATGATGTCATTGTTGCAGAAGAACATTCAACGAGCGGAAAAAAAAGTATGCAGGCTTCTGTTGATGAGTCACCTTCCTACGTCTGGCTCGGAACAGCATCCATGACCAGTGGGCCATACCCTTTGTGGTATTATGGATGAGAAAAGCACCTTGGCAGTGGGAAAAAGCCTCTTCACGACATCCAGCAAACTCCTCAGTCGATGGAACAAATATAAGCAAGCCACGTAACCCATAGGCATACCTATGGGTTACGTGGCTTGCCGTAGTGGATAACGATAACATTGACAGTAGCAAAAGTGGCCAGGTCTTCGCAAAGTGCATGCATATCGGCGAAATTGCACTCATACACAGCGTTCCACAATGCATCCACTCCTTCCAAACCAAAATTGCTGTCAAAGTATCATTCCAGGGCATAGTTGTGCAGATCTATGACAAAGGGATCACCTGCAGTCAACACAATGCATTTCGCCATGCCAGCCACCCTCAGTATGCAGAGTATAAAGTACAACAGTTTGACCGCCCTTTCCTGTGAACCACACCCACAGTACCTGATTGGATAATCCCCACACTTAAATGCCTATTTCCCACAATTGCATTTCCATGGCCACCATGCTCATAATGGCAGGATGTGGCACGTGCGCTTTCCCATCTACATCGAGGGCCACGGCCCAGTAAAGAAGACACAATACTTCTTCCCTTTGCACTGGCATTTTTGCAGCACTCCCTCATTGGGTGCTGTCAAATTTTCAAACACGCATGCATCAATCACATACAAAACCTCTGCATTGCACACTATCATTTCTGTACACCACTCCATATTTACTGTTAAACACTCTCAGTGCACATTCCGTTTGATTCCAAAGCCCCTCCACCAGAAACTTCTGCTAAAGAATGCACGATTGCAGCATACACAACGATCCTGAGGTGCACCCAGCACACCTTTGGCCATGCTCATAACAGTGCAGCCCTTGCCCACACCCACCACAATACTATGGATCCATGCATGCAACCATGTGGGCAGCTAACATTATGCACAAATGTAACATACCTAGCACCGCTTCTACCCAACTCTTCCACACCATAAAACCCCCATTCATGAAAACGTGTCACAATTAGCAGAATCCTCAACATACCAAAGCCTGCACCACCACTACCCACTGCCATTCACAATGTATTGCGTCACTGGCAACCTAAGCACAACATCTTCACAACATTGGGCCTACTTCAATAAATCTGCACACAGCCGAGTAACCAAGCACATATAAGCTGCACTTCAACCACATCCTCTTCCATACTCACATTATATAAACACTGCACCCTGTAGCCACACTGCACAACTTCTCACTGCACCATCTCCTGCCGTACACCAAATACTGTAGCATGTTGCAACTATCACCGCAACCATGGAACGTACAATACACGCTTTTCAACTCACTTGTGCTATTGTAGCATGTCTACAATGTGCTCCACACCCATTCTCCGAAGATCACCACCCTGTGCCTGATGCAACGTCAAACCTGCATTGCTGCAGTGGGTGTGCCCCATGCACACATTCCCCGCACCATAATGCAACCATGCACGTCAGAATGTCACCAACTACCACTATGCACATACGCACCACTGGCACCAACACTCCTACCCAAACTCTGCACCGCAATGGAGCTATGCAGCATAAAATGAAACAGTTACCATAATCTACAAACATTACATTGTCTCCGGCACCCCTTTCATTCAAATTCTATGGTCTTAACCACTTCCACTCATAAAGTATTGTGTCACAGCCAACCTACCCACAAAATGTTCACAACATTGCCCCTACTCCAAGCAATGTGCACAAAGCACACTATCCAAGCACATATAAGCATGCCCTACGTCCTACGGCCTTCGGCCATGCACCTAATAGTCTAATCCTTCAACAGACCCACCGCTACTTCATGTACTCATGCATGCCACCGTGTGCCCAACTACCGCAATCCATCTGCAGAGCACAGCCACCCGCGCTCCCTCCCAACCTATTTTATGTGCAATTCACTCCCCTTCTGAAATTCACCTGCTACTACTCTCCACGGAAAGAGGTCGCCACAAACAGGTCAGGGCACAAACTATTGGGCCGTTACGACAGCTGCCTCCAATCACCACACAAAGTAGTCGCCTGTCTAGGTATCCGCGAATACTGCAGGCACTCCTCTTTCTTCTTCCACCTATTTACATATGCCACATGAACCACTTCTCATTCCCCCACCGTTTCCCTCCCTTCTTGCCGCACACACATGGCGTACGGTATATTTTCCTGACCCTTCCGTCGGCGCACTGTCCTCCGATACACCATGGCAGCGTTAGCCAAAAATCTTTGACACACAGCACGCTTCCTTCCAGCCAACCACCGGCGGTGTCCAAAGTTCTCCGACAGCACGCCGTACCGCAAGCCAATGACACGTCTGTCTGCGAAGCGAACAGGGAAATGGGTCCAAGTAGCGGGCCCAGATATCACTAATTTTTAGAGACGTAAATTTCAGTTGTTTCCAACAAAAGTACTGATCGGATTCCCACCATACACACAAAAGTACGCTTTCTGGCCCAAGCCCCCGCTCCTGCCCCAAATTTGGTGCAAATCCGTCCAGCCATTCATGCTGTAGCCGTGCGCAAGGTTTTTGCCCATTCAGTCTAGGAGAAAAAATGTTGGGACCCCTCTATAACTCCCACCTGCACAAAACCTCACCAAAGTTGTCAAAAAAATAAATTCAGAGCGGGCCATATACTTATTTATCAAAGTTTGGTGCAGATTCTTCCAGGGGGAGCAAAGTTATAAGCCGCCGAAAAAGTGGTCTTCCTATGGGTTTAGCAACTTAACCATAACTGCACGCCCGCTAGCGTGGGCCGTGTGATATGTTAATATATATTGTATGCATCTCAGTATACAGTGTATATATTTCAATATATAATGTATTCATGTCAAAATACTGTGTATACATCTCAGTATACAATATATATACCTCAGTGTGCAGTCTATATGCATACATACTTAAATATACCACATGAATTTCACCTTACAGTATATACCTCTCAGTATAAAATGAATGTATCTCAGCATGCAGTGTATCTATTTCAATATATAATGCATGTATCTCAATATACAGTATTTACCTTTCAGTATAGAATGCATGCATCTCAATGTACAGTATGTACATTTCAGTATCTAATGCACACATTTTGGTATGCAATGTATACATTTCAGTGTTCAGTATATGCATTTATGAATCTTGAATTAGGTCCCAAATGGCCCCCATAGTTCTCATCGAAATGTGTGGCTATCACTCCCTTTTTTCACAGAAGTAAAGCTTGTCTACGCAATGACGACCTTGAACAACCCTTAACTGCAAATATCAAATGTGCTGCATGAAGATAGCAGCTTCAGAGGATGAAGGAATCCAAAAACAAAACAGTGCTTTTCAAATGTATTGTGTCCTCGTACATATTCCTCATTTTACAATAAATATCTTTTCAGCTTCTGCTCCATCGGAAAAAACATTCTCAACAGGTGCCGCTGTGTGGCGTCTCGTCGAGCCGATTTCCCTTGAGGGCCTCCATTAGACTGTCGATGTAATTATTAGTATAAGTAGCGCAAGCAGCACCCGTTGGCTTCAGTTCTGTTTTTCCAAGCTATCGCTTTGACGAATTATGGCACGCTTCTGTTCTTTACTGAACTTCATCACTAATTCTCTGTATGAAAATGTCTTCACCGTCTGCTCGAACCACGCCTAAGACAGGCTTCAAGAAATGTCAAGACTGCGATTCGACTATATCGATCACCGACCCCCACCGCGTATGCCTGTGGTGTATCGGAACCGATCACTGTACGTCCGAGTGTAACTCCTGTCAGGGGAAAAGGCTCTGAGGGAGCGTAAAGGTAAATTGGCGGTGTGTAGGTTACCTTCGAAGTCTCCTTCGAAGAATTCACAAAAAAGAAAATTCGAAGAGTCGAGAGATTCTCCTTGACGGAAAAGGTCTAAAAGATCTCGATCAAGAAGACGATTGCGCCATTCTTCTTCCAAGAAGGCCAATAAACTACATCATAGGTTACCTTCAACCTCTAGTGATTCCTTGGCCGAGGTAATCAACTGTCCAACCAAGTCAGACTCCCCAGCAAAATGGGACTCATTTTGTAAAGAAATGTTAAAAATCTTTGAGAATGTGGCCCTGACCCCATCGAAGGAGAGTCAGAAAGTCCATGACCCTGCTGATCTGCATCAAGACGGCAAAGGGAAGTCAAAGACTAAACCTTATACATCTTCGGGTCCGAGGCACAAGCCGGAACTACATTGAGAGAAATCGTTCAGGGCTTTGACAAGCCAGGAATCCAGTCCTTCGAAGGTTCCTTCAGCGAAACATAGAAAGTTGGCAACTCCAACGGCCTCGCAAACGCCACCAGCGTCGGAGCCATCGATGCCAGTGTCGAAGTCGACTCCACCAAAATCGACACCAACTTTGAAGACGTTATCGACGATTTCTTCGAAGTTGTCGTAGCCCATGGTTACGCAGGATAAGGCTTTCAAACCCTTACCAAAAGAGACATTTTTTAAAACTTTTTTCTTCAATTTATGAAGACAATAAACCCTCAGATGACAATACACCAACATTTGGCCTACAATTTGGTATCCCAAATGTGCCAGAGGAGTCAATTTCTGAAGACTCTAGGATAACAGACTTGTATGAAAACCTGCAAACAGCCAGTGTTAGATACCTCTCCAGAATTGTAATTTGGGAAACCAGATCCTTCAGACCACACTGACTCCTCATACAAACAACTTATGAGCAAGATGGTTGAAATTCTGGGTTGGAGCAGGCCTGCACCTTCTTCCGGGCAGAATGACCTAACCAATATACTGGATCAGGGTCCCCAGAGAGATCCAATTTTGCCCTTTCATATCGCCCTACAATAAAGGGTCTCATCTAATTGAGAAACACCAGAAACTGCAGCTGCAGCAAATAACAACTTCACAAAAAGATTTAGGCCATCCAGCAGTGACCCAGAATATTTAACAAAGCACCCAACACCAGAGAGTTCAGTGGTTCAGGCTGTTACGTCTACTAAACAATCAGCCTATCCTTCTATCCCTCCAGATAGGGATAACAAGTGAGTGGATGCCTGGTCTAGAAAAATATTTACTGCTGGAAACATGGCTTTAAAATAGGAAAAACAATTTGTGCCTTGTCAAAATTCATGTTTACCCTGTGGGACTGCGTAGCTATGGCGACTGACCACATCCCAGAAGGAGAAGAAAGAGACGGCTTCCTGGCTATCATCAAAGATGGTAAGGAGGAAATGCCTCCAGTCAGGTCTGGATACTGCTGATAGCATTAGCAGGTCCATGACAACTCGCAATGCGCTTCGCAGATTTGCGTGGTTGAGGAAGTCTGGATTTTCACAGGATGTGCAATCTAGACTCCTCAATATGCCCTTTGATGGCTCGAGGCTGTTTGGAAACAAGGCTGATGAAAGTCTGGAAAAGCTGCAGACCTCAAAAGCGACAGCTAAATCTCTTAGTGCCGCCATTAGACAGCCTCAACATTCCTACCCCGGTACATCATCTTGGAGGGGTAGGTCCTTTTGATTCTACTCTTCAGTTGGAAGAGGGAGAGGACAGACCAGTCATAGAAGTCAGAGAGGTTTCCCTCAAGGTGGACGAGGGAGAGGTGCTAAGTCAGCCCACACAGCGGCAATTCTACCCTCACCCACTGCTTCAGCCACCTCAAAATCACTCTGAGGCCTTAACCCATAAAATCCCTGTGGGAGGCAGACTTTCTCTGCATCTGAAAGAATGAACCAGAGTTCCTTACATTCTGGAAACTCCTCAAGACCTTCCTCTTCTCTTTCTCTTTCTCTTTCTCTCTCCCTCTCCCCTGCTAACCTCCTCTCTCTTTCTCTCCACCTTACTCCTCCATCTCTCCCCTAACTCTGTTCAGCTTTTACTGACTGGTCGCCTGGCTCACCTCCAGAGCTTCACAGGTCCCAGGCTCCCCTGCCTGTCTTTGCACTTGCCTCCGGGCCTCTGCACTATGCTCAGCACTACTACACTTTCAGCATACATTCCATGAGAAGGGTAACCCAGGACCCTGCTGAACTGGGTGCACTTGTTCCCCCTTCCCCGCCCCTGCACTCCGTCTGTACAATTGCATGACCTGAATTTACTAGGCCTCGTAAGTTCTGTCTGTCCCCCCTTTGTCTCCCCTCCCCAATCTGGTTGCACCTGAAACACTTCATGCACTTGCACTAGGATAAATGCCGTCAGATCTAGTACGCTAGTTACTTCTTTGTTAGATCATTCGGAAACTTCAAGGCCTAAGAATGACTATTCCCTTGCTCCCTTCTCTCCTTGAAGTGCCTTGAAGCACTTCACTTGTGTATAAGCGCTGTATAAATAAACAATAAATAAATAAATAAATGGTGGGGCATTACTTCATATGCTTGGACACTGGAAACAATAGCCCAGGGTTTCTAAAAATGCCCCCAGGATCATCCACCAGAAACAGCTCTTTCAAAATTCCAGATCTGCTCCTTGTGCAGGAAATGTTGACCCTGCTAGAGAAAGGTGCTAAAGAACTGTTGCCTGTGACGGAGAGGTTGGTACTCCCTGTCCTTTCTAATTCCCAAGAAGGACGGAGGATTGAGACCCATCTTGGACTTAAGAAACTTGAACAAGTTCCTCAGGAAGAACAAGTTCAAGATGGTTACTCTGTCTCAGATCCTTAAGGCCCTCCAGCTGCAGTATTAGATGGTATCATTGGACCTTCAGGATGATTACTTTCATGTGCCTATCCCTCACAAGCCCAGAAGGTACCTGAGGTTCGCGATTGGCGGTTCCCATTATCAATTTCAAGTTCTGCCATTCAGGCTGAACTCCGCCCGAGGGTTTTCACCAAGGTAATGGAGGTTGGGATAGCGAGTCTCAGGAGAGGCGCGGTACTGGATACAACCTTGGGGAAAGCCTCGCCACCCGAGGTGAGGGCTTAACACATTCTGCAGATGGTCACCAAATTCAAGGCTGCCCAGCATCTCCCTGCCTTCGATTTTTTGAGTTCTGCCATTCAGGCTGAACTCCGCCCGAGGGTTTTCACCAAGTTAATGGTGGTTGTGGCAGCGAGTCTCAGGATTGGCGCGGTACTGGATACAACCTTGGGGAAAGCCTCGCCACCACCCGAGGTGAGGGCTCAACACATTCTCCAGATGGTCACCAAATTCAAGGGTGCCCAGCATCTCCCTGCTTCGATTTTCTGAGGTTGCTCTGGCTCATGACATCCTGCATTTTTCTGGTGCCAGAAGCTTGCCTGAGAATGAGATCTCTCCAAAGGGTTCTCTGGACTCAATGGTCCCAATTATCAGGCATGATGTCAGACCTTCTTCAAGTTCCTAGCAGAGTCGTACAGGATATTATGTCGTCAGCCTGCGAGAACAACATTCTGAAGGGAGAACCCTTTGGCAACCATGCCCGGAGATAACAGTAGTTACGGATGCCTCATTCACGGGGAGCCCACGCCAACGATCTGACAATCAGCAGTCGTTGGTCTCCATCAGAGTCCAAACTACACATCAAACTTTTGGAGCTGAGGGCGATCAGACTAGCTCAGAAGGCCTTCCTGCCCTCTGTAGGGGGAGAGAATGTCCTGATAATGACAGACAACATGGTGGCCATGTACTAACTCAACAAGAGAGGAAGCTTAGGGTCACTACCTACTTGCAGAGAGGCAATGCAGCTCTGGTTCTGGGCAATTCAAGCAGGAATCTCCCTGTGGGCAGTTGACCTAGCTGGAGAGGAGAACACGGTGGCGGACACTCTGGGCAGACAGAGCACAGTCTCCCACGAGTGGGAACTAGCTCAGAAAGTCCTTCAGGAGATCTTCCCCCTTTGGGGAATCCCGCAAATGGATCATTTTGTGACCAGTGTCAACCGGAGGTGCGAACTGTTCTGCTCCAGGGAATTTCCCCCAAGTAGAGCCCTAGGGGACACCTTTGTGGTGGACTGGGAATTTCCACTCCTGTGCCCGTTTCCTCTAGTCCCCGTCAATCCTCACATGATCAGGAGGTTGAGAAAGTTCGGGAAATCCATGATCCTAATTGCACCAGATTGGGCCAGGAGGATGTGGTACTGGGACCTTCTGGACATGATCATCTGCCCTCTAATCCGTCTTCCACAAAGAGAGGACCTACTCTTGCGAGAGGAGGGTCGGGCTCTTCGTCAAGACACTCAACCTTCACGCATGGTTTCTGAGAGGTTGAGATATAAGGATTGGGACATCCTTGATGACGTAATGGAGATCTTACTTTTTGCCAGAAGGCCAGCAACAAAATCTTTGTACCGCTGCCTTGGAATGAGTTCAGCAGTTGGCGCAGGGATAAGAATGTGGATCCTTTTCTTTGTGATACACCTATGGTGCTATCTTTTTTTGTTACATTTGACGAATCTGGGGCTGTTTTCTATACAGACAAGGTTGTTCTCAAGGTGAAAACTGTGTTTCTACCAAAGGTGGTCTACGACTTCCATTTGTCTCAAAAGATTATTTTACCATCTTCCTACCCACCTCCTCATCCTGGAAAGGAGGAGGAAAGATTACATAGACTGGACCTAAGAATGTCCAAAATTCGACAGAATGACCAATTATTCATTGGCTATAGTGGTCCTAAATTGGGGTTAGCTGTGACAAAACAGAACCTATCCAGATTGATCATCCTGACTATTGGGGAATGTTACAGGTTAGTGGGCAAAGAACCGCCGGAAGGCTTGAGAGCACATTCCACAAGGGGCATGGCAGCCTCTTTCTAAACCTACCCGCCTCCACTCTCCGCACTTTACTACTAATCCAGAACAGGACTGCGAGACCTGTCCTTGGCCTCAAGCCCGGCGATCGTTTCTCTCCAGCTCTGAAATACCTTCACTGGCTTCCAGTGAATGCAAGGATTACATTTAAAACCCTCTGCATTGTCCACAAGGATTTCTGGGACCTGGGTCCAAAATACCTTCAACCATCCCTCCGTAAATACCTCCCTTCTCAAGCCCTTCGCTCCTCTACTTCTAACTCCCTCAGGGTCAGCCGTTTTCAAAGAAACTAGCTGGGGGTAGATCTCTGTCTTTGGCTGGGGCCTCCCTTTGGCACAGCCTCAGGACCAAACCTGAAACTTGAGGAGAACCATCTCCGGTTCCGCAAGCACCTCAAGACCTTCTTCTTCGCTTCTGCCTTTGCCCCTCTTCTCCCATTCTGATCTGTTCTCTCTCTTGCCACTGTGTCATTCGTGCCTAGGTACCTGCTTACCCTACCACCCTCCTGCCCTGCCTCCAGGCCACCCCTTGCTCTGGGGTCTGTATCTGTACCCATGGAGTCCCCTTCCCAGTTTTCTTCTGCACTTATCAGATATACCCTATTTGACTAATCTAGCACTTGCCCTTTGCTGGCTGCACTACCTCCTCTATTTATTTATTTATTTTACTTATTATTTATTCTGCTCTATCCTCTGATCCGCACTTTCCACGGCTTCCCCCTTCCATGCACTTTCCCCCTATTCCCTTTTCCATGCACTTGCGCATTCTCAATGTCACTGGGCCTAGTAAGATTGTTGTTTTTGTTCTCCCTTGATCCCCTCCCTTTGCCTGGTCACGCTCTGAAACACTTATGTACAAGCGCAATATAAATAAAATATCATTTAATTTCTGCTGCTCCTCAGAGAGGTTTTCCAGTAAAAGACATATGTGCAGCGGACACTTGATCGTCTGTTCACACTTTTGTAAAACATTACTGCATGGATTCATCTTCCAATCAAGAAGGACAATTTGGGAAAGCGGTCCCTAATTCAGTCCATGATAACATTTAAGGACAAACTAAAATTCATACCCCCCCCACCAAATTATACTGCTTTGGGAGTCTATCATAAAATGAGGAATACGTGGGAGGACACAATCCATTTAAAGCACAAGTTACTTACCAATGCTAACGTTCTTTCGATTGGATGTTCCTCCCACGTATTCCTCATCGCCCCTCCCAGCCTACCCCACGCAGAATTGATATGTCTTTACACTTTGTGCTTTCTTGGAGCCTACGGTCCATGGTACGCCTGGTAATTCCTCTACAGGAGGGGAAAACCAGAAATTAAGCCAAAAGGTGCTGCGTGCGCTACTTATGCTAATGATGACGTTGACAGTCAAACGGAGGCCCTTGAGGGACATCGACTTGACGAGATGGCACACAGCGCCCCCTGTCAAGAATTATTTTTCCAAAGCAGCTGAAGCTGGAAACATATTTATCATAAGATGAGGAATGCATGGGAGGAACATCCAATCGAAAGAATGTTACCACAGGTAAGTAACTTGCTCTTCTCCATTTCAGAATCACAATCCTGTATTCCTGTGGTCATTCACAAATAATTTAAAATGTTGGTGAAGATAAGAGTGCATGTTAATGTTAATTAACAATATATCCACCGTAGCACGTTTTAAGATTTGTTACTCAATGTAGATACTTAAAAATATGGGGCGATGTTGTTTTGAAAAACAGAAAAAAATAATCCAACATCACTTATGTACAATATGAAAATAGTTATAAATTTGCATAGAGTTAGAGAATGAATGACTGGATATAGCAAATATGCGGGAAATGTTCTACAAGGCAATGTCTGGAATCATACTAAGATGGTGGACACTTTTCTGCAAGGTCTTTTCCTGTCTGTTCTTAGCAGATCATCGTCGAGGAAAAGAAGAAGGTGAGTGTGCTCTGAGTGATGTGCCCTGCCCCAGGCTCATCGTGTCTCTGTCAATATTACAACTTCGGTTGACAGATACTGTATGCGCTTAGTGTGATGGAAGCGTGTTGCATCATTACATCCTATACGGGTGCGACGTCAAATGGCGATGGCGGGTACACTGGAAATGCGTAAAAGTGTGGACTTCAAAAGTAGATCATTTATCGGGCGCCTTCAATGCAGTTTCACACACCATGTTCCCTCCAGCGTACGCAGTGGTGGTTTCTTTTGTTTTGTACCTTGCTCTATGCTGGAATCCTTATGTGCTTAGAATCCTTGGTCGGGCACAGGATACCATATATTAGGAAAATACAGAAATCAGCCAATCATTTTGGGTGAATCCCAGGAAAGAAGATACTGATTGCAGAAAAGCCTGTCTAACACGGAGGAGAACCTCTTGCTTCCCACTGAGGAGCACTTACTGAGATGGGAATCTGCCACCAGGCAGAGGATTATCCTTTTCCAAGGTTTTTACCAGTCCAGTGAAGTGTGTGCAAAACCCTGAACGGGTAAGTGAAGTACCAAAGGACCAGTGTAGTGATGTTGGTGCAGAGCTTTAGTGAGTGGAGCTGAAAATACACTGACATGAGAAGTGAAGTGAATTATAAGAATCCATGCAGTATTTTGTGAGAGATCCCCAACTGGGAAAGGAAGTGAACTATCCATGGGCCAACTTAAAGATCTCTTAGTAGAAGCATGGACGAGGGAGACTCTAGGGTTTTGCAGCTGTGTTCGAACATCAAATGAGTGTTTTGATGCCTAATTATAGAGCACGGAAGACATACCAGAAGACTCAAATTTAGTATAAAATACAGGGATGGAAAAGGCGGAAGCAAAATCAATGTTTTGGGAAAAGTAGACTCTTAGATTTGGTGAAAGAGGGAGATAACTGCAAGGACAAGATCGAAAAATGGGAGACTAAAGTGGAAAGAGCTGGAGATCCAGATGAACTCCAAACCTGAAGAGACCCTAGAGAATGCCCTAAGGAAAGGCTTAAGAGACAGCCACGCCCCTGTGCTGGGAATTGTGGGACTCACCGGTTGCAAATCAATACTTTCAATGGAAGGGAATACCAAAACCGTTCTCACAAGCCTGGAGTGAAGCTTTTGACGCAATTGTAGGTTTGAGGCTGTAGCTCGATGGGAGCTTGGAAATGCCTTGGTAAAAGTTCTAATAGAGCCACTTCGATGAAAGGTAATCATATGAAAGGTATACAAGTGCAAATGAAATATTAACACTTAGAATTTCGAAAACGTTGCATTTTTTATAGGGTGATATCAGAAGAAATTCTCAGGTGAATTGGAGGTAAAGATGGACTTTACTTTGTTTCTTCTGTTGTAGGTAATTGTATTTTTTAGAGGTAAATCGAGTATTTGGTGTGGTATTAAAATTAAGAGTCCACTATATCACAGTATGCAGAGCTTCCAAAATCCTCCATCCATTAATAAGTACAATGAGTAAGTTATAAAAAGATTTTTTGTTTGGGCTGTTAGGTGACGCTTAAGCACCACCTATCAGCTAAAACTATTGTGTTAGAGTATGGCTAGGGAGAAATGGCATATAAGGGCGGATACAAAGCTTGTAGGTGTTGCTTGGTTATTTACCGACCCCTTGACTGCTCTTGGCCATGTTAATCCCTATGGCCATTCCCACCCACTTTCTGCCTCTGCCCGGCCAAAACACCTACTCCTAGGATCTCTTTGAGCTAACTTTATCAAGCCTTACCATCAAACTTTGAACTCAAAGTGCCTGGCAGTGTTTTTCTAAGTCATTCTTCTGAAAGCTAATGGGGGTCATTATAACTTTTGTGTTGCGTGAAAAGTGCTGGTAAAAGTGCCAGTTATTCCATTACTGCCACTTTTCCCGCAACGCAAAAGTACAGGTTTGCCAGTGTGGGTAACTGATTTACCTTCAGCCAGGAGCTAGAGGTAAATCAGGCCCCCAATGGCAAAAAACATCCTGTATCACCAACACCGGTATTACTGGTAATACCGTCAATGCTTTCCATTGGGTCCTATGAGACTGTATGAGAATGGGGATTAACTGCCCTTTCCGCCACATGGAATATCAGGATATCAGGTGGCAAAAACAGTAGGCGAGTTTTCCGGTATCCTGTCAGAATTACCGGCGGGATACCAGCAAACAAATAGGGACCCCCAGTGACTTAATTGGAACTTTAAAGGTGCTACTTTTGTAATAAAAATGTCATACCCAGGTTTGAATTCAGCCACTCGATTTATAAGCACTATCCTTGTCTTTCACTGAAGTCCTGTTAAAAACAAGCATTGGCTAAGCCAACAGTTTTGGCTTGTGTATAAGTATTAGGCATTTGCTATTATATGCCCAGGTACTCGCACCCTTATGCGGCTGCCACTATCAATGGTCAGTTATTACCGCTACAGCAGTGTCTGGCAAATGCCTTTCCCATCCCTACACAAAAGCCAAAACTGTTTGCATTTCCAGTCTTGAAGAAACATGAAACACAGTTGAATACATGTTTTAATCCACAATACTATCCACCTTCAGATTTCATAGAGTTTTGGTTATAAAAACACTGCTTGCCTATGAACAGTACATATTGTCACTCTTACTATCCATCAAGTGAGAGGGTTTCCGTGATCACACTGTCACAAACATTCCTAGAATAAACAGCACGTCCATTTTGTTTGCCATGTTTTAATCACAAGTAGATTGAAGGCGATGGATGGACAATGAACGGGTAAATTGATTGTTAGAATCAGGGGTGCTTAGCAAAACTTCGGGGATGTGAATAATTTAATTCGTTTTTACTCAGCTAAAGATTGATTTGATCCTTTAAAGCTCACTATGAAGAAGTTAGTTTCATGCAATGCATTCTTTCGAAGGTAATCGGCTACTTTGATACAAAACACTTCACTTTATCCCTCATTCTTAATTTAGTGCACAATACACGTCTTTCTAGTTGACTGGAAAAGCTTACCTTTAACTTCTGCTGCAAAGTATGCAGAAAGCAACATCAGAGGCAACCATGGCACCATACTGCTTGCTGAGTGTCTCTCCAGGACGCTGTCTTGTAACAGAAACCGAGGTTCATTGCACAGGAAAGCGTTTGCTGGGAACCTCCCTGGCGTATTGATGACCACAAAAGGAACCAACTCCGGAAACATAACAAAAGACTTGCCTCTATTGAGTCATGAGCACACTACAAACCTCACATGTACTCTTAATGAACAGGAATTCAAAGAGGAACAATGCAGTTTAACCTCTGAAGATAAAAGTCTGCAGATGTGGTCGGTGCTGCCGGTGCAGCCACACATGAGGGTAAATTTGTGGTGCAGCCACACTTGAGGGTACATTTGTGGTGCAGCCACACTTGAGGGTACATTTTTGTACCAATGGTGCAAATTAGCGCATTGTGATTTGACCCTGATAATTTCTGCAGCTACAGAGAAATGCTCAGGGCCCACATTTTCAAACAAGGCCTGCATATTTTAGGCCGCTGATGCACGATGCATGCGACTTCTGATGCATACCAAGATGCCGCATAGGATATCAGCTGGTGGAAGATGGGTTACACAGAGCTATAGGGAATGGCAGGCCTCAATAACCTACTCCACAGCACCCAACGATCTTCCTCCCATCCCAAGAACCAAAACGTCTACTTTAACATGTATGTATGTATGTATTTAGTTTTATATAGCGCCGGTAGCCCGCAGGCATCAGGGCGCTTGTACATAAAACACTGCTGCTACAAGACCAAAGACAAACAACACGTATGGGACGGACAAACGGTACAGCTAGCTAAAAAGCTTCACGAATTCTAACTAAGGACCTGCGTCCACGGGTTCTTATCTAAAGAGGTAGGTCTTCAGCCTCTTCCTGAAGATTGGGAGACTGGCTTCGGACCTAAGTGATTCAGGGACGCTGTTCCACAGTTTAGGAGCCAGCACGAGAAAGGATCTACCCAACCCTGTTTTTAGCTTAAACTTGGGCACAAGCAGAAGACATTTTCCACCCGAGCGAAGGTTTCTGGTGGGATTATAGGGCCTTAAGTGTGTTCTCAAATAGGAAGGTGCTGAGCCATACAGGCATTTATGAACCAGGCAGAGGGCTTTGAATTTAATGCGCTCCTCTACCCTGAGCCAATGCAGCGCTAGCCTCTCTTTAGTGACATGGTCTTTCCTTTTCAGATTTTTTACTATTCTGACCGCATTGTTCTGGATCACCTGACAACTAGATAGATCCTTGGATGTGGCCCCCAACAGCAGGGCGTTCCCATAGTCTAGCCGTGAGAGAATGATGGCTCTGGCTAACGTTTCCCTGTTTGTTTCATTAAGCAATGGTTTGATTGCTTTCATGAGCCTAAGATAGTAAGCTGAATTTTTTTGGAGGAAGTTAGTTTGGGCATGAGAGTCAACAGCTGAATCGACCATCATGCCTAGGGTCTTCACCTTAGGGACCACTTGGATGGTGGCATTTTTAATTTGAAAAGAGCTGTACTCTGCTCCCAGATTCTCCAACTGACGACTGGAGCCAAACAACATCAATTCTGTTTTAGAGTCGTTCAGGCACATACAATTTGCCTGCATCCAGTCGTCAATTATCTTATAAACCTTGGCGAGCGTTTCACTATCTGACATCAAAGGGTACATCGCATAGCATGTTTCTTTCTTATAGAGCTCCAATAATTAGACACTGTGGCTTCGTTTTCTTGCTTATTGGTCATTAACCCGGTTATGGTCACTGTTTTGTTGGGGGTGGAGGGGCTACAGAAATAAAGGAGGGTGTTAAGCCTTTTTTTGAAATTGATGAGGTTCTATTCAATTCTTATGGGCATGGCTCAGTTTATCCATACTGCAGACCCCAGCATTTAGCATTATCTCAGTGGATCTTTGTAGACAGTAAGGTGCACCATTGGTCAGGACCATAGTTCTACTTTTGGCTTGCATGCACACTTTTTTGAGAGAGTTGGTGCAGCAGAAAGTATTTCACAGCTTCACTGAAATCTTTCCACGAGCTCACATCGTATCCAGTTGAATATCCTGTGTTTTGTGATATAGATGTACTGGTACAAATCACTGACACTCCTTTGAAAGCTTTGCCTCGTATACTTTGCTAATCGGTGCCTCTGTCCATCCAGCCAGAGTTTTGTGGAAATATCTGAGCATTAAAAATTGAACTTTTTAGGCAAAACCTCGAGATGTAGGAGCCTCATTTTGTAATAATCTTCTGTTAGTCCTCCTGTGAACCTTTTGAATAACTAAAAATCATAAAGCGGAATTATTAACACACCATCTGTGAGTTAAGTTCTCTGAATGGGCATCAGTTTCTATTACCACTGCCCAGCATAAATCCAGAAACAATTTGAATGACTTGACATCCTGTTACTGCATGCTTGGCTACCATTGGAGAGGTCTAAAGGAGGAAGCCCAGTATGTAAGCCGTTACTTGCATGTGTGTATGTAGATATAGCCATGATTTTTATTGTAGGGTACAGTTGATTGCTCCCATGTTTTGGACCAAATAGTGGCAGACCAGGAGGGCTTGCAAATTCTTCTTTCATCTCTTGCTCACACTGAAGATTTGGGTTCGGCTTTCAATGTTATTTTGTCAGTGTTTTGTAATGGTAAAACTTCAGGTCTGTGTATAATATGGACATACATTTTAAATAGCAGTAATACAGGACTGATGCCAGCGACGCCCCAAATGTCACTGGGAAGGGTTTAGTGGTTGAATCCATCTTTATGTACTGCATATCTGCTTGGGTTGAACCCATTATTATCCCCATCTGTACGCTTAATGGTTAGTTTTTTCCCAGAAGCCCTGTATGACCTCTGTAAATCAAGGATTGTGTACTCGTCAGTGGCCTTTGCCTCCCCCTTCACCACATGTACTGTAGCTCTGGGCTTCCCAGATAGTTGCATGCATCAGGGACGGAGCCAGGAAACAGGGAGTTGTCAGAACTTCCCATCTTTTTAAGTGGGGGAATGAAGCCATTAGGAGCTCTATTGGTCCAGCCGCTACCCGAAGTGCCCCCAAGAGAGTGGTTGAAGAGGGAGCTTTTTCTGTTAGTATGAAGACAGACTTTTAAGTATAGGTATTGTGAACTCTTCAGTTGGCCACTGTTGCAGCATTTCCGTTATTAGCCTAGGATAACCAGGAGGCTACTGTCTCACTAAGACTAGGTTAAAGGGAACATTCTCTCAGGAACTTTATTGGACCAATGGATAGGGCATGCATTTTTTCACATATATATCGATTTATCACACATTCTTTTCTGATGCATCTTACCTTCAATTTTCTGGCATGTGGACATGTGAACCGCACTGGTCGGAAACCGCCATCATGTGATAATCTTATCCGTTGATCAATAACCTAAGTTCCTGTGCCCTGGCACTAGTAAATCATAACCTCAGCGCCTGAAGGTCAGCTCGCCATGTCAAACCGATATGCTATGCTTATTGTAATGATGTTGGTGCACAGCGTAGCCAAAAGTCTGTTGTCAGCAACTACGCCATCACGTTACCTAATTCAAAATGCAGAAGATGCACACACACACATACACAGTAAATGATTACTTGCTTTCCCAAAAAGCATATAACTTGTTATGCTTTTCAATAATTACTCATAGTCGGGAATTCACGAAGTCATTACATTTCTAAATGAAACGGAAACAGTTGAATACATCCAACGGAGCCATTACAACTTTTGTCACACATAATTAGTGGAAGAACAGATTGCTTATTCGAAGCCATAGTACTCATGTTTAGGTCCATAGTCACATTCTATGCACTCTTTCAGATTCCATTCTTCGATTTCCATTCTTCGATTTTTTTATCCCAGTACTGGGCAAGTGAAAGTTCTGTGGAGTTTATTATAAATTTAGAGTTCCATCACCCATTTTCTCTCTAAGCACATGGCGTTCCATTTGGGCGAAAAAAGGTTTTGTTACACAATCAGCAGTAAAACTTTCCTCTTTACATGTCTTAATTGATGAAATGCTGGCATGTTGGTCTGTATGACGGGCACCGCAAGTGGGCAAACTGGAGCGGCATGATCATCCCAGAACATGGAGATGACGGTTCCAGTTGTGATGGCGATGCTCCGGTTCTGGTTGAAGAGCCCGTCCAATGGGCATATGGTTGCCATAACATACACACATCTTTATGAAGTAACTATATAGATTTAAGAAAGAATAAATATATTTTAGTACCCATTGTCAAAATAAATCAAACATAACATTTTATGTATACGTTATATTTTAATTAAAAAGAAAAGTGGTGTCTTTGCGTCAACTTGAAGATAAATGTACAACATCGTTTCGCGGCAAGCACACATTTACATAACCATTATAACATTAAGGAAAACATAACTCACATGAATTGCTGTGTTTCCATACTGGCAATGTAAAATACAGGCCCTTCTCTTTCGACAGCTCTTATGAATAGAAACTTAAATTTCGTCAGTTGTGTTTATTTCAACTTCATATTATCTTTTGTTTCAGCTTAGTTTCTACATTTTATCCTTTGAATTTTTACTATGAAAGATTCAGGTCAAACTTACAATGAGCCTCTTCTTTCAGTGTTCACAATTCCAAGGCCCCCTTGGCTTTCAGTTTCCACTTTACCGCAGAAATGAAAAATATTGTATTCCTATTTCTATTTTTTGTATTCAAATCTTTTTATTCAAATTTTAACTGTGCTCTGAGACCCCCAACTGGCCCATAGAGTCGGGGTTTGCTCAGAAGCACTGTAAAACAAGATAGCAGCAGCCGTGAGATGGATGGGGGGTGCAGATTAATACTCCAACACCAAATCAATAATGACAACTCGGCGGTTTGGCAAAGGGAGTCCGTTTAATGACAAGTACAAAAAACTGGGAATCTCATGAATATCAGCGGATGCGTGATCTTCCTTCTCCCTTCACAACTCCAACGAACTTCATAAAAAACACATCATTTATACTAAAAACTTGTCATCGTTTAACGTCATCGTTTAACGCTCAAAAGTTGGCATCCAATTCTATTGGTTTGGAAAAGGTAACTTTACTATAGGTACTATATCTGTATATGGTAACGGAGTCAGGGGATTGGGTAAACACTGTCAGGTGGGGCATTTAAGCCCTACCTTCAAACTGGCTACTGTAGACGTCACTAAAAGTACTACGTCCCATTGGTCCTACTAACTGTAGGACCCTAGATTACTTGGTCCATTGTTATTGGGTTGGCACTAACCCCATTCATACTTTTTCACGTTGCTTAGCAGCACGCAGAATGGTCGGCCAGGTGCAGGGTGTCCCTTAGTTCCCCCTCGGCCTTCCTCCAATTATTGTTACAATCAATCATCACTTTAGTGGCCATGTGTTAATTATTTCACTGTGACTGGCCTCGAGACTTCATCTCCTGCCTAGAAAAGTTCTGATATCTTCTCCTGGCCTGTTGACATGCGTAGGTGTGAAGGTCTTACTTCTGTTCGCTCCGCTGATCACGTGATTCAGACATCGTGAATTTGCCTCTTCTTCAACAATTAATGTATTTGATTTTCGTTTCACCCATCACCTGCCTTCGTCTTCTTATCTTGACCGTTCAGAGTAGTATATTCTGTTCTTTGCTTCAATTAATTGTAGCTACTGCTCGTCCATCTTGACAGATACGACCTTGGTTCTCCTGGCACGATTTGCCTCTGCTGAGTTTTGTTTCTGCTGCTTTATTCTTGATTTTGCTAAATATGAAGCTCTTCTCGTGTGGCCTTTAGTAGCCTTTTGGTTGATTCTGCTTCTTGTGCAAAGTGGAAGTATACTTATATAACGTACTTCTTTTGAGGTAGGTATGTATAGGTTGCACTTGCCGCACTATCCTTCTACTAAGCATAGCAAGCCGCACGATTCTCTTAGCTTTCTTGCGGTTTCAAACATATGTACATGTGTAAACTGGTCGACTATCTTCATCGTGCTCATAGATTAAGCTTCTTACATTTGACATCGCCCTTTCACTTTGGGTTCATGATGTTGTTTATTCATGGCGTTACGTCTCTTTTTATCATTCTTAGGTTGTTATATCTTCTATATGTGAGTCTTGTGACGTCACCATTTGCCTTCCATTAAGACCTTTTTGGTTTCTTCAGGGACTGTACTCAGACGATCTTCATTTCTTTTCATTTGTTGATATGGTTTTTTCAATGGGTACCTTACTGTCCATGGTTTCCTTGGTATTGGTACTTCAATAGGTGCTGTTTTTCTGATAGGTACTGGACAGAGCCCTACTGCAGCTCTCTGTTGGTTTATTTGCTCAGCATACGTCACATATTTCGTCGTGAACGTTCCTGGTGCTTCAAAATGGACGGTTGGAGTGCGGGCTGTATTTGGGCCCTCCACTACATAACACAGTACATACATTGCTTCAATGCTCACCATAAAGCAACAGTATTATTGGACAGAACATAAGTAGCAGAGACACAGAGAACCACTCGCAATGGAGGCCCATGAACGTGCTGGAGAACTTAGTACAGAATCAACAATGTAACACAACAAAAGAAAAATTCCACATTAATCACCCGCTACATTCGTGCCTGACCCCATGGAGCACATCCCCCCTGTCAACATGTTAGCCACCGGTTAGTAGGTGTTCAGTAAGCCTAAGGTCTGTAGCATGTGCAGTCTTTACTCTGGCAAGGTGAAGAAGAAGAACTCTGACACAAAGGTGGCATAGACTTTTATTAATAAGTAGAGCAAGAGAAAACCTACCTTGCCTGTCCCTAAGGGAGACAATCATTTTATTCGGAATTAGAATCCATTAACAAACAATAAAAAAAAAACTCCCAACCACACCTATTCACAACAGGAGTACACCTAAAAAACAATTAAAAGCATTAAAATATCAGGCAGATATTTTTTTCAGCAGCAACCTATTTCTGTAAACAGCATCTAAAGCCTCCTTGATAAAATTAGCTATATCAGTTAGAAATGTATCGTCTTAACTGCATAAAAAAACAACATAGCATCCTTTCGTGCCCATACTTGGTTCATGATAAAATGAGGCCTTAGCCACTGTTTTCCTAATTTAATCAAGAATTTACAGTCCATTAAGCAATGCAAAAGATCTTCTCCACATCCCAAACTACATGGGCAGAACTTTTCCAAACCCAATCATGGTGCCCTTATTCTAAGCGGGAGCACATTTAACCTGACCACTAGGATACATCTGCGGCAGTCGGCAGCCTTAATCCTAGTTATAACAGAAACAAGACTAGCCCATTTGGGTATCGGGCATAATATTTCAGAGAGGGTAATTTCATACTTCTCACTTTGAGAGCATCAAATTCCAGTTCTGCAGCTCTCTCGTTAAAGAGAGACCCATGCTGGCTACGGGTTAAATCACCCAATGTCGTTACATCCCCCAAGCTCCATCCTTTCAGTAGGCTGATTCCACTGTTATCCCAACACTTAGGATCTTTACAGACATTAAGCATAGACTCTTTCAATGCTATCATAACATTTGGGTTTAAAGGGGGATTCGATTCGATATTCAGAAAAATTCTAAAACCGTTGCTGAGCTTGCAAGGATAAAAGAATGAGCCCCAACTCATATCTCAAAGCATCCCTGGAGCTCTAGAAGAGAGACCCATAATCCTCCACAAACCAGAACTCAACACTATATCTAAGCACCCACAAGGAGCTGCCGCCCAGACCTCTGCTCCATGGAGGAATGCTGCATTATTAAAATCAAAACGGAGAAGCCTCCTTAAACTCACTTATGCTCGCTTAGCCACCGTATTTAGGTGACATCTCCAACCTCCCCATTTAGAGAACGCCAAGCCCAGGCATTTATACTGGTCCACCACCTCTATGTGTTCAAAGTTGTTCAAAACCCATTTAAATTATTGTTTCCCTTTGCCAAAAACGAGTATTTTGGTTTTAAGGAGATTCAATCTGAGACCATGCTCCAATGTTCCTAAGAGATATTTCCCTGCCTCAACTAAAGATCTAAGGTGTCTCTTAGGATGTCTGTTAAAGTAAAAATTTCCACCGTCCTGTGTAAAGAAAACCCTACTTCCGGCCCTTACACTATGAATTAAGGAATAGGTAGGACTGTTCTGGTCCCAGGAGAATGCCTCCATTATCCTGGGTTAAGGTAAACGTTCCACACTATTTTCCCTTGTTGGGCCAGGAGAATGCCACCCTTCTCCCGGCATTCAGTCTCACACAGCCTGCGGGAATGACTCCCTTCCCCAGGTCACAAAGTTCCAAAACACTGTTTAGTTTGTAGGGCAGGAGAATGCCTCCCTTCTCCTGGCGTCTGGTCTCAGGCTCAAAAAGGCCCAGGGGAATGACTCCCTTCGCCAGGCCTCTTGGACCTTTTTCGTGGTTCGAGTTACCAGGAGAATGCGACTCCAAGTGATGGTACCGAAATGTGTTTTACCGAAAACTTTTTTACCGAGCTGATTTTACTGAAAACTAATTTAGGTATTTTAGTTTTTTGTTTTTGGGGTGTCCCCCCCAAGCCCCCTGTTTTTTCCTATTTGTAACCCCTCCCTCACTACCCCTGTACCACTTTATCCTACCCCCCACCTATTTTGTAAAAATAGCGAAAAAAAAGTTTCGGTAATATTTTTTCAGTAAAACATTTTTCATTAAAGCCATTTCACTGGATACCGAGAATTACTCCCTTCTCCTGGTATCTGCAAAACAATCTCTTACAACCAGGGGGAATTATGCCCTTCCCCTGGTCTTCCCCTCCTTAGCTTTCACACTTGCAACATCCAACTCTGAGTGCTATGAGGCTCAGCGACCCTGGCTTCTCTCTTCTTCTTTGATTTAGCCCACTTGTTCCACTTCTCTGCCAAGTACTGCCACAAGGAAGATGACTAGTATGACTCTCTTGGTTTGGGTCCTCAACGCTTATTCCTCTCTCCTTCCCTTTATGTCCCCTTGGCTGCCTTGCTTGCCAAGTACTGACACAAGGAAGATTGTCTTGTTTTTTTATATTTGGGCAGGGTGTTTGCCTCCTGTACCTTCCAACCTCTACCAGTACCCACGCCTCTCCCGTTACCTTTTGTGTTCCCGGGATGCGCGGCTGGTTCTTCCTGAGTTCTCTTTTGTACTCCATATGCTGTGCGGGCATCTCTGTGTCTCGGCACCTTCACCTCACAGATCTCCTGCCAAGCCCTTCGAGAAACTGTCTGGACACTGCCTCTTGCATTTGCATCACCGTCAGCCAGCCTTGCGTTACTGTCTGGAAGCTGACGGACAAAGGAGTCCTGTTGTCCTCTTGACTCCAGGAGCAGACTGTTCTCGGCTCCGTCCTGGCTTTCTCTGCGTCTCTTTTGTGGTTTACAGGCTTCCTGGTTTTGCGTCCTGGTTGGCTGTGACTCCCCGACAGGCAGTCCTTCCTTGGTTTTTTCCACACAAAAGGAACCATGCCGCTATACGGCTGCAGTTTCTTCTTGATATGGCTGTTCATTGTTCCTGTATTCCACTTTGTCCCAGTACTTGGATTACCTATGATACTGATGTTCTTCTTTGTCTCAATACTTTCCAGGACCTTGAGGTAGTGTACTTTACAACAGTACATAGGTCTAGTATCTACAAAGAGGTTAGTAGAGGAAAGGGAGGCTAGAGTGTGTGGGGGTGTGATGGTTTTATAAAGACTATACCCTAGATGGTCGTGCTTCTCCCTAAGGGGGAGTCCCTCCCCATGAGATCCTCCTGTATTGTACCACCCCCAGGGGGACTATCGGGTAGCGGCCTCACCAACCTGGCCTCATGGGAAGGGGTTCCCTCCTGGGGGGAAGTGACAACATCTAGTGATTCGTCCCAATAATAAGCCTGATGTATTCTAGAAACCCTCCCCACTTCAGTAAAAAATGATTCATGGTGTTGCAGAGAGTTTATATGTCCCCTTCTCGCATATTAGAAGTCTCTACATTCTATTCATCCACTCGTCTGATGATGGTATCACTGCAGACCTCCATAACGCTGCATTGTCATTCCTTGTCACCACCAACATCAGTCTAAGAAGAGCCTAGGAGCTATGTCCCGCTTGATGCCCCCGTGTATCTATAATGCCTAAGAGGCAAACCTCCGGTGTGCAAGTGGCATCAATCCCAGTCCCCCTATGAAGGATAAGCACAATCTCCTCCCAGTAAGGCTTGAGCTTAGGGCAGTTTCACCAGATATGTAGAAAGGTGCCGGAACCTCTGCAACTCAGCCCTGAGGCCCCCTTCCCCATATGTACTTCTCTGTCCGGGCAGATGTACCATTTTGAGAGAAGCTTATAACTTTGCTCCACATATTGAGAGATGACCATCAACGGCCAGTCCCCCACCAAATCATAACCCACTGTTTTTCCATCAGTTCACTACCTAGCTTCCTATGCCAAGCCATACCGTAGGACGAAAACCCTAATTTAGCCTTGTGACCAGAAACACTGCACACCCCTGAAATAAGCCCAGCTGAACTTCTCTGATAGAGAAAGGATGTTAAAGGTCTGGTTGCTGCTGCTCTGTTTTCGCCCTGCAAGACCCAGTGCCTGATCTGAAGGTAATGAAATTGCTCTTTCTCAGGAGGTCCAAAGGTCTCCTTACAGGACTCAAATGATCTTATCTGTCCCACTCAAAAATATGCAACAGGAATTTACACCATCCAGCTCTCCAAGCCTGGAACATGCTCTTTGGAGTAAACTCTGGGTTAAGAGGATAACCCGGATAACCCGGATAAGAGGTCAACCCCAACTTATGCGATACACCGTCCCACACCCGAAGAGTGGTTCTAGTGGATGGGAGCTCATACATTCCCAGGGGTGTCATATTTTGTGGGATCCAGGGCATATACAGGAGAGGCAGAGCTATCACCTGCTCCTCCAGGAGTCGCTACCCCTTCAGTGAGCCGTGATCTAGCCAGTCCCTTAGTGCTCTCAGCTGGGAGGCTTGAAAGCATCTACGAATATGCGGCACCGCCAAACCCTCCTTCACGTTATACAAATTCAGGGTAGATAATGCCACTCTAGAAGGATGGTTCTGCCAAATGAAAGCTACTAGGTCCCACTGGAGTTTCTCCAAAGTGTGCCTTGGGACCTCCTGCGGAAGTGCCCCGAACTGGTAAGGACCTGGGAAGGACGTTCATCTATATGGCGGATATCCTCCCCAACAGGGACAGGGACTGCAAACTCCATTTGCCAAACGTCTGCTTTGATGGAATGTAACATCACAGGGTAGCTGGCCTCATACAAGTCAGAAAAACTTGATGTTAGCTGTACCCCCAGATAGCCTATGCTATGTGCCGCCCAACGGAATGATGCTATTCTTTTCACATTGTTGGATCTTTCGGTCGCCTTCGACACCGTCAACCACTCTATCTTGCTCTGGGTCTCTCTGGGCCCGTTCTGGCATGATTTACTTTGTTCCTGATGTACAGGGGCCAATCACTCTCCCTCCCTCCTTTTTCTTCCATTTCTCATGTGCTTTCTTGTGGTGTCCCGCCGGGCTCCACCTTGTCCCCTATGCTATTTAACATCTATATTCAGCCTCTTGTCTGTCTCATCCGCTCCTACGGCCTCCGTTGCTACTCATATGCCGACGACACCCAGATTCTGGTTCGTTTAGATCTCAACCATGATGAGGTGTCGTTGCGCCTGTGTCAGTGCTTGGTGGTCATGAACAGCAACTGGCTTAGGCTAAATGAAGTCAAGACGGAGGTTCTGGTGGTGGGTTCTCCTCCGAATCCCACGCTTTGGATAACTTTCTGGCCTTCTGCTTTGGGTGACTTTCCTTTTCCAGTGACCGTGGCCAAGAACTTGGGGTTCTATCTCTCTTCGTCACTCTCGATGGCCTCTCAGGCGAGCGCAGTCTGCAAAGCAGGCAATTTTCATTTTCAGGTGCTGCGCAAGGTGGTTCCACTTCTGCCTAGCGACTTATGACCCCTGGTAGTTGCTGCATTAGTCTTACGTCGTATAGACTATTTCAATACTATGTGTTTAGCTCAGCCCTTGGGCCTTATTCACTGGCTGCAGTTACTGCAAAATCTAGTTGCACGGGTGGCCACAATTTCCCCTATTGATCACATGTTATCCCCAGTATTGCGCTCACTCCACTGGCTCCCGGTGGCCAGGAGGATTGAGTTTAAATCTCTCTGCCTTTTACACTGAGCTTACTATCTCCACAGGGCTGACTGTCTTACAAATAAGTTTGTTCCCTCTCTTCCTGGGCGGACTCTCCGCTCAGGTAGTGCCTATCTAGTCTCAGTTCCTAAATTCGGCTTTTCTGGCTCTTAGGTGTACTCAAAACCATCTTGAATTTAGACAGTTGCAGAAGAACCTGCTGTTTTAGACTACTGTTATGCCTTAGTCTGTGTGCCTCCTAGCACCAAGATGCCCTTGGGTGAGAGTGCGCTATTTACATTTAGCTAACATAAAGTAAGGCTCGCAAACCCTCTCAAAGTAGGAGTCATGTTTAGGGCTTAGCATTTTTCCAGGTTAATCCTAAAACCTGAGACCTGAGATAGCCAATAAAATATCATCAGCGCTCAAGGCTAGCTTATTCGAGACCCCAGCGTACAAGATCCCCCATAACCGGGAGTCAGCCCTCACCTTGGCCTCAAAGGGCTCAGCAGAAAAAGTGAAAAGCAGGGGAGACAAGAGGCACCCCTGTCTAGTTCCCCTCGCATGTTGGAGTCCCCTGAAGGCCCCCGGATAGTGAACAGAGGATAGCACAGGGGCAGCGTGCGCGTCTTGGAAGCAAGACGACACGGAGCAACAACAGGTTCGATCCCCGGGTCCGCGCTTAGAAACCTTTGCGTGTTTAAGCGCGTTATAAATACGTAACTAAAATTAAAAAAAAAAAAAAAAAACACACAACACAGAGGTTCGAATCCTGATCCGCAACCAAACTCAGGTATAGTAAATTAAATGGATAACCATTCACAGAAAAACTTGTCGAACGTGATGTGTATAATGCAAACACCCCCCTCGAGAAGTCCTTCCCCCAAACCAAATTTGCTAAGTACCACAGGCCCATTCGACATGATCAAAAGCCTTTTCCGTGTCTTAGTGTCATGTCCCGTGTCCCTCTGAGATTCCGCTATGTCCCTGGTGCTAAGAGTTGGCAGTTACCATGGCGCCTAGGACAACACCAATGGCACCGTACCCCTGGCACCACATTATCCAGCAGGAATAGCGCGCAGTGATGGCATGGAACGCTGGCTCCCATGCATTCCACGCCTCACCCAGAAATGGGCTGGCTACATAGTTTCGCTTTTACAACATGCCAGTGCTCCTAAACCGTTACCTACAGCACAGCGAAGCAGCTTTTCCTGGTGTTTGTTGGTTACCCTTTTCTGATTTCTGACTTAGCGTTTTGTTGTTCTGGACTACATAATTGTGTACTGATTCTGCTTCTGGCGTTTGGTTGCCTCGGACAGCCCACCCACCCCCAGCTCCTTCTGACCTCAGACTTCATACAGACTTGCTTCCATTTGATCCTTCATTTCTGTTTGCCTCCAACCCGGCTTGTCTATTGTTTGGAACTCCCTGTTTACCTGGATTTGTGTTTCAACTGTGTCCTCGCAACCTCGGACGCTCTGCTGAATGCGAGGACACACTTGCCTCCCACAGAGCTGGATGCTTTCCTGGATTCCGTGGGCAGTCTCACTCTCTCACTTGCACGGACGCTCTGCAGAAAACGAGTGAGAGGGTTTTGTGTTTCTCACAGATTGAACTGTTTTCAAGGACGCTTTGCTGACAGTCCCTTGGATTACCTCTTCTTCCACTATCCCAGTTGCGTCCTTGTTCTGTCCGGGTCAGGGGTATACCCTTCAGGAGTTGTCGCTTCCTCGGTATATCAGCTGTGAGCACTGGATCCACCCATGTACAACGTACCTTGTGTTAATCCACAAGTAGGTTCATCAGCGACCAAGGGAGGACAACAGGTAAGTGGGCAGTTAGGGGTGACTGAAGGTGAACAATCGAAGGGCAAAATAAATGTATTCATTGATTGCTTTGTGTT
This sequence comes from Ambystoma mexicanum, assembly GCF_040938575.1. Lineage (NCBI taxonomy): Eukaryota > Metazoa > Chordata > Amphibia > Caudata > Ambystomatidae > Ambystoma > Ambystoma mexicanum. The sequence goes on along the minus strand of NC_090934.1, from coordinate 1,099,526,390 downwards.
TCTCCCCTTTTAGCTATGCTGTGTTCTTCTGCCTTTTTGCCTAAGCCCTTGGCCTGACAGGTTATCATTTCCTACAAGCCGTGCTCTCAGGAAGAACGTATTTTTGTCTTTGGCAGGAGTGGGTATGCTCAGCTTCACAGAACCTTGTGGCAGACCCCACGGAGTACGACACTAAGGCCAGGAGTACAGATTGCGTCTTCCTCCTATATGCCATGTCCATAAGATTAATCATTCTCTGTGTGTTGTCCGAGGGCTTTGTAAAAATTTGGCATAAACCCATCTTACCCTGGGGATTTGTTTGCCTTCAAAGTTGAGAGGGCTTGTAGAATCCTGTCCTTAGTAATGTCCCCATTTAATAATTGCCAATGAACCTCTGAGGCAACTGGTAGCTCGCATCTTGCCAAAAAGGATTGTATCCCCTCCTGGCTGGGCCCACTTGAGGTGTACAGGGTCCTATAATATTCCTCAAAAGCAATCAGCTTGTTGGTCTCTGATCTCACTGTCTAAGCCCCTTGTCCCTCCACTTCCCCAATGCACCCTCTGGACTCTCTCACCTTTAGCTTCCAGGCTAATAATCTGCCCGCTTTATTCCCATGCTTATAGTAGTTTTGCTGCAATTTAATTAGGGAGTGTTCGGCCCTGTTCCCCTCCATAGTATTGATCTGGTTGCGAACCAACTGGAGCGCCCAATAGGATTTGTGGGAGCCTGTGGCCCGGTATTTCACCCCTAGATCCTTAAATTGAATCACACGACACTCATGCTCTTCCCTTCTCATACGATTCAGTCCTGTTCCATTGGAGATGAGAACATGCAGCAAACATGCCTTGAATGAGTCCCATCTGACCCCCTCATCAGTGCCCCCATGTGGGTTCTCCCTGAAGTAATGATCAATGTCTTCCCCAATCTCCTTATAACACACGGGGGGGGCATTCCGAGTATGGAGGTAACCATGCCGCTATTAGCGGCATGGCTACCCTCATAGTGGGTACCAGGTCCAGGTTCCTTTAATGAGGAATTACTGGGCCATTCTAACCCTGGAGGGCCCAGTAATTCCTCATTCAAGGAATCCATCCCCATTCCCATTTAAGTCCCCATAGGGCTCAATGGGAATGGGGAGGGTGCTAACAACGGGCCCGTTAATAAAGGGCCTGTTGTTAGCACCCTGGTCTGCTCGCGGGACCCGCTAAGGACGCCTGGTTTTACCAGGCGGCCTTAGCGGGTCCCGCGAGCAGAACTTGTAATGAGGCGGTAAGGGGTTGACGGCGCCGGCACCTTTACCGGCGCCATTACCCCTTACCACCTACCTCGTAATGACCCCCAGGAGTTTAATACGTGATGGGTTAAATTTCCAGGACTTTGGTTTTGTCTCCTCAGGACGTTGAGCCCAGGATATGTATGCAGGGGTGTGGTCCGAGAAAGTCAACGCTCCTATTGTAGCTGTGAAAATATCTGGAAGAATCCCAGAACCCACCAAAATATAATCCATTCTGGAATAAATCCTATGTACATTCAAATAAAAGGTCAAATCTTTCATTCCCGGGTGTGCATGCCAGCAAGAGTCATTCTTGACTTGGATAACCCACTGTGCAGACCCAGAGAAGGTTGGGTTGTGCCGACATAGGAACCCCTCGAAACATCCCAATACGGGCCAAAAGCCATATTTAGATATCCAGCCGCCACTCAGTGGCCCCTAGAAATGGCAGCCAGGTCCTTCAATATCAAGCAGCAGAATTAATTCTGCCCCGTGTTGGGGCTTTATGCAGAAGCCACTGAGAGCCGTACCCCGTTGAACCGCCCCTGCAGGAAGATTATCCTTGACTCCTTATTAATTGTAGTTCTGTCCAGGCTGAATTGAACATTTCTCCCAATCAGAAAACCCACCCCCTTGCCTTTTCTTAGCTGATGATAAGAAGGGAAGGCCCTTCCCTACCCCCGGTTGATCCGGACACAGTCAGGCTCCGGGGACGGGGCGGCAGCTGCACCGGACAATGAAGGGTCCTTACGCATTGCGGGGATGGATATTGAAAGTACGTGCGTGGGCAGTGGGGTTAAACTCCCCCGGGCTATGGGAGCTGCCTTAGCAGTCGGCCATTACGGGCGCCCTTGGCTACGCCTCCCTATCCCTAATTCTATTTTGACCTTTACATAAAAAAGAACACAATATATTTTATCTTCACAAGAAAATTATATTTACTTCAAACGTTACTAATAATATACACATTCTTAATCAAACCATGTTAAATTATTATGAATGAATCAAACCAGACTGCATGCATGCGCAGCAGTGTTGTGTTATTTCCGATCTGCTCCTTTTATATTGCAAAGAGATTAGTAATGGTTTTTCCATTTAAATTTGTATGGGTAAAATGAATAAAGACTAACTTGTTTTAACACAATTAAAGTGTCCTTTACTAACAACGAGAATTCAATACCATTTTTACTGTTATTTGAATAAAATAGTAACATTTCACAAAGTAGAGTGCTCTTGGTCTACAATTGCAAAAACCAAGCAATGCCTTACACAGTGTCCTCTCTAGAGTAGGGCCTGGGGGGACACCTGCCTCCCCAACAAAATGTGCCTCCTCTTGTGCCCACCCACCACACCCCCATAGGCAGCAGGGGTGGGCCCGGTTTGCTGTGCTGCCAGCCTCTCCATGGCGAAGGCCAGCACAGAAGGGGAATGCACTTCAGGGCTGACACCTCAGGAACAATAACATGAGGCTGTTCAACCAGATCTGCCCACCGCCACTCAAAGTGCCTTGTTTGGAAGGGGGTGGGGTGGTTATGGCCTGGATCGAGTGAGGCTCCTTTTTTTGGGTAGTGGGATGCAGGGCTTCTGTTATGGCTGTAGGGGGTGGGAGGGGCAGGATGCCAGCTATGGGACTTGTGCTCTGGGTAGTGGGGTAGGGGCAGGATGCCAGGCATGGGGCTTGTACTCTGAGTGGTGGGGAACAGAATGCCAGCCAGGTATGAGGGGTGTGCTCAGGATGTGGGTAGGATGCCAGGTTTGGGGCTTGTACTCTGGGTGGTTGAGATGTTGGGCCATTTCAGTTTGGACACCTAAGTTTGATTCCTGGAGACGCCACTGCTCTTACATTATGACAGAGACAATAATGGGATGAGTGGAGTTACATGTGGAGTGGCGGAGGGAGGAATGTAAAGTTAATAACTGGGCAATGATGCGTCTTCATAAATGGACCTGATTGTTACAGAGCACAAATGCAAGAGTCATATATCAACCGTTGGGCTATGAAGTCGGTCTGTACAACAGTCTTTCAAGAGTATGGGGTACAGAGTTACAAACACAGATTGATACAATCAGACACAATACTTCTGACATACAGGGAGACAGACAAAGACAGAGGGTGGGGAGACACGTCTATCTAGTAACACTGAGTTGTAAAAAATGTGCATAGATTCAGAGAGAGATGGATAGAGATATAGACAGATGCATAGAGAGAGATGGATAGATAACAATGTAGACCGAGCAGCGAGATATGCATAGAGATAGATGTATACAGAGAAATTTATAGAGGGATATAGAGAGATGCATACAGGAAGATGAATAAATGTAGATGGATAGAGAGCAATACATGGATAGATTCATATGTAGGAAAACAGCTGGATACAGTTATACTTGCAGGGAGAGATGGATAGAGAGCCATAGAGCAATGCATAGTTTGCGATGTATAAAGAAATATAGATAGACAGAGATGGATATGTAGATTGATATAAAGAGATACATAAAGTAACATATATAGAGAGATATGGATAGAGATCAATAAACAGATGCAGATATATATATATATATAGTCAGATAGATATAGAGAGACAGATAGGTAGATATGAGAACTGCATTGAGGGTGCTGAATATAGACAGATAGAGACATGCATAAACAGAGAGATGGATAAATATGCTGAGAAACAAAAAGATTAAATAATATAAATATGCTTGTGGACATACAGAGATTAATTTAGAAAATTGATAGTGAGAGAAGTAATGATACTGTGACGAATCCTAGGTTATTGTCACTGCTTCCATGGCGGTAGCCCCCTTCCCCGAGACCAGGGAGGTGAGTCTGCTACCCGATAGTCCACCTGGGGACTGGTACTCAGGGGGCGGATCTCATGGGGAGGGAAGCCCTTAATGGGACCGGTGACGATCACATTGGGAGAATGTGGCATTCACCCCCTTTATTTCTGTCCGCTCCTTCTTTCACCCCACTCATTTCCCTGTGGACCGCCACACCTCTATGTATTTCTGTAGAGTAGAGGATTTCATTCATACAGATGATACTGGGATGAGGAAGAGTGAGGCTTACCCAGGTGGAGTGCATGCAACCACTGACACAAAGAAGATTAGACAAGGAGACAAAAGCCCATTGTGGAACCAACATACGCAGTGCAGTCTACTAAAGACTGCTCCGGTGACAAAAAGCAGGGAAGGACTGTGTTCCTTGTCAAGCCAGCCCTGGAGGAACAAGGAACCAGTTGCCGGTTCCATGGCCAGAGACCTGAGGAGAAGAAAATAAGACGCTTTCGAGGAAGGACTAGTGTCTCCAGTAGATCCATGGAGCGGGAACCTGTCTGGTGATGGGGAAAGAGGAAACCCGACTGGCGAAGCCAAAGCAAGCGGAGTATGTGCAACTGAGGACACAAGAGTGAGCGTACCGCTGTTGAGCCACTGAGGGCAGTTACACCGAACGCGGAAATAGTGCAGAAGTCCCACTTTACTCCCAGGGCAGATCAGAGACTGGAACAAGATTTCCTGAAGTTGGGGAAAGGCTCGGGCCGGCTGGTGGGATGCAGATGGCACCAAATAAGTTAAAAAGGGAGCTTATAGACCTTTAGGAATGTGCATATTTAATGGATGGGATACCACCTGAGTAATTCGGAATCCAAATAACAGAACCAACTCAGGAAGATGGCAAAGTACTGTTTTATTAACAATTATCTAAAACAGTGAGGTTACAACAAACATCTCATTCTCGCAACGATCTCTGCAAAAAACATACTTTTTATAACAATAATGCTTCAGAGTGACATCATACTACCTGGCAATAATGAAAAACCTATCGAGGGTTGAAATTGGTTAAGGGAAACATATATGTATACTTTTCTATAGGAGCTAGGATTGTTGTTGGCTGCCCGTTATCAGGTGGACAACTTATGCCTACCTCTAAAACACATGTCTCGGAAGGATAGCTCAGGGGCAAAGTGCTCGCCTTGGAAGCAAGACGACACAGAGCACCACAGTTTCGATCCCTGGATCCGCGCTTCGAAACCTCTGGGTATTAAGGACGTTATAAATAACCTATCGTATCATGTCATTTCGGAAACATTAGATACGCAGTTTCTCATTGGTCTTCAAACTATAAATTCCTTTGTTATATGATATGATATGTTATTTTTAACACACTTAATACCCAGAAGTTTCTAAGCTTGGACCCGGGGATCGAACCTGTGGTGCTCTGTGTCATCTTGCTTCCAAGGCAAGCACGTTGCCCCTGAGCTATCCTCCAACGTTAATATAATTAATATAATTGGTTGGTGCGCTTGTGCCATTTCTGGAACAATTTCGGTTCACTTAGCAGCATGTAAGCCAAGACCCATGTGCAGGAAAGTAGGTCATGAAGCTACCTCACCATCCTATTAGCCCAACATCTCTCATCTCCCATGCCTTCTGCCATGAAATTGTCTTTGTACTTGGTCTTGCAGAATATCCTTGTCTTTGGGAACGCACAGGAGTGAGGGCACTCGCTGCCATGTTTGGGACTTCAAGTTCAAGCTCTATATCCATCCTTGACTCACGTGACGGGATACCACGATTTGGTCCGTTTGGCAGCTTTTAAATGCTCGAAATGAATTAAAGTTTGGCATCCTTTGCATTCTACCTTGCATCTTAATGCGAAAAAGGTTCATCCTCTGCATACTAGTTCTTCTTCGGAACTGATAGCTGACCTTGCTTCTTGAATCTTGACTCTTGGCCAGGCAGACTTGCCCTTCAGCTTCACGAGCCGATTATTCTTGCTGCAACACAGTTTTCTATTCCAGCTTCATGAGTTCTGGCCTACTAAATTTGTGATACCCATGTCCAGTTTCCATACAATGGCAGCTTTGCCTGCATTCTATTCACTACTCATAGCCAGCATCTATGATGACTTATTCTATCTTGCGTCTCAGCAACTGTACATTTTATTGAATGGTTGGTTTTCTGCAGTACTTCGTGCACGTATAATCTTCCTTTTCTATATTGGGAAAACTCACTCAATTTTTTGGTAGACTTAAAAAGAATGTACCAGCAATTATAAACACAACACAGTTGTATTTATAATTGCAGGAACTTTCACTTTAAGTCTCCCGAGCTCCCCCGGCTCGGGGGAGCTCAGGAGACTTGAAACGAAAGCCACAGGGATCATAAATACAACAAAGTTCAATCCACCTGGAGAAGGGACACACCATCACTAATCGATACCTATAGCCATTACATGTCTGCAGCATATCGACATAGTCGATATGTAGATGTTGAAATGGACCATTTGCTGGAGGTATTACTCCTCTAATTGTTCTCAGTGAATGCCCAGCAGTAAACTTTTGACACATGATGCAATTCACCATGAACTGTGCAACGTGCTCCAACAAATTGGGAACAAACCAGTCTTCTGCAATTGTCGCTGCAAAACTTTCTCTGATTAAATGCGCGGGGTAATGTAGTTGCTCAAGTGCGACTTTCAATAATGCTGTTGGCATTACTGGTTTTCCTGTGCTTTCCTGTCGCCATAATGCTTCTGTGGGGGATAAAGAACACAACCTTTGTTTCCATATCTCTTACTCTTCCTGTGGGGCTCTTCCCTGAATCTCTATCAGTTGTGTAATTGATAGCATATTAAACCCTTCTCGTACTAAGATGGTTCTAGTTAAACCTTGCTCAATATCTTCAGTATCAAAACTTGAAATATCTGGGAAACATGCAACTTTTTTGGCTTCTATGTCCGCGGCTTAGTTTCCACGAGAGATAAAGTCTGTTCGGGTTGTATGGCCTGCACATTTTAGGACCACTCAGGCCACTGGAAGTTGTAGTGCCTTGATGAGCCTGTCCAATAAGGACGCATGATGTACTGGAGAGCCCTCTGGGTGGAAATAGCCCCTCCTTTTCCATATGTGACAGCCCGGGTGTACGTTTTATGTCACATAGGCAGAGTCACTCTACACTGTTACTTCCTGTCCTTCATGTTTCTCGAGCTCGACAATAACTGCTACTAATTCTGCTTCTTGCGCTGAAAAGTGAGATGGTATTCTTGCACTCGCCACTATTTCAAATTCACCATTTAATCTGTGTTTTACCACTGAGGAACCTGAATGCTTCTCCCCACTAGTCTGATCATTTTTTCGAAGAGCCGTCAATAAAAGAAATCTCCCCTCCCGCCAAAGCATTCTCTTTTACATGGGGTATGTCATCATAAAATTCAACATAATTTGCACAGTCATGCTTGTGATCACCTTCTTCTATAAGTTCAGCTACAAACATGGCTGGATTCACTATTTTACATCTTAATCGTTGGATTAGAAATAATTAGCTCATAAGGCTGAAGCTCATTTGGATGTTAATGTGCCCTTGGGTTTCTCTAGAATGCCAAATAGAGCATGCTCCACGTAAAGTGTCATAGAGCAGCCCATGACAATACTTGTGGACTTCTCAATTGCAAACGCGGCAGCCGCCAAAGATTGTTCGCAAAGAAAATGTCCTCTAATAACTGGGTCTAAGATTCCGCTGTAATATGCCAAAGCTTTGAACCCCAATGTTGTCCCTTGTGTAAGCACTGCTGTCATGACTGTCCCATTTGTGTGCAAAAATAGATAAAAACCCTCAGCATAGTTGGGAATCCCTAAAACTGGAGCTGTACAAATTGCTCTTTTCAACTCCTCAAATCCTTCCTCCATTTCTTCAGTCCATTCTATCTTTTCCTTGCCAACATGTGCTTTCTTTAGTGCTTGCAAAGGTAGCTTGGTATATGTGCTGTAATCAAACACCCAGGCTATGCAATAATTGCACAAGCCCAAAAACTGTTGCATTTGTCTGACTGTGTTTGGTTTTGGTGTTTTCATAATTGCCTCAGCCCTTTCGGGTGTCACTTTCGTCCCTCATGTGAGATTTCTGGATCTACTGGGACGCCTCGCACAGCTACTTGCCCTGTGAATGCCATGATGTACTCTCCTACATTTAAATATTGTTTTCCTGCAGTGGAGCACACTATTCCTTGATCAGTAAATTAAATCATCATGTTAAGTTTTGTCATTAAATCTCTTCCCAAAATGTTAACTGGTGTCTGCCGTGAATATAACAGAGGAACGGACATGTCACATTCCCCTATGGAGATCGGTAATTTATCAGTAAAAGGAACTCAATTTGTAGCTCCAGAGGACAGGTTGGATAATAGAATAGCTCACCCGACCGCATCGGCGAAAGCTTTGAGCACATTGTTGTATGCCTTTCAATTAGTGGATGTTTGGAGGGAGCGACACCCACAAGATTGGGGGTATTCACACTATTTTGCCCCACAGAATCTATACATGAGGCTAGATTATGTGTTCACCGGGAGGGACACGTTACAGGAGATGACACTTGCAGAATGTAAATGTTGGATCATCCCCCTCTGGTAGTGACTTGGCATGCCCTACCTCTCGGAGCTAGGATCCCGTCATGGAGACTAAGGGCAGACACACTAAAGGATACAGGGTTCCAAGAGGACCTGAGGGTGGAAGTGAATTAGTATTTTGAACATAATAGTGGCATTGTGGACTCAGCCGGGGTGTTATGCGAAGCGTTTAAAGCGGTAGGAAGGGGGGACGCTGTAGCCAAGACTAAAGGGTTGCAGGAGGTCATAACTGGGGAGCTAAAAAGAACGGAAGAGACATTGGAAGCGACTATGCGGGAGAGGGCAAGATTTCCAGAGGAGGCTACGGTGGTATCTCGATTGCAGCAGGAATGTAGAGATCACTGGGAAAGGCTAAGTAACTTAAGCTATAAGAAATATATTGAGAGGCAGCATGCTGAAGGAGATAAACTGGGCAGATTGTTAGCCTGGTTATACAAGAGTTGAGTCTACCTGGCAGACTATCAGGACAGTGATGGAGCAAGATGGGCAGTTACAGGAAACCCAAGAGGGAGTGAACAAGCGCTTCTGTGAGTATTACAGGTGGCTATATGATGATTCTAGGGAAGGGGAGGTATTAGATATATGTGAGGGGTTGGCTGAGATCACGCTCCCCAAATTGGATTTAACAGAGAGAGAGAGAGAGAGAGAGAGAGAGAGAGAGAGAGATCCTCAAAGTTCCTATAACGATAGAAGAATTAGAACATGAGATAAAGTACCTGCCTACCAGAAAGACCCCAGGGGCAGATGGACTCCGCAGTTAATTTTTTAAAGCATATGGGGAGGAAATACTGCCGCCACTACTAGCGATGTTGAATAAGGTGCTTAGCCAGAGTCTCTGCGGGAAGCGATAATTATTCCACTCCTCAAACCAAATAAGCCAGATACAGATTGTGGATCCTATAGACCCCTGTCACTGCTTAACCAGGATGGGAAGATTCTAACGGCAGTCATGGTGAATAGGCTGGGACCAGTTATAAGTAAACTTGTAAATCCAGACCAGACTGGCTATGTTCCACACATGAATATAACCAACAACTTAAGGAGACTTCACCATATAATTGACTACACCCAGAGAGTCGAGCAGGAAGCGGCAGTGATCTCACTCAACGCAGTCAAAGCGTTTGACTCTGTCAAATGGCCCTGGCGGCTAGCGGACCTGGAGGGGTACGGGATCGGGCCTACATATCTGAAGTGGGTGCGATTATTGTACAGCGAGCTGGTGGCGAGGGTCAGGACGGGCTCCACGATTTCTGAACAATGGCAACTGAGCAAGGGTACCAGACATGGTTGCCCGTGGTCCCCGATGCTATTCATACTAGCGCAGGAGCCATTGGCGGCGTATCTGAGGAAGGAGTATGGGGAAGCGGGAATCAGTATTAAGGGGAAACAACACCTGATATTATTGTATGCCGATGACATGCTGCTGTACCTGCAACATCCAGAGGAGAACCTGCAATTTATTCTGGATCTAAAGGCGAGGTACGCTGCCCCGTCGGGTATAACCGTTAACCCACAGAAGTTGAGCATATACCCATTGGGATGTATGTGGGGATGCCACATACAGAATGCCGGTGCTACCGATAGCCTGGGAAATGGAGACGTTTTGATATCTAGGCATAGACATATACCATGACCCTGATTTGGAACACAGACATAACACAGAAAAGGTGGTATCTAGAATTGAGAAGAGTATGGCATTCTGGGCCAGAGTAGCATTATTGAAGATTGTGGTGCTGCCCAGACTGCTACATTATTTCACAAGTATTCCACATGCAATACCCACACAGTTGTTTAAGAAAGTACAGGGTATATGTAGGAGCTTTATGTGGCATAATTCAAGGTGTAGAGTAGCATTGTGGAAGCTACAGAATCCATACGAACAGGGAGGAATCAAATTGCCTAATCTTGAGGTATACTACCTGGCTAGTCAGCTCCAATTTGTGGCTAGGCGGTTATCAGAAGAACAGATGCCGGAATCTAGGTTGCTGAGTGCTGAAAGCATGCCCTACGTCTTAAACGAAATAATATGGCTGCCTAACACACAAGGTGCTGGGGAAGGCCAGTTGCTACTACTGGGAAGGGTGATGTTGTGAAGGGCTTGTCAGATGATAAATAATCTGGGGGGAGTAGATGCACAGGTTAGGCTGGACATTAGAAAGATGTGGGAACCGGTTGGGATAGCAATGGTGGGGGACGTTATGGTGGACGGGAAACCCAGGGACTTTGAAGGGTTGTTGGAGGACACGGGATTACATCAAGGACAGCAAATCACGTACTCTAGGCTCCTTAGGATAATAAAGAGCACGTGACGCGAAGCCGAACTGGCCATACAGCCGGTTACGGTAATAGAAACATTTTATGATGTCTCGGAAGGTGGACATGAGGTATCCTGCATATACGAGTTATTGATGTCCAAGGTGGGAAAAGAGATGGTCTGCACGAGACAACATTGGGAGGAAGACATAGGGGAACATATGTCAGATGGTCTGTGGGGCAGAGCACAAGGGTAACGTGAGAAAGTATCAAGAAATGTGAGATTGCAACAAATCCAGCTATATGTAACCCACAGAGCATACCTAACCCTGAATAAAATAGCTCAGTTTAATCATGCGGGAACGCAGACATGTCTGAAGTGCGGGGTGGTGAATGCGGGGTTAGTGCATATGTTCTGGTCCTTTGTAGAGATAGGCAGATTCTGGGAAGAAGTGGCTCGTATCATGGCTAAGGTAAAGATTATATTAGATGTAAGTTCCCCCTGGGCATGTCTTTTAGGGGGCTTCCTAAGGCCCCGTAGAGCTAAGCATGTGAGTAAACTAAAGGACCTGGTGTACATACTGGCCAAACGTAGAATCGCAGTGAGTTGGAAATCATGGACGAGACCGTTGGCACAAGTATGGTGGCAGGACCTAACGAAATGGGTGAGTGCGGAAACAGTAGTGTGGCAAGAAGCTAGGGGGTGGAATGAGGATCCAGAGGATGGGGGCTTGATGCTTGGAGGCAACTGGTAGCCGCTCTGTCTGTATCTGACCAAGCTGGTCGGGACGGAAGGTGATCTAGGGGTTGAGTGTTAATATGACATGGCCTGGTGGAACAGGAAGCGAGGTAGGCCGGGTAGAGGGTTGTTTCGGGTGTGGGGAGAAAAGAAATGAAACAGACGCATGTAAGCTTGTGGTGTTTAATGGTTTGTAAAGAAGTGCTGAATAGAAATTTCATTACAAAAAAAAAATTAGTAGCTCCAGAAAATCCCTGAGCATTCATGGCAATACCTGACATTGGGTATTTTCCCTCCTGTATACACAAACAAGTTGCCCCAGTGTCTTGGTTGCTCTTGGAGGTCTGGTGTCACAGATAGTACTGAACACATCAAGTGACCCTGTGAGCTGTCCTATTGAGGGTACAAGCTCACCCCATCCCCATGAAAAGGTTTTCTCCTACCACAGTGACACCTCCTATTCTAGGCGTCAGTACTTGTCCTGTATTTGCATATTGTTGTGTCTGCATAGGTGCTTGTTGCAATTGCCCTTGTGGTGGGTGCATTTGCACTTTTCCCTGCAGTTGCGCTTGCTGTATTTGCGGCGACTGTGCCTGATAGGATGTGTGATCCTGGACAAAGCCCTCTCTTGTTTGTGTGCCATATGGCGGTGGATAAGCTGTCACATTCTTGAAAACTGACCATTTTGTACATTCCATCGGCTCCTACACACGCGGGCAATATGTCCTGTCAATACACAAGTCCAACACACTGGGGGTGGCCCTCTGGCAAACCCTCCTTGGTTATATCCTCCCTGAGCACCTTGGTTCTCATTCTGAGTGTTTTGAAATCCACCTTAACTAGTCTGAAATCCACCTCCTCTTCCCCTGAAACCCATACCTCTGCCTCGTGGCACAAACCCATGCCCGCCTTGATCCATCGGGCGTGAATTATTCACCTGCAATGTAGCTATTGCTTACTGCATTCCCAATCCTTCTCCACGTGTCAACACCGCCCCTTCCATGGCAAATTTTGACAATTGTTTCTGAACTAATTTGGCTTCTTCCATTTTTCTATTTTCATCATTCTTTTTATTCTTCTCTTGTAGTAATCGATAGTGATGTACTATTGTGAAGTGTATCTCAGCCCATGGCTTTTATTCCATCCCAACTCTTTATTTCATCTGTCTTTGTACTGGTTCTGGTAACCCTTGACATAAAATATGATAAGATAGTGCCACTGTCTTTTCCCACGGCTTGCGAGTTTCAATCTGCCATTTCTCCTAAATATCCTGAATGTAAGCAATGGGGTCTTCATCTTCCTTCATTTTTTGTGTCATAATAGCACCCATATCTGATGTGTCAGGATACTGTACTATAAGAGCTGCTCTCCAAACATCTGCCCTACAATTATTAAATGGAGCTCCTTGATACACTGTGTTTTGTGCAGTCACACATGAATACCCTGGTCTCCTCCATATGTCATCAGCCCTCTCCCCAAGAATGGCTGCCAAGAGACGCTTTATGTCTTCTATAGCCAGCGTATTTCCTCCTGTCATTTTCTCTAACTCATATATCCATTTCCCAGCCCCTTAAGTCAAACTAGGGAGCTTACACTTCAAATTATCCTTATCCATCTGTGGCCATGGAATGTAGTGTGGTCTCGTTTCCCCCTTTTCTAGCAAGGGGAACTGCGTGAACCCAATCCCATAGTCAGATCCCATTCTTAGTTTATTTATGGCGGGGGTAATTGTACCCATTCGCCTTTTTGCTGGTAGAGACATTAACCTACTTACATATGGTGGAGACTCTCCCTTCTCACTATATGATCGTCCGTGAGGACACTCAGGATATGCTATGGGATCTGGCGTTCTTTCTTTAGGATGTTCCAGATCTGACTATCTAACTTCTTTATCCATCTGTTAACTTCTCAGGGGGGTGCAAGCAGCCTCTCTCTCTGCCTCTCTGTCCTCGTCTGACATTTCCAGACCCCAACTAGTATGACTATCATCCTCCTCTCTATCTAAATCTAGTCTACTCAAGGACAATGCTTGGTGTTCACTAGTGAGCATATTTTCTTATTCAGTTTGTGGTTGCAGCATCAGGGATCGATTACCGCTCCCTTGAGTTCCATACTCACTATCTCGTCTTAATTGTTGATAGGCCTTATCGATCCATTCTCCAATGCCTTCTGCATCATATCTTTCTTCTTCTAGTCTACTCTAGATGCTGCTGGCGTTACTTCCTTTATCAGGAACATCTCTTCCACTCTATCCCATCGTATTTCTGGGCTCGGCATCATTTGTTCCTTTAGGATGAGACTGGCATCCAAACCTCGCTGCCTCCTCTTTCGCTCTATTTCTTCATCTACTTCCCTTTGCTTTCTCTCATCCCTTCTAGCTTTTTCTTCCTCCTGCTTTCGTTCTTCCATCCTTACTCCTTCTCTTCGTTCCTCTTCTTCTCTGTAACCTTTTGTCCCTTAATTTTTGTACTTCTTCCTCCTCTCTCTTTCTTTCCTTCATGTCCCTTTCCTCTATCGTCCTTTGTCTATTGTCATACTTCCTTTGTTCCTCTGCCCGTTTTTCATCTTTCTCTTCTTCCTCCCTGTATGTCTGTTCCTGACGCTGCCTGCTCTTCCTTCCTTGTTCATCCTCTCTCAATCTCTTTTCTCGTTCTCTGTCCTTCCTTTCTTGCTTGTCCTTATCCTCTCTCTGCCTAACTTCCTCTATGTTTTTCCCGTCTAACTTGAGTTGCATCTGTCCTCCCATCCATTCGTTCCGTAGGAGCGTTACCTCATCAGCCCTGTTTTTTCTCACTCTTCCATCGCTTGATTTCTCGATCTATGTCTGTCAATAAGTTCGACATCTCACCTCTTTCTTCCTTATCTCATATAAACTTAAAAGCGTCTTCCTTTCTTTTGCTCTCTTCTGGACTGTCGTCACTACTGTAAGCAGGGGGTTTATATGTCAGATTACTATACCCCGCCTCTGCCTCCAATTCCTTGAAAGGATTAATTCCTATCTATTCTAGATTGACACTTTTGTTTTCGACGCCCTCTCCCTTATGCTGATTAAGCATCCACTGCTCTGGTGGCGGGTCCTCTTTTTCCTCCTGATACATCTTCCAAAGTTCTAAAATTGCCAGTCTTTTCTCTAACTTCTTTCCTTTGCACGCAGCATGCACATATGTGGTCGTGTGTTGCAATACTGCTTTTGACAATGATCCCCCTTGCGGCCATGGCATGAACTTTGTATCCGCTGTGTCCTTTACCCATTCTGCGCTGTACTGTTTGAGCTTGGGCGCATGTTTTTACAGTGGTGCAAAGGTGCATGAGAGTAGTGTCCTCCATAATGACAAGTCTCAATTGACTGTCAATACTTGCCAGATTGTTAAATAAACATTGTATTGTAACTCAAATCGCCACTTTCTAATGTTTTAAAACAACAAATATGAGCATGCACCATCAATCACCGCTCAATCCTCCTTTGTTTCACAAACCTATCTATCTTTTGATTGGCGCCAATCGCTAACGGCACCTTAACTTCAAACACTGTTATTTTTTCAATCTTTCACAGTTCTTTTACTTCTTAATACTTTACACAAAAAACAATGTTTGAACTAATCACACACAAAACATTAATATCCCCCATGATAATCTTCCCCTATTATTAATCATCTATAATAAGGGGTTCACTTCTCCCGACATCACTTTCACGGTCCTGACCGCGTGTATTCTCTATTTTGTCCCTACTCCCGTTGGAGTTTGAAATGTCTTCTTCCTATTCCCTTGAACTAGGATCTCTAAGCGTTTTTTCTGTCTACACAATGTTTCCCGTTTCTCAGAATGTCACAATCCCGCCCCTTTATATTGCCATTTCCCTTGGTCAACGTACGCTTGTGAAGCGACTCGAGGCCTTCGGTATCGACTCCTCCTTCAATCCAACCACTTCGCCTTCCGTCTGCAGAGCGTCTGTGTAAACCAAGCAGGAATTTCTTCAAAGGGTGACCTGCCCACTGTGTCTATTTTTCTTGCAAGTTTATTTCTATCGGCTGCTCTCCACAGGAAACTCTGTGATCTTCCAGTTATTGACAGAGGATGCCCGATTGTCCGAAATACTGGAGTAAAACTAGTTTGGATCTTTAAACCATCCTCTGCTACCACATGAGTTTATGGCCCTTTAGGAATGTGCATATTTAATGGATGAGATCACACCAGAGTAATTCTAAATCCAAATAACAGAACCAACTCAGCAAGATGGCAAAGTACTGTTTTATTAACAATTATCTAAAACAGGGAGGTTTCAATGAACATCAACGGACGTACGCTCAGTCTCTCAACGATCTCTGCAAAAAATGTACTTGTTATAACAATAATGCATCAGAGTGATGTCATACTACGTGGCAATAATGAAAAACCTATTGAGAGTTGGGATTGATTAAGGGAAACATCTAAGTATACTTTTCTATAGGAGCTAGGATTTTTATTGGCTGTCTGTTATCAGGTGGACAGCTTATGCTTACCTCTAAAAAACATGTCATTTCGGAAACATTAGATACACAGTTTCTCATTGGTCTTCAAACTAGCTGCTTCAATTATCTGTTCCGGATAGCCTCTCTCCGTCTACTTAGAAGTAATCTTCCCAATCTCTACTGCCAGAATATTCTCTTCTGAAATAATGCGTTTAGCCTAAAGGAATTGGCTATACGGGAGATTACCTTTAAGATGTTTGGGGTGTTGACTTAGGTAGTGCAGACTATTGTTAACGTCTGTAGGATTGTGGAACACATTGGTAGTTATCTAGAGAAAGAGCTAATCTGATTACCCGGGATGACCTCATAAAGAGCAAGCCCAAAAAGCAAGAACTCCCTTTTCTCTATACACTTAAGTACTCTAGTCAAAGTCATAAAATTACAAGCCTAATTAAGAAGAGAGGCTAATCAAATTGGACCCCTAACTACAGAAATGATTACTGCAACCTCACTGATTGCATACAAGAGAAGCAAGAACTTTAGGGACCAATTGGTGAAAGCAGAGAGAGTGAGCATAACTAAGCAGACTACTCTGAAAACTAAAAGAATAGGCACTTTTGCATGCTTGCACTGTAGCAATTGCAATAATGTAATGAAAGGCAGTTATGTTAGACATCCCCACACTGGGACCAAAATCAAATTAAGGGACTTCACGACATGTGACACCATGTCAGTCATTTATGGATTAAGTTGCCCCTGTGGGATATTTTATGTGGGATGGATCAGAGAGAAAAATAAATGATCGCTGCAATGAACATAAAAGTAACATCAGGACCAATAATGCCAGCTCACCAGTGATCAGACATTTTTCAGATAAGAGACACACAGTGGCACAACTCAGATTTATTGTACTCGAAATTGTACACAAATCACCAAGAGGAGGTAATCATTCCAAGAGACTCGATCAAAGGGCGCTTTACTGGATCGACAAGCTTGACAGCCTTACCCCGAATGGAATGAATGAAGACATTTATCTGGGCGCTTTCTTGTAATATTTATCCAGCAAGAAAAAAAATCTCTGCATGCAAGACCACTCTCATATGAGTTGCCCAGCTGGGATAGTCCCCTGGTTTTTACACTCATAGATCTTATCGGTTTTTCTGGATGTACGTTTTATGTAGTACACATTATATATTCTATTCAACATCTTTCTGTCAACACATACAACAATCCATGTAGGAACCATCTAGTACCAGTAACACTACAGTGAAATCGTTAGACCATAATCATTTTCTTTTATAAGATGCTGAGTAATTGAGATATATTTGCATTATTGTGTACTGATGTGATTGTAAAATTGACATATAAAACGACTGTAAACAGAATGAGAGCCTGTGTACCTCTTGGACTTGCAGCCTACACATGCATTACGTAACCTCTCCAGCTATCCAAATGACAAAATAATAGCTTTGTCGAATGCATTCTGTAGTGTTAAACCATGTTGTCAATTTCCCACATGGGGTCGACCCCGTCAACAGCTTCCATGATGCCTCCAGGCATTTTTCACAAACCCACTTCCGGGTCCCGCAACGTCTCTGTGCAGTGACGTCATTTGTTTACATGTGACATCACTGCGCGGATGCACATGCACGGTTGTACCTATAGTAAACTGCATCGACTGAATTTCACTTGCAGATGGACGCAACCTGAGTAACTTGCAGGCACATGACCACCAAATTAAATCCTTCACAATTAAGGTGAGCGTTAGGACTTTGAGCACATAGTACGACTTTAGAAGGTAGTATGGATAACCTCTGTCCTGAAAGATTTTTCTTTTATTATGCACATAGAGAGCAGTTCCAAGGTCCCACCGCACTGAATGAACTTTTGTAGCCGTTTTTGCCTAGATGGTGCCATTTAATTGATGTATGGCCAAATCTCAATTCGTATTCAATACATCATCTTCCTCGATCCCCAGGTAGGGATCAAACTCTTTATACCTACTCCCATCAGACATCTTGAGTAGCCTCAATCTAAAACTGATTTCTGTGCACTTGTCTCAGGTTGTCAGACACAAGGAAGTTGAACACCTTAATCAATCGCCCTAGACATACGGCCACGTGAGCTCCTTGATCTTGAACAGGTGATTGTTAAAGCTTTACACATGAGAGTCACCACTTAATGAATTGTGAACTTTCTAATATGGATCACAAATAAATTAGCTAACATGCATTTTGTTCATTATTTTTGCCATTTTGAAATGCAGATCAGTGGCAGATCAGTGCAGATTGAACATTGATTAATGAAAGGCAAATTAAATATTGCTCCTGACGAAGGGACCCATGTCCCGAAACGCGTAGAACTCATGGTGTTATATAGTGAATAAGTAATTCATGTATTGATTGAGTGAATTAAATGTATCATACAGTATGATCTAAATAATGTATACGATCCATTACATGTTATACTGATTTATTAAATAACATTAATTTGGATTCCAAAAGATTTCATGTTTATATTACTTCTTTGTGATATTCATGCTTTTAAAACTTTTTTATTAGAAAACTTACCTCTACCTAAACTTTAAGTTTTGTTTGTTTTTACAAACATTGGGTGTGCAGGGGACGTTGGTGTTCCACAGACTGTGGACACCGGTTTCACTTGTCCTTTGTACCTGCAGCCTAGTGTCAGAGCTGCTAAACAGTCCCCTGCACCTCATCACAATCCGAAATAGATTGAATAAATTCAATTTTTACACTTTAGGTGTTCACCTATATAGCATCCATTTTACACATTCGGTTCACCTAGCAGCCCGTAAGCCAAGACCCAGGTACAAGGAGGTCGGTCATGAAGCAATTAGTCGAACATCTCTCCTCGCCCATGCCTTCTGCCATGAAATTGTCTTTGTACTTGGCCTTGCAGAATATCCTTGTCTTTTGGAATGCATGGGAGTGAGGGCACTCGCTATCGTGTCTGAGGCGTCAGGTTCAAGCTCTATTTCCATCCTTGGCTCACGCGACGGGAGACCACGACTTGGTCCGTTTTGCAGCTTTAAAATGTTCTAAATGAATTAAAGTTTGGCATCCTTTGTGTTCTACCTTGCATCTTAATGCAAAAAGGTTCATCCTCCGCATACTAGTTCTTCTTCGGAACAAATAGCTGACCTTGCTTCTTGAATATTGACTCTAGGCCAGGCAGCCTTGCCCTTCAGCTTCACAAGCCAATTATTCTTGCTGCAACACCGTTTTCTATTCCAGCTTCATGGGTTCTGGCCTACTAAATCTGTGATACCAATGTCCAGTTTCCATACAATGGCGGTTTCGCCTGTATTCTATTCACTAATCATAGCCAGCGTCTATGATGACTTAATCTATCTTGCGTTGCAGCAACTGTACATTTCATTGAACAGTTGGTTTTCTGCAGTACTTCATGCACGTGTAATCTTCCTTTTCTATATTGGGAAAACTCACTCAATTCTTCACTTCGTCATTAGGTTCTTCAGGATCTATACATCATCTTTAGCCTGCATCTCGAGACATTGTGCACACTTCTTATGACGTCATTAATTCATTGGTTAGCTTCTTTTCACACTCCTTCAGGTTTTTCCTCCCGCAGTTTATCATCACGTTGAGGGTACATTCGGTAGGGTTGTGTCAATGGGTATCTTCTTTCAAATGCTTACTGCGGTATTGGTATCATGGCAGGTTTTAGGCACGGCACGATTTCATGTCTCCAATACATGGGAGGTAGGGGGGCAGGATCGCCTGCAGAGGCATAAAGCTGCTCCTCTACAAAAGAAATGGACCAATATTCTGAGAGGCAGAAAAGGATAACGAACAAACTGTAAAAGCTGGAACAAACTTGACAAAATATCCTATGTGTAACACTACCCGGCTTCTGAGTACACCAGTTCTGTTCAGTTGGACATTGAGTGAAGCAGTGGTAGAAAACCTGCAAAAACAGCACATCAGGGTCTGGGACCCATACAAGGTTGGGCGACCTCCTCAAAAGCAAAACACATTGGTCAAGGACCCATACAAGACCAAAGAAACACACAGTCAAGGGACTAGGGCCCAGAAAAAGTCGGGGAGAGCATGCAATAATATAAATGGGTCTGGGACCCACACAAAAGAGAAGGAAGCTAGAGAACAAGTCAGGGATACTCTGCGACAGTACAGAGGGACCTGGGACTCATGTAAGAAAGAAACAGAGGTGCAAGAAGCTAAAACAAGGGCTGAGGACCCATTACCAAAGGAGAGACATTTTCTGGAATTCCAAGATCGATAGTCAAGTGTGCCAGGATAGTGCACCAGATCTGACGCTACAATCTTTCAGCTGGAGAAGGAACAGGGAACAAGACTTCCCCCTTATACTTGGGATTTGTGTTTTGTAATAAGAAGTTCTACAGTCAACTTTGGCAGGATGGTTCACCAGATTTGACACTACATTGTTTTGCTAAAGAAAAGAATAGTGGAAGAGACCCCCCTCCGCCCTGATACTTGGTAATTGTGTATGAAGTTGGTCTACCCTTTGCATTTGAGCCAGGGCAATGTGTTTATAATTTGGTATACACGCATTTCGCCGAATGAAATGTCATCGTGGGACATTTCATTGCCGGAATTCTCATCGCCAGAAACCCTTTTTTTAAAAAAAATATTTTTGGGGGGGTGTTTTGTGTGGGTTGGGGTATGATTATTAAAGTAGGGGAGCTCTGGGGGGGCGGAACCCCCTCCCAGAAATAAAAAAAAAAAATATACAGGGTTTCTGGCGATGAGATTTCGGCGATGAAATGTCGCACGATGACATTTCATTCGGCGAAATCAGGTAGAACCTATCATTTATAGTGCGAATGACAAAATACATTTTAAACATTTGAGTAATGTGTACTAGTGGGAAGGCAGGATGGGCAGTGAGCATCTTATGTTGTGATTGGGTTGTCTTGGCAAGTTGCCAAATATGGGTTTTGGGTTATGGAGGCAGGAAGGAATATAGTTTTGAAGGTTCCTGCACATGTTTGAATATAAACCAGACCTCCGGATTTAGTCTCTTTCAATCAATTCTCTAGCTTCTCCGCCTCTTTCGATTGGTCTATAAACCAAGATGTAATGATGTGGCGTTAGATTCGAGAACCTTCAGCCTGCTGTGTAATGTTATTTTTGGGTATGTATGCCACTACTAAGTTTGGACAAAAAGAAAATCCCTAAGTACTCAAATGAAGTGCTAACATTTATTAATACATTTTCCACTAAAAAGTCAGCAATTTAGGAAGTCTATTACAAGCTATACAAGCTATAAAAGATAATGTTATTACATTTATTGAGCGATGAACGATTCCCATAAACGTGCCATACCCATTAATTAGTTACTGCAGTGATATATATTATTATCCTCGTACTGTCACCAGGCTGGTTGGCTGATGCCGCAAAACAGGGCCACATTTACATTTTTTATCCTGGTTCATAAACATATGCACGGTAAGGCACCACTGCATCTATCCTCCTCTATCCAACTCTACAAGCCATCTCACAATCATGCTCTGCCTCCTCAACTACCCTTGTGGCACTTCGGCATCCCTGTGCTTCCTCTCGCTTCAGCTCTTTCCATCTTCTTGCTCCACTTGCATGGAATTCTCTTGCCCCAGACATCGAGAAACAGTTCACAACGATTTGTTCGAAAACAAACTAAAAGCCTACCTCCTTGCTTCTGAGTTCCCCTCTTAACCTACCTCTCATATGCCTTCTAGCTAAAATGTTTCCTTTGCCTCTAACCTACCTCTGTCCCTCACTTTCTCTGCCTCCACTCTAGCACTTCATCCATCATGGTCACAACCCTAACACAGCAGTCCGTACTGCCTACCTACACTTAAAAATGTCTGATTTTGATTGTCCTTAATCTTTGTAAGCCCACCCATGTATTGTCTCCAGTGACTGTTCCATTTACTCCCCTCCACAAACTGGTCAGAATGTCACTCGAACTCACCCCATTGTAAGAATCTCACTGCTTCCCATCAAATCTTGTCTATTGTACGTTCGTTTGTGAGCAAAAAGCATTGTTCCTATATATATATAAATATTCACTGAAAAAAACGAAGCTAAGTGGCACTTAAATTGAGAAAATTTAATGCAACAAAATAATTGAAATTCAGCAGATGTAGGAAGTCATGACCAGCTTAACATGACACGCTTCCGTTGATATCCCCCTTAATGCCATTTTGTATGTCATTGTGAATCCCTTCTCTTATAATATGTATGTGCTCATGGGCTTTGCAAAGGGAACGCAGAAAATACATTTTCTGTCAAATATTTTTAAAACTACTGGATGCAATAATCCCCCCCACTCCCTGGAAATTAAATCAACGCTTCGTGTTCCATACCTGGTCTAATTCCATGCAGCTGTTTTGGCTGTGCTTGAGCAAAAATGTGACTTTTTTGCAATGGGAAAAAGAATGGCGGCAAGGCCGAAACAGCGTTTTAGTTCTTAATAACCTCCCAAAATGTCCAGTCTAGGGGGTGGGGAGGCACATAAGTAGAATTTTGTCTGCAAAATTTCAGCCAATCTGTCATTTGAGTCAAAAGTTATTGCCAATTAATTTCTCAGGTTTCTTATGGAACTCATAACTCAAATTAACTACAGTGTGGCGACCGCCGCACTATAATATGTATATTACAATATTTCCCTTAAGAGCCAATCTTTTCACCATGTGTTTTCGTATTTGTGAAGAAGGATCACGTTTGTTGCCAAACACGTTATATAGCCGCCTGTTCTTGGGTTCCTGGGATGAGGATTTATGAATAAAATGATGTGCCTTCACGGATTACGGATTTGGGAGTTATATTTTTGAATTTACTGGCTTTCTGGAGTGCTATTAACGGTACCTTTTTGGGTGTTTTGTATATATATAAAAAAACGTTGTTAAAGGGACGTTATGGTTACAAGTAAAACCGGAAAACCCCAGAAATAATTCTCCAGTTATGCTAAGCTATGCAACCATAACTCGTACCACCACCATGCACTGCTAAGACTAACACCCAGGACATCAAAGATGACATCACAAATGTCATTGATGACATCACTGCTGACATCACATATCTGGGACACTTGTTTTTGTTGACTAACATATATAGGCCAGGTGGTTTTGTTCACTGACAGTCAGAATATTAAAATTGAAATGGTGCTATATATCTAGACGTTAACCTTGTCATATGTGTTCTTAAAGTACTTTCCTTAGGGTTTGGTCTCAGCTCATGGTGATCATACATGGGGAAATGAGCAGGCCTCAAACACACAATTCATTTGTATACATAAAGATACAGTTTAATGTTATTAACATTTTCTGATGATGCTGTTTCTTTCTTACTTACTTTATTTTCCCTCTATGTGCCTCTGATTAGTATGCATTGTGGTTCTTTAGATGTATTGTTTGTACTAACACAAGTGTTGTAAGTCTTGAATTGTTAGCTAGTTATTACATGTTTAACATTAAAAGCTCTGATAAGGTAGCATTCATTATTGTACTATCCGACATTACTAGATTATAAATATTGTACTTCTATGGTGCATGCTGCAGTCATTGCCTATGTTTATATATGATTAGGTTTCTGTATTAACAACACTCCAATACAATGATTTTAGATGAGTACATTCTTCAATAGATTAAGTAGTTCATGATAGGTCTCCCGATCACCCCTGACATCTTGTTACCAACAATATAA
The DNA here is from genome assembly GCF_040938575.1 of Ambystoma mexicanum. Lineage (NCBI taxonomy): Eukaryota > Metazoa > Chordata > Amphibia > Caudata > Ambystomatidae > Ambystoma > Ambystoma mexicanum. Next base: position 1,099,502,580 of record NC_090934.1, on the reverse strand, counting down.
CCACAACCGCTTGTAGTGACTTTTCATCAAAATTAATTTCACATTTGATGTCATCAGTGATGTCATCAATGACATTTGTGATGTCATCTTTGATGTCCTGGGTGTAAGTCTTAGCAGTGCACGGAGGTGGCGCGAGTTATGCTTAGCTTACCATAACTGGTGAATTTCTGGGGGTTTTCGGCTTTACTTGTAACCATAGAGTCCCTTTAACAAAGTTTTTTCATTGAATTTCATAGGTTTTTATTAGTGCAACTCAACCATAACATCCCTTTAACAAAGTTTTTTCAGTGAATTTCATGGGTTTTTACCAGTGCATGCTATACTCCTACAACTCACTAATATCATACTTACCCAATATAGTAATATTTGTGTCCAATTTACAAAGTGTCACCTTAAAACTCTGCCATTTTCCACCTTCTAGCATAATTTTTACCTCTTCTATACACTTTTTGCAACTATTTCAACTGATTTTGCATCCGTAAACGTCTACGAACATCTGACTTCATTGCGGACCTTCCGGACAGTGCCACATGACCATACGCTGGCGTGCGGCATGATGACCTGCCCGAGAACCAGTCTGCACTTCCCGATAAGATCTGGGCTTTGCCGACAGTTCGGAACTGCATTTTCTACTGATCTAGGAACTTTCAACTTCAAAATTTCCCTTGCACAGCTCCTACACCTATTCCTACTCATTATCCATTAACAATCTAGTACACAGTACATACTTGGAAACATTTGAGCAAAACTGCTATTTATCTTACAAATGGCATCAGCTAATGCCATCCCTCCTCCGCAAGAGCCACCACCACCACCAACTGGAGGAACTTCAAAACAAAAAAGCGCAGTACTTCCTAGACAATGAAGAGGACCAAGAAGATTCGGTAGAGGAAGTGCCTACCTCTAGCACCCAGAGAGAATCATGAGTGTGGCAGTTATTTACCACTGTTGGGAATGTACCAAAGGCTAAAGCTACCAAAGTAAATTGCACTGAGTGCAACCTTGTATTCAGTCGCGGACTCCTCGCACAGTAATCCTACGGGACCACCTCCATGTGCTGCCACACTAAATCCAGTGACCGCAATGCTCTCAGAAAGGTTGTTCCTTTCTTAGCAAGTAGGAGGCTACCTTCCTCCATCTCATCTTCCTCAACCAATACTGTAACCACACAGCCTACTTCTGGGGGACACAAAATCCCACCAGCTACCTTGCAAGCAACAAAAGAGGCTCTTGATCCATTTTTTTCAAAGACAACAGTCCTCTGTACATATTACAACAAAACATTCTGCAGAGGGAAGCACTTTTGAGGTGCTTCTGAAGCTGTAATCAAGGAGCATGAGAAACACTGCCCCCTACCTTACAAATAACACACACGCAACATTTTCCCCTGTCCACCTGTCCCTCCATATTAGTGTTTGGTGCCTCTTCCCTCATTTCCATCCCCACCTTTTGTTCTAAGCTCTCCTGGCAAAAAGAAAAATACATCCGAAAACAACAAAAGAAATGTTCCTTTAGGAACCACTGTTCACAGTTAAAAAATAGAACTAAAAAAACATATAGACTCCATTTACTTTACATTTCCCAGTAAAGTACATAGACTCAATAAGATTTTCCAGCATTTCTATTTGCATTTGTGTTATTCTAATGGGAATATTGTGGCATTCATCCCCTGTTCCATGGACTGGCACGGTAGATACTGGCCCAGCAGCCCAAGTTATCAGCGCAAGCGAAGCGAGGGTGGATAACAAGGTCTCCAGACCATTATCCCCCCCATTCCAGCTCCTGTAATGAGGGATGAAGGTCATTAGCACCCTAGGTTCCCAAAGCAGCTGCTAAAAAAGGATTTTTCTTCCTACACCGGGAGCATCCTGGTGTAGGAAGGAAAATCCTTTTCCAAGACGGCCACCATGGAAAGGGAAAGTGGGGTTCCATACAGGGCCCCTCTTCGTTATCCATGGCAGCCTGCAGAAGGTGAAGAGCGAATCCTATGACCATATTACTACGAGCACATTTTTCTTCCCTTTCAAACCTATCCCATTTTCGAACAACTTTACCACAAAGCCGGTCCCAGGTGGACATGGCCACTTTAGCCCAATGTGTTGTCCCTCGTGGTCATGGCCAGTAGCCAGATTGTGCGGATCATTGCCTTATTCCATGACCAGGCCAATCTGGCCACTGCCCATGGCTACCAGCTATACCTCAGTCACCAAAAAGGTATATCACTATTTTTTGTACCAACATTATGACACTTGTTCAAAAATAAAACACGGGCACATTTGTAAAACCATGCTTTCAGATCCTTGTCAATGCTCCTTGCAGAAGTTTGCCGGAAATTCAACTATGTTTTATTTTTTCAAAAGTGTCAGATGTACACACACATACAATAGTCACATAACCTAGCCACCACTTGACAAAATTCATTCAGACTTTATGAAAACATTTATATCTAGATCTAAAATCTTTTTGCAAACTGTTGTGTAGAGTCGTCAAATTGCACCACATTTATAAGCCTTTGCAAAATTTGGGGACCCCCACTCTGATTTTGCCCCCTCTTGACAAAATCCCACCAAACATTGCAAAAAGATGTGTATCTAGATCTATAATGTTTTTGCACACCTTTGTGTAGATTCGTAAAATGGCACCACATTTATAAGCCTTTAAAATAATTTGGGACCCCCCTCTAATTTTGCCCCCTCTTTACAAAATCCCACCAAACTTCGCCAAAGCATTTATATCTAGATCATTTATCAGGTCCCCAACTCAAGTAGATTTGTCAAATGGCACCTCATTTATAAGCCTTTATATTATTTTGGGAGCACCCCTCTCATTTCGCCCCTCGTGACCAGTGTTCCCTCTAAGCTGTGCACATGTGCGCTTGCCCAGCTTCATTCTGGGTGCCGCTCAGAAGAATTTTAGCAGTGCACACAGACAATTCCCACCTATTCTGAAACATTTAATAAGGCACAAGCCACAACAAGTACCTAACATTTGCATTCTCTCAAAATAAAGCTAAATTATACTATTCTTGATATTCTGGTCTAGCCTATTTATATTACCCTACAATGCAAGCTTCATCTTAAAAACCTAAAAATAGAATACACCCACAATATGAAACAGTGGTTCCATGAACAGGACAAATAAGCAAGCTCTGCATGCACACATTAACCAAATTATCTTCCCTCCCCACCCATGACTCATATACTTGACTCTACTACACTTATAGCGTATGACTCAAACTCTGCCCCAGGCCACATTCAGATATTCCCAGACAACCTTGACTCTGCCTACCTTAGCTCAGCAAAAGGTTACTAGACTTAGATACAAGTCTTGTTTTATGTTTGTTATAATATGAATGATGTTCAAGCACTAGAATCAAAGCATTACCCACACTATGTAACCCACGTTTCAGCTCAAATATCGGATACTGAATGTAAATAAGCAGGATAGTAGGATGTGTAACCTCATCCCATGCTTCCTAATCTTTGTACATATGTCATACAAGCACTTTGAAACACACCGCCTTTGCAAGTTAACACATTATCAAACTCAAATATTAATCTTCCCTCTAAGGATTTTGAGTAGTGTAAGTGTGTCCAAGAAGGAAGCTGACAGACAGGTGGCATGGTTTTGGTTATAAAATTGTATTTATTGAATACAAAAGAAATGATCTGTCCCCATCTCTAAGAGGGGGTTCCCTGCCTCGAACTAAAACTAAAGAAATTGTCAAAATGCTTGCCAAATCAAAGTTCCACCTTCCTGCATCAAATCCTACTCTAACCCTCAAACTATAACTAAAGGATAAACTAACAGAAAGTTCCTTCTTCAGGAGAATGGCTCCCTCCTGCTGCTTCTTGAAAAGTGGCCAAAGAATGTTCTCCGGCATTCGATCTTTCATAGATACACATGCTGTGAATATTCTGTCATCAGGCTGGGAATGCCCGGTTACTTTAATTTAGTACTTTTCCTATTGAAAAACTTTGACACCTTGAATGTCCCATCAACGTCGTTGTGGTTGCTTTTGATTGCACCAATAGGATGTTGAGTGCATAGCTCTGCCCCAGCAGCTTCCCCTCAGATTTCAACACTCGTTCTAGCTGGTCGGATTCCTCAAGTTCTTCTCATCACTGAGAAATTATCTTTATACACAAACTATATATTTCAAATGGATTTTGTGGTAAAGCCGCCATTCTAAACCTCCTCATTGGCTGGGAGGACTAAGCCCCGGCCCGCCAGATACTAATATTCGTGCTCCTCCCAACGTCACTGCTCTGCTGGTCGCGGATTTGAAAAGATCAGTGGAACTTTGAGGGAAGAAGCAGGGGATAAGTTCCTATATGTTCATGGTTTCCCGGTTTTGTTGGGCACATTGCCTTCTTTTTAGGTAGTAAAATGGGTGGTGCATAGCTGTAAGGCTGGTTTTGAGTAAGTGTTGTCACAACTCACAGAACATAATGTGGATAGTAAGCAGAGGCCCAAGAATTCTGACCATTTTCTGTGGAGCAGATATTTTGATGCATTTATCGTCCTTACAGAAATTATGAGCGCATTTTCTCCTGGCTCTTGAATTACTACATGAAAGTGTCACATGTACTCCTATTGCCATGTTTTCTGACACATTCCTTTCAGTTGCAGTTATTCCATTTACAAAAATCGCGTAATATCTGATTTATTTTACAGCCACATCAGTGGTTAGCAATACTTGTTTTTTGTGATAAGCAGGACTTTTTTCCCAATGGCATTAAATACGTTCTGCATTGTTTCTGACTAGAGTTAACAAACGAATAGCCACAGCTAATTCTATTGTTTCTGCTGAGCATGCAAAGCTTTGTTTGTGTATGTACGTTTTTCTCTCTGCGCTGGAGTACTTTTTGTAGGTACTATGGAATATCTTGAAGTCTTGGATTGGTTGATGAGCTCTCCTTAAAATCACATGGAAAATATTTGTTTTTTATAGCCTATATGTTTGGAAAAAAAGATGCTCATTTTGCACTGATTTGTAAACCAGTCCGGTGGTTGGGAAGGGGAAATTGCCTTCCACACTCTTTGGAGATGGTATCTCACTAACTAAGCATGCTCCCAAAGTGGCTTACATCATTATTCAGTTGCGCACATGGAAAGTAATGTGCGCACGAATGCTAATCATTTCTGCACTTAGGACAAAATAATTAGAGGGAACATTGCTCGTGACAGAATACCACCAAACGTTGCGGATTCATTTGAAATTAGGTCAAGAATATAAGTGCAAAATTGTATGCAGTTTAATTAAATGGCGCCAAAGTTATAAGCCATCCAAGAACTGCTTTTCACCAAACCTGTAATGCACAGGTGTCCGCGAACATCTGGACTGTTTGTGGTGAAAAATACCAGTTTTTTGCTTTTTGCAGCCATATCCCATCCCATCCTCATCACCCCTCACCGCCCCAGAGATTATTTGATAAGGTTGACAAGTGCAATGCTGTGTTTGTTAATATGTTTTTACCGCAATGTCTGTGGACACTGCCCACCGTCCGCGAATCAAAGATGGCGGGCGTTTCCAAAAATCAGACGGACTTCACGCTTATCACCATCCAATCAGTGAGCTTGTCCGATGTCCGCGGACACCACGTTGCCCTCTAGGCCAATCAGAGTCCGAGCAGGGAAATGGGTTTATCACAAATTGTTTTGACTTACATTTTGGTTGTTTTAAAAAAAACTACTGGACGGATGTAAACCAAATTACCAAATGCACGCTTTCGGGACCAAGCTGCTGCTCCTGCCGCAAATTTGGTGAAAATCTATCCAGCAGTTTGGGCTGTAGGCATGAGCAAAGTTTTTTCCAATTATATCTATGGAAAAAAAAATGTGGTACCCCCCCTTACAACTTTGCCCCCCTTGACAAAACCTCACCAAACTTGGCAACATAATTGCAAAGTTTGGTGAGGATTCATCCACAGGGAGCAAAGTTATAAGCTGCCCAAAAAGTGCTCTTCCTATGGGTTTAGCAACTTAACCATAACTACTGGGCCGCTACGGCAGGCCCAGTAATATATATATATATATATATATATATATATATATATATATATATATATATATATATATATATATATATTCACACACTGAGGGTGTGGGGGGCTCAGGGAGCACAGCTTAATGTACCTTCCACAGTCCAGGTGGTGTTCTCCTGGCGTGCTTTCATGCCTCTTGCAATCTTCAGGAAGGCAGTCTATACAGGTGTTGCTGGTTAGTTCCAAGTGTGGCTTCAGGGGACTCTGGTCACTGTAGTGAATGCAGTAGCCAGGAACCAACTCTCCCTCCAATTACACAGTGTAAGCCCACAGTGGTGGGAGGGTGGAAAATGAGCAGTGTGGCTCTCCAGAGTGGGGCATGTGTCACTCCGTGCTGCCCCTATGGAACACGAAGCTCCCAAATATTTTCTCACACGGGGTGTGGGGGTGGGTTTTCGGAGTGCACTCTGTTTCCCAGTTTAATGTACCTAGCACAGTCCAGGTGGTGGTCTCCTCCAATCGTGCTCTAATTCCTCTTGCAATCTTCAGGAAGGCAGTCTATACAAGTGTTGCTGGTCAGTACCAAGTGTGGCCTCAGGGGATAATGGTCACTGTAGTGAATGCAGGTAGCCAGGAATCTTGGCCTTTGCTCCCCCTTAATGCACAGGGCGTTCCTGATCATTCAGACTTGCAATTAAATTCCTAATTTTCCACAGCCTACATTTATTAGCTAAGAGATGGTTAGGTTTATTCTTTTTAAAGTTATATTGTTGTTTGCTGAAGGAACAATGCCACCCCATCCACTAACAAAGATTCCAATTGGCTTGTAATCCAGCATAATTCTTGAGACTACAGTAACCTCTTTTTTTTGTTTGTGTCGCAGTGTCTTGTCGTGTACTTTCTCTTAGAGTATTTTCCTCGCAAACCACTCTACATTTAAAAAGAGCGAATGATCAATTTATAAATTCCCCCTTAAAACCACCTTCATGCTAACATAAATTGACATCTTTGGAAATGTTTTCCCTAAAATAGTTAGAAATGATTAAGGATACATTGGCACTTAGCACTGGGTCTTTGAGGCTAAAGTTATATAGGCATGCCACCCTAAGTATGGGGAAAAAGGAGAGGACCCTGCGATTACCTTAGAATCAACTGCTGCACTCGACAAAAAATGAAGCCCTAGGGAACAGGGCTCAAAACGTACAATAGTAATTTGCTAGTGATAATCAACTCTTGACGAATAAGAAAGGGTGTGTTATGCATTTGTATAGAATTGAGGTGGCAAGGGACTTTTTAGGCTTGGCAAGTACTTTGCAACTTGAAGTTTTGCACCCTGCCGATGAAGTATTAAGCACAGTCTGGTAAATCCTCTATGAAATGAGGAGAACTTTCTCCAGGATGCAGGATCTGCCACACCTCAACCGGACCCAATTCATGCAGAAATCTTGCTAGTGCATGACTTTTTTTCGGAAATGGGTGGGTGAAGAAGTGAAAGACTTATCTAAGATGGGTGTTGAAATGATGGGTATGAAGTCAGGAAGAATTCCTATTTGTTTTCATTGAGGTCATAAAATGAAATTAGGGTTACTGTGAATCTGGATAAAAGGCCTTCCAGCGTGAGGTAATATCTTCAGGGACCTTTAGGCTCCATGTTTATCCAAAGGAATATCTTTTGTAATTAAAATAACAGTACCTTTTCTTCACCCCACTAGTCAGAGAATTAAACTTGGGTGCAATTGTTTTTCATCTATCTCCGAAAGCATGACTATATCATCATCCTAATTCCCTAGCCTCCTCAGAAGAACTTTCCTTTTAACAGGTGCATCCAGACCATGAATACTTCCAATTGAGCCAATGGGCGGAAGTGACAGGTGCCTCTCAAATAAATATGACTATTTTTCCTGATGTAGTCCTATGAAAATTAGCTTCCCTCACTCTGTCTGTATCGTAACTTCAACCAAACCTAAACATATTCAACCCCATCAATTTGAGGCCTCTACCACCCCAACCAATCCCAAAACCTAGCAAGAGATTAAACCCACTAACCACCTACAATCCATATCTCATATGGTTGTCCTATTCAGAACAGGATTCCCCTGATGTACCCCACCCAGTCCACCCAAAAATTGATGAAACAATTGCTAGACACAAATCTATAAAGTGGACACCAAAGTAGCCAGAAATCCCCAGTGTAGATCTGTGTCAATCTTGGTTTAAATTCCTAAGCGATTTTCCACTCCAAACCCTGCTATATTATGCCACAACTTGACCCTAGAAGAAAGGGCAGACAATATCACACATTTTAATCTACAGGTTTGTGAAACAATTGAGAATTTGGATTGTATTTAGCTTGTGTTCATCCCAAACATATATAACTATATTGTAAATGCATATTTTCAAGTGACAGAGTGATCTGCTGTGGCATATAAAATCCCCTTTCTTATTTGATGCGCTACACGAGACCTGCTCAGCTCAGACCATTTACCAGATTGGATCCAGAGTCCAATTCAGAAGAGGACCGGGTGGTCGTGGTGAGAGGACTCAGAACACTTGACATACAGGTGTAGAAGGGAGTCATTCTCTTTCACTGCTGATATTAACCACTGGCAGCCATCATAGGAAAAAGTGGTCAAACAGGCAACACCCCAAAGGTATACCTTTGTTTCTCGGCTAGGCAGTAACTCCTCGTAGGGCCCTATAGTTTGCTAGAGCAGATGGGACAGGCCTAGAAAAAGTGAAATGCTGGTGTCTCTGAAAAGGATTTTCAATGCATTCCATGCAGCAGCCATGATGGCCTCATGAGCAAACAGAGCTAAGTGTAGAAATATATATATTTCTATATATCTTTCTGTGTCCACTGTTAGCTCCTGTTTGCCAGAGTGCCACAGAAATTACACTAAACTAGTGAGTGCCGACATACAAACAACATACCGATCCAACTCCAGTACACTGCTCCACAGAGACAACTAGCATACCCCTCAATTGCTACTCTGCCACTCTGCATTGTCGAATCCTGCAGCCAATCACCAAATAATCCAAAAGGAATCAAGGCAACAGCGGTAGATAAGGTTTATTTTTATACAACTATGCAGAAATGTACAGAGAAAATGGCATAGTATTCAATATCTATGTTCGAGAAATATTGCACCTTAGCACAGAAAACTGTTTTTGTAGGGTTATACATAAATAATGAATAATAATAATGGTAATAATAATAATTTTTGGATTTATATAGCGCTATGAACCCTTGGGTATCTGAGTGCTGCTTATTATTACCCACGACCCGACTCACTCTGCAGGGCACACTCTGGATGTTCTGATCTCTTCTGACCTTCCCCTCTCTATCCATCTCACCACTCCTCTCTCCTGGAGTGATCACTTTCTCCTTTCCTCCCAGCTCTCCACCCCTCAGGCTAAGCCAACTCCAGCACTGCCACCTACCTTCTCAGTTATCTGACCCATGAAGCATGTGTCAGTTGAGGCTTTCACCGCCACTTTCTCCCCCTCCCTCCCCCCTTTGGCTAACTCACACCCTGACACAGCCCTCTTCATTCTCCACCCTGCTATATCTGATACCCTTGATGTTCGTGCCCCTGTCATGAGGATCCGCTTGAAGCCTAAAGCCAAGTGCAACTCCTGGTAGGACTCAGACCTCGCCACCCTTAAACTCAAGTGCAGGGTGGCCGAGAGAAAATGGAGTGATTCTGGCACATCCTCTGACAAACTGGCCTGCCGCCTGCTCCAAAGGCAGTACCTGCTTTCTGTCCACACCAAGAAGAGAGCCCACATCCAAGTCTGTGTCTCTGCGACATCTAACAACTCGGCCAAACTCTTTAAAATCCGCAAGGAGCTGGCCAATCCTGCTGCTGTTTCTACCTCTCCTGTCCCCTCCCAAGCCCTATGCACAGCCCTGGCTTCTATTTTCATCTCTAAAACTCAGGACATTCTGTCCTCTCTCTGTTCCTCTCCCCCTCCTTCCTCCGCGCTCTTCCTCTGGCCTCTCTTACCTCTTCTCTGGCTTTTCTGCCGTTCCCCTGTTCTCCCCAGATGAGGTGTCTAGACAAGTCTGATCTATGAAAGTCTCGTCAAAACAGGCTCATCCCTGTTCCTCCAAAACCATCAAGGACCACAATGACAACCTGGCCCCTGCTCTGGCTGACTTATGCAACCACTCATTTGCCACTTAAGAATTCGCTTCACCCCTAAAGCAATCCCTTGTGCACCCACTTCTTAAGAAACCATCTGCTGTCCTGTCCTGCCAGGCCAACTATAGCCCAATCTCCATCACTCCTTTCCTGGGCAAACTCTTGAAAAAGCTGGCCATCTCCCAGCTTACTCTTCACACTGAATCTGTTGGTCGTCTCCATGACCAACAGTCTGGCTTCAGAGCTGCCAGAAGCATGGAAACTGCTCTCCTGAACATCAGTGAAGACCTGCTCTCCAACCTTGATTCCAATACTCCCTGTGTCCTCATCTTACTTGATCTCTCTTCTGCCTTTGACACGGTCAACCATGCCATCCTGTTCAACGATCTCTGTGAAAATCTGGGTATCACTGATCAGGCCCTGGCTTGGCTCTCTGATTGACCCTCCCAGGTCCAACCTGGGTCCTTCCTCTCCTCTATCTCTACCTGTGGTGTTCCCAGGGGTCTAACCTCTCTCTCTGGCTGTTCAACCAATACCTGGTACTTCTTGCCCACCACATTGCCGCTCTCTGCCCCAACTTTCAGTACTATGCAGATGACACTCAACTCATTTTTAGGCTCCCTTCCGGCACTTCTTCTCCTTCTCTCATCTCTGACTGTCTGTCTGCTATCCAGGAGTGGTGTGCCGCCAATGGTCTCTGCCTTAATGCCAGTAAGACCGAGATTCTTCTCATTGGCACACCCGCTCCCTCCTTTCCTGTCACTCTCTGGCCGGTCTCTCTTGGCCCTCTGCCTGCTCCCCCTTGTGAGGCTAAAAACCTCAGGGTCATCTTCAACTCCACACTCTCCTTCTCTCCTCACATCTCTGACGTCTCCAAGAAGTCACACTACCAGCTGTACCTCCTCATAGGTATTCTTTCTTTCCTCTCCTTTCCTCAGAAGCTCACTGTCTCTAGAGCTCTGGTTCTTTCTAGGCTGGACTATTGCAACAGCCTCTTTCTAAATCTGCCTGCTTCTACTCTCCGCCCTCTGCAACTCATCCAGAACAGGACTGCAAGACTTGTCCTTGGCCTCAAGCCCAGGGATCGTATCTCTCCAGGACTGAAATCTCTACACTGGCTCCCAGCGGCTGCGAGCTGCATTGTCCACAAGGCTTTCTGGGGACTGGGTCCAAAATACCTTCTACTATCCCTCCGTAAACAACTCCCCTCCCAAGCCCTTCGCTCCTATACCTCTAACTCCCTCAGGGTCAGTCGTTTTTCAAAGAAACAAGCTGGGGGTAGATCTCTTTCTTAGGCTGGGACCTCCCTTTGGAACAGCCTCCCTGCCACCCTGAAACTTGAGAACCATCTCCGGTTCCGTAAGCACCTCAAAACCTTCCTCTTTGCTTCTGCTTTCTCTCCTCATCTCTCCTGCTGAACTCCTGGCCGTAACTGATACTGCACTGGTCACCTGGCTACCTTCTGATCTCGGACCCAGCCACCCAGATCCCCTCCCCCACCAGTTGCACACCTGCACTGCCTCCCTGGCAACCTCTGCGCTTGAGGACTGTTTTTTGTATCCCTGCAGTCCCCTACCAGCACTTAACACCTGATGTCTGCACTTACCCTTGCACTTGCTACCAAATTGCAGCACCTTTTACTTATTGATTATTTATTCTATTCATCTTACGATCGATCCCATGTAATGCACTCCCCCCTCCCCTTTGCACTTTTCCCCATCCCCCTTCCCCTGCACTTGCACAATCTCAATGTCACCTGGCCTAGTAAGATCGTTGTCTGTCTTCCCTCTGTTCCCCCTCCCTTGCCTCATCGTGCCTTGAAACACTTGTGTACAGGTGCATTATAAATGCCATATCATATCAAATCAAATCATATCACGGTGTGTGGTGCTCATTTATCGACCTCGGAAGGATGGAAGGCTGAGTTTGGCCCTGTCGGGATTCGAACCTGCGTCGGCAGGCTCTGCACGGGTATCAAAGCGAGCGCGCTACTTGCTGTGCTATCTGACTGGCAATACGAGTTAGTTGGTAATGCGGCAGTACATCTGCCAATTTACCACTGAACTTGTTTACTGTTACCACCACTTGGTCCTATGGGTTTACCACAGGATTACAGCTGGTGAAAGAGCTGTGTTAATCTCCATTTTTGGACTCCACTGAGATTTCTGCTGCAGTGATTCTGCCGGTTTTTGGAGAAAAAGTGGAGGATTGACTATGAGCATTTTGCTGGAGGTGAATCCTCCACTTTTCTCCAAACTTAGAATTAGCTGGGGTGGTAAAAATGGCGGTAATTCCATTAGCGCCCAAAAAAGTTTCAGTAACAGAATGAATACCACTTTTTTATTGCACCACCAAACTCGTAATGAGACCCAAAGACCTTTTAGAAATATAAGTCATTTAGTCAGGTAATTAACCTTGAACTTTCTAACGGTACATTCTCCGGCCTTGTAGGGCTTGACTTTACTTCACCATTTGACACGTGAACAATTCTGTTTCTCTTACCCATGTGACATAGCCCACTGACTTTAGTGACTCTTCCCATCCTTCTTAATACTGCCTGATCTGGCATCAAATGAAATGAAATGATATTTTGTTTATATCGCGCTCATACATAAGTGTTTCAGAATGTGACTAGGCAAAGGGGGGGGGCAGGGGAGTACAAAAACAATGATCTTACTAGGCCCAGTGACATTGAGAACGTGCAAGTGCATGGGAAGGGGAAAAGTGGGAAAGTGCATGGGATGGGGAGAAGTGGAAAGTGTGAGTTTCAGGGTGGCAGGCAGGCTGTTCCAAAGGGAGGCCCCAGCCGAAGACAGAGATTTACCCCCAGCTTGTTTCTTTGAAAAACGATTGACCCTGAGGGAGCTAGAGGTAGAGGAGCGAAGGACTCGGGAGGGGAGGTAGTTATGGAGGGATAGATGAAGGTATTTTGGACTCGGGCCCCAGAAAGCCTAGTGGACAATGCAGAGAGTTTTGAATTTAATCCTTGCATCCACTGGGAGCCAATGAAGGGATTTCAGAGCTGGAGAGATACAATCCCAGGGCTGAGGCCAAGGACAAGTCTCGCAGTCCTCTGTTCTGGATTAGATGTAAAGAGCGGAGAGTGGAGGCAGGTAGATTTAGAAAGAGGCTGTTACAGTAGTCCAACCTAGAGAGAACGAGAGCTTGGGAGACAGTGAGCTTCTGAGAGAAGGAGAGGAAAGGCCGGGTACCTCTGAGGAGGTGCAGTAAGAAGTTAAACTTTTTAGAGACGTCAGAGATATGGGCAGAGAAGGAAAGTGTGGAGTCAAAGATGACCCAGAGGTTCTTTGCTTCGCAGGTAGGTGTAGGAGGAGGGCCAAGGGAGGCCGGCCAGAGAGTGAGGGGAAAGAATGGTGAAGGTGTACTGATGAGGAGGATCTCAGTCTTGTTGGCATTTAGTCAAAGATCGTTGGAGGCACAGCATTTGTGAATGGCGATTTGGCAATCAGAGATGAGGGAAGGAGAGGAGGAGGCAGAGGGAAGACTGAAAATGAGTTGAGTGTCGTCTGCATAGCACTGGAAATTTGAGCAAAAAATGGAAATGCAGTAGGCGAGAGTTGCCAGGTATTGGTTGAAAAGCCAGGGCGAGAAGTTAGACCCCTGGGGAATACCACAGGTAGAGAGGGAGATAGATGATAGGAAGGACCCAAGTTATACCTGGGAGGGTCGATCAGAGAGGACAGAGGTCAGCCAGGCCCGAGCCTGATCAGTGATATCCAGGTTGTCACAGAGACGGTTGAGCAGGGTGGTATGTCTGACCGTGTCGACAGCAGAAGAGAGATTGAGTAGGATGAGGACAGAGGGAATGTTGGAGTCAAGGTTAGAGAGCAGATCTTCATGGATGTTCAGGAGAGCAGTTTCCATGCTTCTGGCAGCTCTGAAGCCAGACTGGTGGTCATGGAGAGAACCAACATAATCAGAATGAAGGTTAAGCTGAGAGATGGGCAGCTTTTCCAGGAGTTTACCCAAAAACGGAGCAATGGAAATTGGGCAATTGTTGGCCGGACAAGAAGGATCAGCTGAGGGTGTCTTGAGGAGAGGATGCAAAGGGGAGTGCTTCAGAGGGCAGGGGAAAGATCCTGAGGCAAAGTAGAGGTTGCAGAAATTGGCAAGGGCCGGAGCGAGGGTATCGATGTGGTCCTTAATGGTTTTAGAGGAACAGGGATGTACCTGTTTTGATGAGGCTTTCATAGATCGAACTTGTCTAGCGACCTTATCAGGGGAGATAAGAGGAAAGGAGGAGAAAGAAGGTGGGGGCGTAGCTGAAGGAGGGTCAGCAAGCAGAGACAGAGAGGGGAGAGGAGGAGGAGTAGAGGAGAGGGTGGACAAGATGTCCTGGGTTTTAGAGATAAAGTGAGAGGCAAGGGCATTGCAAAGACCCTGGGAGGCGAGAGGAGGGGTGTAGGCTGCAGCAGGGTTGGCCAGCTCCTTACAGATTTTAAAGACTTCAGCCGAGTTGTTAGATTCCGCAGAGACCCGGGCTTGAATGTGGACTCTCTTCTTGGTGCGGACAGAGAGTTGGTATTGCCTTTGGCGCAGGCGGCAGGTCAGTTTGTCAGAGGATGAACAAGAAGCCCTCCATTTCCTCTCAGCCGCCCTACACTTATGTTTACGTGTAGCAAGGTCAAAGTCATACCAAGAGTTGCACTTGGCTTTGGACTTCAAACGGATCCTCATTACAGGGGCAAGAGCATCAAGAGTAGCAGAAATAATGCAGTAGAGCGGTGACTTGGCTGTGTCAGGGTGTGAGTCAGCCTGGGTTGGGGGGGAGAAGGTGGCAGCGAAAGCCTCGACTGACATGCGCTTCATGAGCTGGATGTCCGAGAAGGTGGGTGGCAATCTTGGGGTAGGCTTGGCGTAGGGGGAGGAAATGGAGAGATGAGAGGAGAGGAGGCAGTTATCACTCCAGGAGAGAGGATTGGTGAGGGGAATAGAGAGGGGGAGGCCAGAGGAGATCAAGACATCAAGTGTGTGACCAGCAGAGTGAGTTGGGCCAGAGGGGAGGATAGAGAGGGAGAGTGAATCGCAGAGGTCACGAAAGAGCGCAGATGAGGAACAGGGAGATTCAAGATGGATGTTGAGGTCACCAAGGAGAAGGAGTTGAGTGGTTGAGGCCAGGAGGGAGGAGGAGAGGTCTGCCCACTCAGAGAGAAAAGAGATGATCTGACTAGGGGGCCGGTAGAGAGTAGCAACTGTAAGAGAGTGGGTAGGAGAGAGAGAGAGAGAGCCTGCAGACAAGGCATTCGAAACAGGAGTAGGTCTGAGTGGGGATGATAGAGGCAGGAATCTATCCAGGGAAGATCAGAGCTACACCCTGTCGGGCTGGGTGCATCTGGGGGCTGAGAGGATCTTGTAGCCATCAGGGAGGAGAGTGTCAAAGCTAGTGACAGAGTTGGCCGTGAACTATGTCTCGGTAAGAACAAGGAGATCAAGGTCAAGTTCTTCTAGGAGGAGGCTGATGTCAGAGGAGTGTTTGACAGCAGAGCGAGAGCTGAGAGTGGTTGCCAGCCTTAAAGACCTTCCAGGGAGGGGTACAAATCAGAGGTACGCCCTGCGGAGGTGTCGAGGGAGCCCGAGATGGGGCAGAGGAGGAAGGAAAAGAGGGCAAGTTAGCCAAGGATGGAGAGTAGGGGACAGCTGGAGATGAAAGGAAGTTAATGAGGAGAGGGAACCACCTATCAAAGAGGAGGAGATTGGCCTGAGAGCCTTGCACCATGACAGTGCCATTTAGGTAGACATTAATGATGACTCTGGAGGAGTCGAAGGAATCCATGAGGACTTCCCTGCGGGTGCCACCATTAATGGGAGAGGAGGAGACAGGACAGAGCTCAGAGACCATGTGAGGGGTCCAGAGATCTGGCAAAGGAACGACAAAGAGGATGTCAGTGAGGGTTTGTCTGGCCGAGGCGCTGGAGTAGGTATCAGCAATGGGAAGACCTGGGTTGGAGGCCAAGACATCTTTTTTAAATGTCTTCTTACCAGACTTAGTCAGAAGGGAAGGATAGTTGATAGAGAAGCAGTTGCAGTAGATAGGAGCAACAAATAGCGCCATGGGCTAGTAAAGAGAGGAGGCAGTGGG
Source organism: Ambystoma mexicanum (assembly GCF_040938575.1). Classification (NCBI taxonomy): domain Eukaryota; kingdom Metazoa; phylum Chordata; class Amphibia; order Caudata; family Ambystomatidae; genus Ambystoma; species Ambystoma mexicanum. The sequence goes on along the minus strand of NC_090934.1, from coordinate 1,099,486,348 downwards.
AGAAGCATGCCAGTACAGCGGTATGCAACAGTCACTGGGCTAGCAGGTTACAATTTAGGGCCAAAGTAAAATGAAAAAACACACCCAAATTTGACTTTCAAAGTTAAAAGAAAAACACTTAACTCACAATCTGTTTGTCAGGCGGAGTCGCCGCGCCATTAGTGAGGACCCTGAGCTCAGAAACTGGGTGCATTTGAGCCTTGGACAGAGCATGATGTAACATACATACAGCCTTATGGGCTTTTGGGTATGTCAATTAATCAGCTTTAGCTACAGAAGCGGTAATGGCTGGAAGGTTTAGAATTAATCTTAACCTCTTGCCGAAACATGTCTGGGGTTGCTTATGATCTCGTGCAAAATTGATGTGACCAAGTCTGATTTGCATGTGGTCTTTCTGCGTGATGCCAGGGGTTGAGGTTGAATCTAAACCTTCTAGCCATCACCTTTTTTGTTTTGCTTGAACCACCTCAAGTGGGACGGGGATGGCCAAACCTCATTCCCAGACCTGCTGGGACTAGTGAACCAAGCTACACCTCACTCATGACACTCATGGAGGCAGAAACATGTTTAGGGGTGCTTTTGGTCTCGTTTAGAAGAGAAGTGACCAAGCATGTCAGCTTAGACTGCTCCTTTTGTCTAACTTTGGTCATTTTGGGGTGGGACCAAGCCTGACTTTCATGTGGTCTTTCACCTTTCTGTAATGGCTTGATAGTCTGAAGAAGGATATTTCAGTGTGAGACCAGAGGTTAAGATTAATTCTAAATTTTACAGCCATCACTGCTTTTGTTTTGTTGCGACTTTGCTTTGCTGATCGCTCATGTACATCCACGGCTCATGCAGAAATAAAATACTGTAACTTCAACCGTTTTCTTTTTTTAAGGATGTGAGATAAAACAGCCCATCGTTATCTTGCCATCTGTCATCAGCCGCATGTATCTGCTTTGCATGCATCCTGTGTCTAGAAAATATACATATTTAGAACAATATGCAGTTAGGTTTGTTGTCAGCATTGATCGATCCAATGCTCTTTCCCGAACTTTCTTCGGCACTTCAACAGGCTTCAATTATGGCTTTATTACAAGTTTGGTGGTAACTCAGCTGTAAATTTGCATAGATACCAAAGAAATGGATTTACCATTACCGCCACTTGGTCCAGCAGAATTACCGCTGGATTACAAGTGGCAGATTTAGTCCCAATTTATGGACTCCATGGGTATTTCGGCAGAAGTACCACCGGCGGTATTTCTGCCACAATTGCTGTTTTTTGTGTGGTAAAGTGGCAGAATTACCTCCAGCATTTTTCTGGACGTTTTTCCTTCACCTTACTGAATAACCACTGCATTATCACAGTTTCTAGCCATACAGACTCATGAGGCCTTTAGTTTTTCTAAATAGCTTTCTTCCTAACCCATTATGAATTAGGCGCTGCTTCTTAAGTGCTTCACGCAATTTCATCACTGCCAAACCACAATGAAATGTTTTCTCCAACAAGAGGAGATTTTGTTTTGTACACTTCTTCTCACATGATGTATTGTTCAGGCATCTCTCTCTCTCTCTCTCTCTCTCTCTCTCTCTCTGTCTCTCTTTCTCTGCCTCTCTCTCTATATATTACAGGGTCTACAAAAGCAGCCCTGTAGTTATGGTTAAGTTGCTCAACTCATAGGAAGAGTGCTCTATGGGTGGCTTATAACTTTGCTCCCCTTGGACGAATCCTTACCAAACCTTGCAAAAAAAGTATATGGCCCACTCTGAATTGTTTTGGCAAGTTTGGTGAGGTTTCTTGAAAGGGGGAGCAAAGTTGTAGGGGGGGTCCCAAAATGCATTTTAATTTCCATAGACGCAATGGAAAAAAAATTGCTCACGTCTACAGCCCAAACCGCTGGACGGCTTGGTACCGAAAATGTGCTTTTGTACATTTGGTGTTACCGTCCAGTAGTTTTCTTTGAAAAAGGCAAAATGTAGGTCCCAAAAAAGGTGTGATATCTGGGTCCGCTCTGCGGTGCCATTGCCCAGTTTGCTCAGCGGACAGGACTCTGATTGGTCCGGAGGGCAGCGTGATGTCCGCGGACACCCAACGTGCCTGCTGATTAGCTGGTGAAAAGGGTGATGTGCGTCATATTTTTCACAAACGCCCACCATGTTCTATCCACGGCTATCCGCGGATATCGCGGCTATCCGCGGATATCACGGCTATCCACGGATATCCACGGCTATCCACGGATAGCACAGTGGGGAACAGGACTGGGATACTTGTTTTGGGGCATTTGGTGTTTGGAAGGGGCTGGGAGGGGTGAGGGAGTGAAACAAATATGATATGGGGTACTTGTTTAGGTGGAAGAAGAGCGTACGGGTGGCGCGGCTGTCCATGGACACCACGGTAGTCCGCAGACAGGGCCTTGGGCGGGCAGCTTATCTGGTGACTGCAGGCAGGCTTCATTAGGGTAGGGGAGTGGAATGTAGATGAATGAGGATGTTTTCATAGGTTACACACGTGGGCAATATGTCTTGTCAATACACAAGTCCAACACAGTGTGGGTGGCCCTCTGGCAAACCCTCCTTGGTTATATCCGCCCTGAGCATCTTGGTTCTCATTCTGAGTGTTTTGAAATCCACCTTAACTAGTCTGAAATCCACCTCCTCTTCCCCTGAAACCCATACCTCTGCCTCGTGGCACAAACCCATGCCCGCCTTGATCCATCGGGCGTGAATTATTCACCTGCAATGTACCTATTGCTTACTGCATTCCCAATCCTTCTCCACTTGTCAACACCGCCCCTTCCATGGCAAATTTTGACAATTGTTTCTGAACTAATTTGGCTTCTTCCATTTTTCTATTTTCATCATTCTTTTTATTCTTCTCTTGTAGTAATCGATAGTGATGTACTATTGTGAAGTGTATTTCAGCCAATGGCTTTTATTCCATCCCAACTCTTTATTTCATCTGTCTTTGTACTGGTTCTGGTAACCCTTGACATAAAATATGATAAAATAGTGCCACTGTCTTTTACCACGGCTTGCGAGTTTCAATCTGCCATTTCTCCTAAATATCCTGAATGTAAGCAATGGGGTCTTCATCTTCCTTCATTTTTTGTGTCATAATAGCACCCATATCTGATGTGTCAGGATACTGTACTATAAGAGCTGCTCTCCAAACATCTGCCCTACAATTATTAAATGGAGCTCCTTGATACACTGTGTTTTGTGCAGTCACACATGAATACCCTGGTCTCCTCCATATGTCATCAGCCCTCTCCCCAAGAATGGCTGCCAAGAGACGCTTTATGTCTTCTATAGCCAGCGTATTTCCTCCTGTCATTTTCTCTAACTCATATATCCATTTCCCAGCCCCTTAAGTCAAACTAGGGAGCTTACACTTCAAATTATCCTTATCCATCTGTGGCCATGGAATGTAGTGTGGTCTCGTTTCCCCCTTTTCTAGCAAGGGGAACTGCGTGAACCCAATCCCATAGTCAGATCCCATTCTTAGTTTATTTATGGCGGGGGTAATTGTACCCATTCGCCTTTTTGCTGGTAGAGACATTAACCTACTTACATATGGTGGAGACTCTCCCTTCTCACTATATGATCGTCCGTGAGGACACTCAGGATATGCTATGGGATCTGGCGTTGTTTCTTTAGGATGTTCCAGATCTGACTATCTAACTTCTTTATCCATCTGTTAACTTCTCAGGGGGGTGCAAGCAGCCTCTCTATCTGCCTCTCTGTCCTCGTCTGACATTTCCAGACCCCAACTAGTATGACTATCATCCTCCTCTCTATCTAAATCTAGTCTACTCAAGGACAATGCTTGGTGTTCACTAGTGAGCATATTTTCTTATTCAGTTTGTGGTTGCAGCATCAGGGATCGATTACCGCTCCCTTGAGTTCCATACTCACTATCTCGTCTTAATTGTTGATAGGCCTTATCGATCCATTCTCCAATGCCTTCTGCATCATATCTTTCTTCTTCTAGTCTACTCTAGATGCTGCTGGCGTTCCTTCCTTTATCAGGAAAATCTCTTCCACTCTATCCCATCGTATTTCTGGGCTCGGCATCATTTGTTCCTTTAGGATGAGACTGGCATCCAAACCTCGCTGCCTCCTCTTTCGCTCTATTTCTTCATCTACTTCCCTTTGCTTTCTCTCATCCCTTCTAGATTTTTCTTCCTCCTGCTTTCGTTCTTCCATCCTTACTCCTTCTCTTCGTTCCTCTTCTTCTCTGTAACCTTTTGTCCCTTAATTATTGTACTTCTTCCTCCTCTCTCTTTCTTTCCTTCATGTCCCTTTCCTCTATCGTCCTTTGTCTATTGTCATACTTCCTTTGTTCCTCTGCCCGTTTTTCATCTTTCTCTTCTTCCTCCCTGTATGTCTGTTCCTGACGCTGCCTGCTCTTCCTTCCTTGTTCATCCTCTCTCAATCTCTTTTCTCGTTCTCTGTCCTTCCTTTCTTGCTTGTCCTTATCCTCTCTCTGCCTAACTTCCTCTATGTTTTTCCCGTCTAACTTGAGTTGCATCTGTCCTCCCATCCATTCGTTCCGTAGGAGCGTTACCTCATCAGCCCTGTTTTTTCTCACTCTTCCATCGCTTGATTTCTCGATCTATGTCTGTCAATAAGTTCGACATCTCACCTCTTTCTTCCTTATCTCATATAAACTTAAAAGCGTCTTCCTTTCTTTTGCTCTCTTCTGGACTGTCGTCACTACTGTAAGCAGGGGGTTTATATGTCAGATTACTATACCCCGCCTCTGCCTCCAATTCCTTGAAAGGATTAATTCCTATCTATTCTAGATTGACACTTTTGTTTTCGACGCCCTCTCCCTTATGCTGATTAAGCATCCACTGCTCTGGTGGCGGGTCCTCTTTTTCCTCCTGATACATCTTCCAAAGTTCTAAAATTGCCAGTCTTTTCTCTAACTTCTTTCCTTTGCACGCAGCATGCACATATGTGGTCGTGTGTTGCAATACTGCTTTTGACAATGATCCCCCTTGCGGCCATGGCATGAACTTTGTATCCGCTGTGTCCTTTACCCATTCTGCGCTGTACTGTTTGAGCTTGGGCGCATGTTTTCACAGTGGTGCAAAGGTGCATGAGAGTAGTGTCCTCCATAATGACAAGTCTCAATTGACTGTCAATACTTGCCAGATTGTTAAATAAACATTGTATTGTAACTCAAATCGCCACTTTCTAATGTTTTAAAACAACAAATATGAGCATGCACCATCAATCACCGCTCAATCCTCCTTTGTTTCACAAACCTATCTATCTTTTGATTGGCGCCAATCGCTAACGGCACCTTAACTTCAAACACTGTTATTTTTTCAATCTTTCACAGTTCTTTTACTTCTTAACACAAAAAACAATGTTTGAACTAACCACACACAAAACATTAATATCCCCCATGATAATCTTCCCCTATTATTAATCATCTATAATAAGGGGTTCACTTCTCCCGACATCACTTTCACGGTCCTGACCGCGTGTATTCTCTATTTTGTCCCTACTCCCGTTGGAGTTTGAAATGTCTTCTTCCTATTCCCTTGAACTAGGATCTCTAGGCGTTTTTTCTGTCTACACAATGTTTCCCGTTTCTCAGAATGTCACAATCCCGCCCCTTTATAGTGCCATTTCCCTTGGTCAACGTACGCTTGTGAAGCGACTCGAGGCCTTCGGTATCGACTCCTCCTTCAATCCAACCACTTCGCCTTCCGTCTGCAGAGCGTCCGTGGAAACCAAGCAGGAATTTCTTCAAAGGGTGACCTGCCCACTGTGTCTATTTTTCTTGCAAGTTTATTTCTATCGGCTGCTCTCCACAGGAAACTCTGTGATCTTCCAGCTATTGACAGAGGATGCCCGATTGTCCGAAATACTGGAGTAAAACTAGTTTGGATCTTTAAACCATCCTCTGCTACCACATGAGTTTATGGCCCTTTAGGAATGTGCATATTTAATGGATGAGATCACACCAGAGTAATTCTAAATCCAAATAACAGAACCAACTCAGCAAGATGGCAAAGTACTGTTTTATTAACAATTATCTAAAACAGGGAGGTTTCAATGAACATCAACGGACGTACGCTCAGTCTCTCAACGATCTCTGCAAAAAATGTACTTGTTATAACAATAATGCATCAGAGTGATGTCATACTATGTGGCAATAATGAAAAACCTATTGAGAGTTGGGATTGGTTAAGGGAAACATCTAAGTATACTTTTCTAGGATTTTTATTATATCCAGCTGTCCACCTGATAACAGACAGCTAGGATTTTTATTGGCTGTCTGTTATCAGGTGGACAGCTTATGCTTACCTCTAAAAAACATGTCATTTCGGAAACATTAGCTACACAGTTTCTCATTGGTCTTCAAACTAGCTGCTTCAATTATCTGTTCCGGATAGCCTCTCTCCGTCTACTTAGAAGTAATCTTCCCAATCTCTACTGCCAGAATATTCTCTTCTGAAATAATGCGTTTAGCCTAAAGGAATTGGCCATACGGGAGATTACCTTTAAGATGTTTGGGGTGTTGACTTAGGTAGTGCAGACTATTGTTAACGTCTGTAGGATTGTGGAACACACTGGTAGTTATCTAGAGAAAGAGCTAATCTGATTACCCGGGATGACCTCATAAAGAGCAAGCCCAAAAAGCAAGAACTCCCTTTTCTCTATACACTTAAGTACTCTAGTCAAAGTCATAAAATTACAAGCCTAATTAAGAAGAGAGGCTAATCAAATTGGACCCCTAACTACAGAAATGATTACTGGAACCTCACTGATTGCATACAAGAGAAGCAAGAACTTTAGGGACCAATTGGTGAAAGCAGAGAGAGTGAGCATAACTAAGCAGACTACTCTGAAAACTAAAAGAATAGGCACTTTTGCATGCTTGCACTGTAGCAATTGCAATAACGTAATGAAAGGCAGTTATGTTAGACATCCCCACACTGGGACCAAAATCAAATTAAGGGACTTCACGACATGTGACACCATGTCAGTCATTTATGGATTAAGTTGCCCCTGTGGGATATTTTATGTGGGATGGATCAGAGAGAAAAATAAATGATCGCTGCAATGAACATAAAAGTAACATCAGGACCAATAATGCCAGCTCACCAGTGATCAGACATTTTTCAGATAAGAGACACACAGTGGCACAACTCAGATTTATTGTACTCGAAATTGTACACAAATCACCAAGAGGAGGTAATCATTCCAAGAGACTCGATCAAAGGGCGCTTTACTGGATCGACAAGCTTGACAGCCTTACCCCGAATGGAATGAATGAAGACGTTTATCTGGGCGCTTTCTTGTAATATTTATCAAGCAAGAAAAAAAATCTCTGCATGCAAGACCACTCTCATATGAGTTGCCCAGCTGGGATAGTCCCCTGGTTTTTACACTCATAGATCTTATCGGTTTTTCTGGATGTACGTTTTATGTAGTACACATTATATATTCTATTCTAACATCTTTCTGTCAACACATACAACAATCCATGTAGGAACCATCTAGTACCAGTAACACTACTGTGAAATCGTTAGACCATAATCATTTTCTTTTATAAGATGCTGAGTAATTGAGATATATTTGCATTATTGTGTACTGATGTAATTGTAAAATTGACATATAAAACGACTGTAAACAGAATGAGAGCCTGTGTACCTCTTGGACTTGCAGCCTACACATGCATTACGTAACCTCTCCAGCTATCCAAATGACAAAATAATAGCTTTGTCGAATGCATTCTGTAGTGTTAAACCATGTTGTCAATTTCCCACATGGGGTCGACCCCGTCAACAGCTTCCATGATGCCTCCAGGCATTTTTCACAAACCCACTTCCGGGTCCCGCAAAGTCTCTGTGCAGTGACGTCATTTGTTTACATGTGACATCACTGCGCGGATGCACATGCACGGTTGTACCTATAGTAAACTGCATCGACTGAATTTCACTTGCAGATGGACGCAACCTGAGTAACTCGCAGGCACATGACCACCAAATTAAATCCTTCACAATTAAGGTGAGCGTTAGGACTTTGAGCACATAGTACGACTTTAGAAGGTAGTATGGATAACCTCTGTCCTGAAAGATTTTTCTTTTATTATGCACATAGAGAGCAGTTCCAAGGTCCCACCGCACTGAATGAACTTTTGTAGCCGTATATGCCTAGATGGTGCCATTTAATTGATGTATGGCCAAATCTCAATTCGTATTCAATACATCATCTTCCTGGATCCCCAGGTAGGGATCAAACTCTTTATACCTACTCCCATCAGACATCTTGAGTAGCCTCAATCTAAAACTGATTTCTGTGCACTTGTCTCAGGTTGTCAGACACAAGGAAGTTGAACACCTTAATCAATCGCCCTAGTCATACGGCCACGTGAGCTCCTTGATCTTGAACAGGTGATTGTTAAAGCTTTACACATGAGAGTCACCACTTAATGAATTGTGAACTTTCTAATATGGATCACAAATAAATTAGCTAACATGCATTTTGTTCATTATTTTTGCCATTTTGAAATGCAGATCAGTGGCAGATCAGTGCAGATTGAACATTGATTAATGAAAGGCAAATTAAATATTGCTCCTGACGAAGGGACCCATGTCCCGAAACGCGTAGAACTCATGGTGTTATATAGTGAATAAGTAATTCATGTATTGATTGAGTGAATTAAATGTATCATACAGTATGATCTAAATAATGTATACGATCCATTACATGTTATACTGATTTATTAAATAACATTAATTTGGATTCCAAAAGATTTCATGTTTATATTACTTCTTTGTGATATTCATGCTTTTAAAACTTTTTTATTAGAAAACTTACCTCTACCTAAACTTTAAGTTTTGTTTGTTTTTACAAACATTGGGTGTGCAGGGGACGTTGGTGTTCCACAGACTGTGGACACCGGTTTCACTTGTCCTTTGTACCTGCAGCCTAGTGTCAGAGCTGCTAAACACTCCCCTGCACCTTATCACAATCCGAAATAGATTGAATAAATTCAATTTTTACACTTTAGGTGTTCACCTATATAGCATCCATTTTACACATTCGGTTCACCTAGCAGCCCGTAAGCCAAGACCCAGGTACACGGAGGTCGGTCATGAAGCAATTAGTCGAACATCTCTCCTCGCCCATGCCTTCTGCCATGAAATTGTCTTTGTACTTGGCCTTGCAGAATATCCTTGTCTTTTGGAATGCATGGGAGTGAGGGCACTCGCTATCGTGTCTGAGGCGTCAGGTTCAAGCTCTATTTCCATCCTTGGCTCACGCGACGGGAGACCACGACTTGGTCCGTTTTGCAGCTTTAAAATTTTCTAAATGAATTAAAGTTTGGCATCCTTTGTGTTCTACCTTGCATCTTAATGCAAAAAGGTTCATCCTCCGCATACTAGTTCTTCTTCGGAACAAATAGCTGACATTGCTTCTTGAATATTGACTCTAGGCCAGGCAGCCTTGCCCTTCAGCTTCACAAGCCAATTATTCTTGCTGCAACACCGTTTTCTATTCCAGCTTCATGGGTTCTGGCCTACTAAATCTGTGATACCAATGTCCAGTTTCCATACAATGGCGGTTTCGCCTGTATTCTATTCACTAATCATAGCCAGCGTCTATGATGACTTAATCTATCTTGCGTTGCAGCAACTGTACATTTCATTGAACAGTTGGTTTTCTGCAGTACTTCATGCACGTGTAATCTTCCTTTTCTATATTGGGAAAACTCACTCAATTCTTTACTTCGTCATTAGGTTCTTCAGGATCTATACATCATCTTTAGCCTGCATCTCGAGACATTGTGCACACTTCTTATGACGTCATTAATTCATTGGTTAGCTTCTTTTCACACTCCTTCAGGTTTTTCCTCCCGCAGTTTATCATCACGTTGAGGGTACATTCGGTAGGGTTGTGTCAATGGGTATCTTCTTTCAAATGCTTACTGCGGTATTGGTATCATGGCAGGTGTTAGGCACGGCACGATTTCATGTCTCCAATACACGGGAGGTAGGGGGGCAGGATCGCCTGCAGAGGCATAAAGCTGCTCCTCTACAAAAGAAATGGACCAATATTCTGAGAGGCAGAAAAGGATAACGAACAAACTGTAAAAGCTGGAACAAACTTGACAAAATATCCTATGTGTAATACTACCCGGCTTCTGAGTACACCAGTTCTGTTCAGTTGGACATTGAGTGAAGCAGTGGTAGAAAACCTGCAAAAACAGCACATCAGGGTCTGGGACCCATACAAGGTTGGGCGACCTCCTCAAAAGCAAAACACATAGGTCAAGGACCCATACAAGACCAAAGAAACACACAGTCAAGGGACTAGGGCCCAGAAAAAGTCGGGGAGAGCATGCAATAATATAAATGGGTCTGGGACCCACACAAAAGAGAAGGAAGCTAGAGAACAAGTCAGGGATACTCTGCGACAGTACAGAGGGACCTGGGACTCATGTAAGAAAGAAACAGAGGTGCAAGAAGCTAAAACAAGGGCTGAGGACCCATTACCAAAGGAGAGACATTTTCTGGAATTCCAAGATCGATAGTCAAGTGTGCAGGATAGTGCACCAGATCTGACGCTACAATCTTTCAGCTGGAGAAGGAACAGGGAACAAGACTTCCCCCTTATTCTTGGGAATTGTGTTTTGTAATAAGAAGTTCTACAGTCAACTTTGGCAGGATGGTTCACCAGATTTGACACTACATTGTTTTGCTAAAGAAAAGAATAGTGGAAGAGACCCCCCTCCGCCCTGATACTTGGTAATTGTGTATGAAGTTGGTCTACCCTTTGCATTTGAGCCAGGGCAATGTGTTTATAATTTGGTATACACGCATTTCGCCGAATGAAATGTCATCGTGGGACATTTCATTGCCGGAATTCTCATCGCCAGAAACCCTTTTTTTAAAAAAAATATTTTTGGGGGGGTGTTTTGTGCGGGTTGGGGTATGATTATTAAAGTAGGGGAGGTCTGGGGGGCGGAACCCCCCCCAGAAATAAAAAAAAAAATATACAGGGTTTCTGGCGATGAAATTTCGGCGATGAAATGTCCCACGATGACATTTCATTCGGCGAAATCAGGTAGAACCTATCATTTATAGTGCGAATGACAAAATACATTTTAAACATTTGAGTAATGTGTACTAGTGGGAAGGCAGGATGGGCAGTGAGCATCTTATGTTGTGATTGGGTTGTCTTGGCAAGTTGCCAAATATGGGTTTTGGGTTATGGAGGCAGGAAGGAATATAGTTTTGAAGGTTCCTGCACATGTTTGAATATAAACCAGACCTCCGGATTTAGTCTCTTTCAATCAATTCTCTAGCTTCTCCGCCTCTTTCGATTGGTCTATAAACCAAGATGTAATGATGTGGAGTTAGATTCGAGAACCTTCAGCCTGCTGTGTAATGTTATTTTTGGGTATGTATGCCACTACTAAGTTTAGACAAAAAGAAAATGCCTAAGTACTCAAATGAAGTGCTAACATTTATTAATACATTTTCCACTAAAAAGTCAGCAATTTAGGAAGTCTATTACAAGCTATACAAGCTATAAAAGATAATGTTATTACATTTATTGAGCGATAAACGATTCCCATAAACGTGCCATACCCATTAATTAGTTACTGCAGTGATATATATTATTATCCTCGTACTGTCACCAGGCTGGTTGGCTGACGCCGCAAAACAGGGCCACATTTACATTTTTTATCCTGGTTCATAAATATATGCACGGTAAGGCACCACTGCATCTATCCTCCTCTATCCAACTCTACAAGCCATCTCACAATCATGCTCTGCCTCCTCAACTACCCTTGTGGCACTTCGGCATCCCTGTGCTTCCTCTCGCTTCAGCTCTTTCCATCTTCTTGCTCCACTTGCATGGAATTCTCTTGCCGCAGACATCGAGAAACAGTTCACAACGATTTGTTCGAAAACAAACTAAAAGCCTACCTCCTTGCTTCTGAGTTTCCCTCTTAACCTACCTCTCATATGCCTTCTAGCTAAAATGTTTCCTTTGCCTCTAACCTACCTCTGTTCCTCACTTTCTCTGCCTCCACTCTAGCACTTCATCCATCATGGTCACAACCCTAACACAGCAGTCCGTACTGCCTACCTACACTTAAAAATGTCTGATTTTGATTGTCCTTAATCTTTGTAAGCCCACCCATGTATTGTCTCGAGTGACTGTTCCATTTACTCCCCTCCACAAACTGGTCAGAATGTCACTCGAACTCACCCCATTGTAAGAAGCTCACTGCTTCCCATCAAATCTTGTCTATTGTACGTTCGTTTGTGAGCAAAAAGCATTGTTCCTATATATATATATAAATATTCACTGAAAAAAACGAAGCTAAGTGGCACTTAAATTGAGAAGATTTAATGCAACAAAATAATTGAAATTCAGCAGATGTAGGAAGTCATGACCAGCTTAACATGACACGCTTCCGTTGATATCCCCCTTAATGCCATTTTGTATGTCATTGTGAATCCCTTCTCTTATAATATGTATGTGCTCATGGGCTTTGCAAAGGGAACGCAGAAAATACATTTTCTGTCAAATATTTTTAAAACTACTGGACGCAATAATCCACCCCACCCCCCGGAAATTAAATCAACGCTTCGTGTTCCATACCTGGTCTAATTCCATGCAGCTGTTTTGGCTGTGCTTGAGCAAAAATGTGACTTTTTTGCAATGGGAAAAAGAATGGCGACAAGGCCGAAACAGCGTTTTAGTTCCTAATAACCTCCCAAAATGTCCAGTCTAGGGGGTGGGGAGGCACATAAGTAGAATTTTGTCTGCAAAATTTCAGCCAATCTGTCATTTGAGTCAAAAGTTATTGCCAATTAATTTCTCAGGTTTCTTATGGAACTCATAACTCAAATTAACTACAGTGTGGCGACCGCCACACTATAATATGTATATTACAATATTTCCCTTAAGAGCCAATCTTTTCACCATGTGTTTTCGTATTTGTGAAGAAGGATCACGTTTGTTGCCAAACACGTTATATAGCCGCCTGTTCTTGGGTTCCTGGGATGAGGATTTATGAATAAAATGATGTGCCTTCACGGATTACGGATTACGGATTTGGGAGTTATATTTTTGAATTTACTGGCTTTCTGGAGTGCTATTAACGGTACCTTTTTGGGTGTTTTGTATATATATAAAAAAACGTTGTTAAAGGGACGTTATGGTTACAAGTAAAACCGGAAAACCCCAGAAATAATTCTCCAGTTATGCTAAGCTATGCAACCATAACTCGTGCCACCACCGTGCACTGCTAAGACTAACACCCAGGAGATCAAAGATGACATCACAAATGTCATTGACGACATCACTGCTGACATCACATATCTGGGACACTTGTTTTTGTTGACTAACATATATAGGCCAGGTGGTTTTGTTCACTGACAGTCAGAATATTAAAATTGAAATGGTGCTTTATATCTAGACGTTAACCTTGTCATATGTGTTCTTAAAGTACTTTCCTTAGGGTTTGGTCTCAGCTCATGGTGATCATACATGGGGAAATGAGCAGGCCTCAAACACACAATTCATTTGTATACATAAAGATACAGTTTAATGTTATTAACATTTTCTGATGCTGTTTCTTTCTTACTTACTTTATTTTCCCTCTATATGCCTCTGATTAGTATGCATTGTGGTTCTTTAGATATATTGTTTGTACTAGCTAGTTATTACATGTTTAACATTAAAAGCTCTGATAAGGTAGCATTCATTATTGTACTATCCGACATTACTAGATTATAAATATTGTACTTCTATGGTGCATGCTGCAGTCATTGCCTATGTTTATATATGATTAGGTTTCTGTATTAACAACACTCCAATACAATGATTTTAGATGAGTACATTCTTCAATAGATTAAGTAGTTCATGATAGGTCTCCCGATCACCCCTGACATCTTGTTACCAACAATATAACCACAACCCCTTGTAGTGACTTTTCATCAAAATTAATTTCACATTTGATGTCATCAGTGATGTCATCAATGACATTTGTGATGTCATCTTTGATGTCCTGGGTGTAAGTCTTAGCAGTGCACGGAGGTGGCGCGAGTTATGCTTAGCTTACCATAACTGGTGAATTTCTGGGGGTTTTCGGCTTTACTTGTAACCATAAAGTCCCTTTAACAAAGTTTTTTCATTGAATTTCATAGGTTTTTATTAGTGCAACTCAACCATAACATCCCTTTAACAAAGTTTTTTCAGTGAATTTCATGGGTTTTTACCAGCGCATGCTATTCTCCTAAGACTCACTAATATCATACTTACCCAATATAGTAATATTTGTGTCCAATTTACAAAGTGTCACCTTAAAACTCTGCCATTTTCCACCTTCTAGCATAATTTTTACCTCTTCTATACACTTTTTGCAACTATTTCAACTGATTTTGCATCCGTAAACGTCTACGAACATCTGACATCATTGCGGACCTTCCGGACAGTGCCACATGACCATACGCTGGCGTGCGGCATGATGACGTGTCCGAGAACCAGTCTGAACTTCCCGATAAGATCTGGGCTTTGCCGACAGTTCGGAACTGCATTTTCTACTGATCTAGGAACTTTCAACTTCAAAATTTCCCTTGCACAGCTCCTACACCTATTCCTACTCATTATCCATTAACAATCTAGTACACAGTACATACTTGGAAACATTTGAGCAAAACTGCTATTTATCTTAAAAATGGCATCAGCTAATGCCATCCCTCCTCCGCAAGAGCCACCACCACCACCAACTGGAGGAACTTCAAAACAAAAAAGCGCAGTACTTCCTAGACAATGAAGAGGACCAAGAAGATTCGGTAGAGGAAGTGCCTACCTCTAGCACCCAGAGAGAATCATGAGTGTGGCAGTTATTTACCACTGTTGGGAATGTACCAAAGGCTAAAGCTACCAAAGTAAAATGCACTGAGTGCAACCTTGTATTCAGTCGCGGACTCCTCGGACAGTAATCCTACGGGACCACCTCCATGTGCTGCCACACTAAATCCAGTGACCGCAATGCTCTCAGAAAGGTTGTTCCTTTCTTAGCAAGTAGGAGGCTGTCTTCCTCCATCTCATCTTCCTCAACCAATACTGTAACCACACAGCCTACTTCTGGGGGACACAAAATCCCACCAGCTACCTTGCAAGCAACAAAAGAGGCTCTTGATCCATTTTTTTCAAAGACAACAGTCCTCTGTACATACTACAACAAAACATTCTGCAGAGGGAAGCACTTTTGAGGTGCTTCTGAAGCTGTAATCAAGGAGCATGAGAAACACTGCCCCCTACCTTACAAATAACACACACGCAACATTTTCCCCTGTCCACCTGTCCCTCCATATTAGTGTTTGGTGCCTCTTCCCTCATTTCCATCCCCACCTTTTGTTCTAAGCTCTCCTGGCAAAAAGAAAAATACATCCGAAAACAACAAAAGAAATGTTCCTTTAGGAACCACTGTTCACAGTTAAAAAATAGAACTAAAAAAACATATAGACTCCATTTACTTTACATTTCCCAGTAAAGTACATAGACTCAATAAGATTTTCCAGCATTTCCATTTGCATTTGTGTTATTCTAATGGGAATATTGTGGCATTCATCCCCTGTTCCAGGGACTGGCACTGTAGATACTGGCCCAGCAGCCCAAGTTATCAGCGCAAGCGAAGCGAGGGTGAATAACAAGGTCTCCGGACCATTATCCCCCCCATTCCAGCTCCTGTAATGAGGGATGAAGGCCATTAGCACCCTAGGTTCCCAAAGCAGGTGCTAAAAAAGGATTTTTCTTCCTACACCGGGAGCATCCTGGTGTAGGAAGGAAAATCCTTTTCCAAGATGGCCACCATGGAAAGGGAAAGTGGGGTTCCATACAGGGCCCCTCTTCATTATCCATGGCAGCCTGCAGAAGGTGAAGAGAGAATCCTATGACCATATTACTACGAGCACATTTTTCTTCCCTTTCAAACCTATCCCATTTTTGACCAACTTTACCACAAAGCCGGTCCCAGGTGGACATGGCCACTTTAGCCCAATGTGTTGTCCCTCGTGGTCATGGCCAGTAGCCAGATTGTGCGGATCATTGCCTTATTCCATGACCAGGCCAATCTGGCCACTGCCCATGGCTACCAGCTATACCTCAGTCACCAAAAAGGTATATCACTATTTTTTGTACCAACATTATGACACTTGTTCAAAAATAAAACATGGCACATTTGCAAAACCATGCTTTCAGATCCTTGTCAATGCTCCTTGCACAAGTTTGCCGGAAATTCAACTATGTTTTATTTTTTCAAAAGTGTCAGATGTACACACACATACAACAGTCACATAACCTAGCCACCACTTGACAAAATTCATTCAGACTTTATGAAAACATTTATATCTAGATCTAAAATCTTTTTGCAAACTGTTGTGTAGAGTCGTCAAATTGCACCACATTTATAAGCCTTTGCAAAATTTGGGGACCCCCACTCTGATTTTGCCCCCTCTTGACAAAATCCCACCAAACATTGCAAAAAGATGTGTATCTAGATCTATAATGTTTTTGCACACCTTTGTGTAGATTCGTCAAATGGCACCACATTTATAAGCCTTTAAAATAATTTGGGACCCCCCCTCTAATTTTGCCCCCTCTTTACAAAATCCACCAAACTTCGCCAAAGCATTTATATCTAGATCAATGATCAGGTCCCCAACTCAAGTGTAGATTTGTCAAATGGCACCTCATTTATAAGCCTTTATATTATTTTGGGAGCACCCCTCAGTGTTCCCTCTAAGCTGTGCACATGTGCGCTTGCCCAGCTTCATTCTGGGTGCCGCTCAGAAGAATTTTAGCAGCGCACACAGACAATTCCCACCTATTCTGAAACATTTAATAAGGCACAAGCCACAACAAGTACCTAACATTTGCATTCTCTCAAAATAAAGCTAAATTATACTATTCTTGATATTCTGGTCTAGCCTATTTATATTACCCTACAATGCAAGCTTCATCTTAAAAACCTAAAAATAGAATACACCCACAACGAAGGTTCAAAACGAATATGAAACAGTGGCTCCATGAACAGAACAAATAACCAAGCTCTGCATGCACACATTAACCAAATTATCTTCCCTCCCCACCCATGACTCATATACTTGACTCTACTACACTTATAGCGTATGACTCAAACTCTGCCCCAGGCCACATTCAGATATTACCAGACAACCTTGACTCTGCCTACCTTAGCTCAGCAAAAGGTTACTAGACTTAGATACAAGTCTTGTTTTATGTTTGTTATAATATGAATGATGTTCAAGCACTAGAATCAAAGCATTACCCACACTATGTAACCCACGTTTCAGCTCAAATATCGGATACTGACTGTAAATAAGCAGGCTAGTAGGATGTGTAACCTCATCCCATGCTTCCTAATCTTTGTACATATGTCATACAAGCACTTTGAAACACACCGCCTTTGCAAGTTAACACATTATCAAACTCAAATATTAATCTTCCCTCTAAGGATTTTGAGTAGTGTAAGTGTGTCCAAGAAGGAAGCTGACAGACAGGTGGCATGGTTTTGGTTATAAAATTGTATTTATTGAATACAAAAGAAATGATCTGTCCCCATCTCTAAGAGGGGGTTCCCTGCCTCGAACTAAAACTAAAGAAATTGTCAAAATGCTTGCCAAATCAAAGTTCCACCGTCCTGCATCAAATCCTACTCTAACCCTCAAACTATAACTAAAGGATAAACTAACAGAAAGTTCCTTCTTCAGGAGAATGGCTCCCTCCTGCTGCTTCTTGAAAAGTGTCCAAAGAATGTTCTCCGGCATTCGATCTTTCATAGATACACATGCTGTGAATATTCTGTCATCAGGCTGGGAATGCCCAGTTACTTTAATTTAGTACTTTTCCTATTGAAAAACTTTGACACCTTGAATGTCCCATCAACGTCGTTGTGGTTGCTTTTGATCGCACCAATAGGATGTTGAGTGCATAGCTCTGCCCCAGAAGCTTCCCCTCAGATTTCAACACTCTTTCTAGCTGGTCGGATTCCTCAAGTTCTTCTCATCACTGAGAAATTATCTTTATACACAAACTATATATTTGGAATGGATTTTGTGGTAAAGCCCCCATTCTAAACCTCCTCATTGGCTGGGAGGACTAAGCCCCGGCCCGCCAGATACTAATATTCGTGCTCCTCCCAACGTCACTGCTCTGCTGGTCGCGGATTTGAAAAGATCAGTGGAACTTTGAGGGAAGAAGCAGGGGATAAGTTCCTATATGTTCATAGTTTCCCGGTTTTGTTGGGCACATTGCCTTCTTTTTAGGTAGTAAAATGGGTGGTGCATAGCTGTAAGGCTGGTTTTGAGTAAGTGTTGTCACAACTCACAGAACATAATGTGGATAGTAAGCAGAGGCCCAAGAATTCTGACCATTTTCTGTGGAGCAGATATTTTGATGCATTTATCGTCCTTACACAAATTATGAGCGCATTTTCTCCTGGCTCTTGAATTACTACATGAAAGTGTCACATGAACTCCTATTGCCATGTTTTCTGACACATTCCTTTCAGTTGCAGTTATTCCATTTACAAAAATCGCGTAATATCTGATTTATTTTACAGCCACATCAGTGGTTAGCAATACTTGTTTTTTGTGATAAGCAGGACTTTTTTCCCAATGGCATTAAATACGTTCTGCATTGTTTCTGACTAGAGTTAACAAACGAATAGCCACAGCTAATTCTATTGTTTCTGCTGAGCATGCAAAGCTTTGTTTGTGTATGCACGTTTTTCTCTCTGCGCTGGAGTACTTTTGGTAGGTACTATGGAATATCTTGAAGTCTTGGATTGGTTGATGAGCTCTCCTTAAAATCACATGGAAAATATTTGTTTTTTTATAGCCTATATGTTTGGAAAAAAAGATGCTCATTTTGCACTGATTTGTAAACCAGTGCGGTGGTTGGGAAGGGGAAATTGCCTTCCACGCTCTTTGGAGATGGTATCTCAATAACTAAGCATGCTCCCAAAGTGGCTTACATCATTATTCAGTTGCGCACATGGAAAGTAATGTGCGCACGAATGCTAATCATTTCTGCACTTAGGACAAAATAATTAGAGGGAACATTGCTCATGACAGAATACCACCAAACGTTGCGGATTCATTTGAAATTAGGTCAAGAATATAAGTGCAAAATTGTATCCAGTTTAATTAAATGGCGCCAAAGTTATAAGCCATCCAAGAACTGCTTTTCACCAAACCTGTAATGCACAGGTGTCCGCGAACATCTGGACTGTTTGTGGTGAAAAATACCAGTTTTTTGCTTCTTGCAGCCATATCCCATCGCATCCTCATCACCCCTTACTGCCCCAGAGATTATTTGATAAGGTTGACAAGTGCAATGTTGTGTTTGTTAATATGTTTTTACCGCAATGTCTGCGGACACTGCCCACCGTCCGCGAATCAAAGATGGCGGGCGTTTCCAAAAATCAGACGCACTTCACGCTTATCACCATCCAATCAGTGAGCTTGTCCGATGTCCGCGGACACCACGTTGCCCTCTAGGCCAATCAGAGTCCGAGCAGGGAAATGGGTTTATCACAAATTGTTTTGACTTAAATTTTGGTTGTTTTAAAAAAAACTACTGGACGGATGTAAACCAAATTACCAAAAGCACGCTTTCGGGACCAAGCTGCTGCTCCCGCCGCAAATTTGGTGAAAATCTATCCAGCAGTTTGGGCTGTAGGCATGAGCTAAGTTTTTTCCCATTATATCTATGGAAAAAAAAAATGTGGGACCCCCCCTTACAACTTTGCCCCCCTTGACAAAACCTCACCAAACTTGGCAACATAATTGCAAAGTTTGGTGAGGATTCGTCCATGGGGAGCAAAGTTATAAGCTGCCCAAAAAGTGCTCTTCCTATGGGTTTAGCAACTTAACCATAACTACTGGGCCGCTACGGCAGGCCCAGTAATATATATATATATATATATTCACACACTGGGGGTGTGGGGGGCTCAGGGAGCACAGCTTAATGTACCTTCCACAGTCCAGGTGGTGTTCTCCTGGCGTGCTTTCATGCCTCTTGCAGTCTTCAGGAAGGCAGTCTATACAGGTGTTGCTGGTTAGTTCCAAGTGTGGCTTCAGGGGACTCTGGTCAATGTAGTGAATGCAGTAGCCAGGAACCAGCTCTCCCTCCAATTACACAGTGTAAGCCGACAGTGGTGGGAGGGTGGAAAATGAGCAGTGTGGCTCTCCAGAGTGGGGCATGTGTCACTCCGTGCTGCCCCTATGGAACCCGAAGCTCCCAAATATTTTCTCACATGGGGTGTGGGGGTGGGTTTTCGGAGTGCACTCTGTTTCCCAGTTTAATGTACCTAGCACAGTCCAGGTGGTGGTCCCCTCCAAGCGTGCTCTAATGCCTCTTGCAATCTTCAGGAAGGCAGTCTATACAAGTGTTGCTGGTCAGTACCAAGTGTGGCCTCAGGGGATAATGGTCACTGTAGTGAATGCAGGTAGCCAGGAATCTTGGCATTTGCTCCCCCTTAATGCACAGGGCGTTCCTGATCATTCAGACTTGCAATTAAATTCCTAATTTTCCACAGCCTACATTTATTAGCTAAGAGATGGTTAGGTTTATTCTTTTTAAAGTTATATTGTTGTTTGCTGAAGGAACAATGCCACCCCACCCACTAACAAAGATTCCAATTGGCTTGTAATCCAGCATAATTCTTGAGACTACAGTAACCTCTTTTTTTTGTTTGTGTCGCAGTGTCTTGTCGTGTACTTTCTCTTAGAGTATTTTCCTCGCAAACCACTCTACATTTAAAAAGAGCGAATGACCAATTTATAAATTCCCCCTTAAAACCACCTTCATGCTAACACAAATTGACATCTTTGGAAATGTTTTCCCTAAAATAGTTAGAAATGATTAAGGATACATTGGCACGTAGCACTGGGTCTTTGAGGCTAAAGTTATATAGGCATGCCACCCTAAGTATGGGGAAAAAGGAGAGGGCCCTGCGATTACCTTAGAATCAACTGCTGCACTCGACAAAAAATGAAGCCCTAGGGAACAGGGCTCAAAATGTTCAATAGTAATTTGCTAGTGATAATCAACTCTTGACGAATAGGAAAGGGTGTGTTGTGCATTTGTATAGAATTGAGGTGGCAAGGGACTTTTTAGGCTTGGCAAGTACTTTGCAACTTGAAGTTTTGCACCCTGCCGATGAAGAATTAAGCACAGTCTGGTAAATCCTCTATGAAATGAGGAGAACTTTCTCCAGGATGCAGGATCTGCCACACCTCAACCGGACCCAATTCATGCAGAAATCTTGCTAGTGCATGACTTTTTTTTTCGGAAATGGGTGGGTGAAGAAGTGAAAGACTTATCTAAGATGGGTGTTGAAATGATGGGTATGAAGTCAGGAAGAACTCCTATTTGTTTTCATTGAGGTCACAAAATGAAATTAGGGTTACTGTGAATCTGGATAAAAGGCCTTCCAGCGTGAGGTAATATCTTCAGGGACCTTTAGGCTCCATGTTTATCCAAAGGAATATCTTTTGTAATTAAAATAACAGTACCTTTTCTTCACCCCACTAGACAGAGAATTAAACTTGGACGCAATTGTTTTTCATCTATCTCCGAAAGCATGACTATATCATCATCCTAATTCCCTAGCCTCCTCAGAAGAACTTTCCTTTTAACAGGTGCATCCAGACCATGAATACTTCCAATTGAGCCAATGGGCGGAAGTGACAGGTGCCTCTCAAATAAATATGACTATTTTTCCTGATGTAGCCCTATGAAAATTAGCTTCCCTCTCTCTGCCTCTATCGTAACTTCAACCAAACCTAAACATATTCAACCCCATCAATTTGAGGCCTCTACCACCCCAACCAATCCCAAAACCTAGCAAGAGATTAAACCCACTAACCACCTACAATCCATATCTCATATGGTTGTCCTATTCAGAACAGGATTCCCCTGATGTACCCCACCCAATCCACCAAAATATTGCTGAAACAATTGCTAGACACAAATCTATATAGTGGACACCAAAGTAGCCAGAAATCCCCAGTGTAGATCTGTGTCAATCTTGGTTTAAATTCCTAAGCGATTTTCCACTCCAAACCCTGCTATATTATGCCACAACTTGACCCTAGAAGAAAGGGCAGACAATATCACACATTTTAATCTATAGGTTTGTGAAACAATTGAGCATTTAGATTGTATTTAGCTTGTGTTCATCCCAAACATATATAACTATATTGTAAATGCATATTTTCAAGTGACAGAGTGATCTGCTGTGGCATATAAAATCCCCTTTCTTATTTGATGCGCTACACGAGACCTGCTCAGCTCAGACCATTTACCAGATTGGATGCAGAGTCCAATTCACAAGAGGACCGGGTGGTCGTGGTGAGAGGACTCAGAACACTTGACATACAGGTGTAGAAGGGAGTCATCCTCTTTCACTGCTGATATTAACCACTGGCAGCCATCATAGGAAAAAGTGGTCAAACAGGGAACACCCCAAAGGTATACCTTTGTTTCTCGGCTAGGCAGTAAGTTCTCATAGGGCCCTATACTTTGCTAGAGCAGATGGGACAGGCCTAGAAAAAGTGAAATGCTGGTGTCTCTGAAAAGGATTTTCAATGCATTCCATGCAGCAGCCATGATGGCCTCATGAGCAAACAGAGCTAAGTGTAGAAATATATATATTTCTATATATCTTTCTGTGTCCACTGTTAGCTCCTGTTTGCCAGAGTGCCACAGAAATTACACTAAACTAGTGAGTGCCGACATACAAACAACATACCGATCCAACTCCAGTACACTGCTCCACAGAGACAACTAGCATACCCCTCAATTGCTACTCTGCCACTCTGCATTGTCGAATCCTGCAGCCAATCACCAAATAATCCAAAAGGAATCAAGGCAACAGCGGTAGATGAGGTTTATTTTTATACAACTATGCAGAAATGTACAGAGAAAATGGCATAGTATTCAATATCTATGTTCGAGAAATATTGCACCTTAGCACAGAAAACTGTTTTTGTAGGGTTATACATAAATAATTAATAATAATAATGGTAATAATAATAATTTTTGGATTTATATAGCGCTATGAACCCTTGGGTATCTGAGTGCTGCTTATTATTACCCACGACCCGACTCACTCTGCAGGGCACACTCTGGATGTTCTGATCTCTTCTGACCTTCCCCTCTCTATCCGTCTCACCACTCCTCTCTCCTGGAGTGATCACTTTCTCCTTTCCTCCCAGCTCTCCACCCCTCAGGCTAAGCCAACTCCAGCACTGCCACCTACCTTCTCGGTTATCTGACCCATGAAGCATGTGTCAGTTGAGGCTTTCACCGCCACTTTCTCCCCCTCCCTCCCCCCTTTGGCTAACTCACACCCTGACACAGCCCTCTTCATTCTCCACCCTGCTATATCTGATACCCTTGCTGTTCGTGCCCCTGTCATGAGGATCCGCTTGAAGCCTAAAGCCAAGTGCAACTCCTGGTAGGACTCAGACCTCGCCACCCTTAAACTCAAGTGCTGGGTGGCTGAGAGAAAATGGAGTGATTCTGGCACATCCTCTGACAAACTGGCCTGCCGCCTGCTCCAAAGGCAGTACCTGCTTTCTGTCCACACCAAGAAGAGAGCCCACATCCAAGTCTGTGTCTCTGCGACATCTAACAACTCGGCCAAACTCTTTAAAATCCGCAAGGAGCTGGCCAATCCTGCTGCTGTTTCTACCTCTCATGTCCCCTCCCAAGCCCTATGCACAGCCCTGGCTTCTATTTTCATCTCTAAAACTCAGGACATTCTGTCCTCTCTCTGTTCCTCTCCCCCTCCTTCCTCCGCGCTCTTCCTCTGGCCTCTCTTCGGCCACCTCTTCTCTGGCTTTTCTGCCGTTCCCCTGTTCTCCCCAGACGAGGTGTCTAGACAAGTCTGATCTATGAAAGTCTCGTCAAAACAGGCTCATCCCTGTTCCTCCAAAACCATCAAGGACCACAATGCCACCCTGGCCCCTGCTCTGGCTGACTTATGCAACCACTCATTTGCCACTTAAGTCTTCGCTTCACCCCTAAAGCAATCCCTTGTGCACCCACTTCTTAAGAAACCATCTGCTGTCCTGTCCTGCCAGGCCAACTATCGCCCAATCTCCATCACTCCTTTCCTGGGCAAACTCTTGAAAAAGCTGGCCATCTCCCAGCTTACTCTTCACACTGAATCTGTTGGTTGTCTCCATGACCAACAGTCTGGCTTCAGAGCTGCCAGAAGCATGGAAATTGCTCTCCTGAACATCAGTGAAGACCTGCTCTCCAACCTTGATTCCAATACTCCCTGTGTCCTCATCTTACTTGATCTCTCTTCTGCCTTTGACACGGTCAACCATGCCATCCTGTTCAACCATCTCTGTGAAAATCTGGGTATCACTGATCAGGCCCTGGCTTGGCTCTCTGATCGACCCTCCCAGGTCCAACCTGGGTCCTTCCTCTCCTCTATCTCTACCTGTGGTGTTCCCCAGGGGTCTAACCTCTCTCTCTGGCTGTTCAACCAAGACCTGGCACTTCTTGCCCACCACATTGCCGCTCTCTGCCCCAACTTTCAGTACTATGCAGATGACACTCAACTCATTTTTAGGCTCCCTTCCGGCACTTCTTCTCCTTCTCTCATCTCTGACTGTCTGTCTGCTATCCAGGAGTGGTTTGCCGCCAATGGTCTCTGCCTTAATGCCAGTAAGACCGAGATTCTTCTCATTGGCACACCCGCTCCCTCCTTTCCTGTCACTCTCTGGCCGGTCTCTCTTGGCCCTCTGCCTGCTCCCACTTGTGAGGCTAAAACCCTCAGGGTCATCTTCAACTCCACACTCTCCTTCTCTCCTCACATCTCTGACGTCTCCAAGAAGTCACACTACCAGCTGTACCTCCTCATAGGTATTCTTTCTTTCCTCTCCTTTCCTCAGAAGCTCACTGTCTCTAGAGCTCTGGTTCTGTCTAGGTTGGACTATTGCAACAGCCTCTTTCTAAATCTGCCTGCTTCTACTCTCCGCCCTCTGCAACTCATCCAGAACAGGACTGCAAGACTTGTCCTTGGCCTCAAGCCCAGGGATCGTATCTCTCCAGGACTGAAATCTCTACACTGGCTCCCAGTGGCTGCGAGCTGCATTGTCCACAAGGCTTTCTGGGGCCTGGGTCCAAAATACCTTCTACTATCCCTCCGTAAACAACTCCCCTCCCAAGCCCTTCGCTCCTATACCTCTAACTCCCTCAGGGTCAGTTGTTTTTCAAAGAAACAAGCTGGGGGTAGATCTCTTTCTTAGGCTGGGACCTCCCTTTGGAACAGCCTCCCTGCCACCCTGAAACTTGAGAACCATCTCCGGTTCCGTAAGCACCTCAAAACCTTCCTCTTTGCTTCTGCTTTCTCTCCTCCTCTCCCCTGCTGAACTCCTGGCCGTAACTGATACTGCACTGGTCACCTGGCTACCTTCTGATCTCGGACCCAGCCACCCAGATCCCCTCCCCCACCAGTTGCACACCTGCACTGCCTCCCTGGCAACCTCTGCGCGTGAGGACTGTTTTTTGTATCCCTGCAGTCCCCTACCAGCACTTGACACCTGATGTCTGCACTTACCCTTGCACTTGCTACCAAATTGCAGCACCTTTTACTTATTGATTATTTATTCTATTCATCTTACGATCGATCCCATGTAATGCACTCCCCCCTCCCCTTTGCACTTTTCCCCATCCCCCTTCCCCTGCACTTGCACGATCTCAATGTCACCTGGCCTAGTAAGATCGTTGTCTGTCTTCCCTCTGTTCCCCCTCCCTTGCCTCATCGTGCCTTGAAACACTTGTGTACAGGTGCATTATAAATGCCATATCATATCAAATCATATCACGGTGTGTGGTGCTCATTTATCGACCTCGGAAGGATGGAAGGCTGAGTTTGGCCCTGTCGGGATTCGAACCTGCGTCGGCAGGCTCTGCACGGGTATCAAAGCGAGCGCGCTACTTGCTGTGCTATCTGACTGGCAATACGAGTTAGTTGGTAATGCGGCAGTACATCTGCCAATTTACCACTGAACTTGTTTACTGTTACCACCACTTGGTCCTATGGGTTTACCACAGGATTACAACTGGTGAAAGAGCTGTGTTAATCTCCATTTTTGGACTCCACTGAGATTTCTGCTGCATTGATTCTGCCGGTTTTTGGAGAAAAAGTGGAGGATTGACTATGAGCATTTTGCTGGAGGTGAATCCTCCACTTTTCTCCAAACTTAGAATTAGCTGGGGTGGTAAAAATGGCGGTAATTCCAATAGCGCCCAAAAAAGTTTCAGTAACAGAATGAATACCACTTTTTTATTGCACCACCAAACTCGTAATGAGACCCAAAGACCTTTTAGAAAGAAAAGTCATTTAGTCAGGTAATTAACCTTGAACTTTCTAACGGTACATTCTCCGGCCTTGTAGGGCTTGACTTTACTTCACCATTTGACACGTGAACAATTCTGTTTCTCTTACCCATGTGACATAGCCCACTGACTTTAGTGACTCTTCCCATCCTTCTTAATACTGCCTGATCTGGCATCAAATGAAATGAAATGATATTTTGTTTATATCGCGCTCATACACAAGTGTTTCAGAATGTGACCAGGCAAAGGGGGGGGGGGGCAGGGGAGTACAAAAACAATGATCTTACTAGGCCCAGTGACATTGAGAACGTGCAAGTGCATGGGAAGGGGAAAAGGGGGAAAGTGCATGGGATGGGGAGAAGTGGAAAGTGTGAGTTTCAGGGTGGCAGGCAGCAGGGACGTCATTTGGGGGTCGCCAGAGGTCGCAACTGCGACCTCTGAGGTCTCCCTTGCGACCTCTGTGGTCTCCCTTGCGACCTCTGTTAAAAAAAAAGAAATAAAAAAAAACATTTCGTTTTTTTTTTTTTTTTTTTTTTCGTTTTTTGTAATGCAAGGTCCTGGAGTGGCTGGCTCTCATGTTCAGGCCCTTCAAAAAAAAAATAATAAGACAAATAAGAACAGGAGTGCCACAAGTCTAACACTTTCAGCACTGACCCTAAATAAGAAAGAATAGGAAACCAAATAATGTGTCTTTCTGGAATTCTGTACAATAATTGCTAAACTCATTAAAGGTTTATTTCAGGCACACTTCAGGGGGTGAGTCACTGATTTAGTCTGTTCTTAAACGCCTCAAATCAGCCTTTAATCCTTCTAAGGTCGATAAATGAGTACCAAGACAGGTTGGGTGATATTGGGTGTATATTTTTTCTATATAAAGCGCTTAAGTGTAAGTGCTATATAGTAACACATCATTATCATTTGGTCATGGACGTCTGCTTGCATTCACAGTAATTTGGTAATATGGGCCTATACACACTGACCTTAACGCTACATATGGCGATCCATTCTTGCATGAAATGTACATCACATTATAGTGATATCGTAACCATATTTTTCGTACTGTACAATGCTGTGATGTCACTTCCTGTTTTGGCAACGGGTGAAAGGTTTGTGTTCGATCGCTTCCCGCGATATCACTTCGGGGTGGGGTCAAATGATATCAGTTCCTGTGATGTCATCAGGGGTTAAGGGTCGTGTGATGTCACTTCCGCTACCCCTGGCATTTTGGTGAAATGACGTCCCTGGCAGGCAGGCTGTTCCAAAGGGAGGCCCCGGCCGAAGACAGAGATTTACCCCCAGCTTGCTTCTTTGAAAAACGATTGACCCTGAGGGAGCTAGAGGTAGAGGAGCGAAGGACTCGGGAGGGGAGGTAGTTATGGAGGGATAGATGAAGGTATTTTGGACTCGGGCCCCAGAAAGCCTAGTGGACAATGCAGAGGGTTTTGAATTTAATCCTTGCATCCACTGGGAGCCAATGAAGGGATTTCAGAGCTGGAGAGATACGATCCCAGGGCTGAGGCCAAGGACAAGTCTTGCAGTCCTCTGTTCTGGATTAGTTGTAAAGAGCGGAGAGTGGAGGCAGGTAGATTTAGAAAGAGGCTGTTACAGTAGTCCAACCTAGAGAGAACGAGAGCTTGGGAGACAGTGAGCTTCTGAGAGAAGGAGAGGAAAGGCAGGGTACCTCTGAGGAGGTGCAGTAAGAAGTTAAACTTTTTAGAGACGTCAGAGATATGGGCAGAGAAGGAAAGTGTGGAGTCAAAGATGACCCAGAGGTTCTTTGCTTCGCAGGGAGGTCTAGGAGGATGGGCAAGGGAGGCTGGCCAGAGAGTGAGGGGAAAGAATGGTGAAGGTGTACTGATGAGGAGGATCTCAGTCTTGTTGGCATTTAGTCAAAGATCGTTGGCGGCACAGCAATTGTGAATGGCGATTAGGCAATCAGAGATGAGGGAAGGAGAGGAGGAGGCAGAGGGAAGACTGAAAATGAGTTGAGTGTCGTCTG
Organism: Ambystoma mexicanum; assembly: GCF_040938575.1. Classification (NCBI taxonomy): domain Eukaryota; kingdom Metazoa; phylum Chordata; class Amphibia; order Caudata; family Ambystomatidae; genus Ambystoma; species Ambystoma mexicanum. Next base: position 1,099,457,928 of record NC_090934.1, on the reverse strand, counting down.
CATAGCACTGGAAATTTGAGCAAAAAATGGAAATGCAGTAGGCGAGAGTTGCCAGGTATTGGTTGAAAAGCCAGGGCGAGAAGTTAGACCCCTGGGGAATACCACAGGTAGAGAGGGAGATAGATGATAGGAAGGACCCAAGTTATACCTGGGAGGGTCGATCAGAGAGGACAGAGGTCAGCCAGGCCCGAGCCTGATCAGTGATATCCAGGTTGTCACAGAGACGGTTGAGCAGGGTGGTATGTCTGACCGTGTCGACAGCAGAAGAGAGATTGAGTAGGATGAGGACAGAGGGAATGTTGGAGTCAAGGTTAGAGAGCAGATCTTCATGGATGTTCAGGAGAGCAGTTTCCATGCTTCTGGCAGCTCTGAAGCCAGACTGGTGGTCATGGAGAGAACCAACATAATCAGAATGAAGGTTAAGCTGAGAGATGGGCAGCTTTTCCAGGAGTTTACCCAAAAACGGAGCAATGGAAATTGGGCGATTGTTGGCCGGACAAGAAGGATCAGCTGAGGGTGTCTTGAGGAGAGGATGCAAAGGGGAGTGCTTCAGAGGGCAGGGGAAAGATCCTGAGGCAAAGTAGAGGTTGCAGAAATTGGCAAGGGCCGGAGCGAGGGTATCGATGTGGTCCTTAATGGTTTTAGAGGAACAGGGATGGACCTGTTTTGATGAGGCTTTCATAGATCGAACTTGTCTAGCGACCTTATCAGGGGAGATAAGAGGAAAGGAGGAGAAAGAGGGTGGGGGCGTAGCTGAAGGAGGGTCAGCAAGCAGAGACAGAGAGGGGAGAGGAGGGGGAGTGGAGGAGAGGGTGGACAAGATGTCCTGGGTTTTGGAGATAAAGTGAGAGGCAAGGGCATTGCAAAGACCCTGGGAGGCGAGAGGAGGGGTGTAGGCTGCAGCAGGGTTGGCCAGCTCCTTACAGATTTTAAAGACTTCAGCCGAGTTGTTAGATTCCGCAGAGACCCGGGCTTGAATGTGGACTCTCTTCTTGGTGCGGACAGAGAGTTGGTATTGCCTTTGGAGCAGGCGGCAGGTCAGTTTGTCAGAGGATGAACAAGAAGCCCTCCATTTCCTCTCAGCCGCCCTACACTTATGTTTACGTGTAGCAAGGTCAAAGTCATACCAAGAGTTGCACTTGGCTTTGGACTTCAAACGGATCCTCATTACAGGGGCAAGAGCATCAAGAGTAGCAGAAATAGTGCAGTAGAGCGGTGACTTGGCTGTGTCAGGGTATGAGTCAGCCTGGGTTGGGGGGGGAGAAGGTGGCAGCGAAAGCCTCGACTGACACGCGCTTCATGGGCTGGATGTCCGAGAAGGTGGGTGGCAATCTTGGGGTAGGCTTGGCTTAGGGGGAGGAAATGGAGAGATGAGAGGAGAGGAGGCAGTTATCACTCCAGGAGAGAGGAGTGGTGAGGGGAATAGAGAGGGGGAGGCCAGAGGAGATCAAGACATCAAGTGTGTGACCAGCAGAGTGAGTTGGGCCAGAGGGGAGGATAGAGAGGGAGAGTGAATCGCAGAGGTCACGAAAGAGCGCAGATGAGGAACAGGGAGATTCAAGATGGATGTTGAGGTCACCAAGGAGAAGGAGTTGAGTGGTTGAGGCCAGGAGGGAGGAGGAGATGTCTGCCCACTAAGAGAGAAAAGAGATGATCTGACCAGGGGGCCGGTGGAGAGTAGCAACTGTAAGAGAGTGGGTAGGAGAGAGAGAGAGAGAGCCTGCAGACAAGGCATTCGAAACAGGAGTAGGTCTGAGTGGGGATGATAGAGGCAGGAATCTATCCAGGGAAGATCAGAGCTACACCCTGTCGGGCCGGGTGCATCTGGGGGCTGAGAGGATCTTGTAGCCATCAGGGAGGAGAGTGTCAAAGCTAGTGACAGAGCTGGCCGTGAACTATGTCTCGGTAAGACCAAGGACATCAAGGTCAAGTTCTTCTAGGAGGAGGCTGATGTCAGAGGAGTGTTTGACAGCAGAGTGAGAGCTGAGAGTGGTTGCCAGCCTTAAAGACCTTCCAGGGAGGGGTACAAATCAGAGGTACGCCCTGCAGAGGTGTCGAGGGAGCCCGAGATGGGGCAGAGGAGGAAGGAAAAGAGGGCAAGGTAGCCAAGGATGGAGAGTAGGGGACAGCTGGAGATGAAAGGAAGTTAATGAGGAGAGGGAACCACCTATCAAAGAGGAGGAGATTGGCCTGAGAGCCTTGCACCATGACAGTGCCATTTAGGTAGACATTAATGATGACTCTGGAGGAGTCGAAGGAATCCATGAGGACTTCCCTGCGGGTGCCACCATTAATGGGAGAGGAGGAGACAGGACAGAGCTCAGAGACCATGTGAGGGGTCCAGAGATCTGGCAAAGGAACGACAAAGAGGATGTCAGTGAGGGTTTGTCTGGCCGAGGCGCTAGAGTAGGTATCAGCAATGGGAAGACCTGGGTTGGAGGCCAAGACATCTTTTTTAAATGTCTTCTTACCAGACTTAGTCAGAAGGGAAGGATAGTTGATAGAGAAGCAGTTGCAGTAGATAGGAGCAACAAATAGCGCCATGGGCTAGTAAAGAGAGGAGGCAGTGGGAGAAGCATGCCAGTACAGCGGTATGCAACAGTCACTGGGCTAGCAGGTTACAATTTAGGGCCAAAGTAAAATGAAAAAACACACCCAAATTTGACTTTCAAAGTTAAAAGAAAAAACACTTAACTCACAATCTGTTTGTCAGGCGGAGTCGCCGCGCCATTAGTGAGGACCCTGAGCTCGGAAACTGGGTGCATTTGAGCCTTGGACAGAGCATGATGTAACATACATACAGCCTTATGGGCTTTTGGGTATGTCAATTAATAAGCTTTAGCTACAGAAGCGGTAATGGCTGGAAGGTTTAGAATTAATCTTAACCTCTTGCCGAAACATGTCTGGGGTTGCTTATGATCTCGTGCAAAATTGATGTGACCAAGTCTGATTTGCATGTGGTCTTTCTGCGTGATGCCAGGGGTTGAGGTTGAATCTAAACCTTCTAGCCATCACCTTTTTTGTTTTGCTTGAACCACCTCAGGTGGGACGGGGATGGCCAAACCTCATTCCCAGACCTGCTGGGACTAGCGAACCAAGCTACACCTCACTCATGACACTCATGGAGGCAGAAACATGTTTAGGGGTGCTTTTGGTCTCGTTTAGAAGAGAAGTGACCAAGCATGTCAGGTTAGACTGCTCCTTTTGTCTAACTTTGGTCCTTTTGGGGTGGGACCAAGCCTGACTTTCATGTGGTCTTTCACCTTTCTGTAATGGCTTGATAGTCTAAAGAAGGATATTTCAGTGCGAGACCAGAGGTTAAGATTAATTCTAAATTTTACAGCCATCACTGCTTTTGTTTTGTTGCGACTTTGCTTTGCTGATCGCTCATGTACATCCACGGCTCATGCAGAAATAAAATACTGTAACTTCAACCGTTTTCTTTTTTTAAGGATGTGAGATAAAACAGCTCATCGTTATCTTGCCATCTGTCATCAGCCGCATGTATCTGCTTTGCATGCATCCTGTGTCTAGAAAATATACATATTTAGAACAATATGCAGTTAGGTTTGTTGTCAGCATTGATCGATGCAATGCTCTTTCCCGAACTTTCTTTGGCACTTCAACAGGCTTCAATTATGGCTTTATTACAAGTTTGGTGGTAACTCAGCTGTAAATTTGCATAGATACCAAAGAAATGGATTTACCATTACCGCCACTTGGTCCAGCAGAATTACCGCTGGATTACAAGTGGCAGATTTAGTCCCAATTTATGGACTCCATGGGTATTTCGGCAGAAGTACCACCGGCGGTATTTCTGCCACAATTGCTGTTTTTTGTGTGGTAAAGTGGCAGAATTACCTCCAGCATTTTTCTGGACGTTTTTCCTTCACCTTACTGAATAACCACTGCATTATCACAGTTTCTAGCCATACAGACTCATGAGGCCTTTAGTTTTTCTAAATAGCTTTCTTCCTAACCCAGTATGAATTAGGCACTGCTTCTTAAGTGCTTCACGCAATTTCATCACTGCCAAACCACAATGAAATGTTTTCTCCAACAAGAGGAGATTTTGTTTTGTACACTTCTTCTCACATGATGTATTGTTCAGGCATCTCTCTCTCTCTCTCTCTCTCTCTCTCTCTCTCTCCCTCTCTCTCTCTCTTTCTCTGCCTCTCTCTCTATATATTACAGGGTCTACAGTAGCAGCCCTGTAGTTATGGTTAAGTTGCTCAACTCATAGGAAGAGCGCTCTATGGGTGGCTTATAACTTTGCTCCCCTTGGACGAATCCTTACCAAACCTTGCAAAAAAGTATATGGCCCACTCTGAATTGTTTTGGCAAGTTTGGTGAGGTTTCGTGAAAGGGGGAGCAAAGTTGTAGGGTGGGTCCCAAAATGCATTTTAATTTCCATAGACGCAATGGAAAAATAATTGCTCACGTCTACAGCCCAAACCGCTGGACGGCTTGGTACCGAAAATGTGCTTTTGTACATTTGGTGTTACCGTCCAGTAGTTTTCTTTGAAACAGGCAAAATGTAGGTCCCAAAAAAGGTGTGATATCTGGGTCTCTGCGGTGCCATTTCCCAGTTTGCTCAGCGGACAGGACTCTGATTGGTCCGGAGGGCAGCGTGATGTCCGCGGACACCCAGCGTGCCTGCTGTTTAGCTGGTGAAAAGGGTGATGTGCGTCATATTTTTCACAAACGCCCACCATGTTCTATCCACGGCTATCCGCGGATATCGCGGCTATCCGCGGATATCACAGCTATCCACGGATATCCGCGGCTATCCACGGATAGCACAGTGGGGAACAGGACTGGGATACTTGTTTTGGGGCATTTGGTGTTTGGAAGGGGCTGGGAGGGGTGAGGGAGTGAAACAAATATGATATGGGGTACTTGTTTAGGTGGAAGAAGAGCGTACGGGTGGCGCGGCTGTCCATGGACACCGCGGTAGTCCCCAGACAGGGCCTTGGGCGGGCAGCTTATCTGGTGACTGCAGGCAGGCTTCATTAGGGTAGGGGAGTGGAATGTAGATGATATGAGGATGTTTTCATAGGTTAAAAATAGGCCATGCACCCAAGAATCTAGGCACTGGCACAACTACTGCAGTATCATACGCCCATGCAACCAAGAATTTGGCCACAACTATTGCAGAAGGTAGTGTTCAGTGGGCAGTTGGAGAAACATGTTTGGGGTTAGTTGGAGACTGCAAGAGGGCTTGTTAGAGAAGGGTAGTGGAATCTAGATGATATGGTGATATTGCCATTGGTGAAAAATAGGGTTGGCGGTCTATTTTGATATCTGCAGATGTTGTTTAAATTGGGAAGTTAAGAGCAAATTGTTGTGTGTTGGTTGTGGCCAGTGGACAGATTATTGGGTGCATGGCTGTATTATGCTGTGGTGGTTGTGGCCAGTCCCTATACTCTTGGGTGTATGTCCAGAGGCCGGAGGCCATGCACCCAAGTATCTAGGGACTGGCCACAACCACAACAGCATAATTTGGCCATGCACCCAAGAATCTGGCCACTGGCCATAAGCATTGTAATAATATGTGCACAGAAATGGAATTTGGCCATTGGAAATAACCATTACAATAACATGTGTGTTGTCATTATACATTCTGTATAGGTAGTCTATACTTTTTGGAACACAGTGACACAATACCATTGAAGTGGAAATGGTACTTTTCATTGATGTACCATTGCGGGCACATATTGACTTTGTTGTACATGGTAATGCAGGAGAAATCTTTGCTTCTTTCTCTGTGAAAAAAACATAGCATAATATGTTAGGTAAGGTACTTCACAATGTCGCATTGCACACAATCTCACATATTCATGTACTTTTTAGACCCTCATAATTTGTACATTACATGTTCTATGCTTCAAACATCATTACTGTGCATTTGCACAGTTGCTGGCTGTGTTTGGTTGCATAATCATTGGGTGTGTGGAAAAAAAGTCCATGTATGATTAAAAAAAACCTAGTACATTCATTGTTACGTGTCACAGTATGTTTGTTTGAAGTGTGCACTACTTACAGGAATGTTTATGATGCACAGATAAGTGCAATTGATGTTACAAGCACTGTTGCACTAGGAAGAATTGAAATGGTGTATGTGTTTTGCTTTTCGAACGTGCTGGTGGTATGGCTATACTTAGATACCGGTTGTCGTATTCTAACTGTTTATAGTTTTGCAATTTTTAAGAATTCCTTTTGATGCAGTTTGATTCCTGTTGGTGCAGTCTTTTACTATTGGAAACTAATATTGTAGTACTATGGATGAAGTTAGATACCTGTTGGCATGTTCTAACTGTTGATAGTTTTACAGATTTCAAGGGTATGTTTTGAATCACTTTCATTCCTGTTGGTGGATTTTAACTGTTTCACTATTGGAAGTATTATTTGTAGTACTAAGGGTGTAGTCAGATACCAGTTAGCGTATTCTGACTGTTGATAGTTTAAGAGTCTTGAAGGGTATGTTTAGAGGCACTTTCATTCTTGCTGGTGGATTTTAACATTTTCACTATTGGAAAGTAATATTGCAGTATTATGGGTGCAGTTAGATACCAGTTATCGTATTGTAACTGTTGATAGTTTTATAGTTCAGAAGGGTATGTTTTGAAGCACTTTCACTCTTGATGGTGGATTCCAACTATTTTCTATTGGAAAGTAATAATGCAGTGTTATGGGTGCAGTTAGGCAGCAGTTGGCACATTCTAATGGTTGATAGTTTTACAGGTTAGTGACTAGAGTTTGTAGACCCTCATAATCAGTACATTTTAAGTACTATTGGTGTAACAGCATTAGTGCATGTTTTGCACAGTTGTTGTTTTTGTGTGCATAATCATTGGATCATTGTGGATAAAACTGTATAGCATTATCAAAAATGTACAACATGTACAACCACTATGAACAGAATATACAATGACACAGTACTATCTGCTATTAACAAAATAGCTCCACTCACGACACGTAAAGCTAAGCAACCTGCCCACATCAACACCTGGTTCACCACCGAGCTAAAAAATCTGAGATTAACTAAAAGAAAAGCTAAAGCACTCTGGAAAAAAAACACCCTGTCCTAATTACAAAACTCTCTTTGATACAGCCTCCAGGGACTACAAGACTAAGGTACTCCTCACCAAAGGTGAACTATACAGCGATAGAATTGCTAAAGCCAGCTCCAATACCAAGGAACTATTCCTTATACTCAGGGAACTCGAAAATCCTATCCCCCCCTGAAAGCTGCAACAAAGACGCAAACTGGTACGAGAACATTCAAAATGCTTTACAAAACAAAATCAGTTGTCTTCAATCTACTATTGAAGCAAAAAAAAAAACAGCCTAGACAAGCTTCACACTCCCCCACCACCATCTGCTATCTCCATGCTCCCAAGGAGCTTCCCCTTTTTGAATTCACTGAGGTCACCATCCCAGAAGTCCTGAATATCTTCCGTAGCCTAAAACCTTCCAGATGCCAAGGTGACCCATGCCCACCCTCAGTCATCAAAGATTGTGCACCCCAACTCGCCCCCTTCTTCAACAACCTGATTAATGCCTCCTTCAAATGCAACAACGTCCCATCCGACCTAAAATAAAACACTGCTGGACCCCAACACTTCCACTAACTACCGTTCCATAATAACGGTACCCTTTCTATTAAAAATTCTTGATCGTGTAGCATATCTGCAGATACAAAAGTACCTGGAAGTGAATAACATCCTAGGGCTACGTCAATCTGGTTTCCTTCCAAGACACGGGACGGAAACAGTACTACTGGATTCGAAAATCCAAATGGACAATCTGAAAGACAATGGGAAACTAGCTGTGCTTCTTCTGCTAGACCTCTCTGCTGCCATCTATCAGGTTGATCACAATATTCTATGTGCACACCTCACATCAGCAGCTAATTTCTCCCCCAACGCCACACTGGGGATACAATCTTCCCTCAGCGACAGAACTATGAAAGTTTTCTCCCCCAAAGCTGAGGCACCCCCTACCCCAGTCACTTGTGGAGTGCCACAAGCCTCCTGCGTGGCACCCACCTTGTACAACATATTCACTAAGCCACTCTTTGACTACCTGGACGACCTGCGTGTCATCTACACCAACTACGCAGATTACACTCAGGTCCACATACCCCTATGACATAGACACAGCCACCCTCAACGCCATCTTCAGAGCCATCCAAGATTGGATGGTGCAACATGGTATTTGTTTGAAAGATGATAAGACCGAGCTACTCATCATCGGCTCCCAACTCAGAATCGCCAAACTTAATCACCTCTTCAAGTCATTCATCATAGATGGACATTCAATCAAAGTATCTAAAGAGGTAAACATGCTTGGCTTCCAACTCGACTCCTCACTCACCCTCAACAAACAAATGAATGCCACCACCTCAGCTACCGCATACATATGCAAACTCATGCAGGAAATTCCTCTCAACTGACAGTTCTTCACCGTGGCTAGAGCACTAATCCTCATGCGCCTTGACTACTGCAATGCTCTATATGCAGGACCTCGAAACAGAATATCAGAAAGCTGCAGGTCCTACAAAAAAACACCCTCAGGGCCACGCTCAACAACCCCAGATCTGCACACATCTCAGACACCAGCAACACTGGCTACCAGTACAGGAGTGCATCATGTTTAAGTCACTCACCCTCATTCACAAATGTCTCCACCAGATGGAACCCACCTACCTGGCCAACAGCTTCACCCTGACACAACGCTCCAGGCCCACCCGAGCAACATATCAGCACCGCCTCGCCACTTCCAGATTCAAGCATCAAAAGGCCGGTGGCAGCAGTTTCCCCACCTTTGCCAGCAAACTTTGGAACTCTTTGTCCTCTCCACTCAGAGCACAAAACTCTTTCTGGATTTTCAGGAAACAACTTAAAACACACCTCTTCTCCAAAAGTTTAAAGGCATGGGGCCTCATTACAACTCAGGCGTTAAGGGTTAACGCCACCGTTAACCCTTAACGCCTGATTCTGATTTTAACGCCTGCTTTTAGCAGGCGTTAAAATCCATGGCGCTAACCTGCCATGGTGCTAATTACGCCGCCGTAATTTACGGCGGCGTAATTAGCGCCTTCCCCACTCCCATTATGCCCTATGGGGCAAAAATGGGAATGGGGAAGGGAAAATGGGAAATGGGGATTTACCGCCCCACTCACCTTGGAATGGGGCGGTAAATCCGCCATCCACCATGGTGTAACGGAGTTTACACCATGGTGCTAAAGTTGGTGCACTTAGCACCAAGGTTGTAATGAGGCCCATGGTCTAGTAAAAAATTTTATTTAAAAAATAGATAGGCAACATAAAAAAAAAATATACTAGCATTCTCTTTTTTAAAACTTCCTATGTAAAATGTTGAGCTATTCAAGCTCAACATTCGCAAAAGCAAACACATGGGCACATCCATTTTGTGAAATGGATGCCCTCCTGTGCTGGCTTTTACTTTTGCGGCACTAATGAAGGAAAAGCCAGCCAGCTGTAGTAAACAAAAGCTACCGCTGGGTGGCTTTCCCTTCATTAGTGCTGTACGCGGAGGACGGGGACCGGAGAGCAGAGCAGGAAAGCTGCAGCTGAATCTCAGTAAGTGCTATTTATTTAAAAAAAAAAAAATAAGCACTAGCTGCGTTTTTTTTCTAAGTTTTCCGGGCTGGAGGAGCCCAGAAAACTTAGAAATAAAACCGCAGCTTTAAAAACGTTGTATTTATGTTTGTGATCGCTTTTGAAGCGACCGCAAACATAAATACAACGTTATTGTGTTGGAAAACACTGCGGAGGAGCCTGAGAAACTCGGAAAGAAAAACCGCAGCGTTTTCCAACACAACCGTGTTGTGTTTCTGCCTGCTGTGGCTATCACTTTGGGTCTCCGGTGCTCCCAGACCCAAAGTGAAAGCCACAGCAGGCAGAAACACAACACGGTTGTGTTTACATGCCGCGTAGTGTTTCAGCCTACAGCTGATTTCCCATTTGGGGCTCTCGGGCTCCCCGTGGGGAGAGTGCTAGTATTTTTTTTTTATGTTGCCTATCTATTTTTTAAATAACATTTTTTACTAGACCATGCCTTTAAGCCACCACAACATCCATCTCGTCTAGATTATACACTACAACAACACGCGCCCACCTACTATTGTAAAGTCTCTATGTGAATCGTCATTCCCTGTCCATATATTATGTAATGTAATTATCTGTCCATATGTTATGTAATGTAATTCCTCCTACCTGTTCTCACTTTCCTGTATTTATGTGCAACAACTGTAATTCTCTCCTCTCTTAAGTAAGCACCCAGATGCCTCCGGGCTTGGCACGCTATACAAGCCTCAAAATAAATAAATAAATACAGAAATGTACATCTGTTGGCATATTGAAACTGTTTTCCATTTCACAACAGCATTGTAGCACTATGGATGTAGTTACATAAAAGTTGGTGTATGCTAAGTTTTTATAGTTTTACAGTTAAGAAGGGTATTTTTTTTAGCACTTAGATACCTGTTGGTGTCTATCGTGCACTAACTTATGATAGTTTTACAGGCCAGTGACTAAATTTAGGTTTAAGGAATATTAAGTAGGCATTTGTTAGATTTGCTGGTAATCTATGTTTTAGAGTAATGGAAGTGTCATTGCATTCAAACCAACCACATCTTTTTTAATGTATGCATTATGGTGACCTGCACTGGTTGTGGCACCAGTGTGGTAGATTATGCCTACTATTGTGAAGGTTTTCTTGCCAAGAGATACGTGCCTGTATGTGAAGCTAGTAAGCTTGCAGTTGTTTTTGGTGCCATTTGCGTTGTACCTTAAAAGCATTACAATTACATATTGGCTATGCGAGTTTATGTGTAAGGTTGAACACAATTGTCTCAATTGCAAACAGTACATAATATGCCATGATGTGCATTTTTCACCAGCTGCTGAAATGGAATGGATTCACAATTAGGTATAGCTACATACACAAATCGTTCATTAGGGACTTGCTCCTGTGCAACATGGTTGCAGAGAGTGCATGTATGTTTCCACGTATATGAAATCTGGAAGGTTTCATCTATAGGTATATTTTTGATTTCTAGTACTTGCAGTAAGTACATTAGAAATTATTGTATCTCTTGTGTGTTTATGGTGAATCTTACTATTCCTGCACAGTAGTCCAATTCTTACCTTATTCCTGAGACACTGTAAGTGTTGTTAGGATTCTTTTTTATATTTCTGTGAAGGAGGAGCATTTGCAGACACAAGTGGTCTGAGCCATTCAAGTAAATATTTTGAACAACTGGTGGAAATTGGAACAGAAGATTGATTTCTACATTTGCATAGCAATTTACACCAGTTGTGTTGGAAAATGTAAATGGACCAGAGAGTTCTGTTTCCGTGTCATTTGCTGGACCTCCACTTGTTTTTTAGAAGACATATTTCTGTTTGTTTGTGCTGTTGGATGTGCACTTGCGTTTGTACTACATAGTTTTGTGGTTGTGCTACTTGATGAACTAGCAGCTCCTTTCAGTTTCTTTGGTGGTACTGCTGGGAGATCTCTTCCAAGTTCTGTTTGCATTACTTTTCTTTTCATAAGTTTACCTTTGTGAGGAACAGGGTACATATTGAGATGGGGTGTGTAGAGTGCACACAGTCTGTTGTACTCCACGATGCAAGGAATGTCATCCTTGACTTTGTTTCCATCAAAATTTAATAGAAATAGTCCTTCAAGTGTGCTACGTAACTCATACCCTCTTTAAAGACTGTGCTGCCAATGTCAAACAATGCCTGATCTAAGGTTAGACCTTGTGATTTTTTAATAGTGACTGCATATGCAAAAGACAGAGAGAGAGAGAGAGAATTGTTCTCTGCATGCATGCATGTCTTTGAAAAGAAAGAAGCGTGCTGTTGAGCATCCTATTCTTTTAACTTCTGAAAGTTTGTCAAAGTGGATGTTGACAAACTGTCACATGGATAAGTCTGGAAGCCAGCAACTGTTCCAAGTGCTCCATTAACTAAACCTTGCTCCACGCCAAGGTTACGTTTCAGAATTACTCTACAGTTTAAACACAATGTTAACATTTTCTCCAAACCAGCTGTGTCGGAGATACGATTTTCTAAGCTATTCAGTCATGCTGTTGCTTGTTGACACATAGGCAGTGTCATGCCGTGCACTTCCAGTTTGTCTGTGGTGTTAATATGCACTATTGCTTTTATTTCTTTTTTTTTAACATTGTCTCATTGAATTGCGTACAGCTTGCTAGGGTTGGCATTAAGGACATACATTTAAAATGTTTGTGTGCTTATTGTTCCATGACATCAGGAGCAGATGTGTCATGCCCATATGGCTCATGGATGAGTCTACTATTTAAGATAGATTGTGCATCTTTAGAAAGAAGACCAATCCAAATGCTTTTTAAAATGTTAGCATAGGTGAGGTCTGCAGACTGATGCATGTTTTGAGTTAGTTCTCTGTATTGGAAATGTTGCCAGAGATTTACATTTCCTATGCTGCCAAGTGTGTTATGGCACTGTTTGTGTCCTAAGGTTTTATAAATAGGTTAACTTTTCACTGGTGTTAATTGTAGGAGATCTCAAAAAACAATAACGTGTTTTCCTCCAAATAGTTCTTTGTATTCCGTTTTAAGGATCTCTTGCAATCTGAGGTGACTCAAAGCCACCATTAGTTTGGAGACCATGCTCACCTCATTTATTAGGAGCATTTTCATTTGTTGTTGGTGTTCATTGTCCAACATGTTTTTGTACTGTTTGAAATTGATATTTGTTATACTGCTTTCATTTGCATTGAAAGCATCTTCAAAGGAGTCATGGGTACCTAATAAATCTACTTCTTTTCTACATGGTTTAAAACATTTGAGTAGGAACATGTAGTAAAGTTCTCTATGTTGAGGAGTTTTAAATGATAGCTTTATATGATTCATTGGGCTGGGTTTGGTAAGTTTAACGAGGCTGCTTTCACAAGTTTTGACTATGTACTTACCATTTTTTCATCTAGTTTAATATTATTCTTGTACAAGAAATGTTGGGCTACGTGGTATAGGCACATGTTTTCCAAAGTACTACTTCTGTTTGGGTAGTATGTGTGAAATACATTTTTTCAAAATGAATGTCCTGGCTGTTGGGATCATTTTTGGCTATTGTTTCTATGGGGGTCATTACGACCCAGGCGGTAAGTACGCCAACTTTACCACCATGGTGTAAACTATGTTTACACCATGGTGGATGGCGGATTTACCGCCCCATTCCAAGGTGAGTGGGGCGGTAAATCCCCATTTCCCATTTTACCCTTCCCCATTCCCATTTTTGCCCCATAGGGCATAATGGGAGTGGGGAAGGCGCTAATTACGCCACCGTAAATTACGGTGGCGTAATTAGCACCAAGGCGGTTTAGCTCCATGGATTTTAATGGCTGCTAAAAGCAGCCGTTAAAATCGGAATCAGGCGTTAAGGGTTAACGACGGCGTTAACCCTTAACGCCTGAGTTGTAATGAGGCCCTATGTCTTAGTACAATTTCAGCACTCTTTTTCTGGATGCAGCAGGACCAAGGCTTAGCCAGACTATGTGTTCAGATTTGACATATAAGGCTGTGCCTGTTAAACAGACTGCAGCTTCATAGCATCCACATTCTCTATGGGAGAGCATTTTTATGCCAAAGCTGTACACTTTTTGTGACAGTGTTTTGTCAGTCTTTTAGCTCTGTTTGATCATCTTTGGTTAGGTAGGCTGTGACGTATAGTGTGCAACAGCAGTGGAATTGTCTGCAATGCATTGTATATCTATGTTTGCATTCCACAAGAGGGCAATGATTGCATTGTAATCATTAGTGTACTTTGAAGCTTTGTTTCTTTTAATGCAGTATATTTTTAGACGATTTGCCTTTTACACTGCGTCTAACAGAAGACATAAAGCTGTTTACTTGTCCTTTTGCTGAAAATGGTCTAGGGACACCAAAGCGGCATTTGGAGTAGTATTTGCCTTTGTTTATATATCTGCATAGACAATATTTGCCATATTTATGTCTTTGGAAGCTTAACATTTGTGTATGTAGCTCACTATGTGTGCCCTCTGAAGGGATGTCACAGGTTACATATTTGTGATTGAACTGCAAAACAGTGGCATCACTATTCTGACCAAAGTTAGGAGCATCTTTTATCCACAAAAGCATGTGGATGTGTGGTTCATCTCTGGATTGATATTCTTTTCTCCAAAAGAAGTGTTGCACTTCATCGAGGGGAGGAATTGTTTTATTACAGATGAAGTACAGCATGGCAATAATGCAGTGGTGAAAGTATCTTGATACATTTACACAGTCAAGAGAGCAGACTTCTCCAGGAGTTTTTATGTTTATCACTTCTTTGTTGTGGTTTGCTATTCATAGGAAGTCGTGCAAGTCCTCCCATGCATATTCTGCACAGCTCAAAGTGACAAACCATGTGGGTGGGCCAAGGTTCCGTAGAGTACACCGTAGATCAGTGTGACGTTGGAACCAGTATTCATTTGCACCACACATCTTTGCCAAGAGATTTGTGATACTTGACTGCAAAACTTCATTTTTGTCTTTTATCTTTTGAAGTAGTTGGTTAGCAGACATGTTAAAAAAAATTGGAACCTGTTTTCAATGTGATTGCAACTCTGTAACATAGATTTGCAAGTTCACTTTCAAACAGGAGGTGGAATATGTATTCAATGTTTTGTCTGAATCTGGGGTCTTCAGAATACATTTGTAAACAGTGGTATTCTGATACTGTTATTTGTGTGGATCTTTCATCATATCTTTAACCTTTTCCAGTAGGAAAGAGTAGAGGAAAGGCTTGTGCTTCTACACTTTTTTCTCATATGCTGATTGGAGATCCTTTGGCTTGACACATTTGATGTGTTTCTAGTGCATTGTCTATGGTGTCTTTGGAGTGCAGTGGGTGACTTTTATACTGGTCTAAAATATTGGATGCTGTAATAGGATCTACAAGTTCAAATTGGCCAGTTGCTGAGGACTCCTGAATTATTTATGTGGTTTCCCTTAGGTTTTGTTCAATGTTTATTTCTTTGTAGTACTCATTATTCTCTTTAAGATGTTGTAGGGCTTCTCTAAGTTTGTTTGTCTACTAGTTGTTGCCAAATTGTTTTGTCTTTCGTTGGTACAGAATTCACTAGGATAATCAAAGATTGATCTATTGGCTGTTGCACTCCTAGAGTGTATACAGTTTCTTTAAGATCTAATGGCAAATAAACAACTTTGCCACAAATGCTTTTCTGTAATTCAGAAGGAGGCAATTTGGCTGTTTTGGGTTGAAGGCGTATTATAGCTTCTAATGGGTTTACTGTTTGGATTATAATGCTCTCATACAAATTAAGCTGTTGTAGAGGTTTTGGAAGTGGGAATTTTTCCAAGTTATCCGTGATAGCACGTTAAGGCATTTGGTTTTTATCAAGCTTTGTATTGCAGTATGTCCAAAGTATTGAGGGGTTAGTAATTTTGTATTTGTTTTCTGCTATAAGATAGAGAGCTAATTGGAACCATTGGGATTGCTCATGGTCTTCTATTTTGTACGTTATATCTACAGTTTTGGTGCTCTTTATATAAAAAGTTCTGCGACAACACACACATACTTGGTCTGGTACTTCAGCAGATGTGCTTTTAAACATTGCTATCTCTTTTTTGCACGTGTTTATTAGAAGATTGACATTTGTAAGGTTTTCACTACTCTTTTCTAAAGTTACTGGATTTTCTAAGTGATCTTCACTTCCAAAATATTTGCTTTGGATGTGGTCTATTTCTTCAAGCCGTTCTTTGGTGCTGCCATGTAGGAGACCGTTATTTAAATGTTACAGTTCTAATGCAGGACATTTTGCATAGTACAGTCTCTGGACAAGATTCCGATTGATGTGGTGGAAGGTGCGGGCTAATGAATGTCCTTGCAGTACATTGTAACTGCGTACTGGACAGGAGTCCATGGTTTGCAAAGTTTTTATTCTAATTTTCTCTTTTATTTTCACACAGTGATTGAGGAATTGGTATAAAGATTTTAAGGATTGCTTCTGTACGTTACACATTGAGGTGCAAGGCCATTTGTAGACTGTGCAGATTGGTTCAGTGGAATGGAGAGTTGATTGTAAGTTTGTTGGGGACATTTATTTAATGAGGGTTTCTTCTGCCATAATGGAGTTGTCTACCATTTCATACCCTCGGCCACTGCTATTTATAGCAATTGGGGTTTTCTGCTCTTGTTTGTATGCCTCTTCATTGAAATATGGTTCTGTGCTGGTTGTGTGAATCCACTCACCTGCACAGAAGTTTGCAAAGGTATCTCTGTTGACATTGCACATGTTTCAAAGTTCTTTTTGTAGATAACTGATAAATTTGGCTAGTGGTTTCATTCTGGTTAAAATTAATATAAACAATTTTCTTTTGAGGAGCATTGTACTGTCAATGAGAACTTGCAGGAATAGTCTTCTGTGGTAATTTTTAAGGGTTCAGTATGATTTCTCTGCTGTTTTTATAAGATTGTGAAGTACTCTACAGTGGAAAATGTTTTGGAAAATTAATCTTTTGGAATGCTTAACTGGAGCTGTGTTAACATTGTTAGATGTAGTGCTAGGGCTATTAGTAGTTTTATTCTTCTTAATACATTTCTTTTAATTTTTACTTTTTGGAAGAGGAGCTGTCGTTTTTTTACTGCTAGCAGGTTCCGTTTTGTTTATTGACTGTATTTGCTGTTTTGTTTGAACATTTGCTATACATTTTGCTAGAGGTGAATGAATATTTTGCATGCTTTTAGTTTTATCTGCTCTATTTTTTCATTGTTTTATACAGAGTTGATTTTTGGTAGGCATTCTGTTCTGTCTGTTGGAGAAACAAGGAAAGTGTGGGTTTGAAAGTTGTGCAATGTATTTGCGTGCATTGTGAATGAGTGTGTGCATATCAGAGCAGGCATAAACAGAGGACTGTCTGATTGTGCAATGGGCTGTTAGTTCTGGTTGGGAAGGTTGTAATAGTAGCTGTGTGTGGAGATGTGTGAGGGGCTTGGTTCAGTGCATATGACAGTGTACTGTGCATGAATAAGTAAGGACATTATAATGTTTTCGTTATGCTAGTGGTTGTTAGGATACTGGTGTTCAGATGAGAATCAAAAGAGTGTACCTGCTGAGGTGCAATGACTAAGCGTGAAGTAAATTCTGTTGGTTTCGATAAAATTTTGTAGGCTACTATACGGTTACACTGCACTGTATGAGTAACAGAAAGAATACTACTACACTACTGCACTTAGTTTGTATGATGTGAAGAGTATTTTTCTTCCGGTTCTTATCTTCTAGGGAAGACGTTGCTGTCTTTTAGGAGGATGTTCTTCACTGAAATTGGGAAAGAAGAAAATTAGAGGGTATGTGTGGTAATGGCAAAATAATTGTAGCCCATGAAAACCTTATTGTATACTGTAGGAGGAGTTGTTGGGAAGAAGAGTTAGTAACATTGCGTGTGATTACGAGTATGATTGTAACACTGCTGTTGCTTCAGATGAGTTGCCACCAGATTCTTAATAATTGTTTGGAAGCTACCTTCCCAGTGTCGCTAGGACTTTACAGGTTATGTTGGCCTGGAAAGTCAGGTGGTGGAAAATGTTACTTTCTATTTGTGTGAAGTTGCATCACACTATATGGGAATGGGGGCATGGGAGCACCAGCAGCATTGGTATTGGAGCTAGTGGTTCTGTGATAAGTATGCCCTATGGGGCTCGAGTTTTGAAAGTGTTACAGTTGTTGTTGCACTCTTTGTATTAGAAACGGGGGACTGCAAGTATGCCAAGAAAAATGGAGGCGCCAAGAAACATGTACAGATTAGAAAGGAGAATGTTAGTTTGTGCAATTTTATTAACTTTCCCACACATGCATGCTTGGTATGTGAGTGCTATTGCAACATGTTGGGAAAATCGTTTGCATTTTTATTTCATTCATTTATTAAAAATGACACACAGCACTGCTGTAAATTTACACATGCATTTATTAGGTTTCCTTCAAATGGCGCTGCAATTAATAGTTTGAAACGCATTGGATTTTGTCATTTTTCAATCCATGTACATGGCATGCTTCAGTAACATGCATCCAGTTTTTGTTTTCAGTTTGCATTGTGTGTGTTTTAGTGCAGCTTTGTTAGTCAGAGAAGTGGTTTTAAAAGTGACACAATGAAAGAAGAAAATAATAGTTTGCACATTAGAATGGGTGATATGGGCAAGCATGCATGTCGTGGTAAAATATTGAAGTTTCACAAAGGATCTGGCACTTAAACATGCTGTAGAAATGTTCCCAATGTGTTTATTCTTTTTTTACAAACAAATCACAGAGAGTGCTGCTAAAATTGAAATATGTGTTTTGAAACTGTTATGAAAGTGCTCATTATAAGAAAACTTTCTAAGCACACATCATTGTAAGTAACTGCCACTTGATGTCAGGAGATGGGACAAATGAGAGTATGATTATTGAGCATGTTATACAGGGTAAGTGGCAGGAACCCTGTTCAAATGCATTTGTAAAAGAGTTGGAAATGTACTTTACAAAATATATGCATATCTGTAGTTTGTGTTGATGGATGCAGATGTGGATGAATCTGGAAGTAGAAATCTTGGAGAGTTTTACAGTAGTTTTTGATGCAGGTGCAGAGTACAGTGACCTTTGAAAGGTAAGGGTCAACTGCATCATGTATGGCCTGTCAGGCATCCTCGGGGATCCTCTGTCCCACAGGAGTGTCTCCTGTGGTGCCAGGAGCAGATGTTGACGATGCGTTAGTGGAAGTCAACCTGCTGCCACCTTCGAAAGGGACGACCCTCCGAACTGCTGCCTTGTGGTTAGACTGCATGGAGGTGCTCCCTTAGCTATACAGCCCAGGCTTTCCGCGACAGAGTACAACATTGCACTCAGTGCATTGAATCCTTTGCTGCACGTGCCTTGGGTGCCCCCAACGGTGGTAAACAGCCTCCACACCCAAGACTCACGCTGGCAGCTGGTAGTAGGGACTTCCACTACCTCATCCTCTTCATCTTCTTAATCCCCCTCTGCATCACCACGCCTGTTCCCCTCTCCAGGCCTTTCAGAAGGTGATGGGGTGGTGATGGGGGTGGTGGTGGTGGTGAGAAGGCAGTTGCAGCAGCCATGGATGCCATTGTATGGAAAAGCAGGAATCCTGCAACACCAATCTGCATCAAGTGCTCAGTCCTAGTCAGCCAGAAACACAATGAGGAGCAGCAGTGGGGTGTGGCCTTTTATAGGGGTGCACTTTTCAGACAGTCGTGCGCTCCGTGGATACTTCGAGCCTCAGATTGGGCTCAAAAAGTAACAAAAGTCTCTAGATCAACCAGGGCATGGTCTAGGACCTCTAAAAGGGGAAAATTGCATCTTAAAACACCTTGGATTGGCCAAAAAATCACTTTTTAACTACCCGGGGTAAGGTCAGTGTCAGCGGATACTCCCCAATCTCAGCACGGGTGCGGTCACATGATGATGCCCGCAGATAGGACGGCTGTCCGTAGGACACATATTGCACGGGATACGATGTGTGCATTTGCCCGGGTGTCCGCAGAACAGGGGTGGGATCCCCAAACTAATTAAAAGAGCGACACGTGCAGCGAACAGTTACGAACAGGCATGGTGTTCGGAGGGCACAGGGGATCAGATGCGCTTGCACCCAGGTGTCTGCAGGACAGGGGTGGGATCCTCAAATTAATTGAAAGTGTGTCACGACTTTATGGACATTACCGGACAGGGGCAGTGTTTGTAGGACACAGGATCAGATGCGCATGCGCCTAGGTGTCCGTATGACAGGAGTGGGATCCCCGAATTAATTAAAAGTATGTCACGACTTTACAGCCATCTCCACACAGGCAAAGTGTTCGTAGGACACAGGGGATCTGATGCACATCCACTTGTCCGCAGGACAGGGGTGGGATGCTCGAACCATATAAAGGTGCGTCATGACTTGAAGGAAAGAGGATTAAAATAAGATAGCTAAAATGGAGAGAATCTAAAATTCATTCAATTTTGCATATATCAATAAAGTATTGAATTGATAGTTTCTCTGTCATTTGAAAGCTAAAATGAAAACTTAACCTGTGTCACCAAAATTTCAAACTCTATGTATTATCTGTCAAATACATTTGGTGCTTCTAAGAGAGCCCACCTATATGAAACATACTAGTATAGCTGGAGGTTAATTAACCAATTACCAAAAAAGTCATGCAAGATAGGGGAATAGTAGTAAAAACAGTAACAATAGAATCAATGACAGTTTCAAATCTACAAGTGAATTGCCTTCCCTGCAGATCCTAGATACAAATTCAGTCAATTAGCTTAAGTGCCTAAAAACGTGTAAAGTTCCTTATCCAGATTATGGCCCTTTGGCTTCTTTGTTTCCAAATCCAGAATGTACTCAGATTGTCTGAGGAGGAGCTCCCGATTGCCTCCTCTTGGTGCCTTAAGAACTGTGTATATACCAAAATAGGCGAAACCTTCTAGTGTTCCTCCATGCTTTTCCTGGAAATGAAGAGCCATCGGGTAGGTAGGATTAGTGTTCTTGATGGCTCTTATGTGTTGGAGAATCCTAAGCTTCAATTCACCAGTAGTACTCCCCACATACCATTTGTCACAGGGACAAGTCAATACATACACAACATACTCAGTTTCACATGTGATACAAGATTGTATAGTCATGTTTTTGTGTAGTATAGGATGGAGGTAGTTTTTGGTATTTTTGGCAAATTTGCATGCCTTACATTTTGTGCACTTCTGAAAACCTTCTGATGTGACATTCATCCAAGTCTGTCCTGCTGGAATAATCTTAGGGCTCATGTAACTGGATACGAGGTTATTCCGGAGTGAGGTAGAGCGTCTAAAAGTGATGTTAATATTATTGCCCAGAATGCTTCCTAAATGTTCATCTTGTTTTAATATGTGCCAATGTTTGCGCATTATGTGGCGTATATTTTTGGAAGCTTTACTATATGTGAGAATTAGTCTAGTATCTGCTATATCGGGGCTTTTCACTTTGGAGACTGTTGACATCAGCAATTTAGAGTGATCTTTTTCTCGTGCTTTGCTGTACGCTCTCTCTAACACTCTCTTGGGATAGCCTCTTAGTAGGAACTTTGCAGTCATCCTTCTGCATTAGTTGTCAAAGGTTTCAATTTGGGAACAATTACGTCTTATGCGGATGAATTCGCCATAAGGTATGCTCCATTTTAGGGCTGTAGGGTGGATGCTTTTTGCATGTAGGGGTATGTTGGAGCTTGTAGGTTTGCAATAAAGTTCAGTCACTAATTCTCCTTGTGCCACAGTAAGAAGAATATCTATGTAAACGATAGCAGTCTTGCTGTGGCACTCTGTGAATTGTAAGCCAAATTCGGTTACATTAAGTGACTTAACAAATCCCAACCATTCGGTAATCGAACCATCCCAAATTACAAAGAGGTCATCTATATAGCGTAACCAAAGTACAACTTTTTCTGTGTTGTGACTATTGGTAGATGTCCAAACTTTGAACTTTTCTCACCAGCCCGTTGTTAGATTGGTGTATGAAGGAGCAAAAGTTGTGCCCATCGCTGTACCTTGCAACTGAGTGAAAAAATTCTTGTTAAACAGAAAACTGTTATTTGTCAAACAAAGATTTATCATTTCCAGAATCATCTTCCCATGTTCTAAACAGTTAAGTGATCTGGTTTGTAAAACATAGTCACATGATTTCAGGCCATCCTTGTGCTTGATTGATGTGTAAAGAGAGACCACATCCAGTGTTGCTAATAAATAAGTATCTTCCCAAGGTATTCCATCAATTTTAAAGTCCTTAGTATCTCTTAAAAATGACAGTAAAGTGGTAACGAATTTGATTAGAGTTTCGTCCACAAATTTCGATACATTTTCAAGAAGTGCACCACACAACATGACTATTGGCCTCCCTGGTGGTCCAGTTTTGTTTGTATGTACCTTGGAAAGAAAAGAAATGGTGGGCATCACTGGAAATTTGGGTTGTAGGTATTTACACCTATCCTCATCAAGCAGGCCTTTCTCTTTCCATCTGATTAGTAATTCGAAAAGTTTGTCATTCATCTCTGCCGTAGGATCGGTAACCAGCAGCTTATAACACTCTGTGTCTTTAAGGTGTCGATTAGCTTCATTAATATAGTCTTGCCGGTTCATAATGACTATGTTGGTGCCCTTTTCTGAAGGTTTGATAACATAATCATCTAATAAACATATGTTAGACAGGGTCTCCTGCTGCCGGCGGGTGGGATTGTCTTTAGTGTCCATTTCCGTTTTTCTAAATTTCTTCAGATCACTAATAACCAGGTCTTGTAAGGCCTCAACTTTTCCTCCTGGGTTGAACATGGGGTTGAAGCGTGACTTAAGTTTGAGATTACTTTTGCTCGGCCAGTCAGTTTGAATATCCATGAGGTCCCATTGTGGGTCACTTATGTCTTCTTTGTCTTGCCATTCTGTTTCGAGATGGATAAGATCACGTAATATGTGTGAATCCTCTATTGTTACTGGGGTGTAGCCATTCAGAGATTCGTCTTTCTTTGGCTTTGGAGGGTTGATTGCAAAAAACTTCTTCAACTGTATTTACGCATGTACCTACCAAAGTCTATTCTAGTTTCAGCGTAATTGTAGGAATTGTAGGAAGAGGAGGGACAAAAATTCAGGCCCAATTTGAGTACTGATTGTTCTTCGCAGGTTCTTCGCAGGTAAACTCAGGTGATGTGAGGGTGATGATTGACATGTCTGGCATACTACTTTCTACTTGCATTAGTTTTTTGTCCCAGAGCGTGTTTGTCTGTCTGTCTTGTCTGTTCCTATTTTTTTTTTATTGGTTTAGTTGAATTTCAACTATTTCAATTTTGTAGTTACATAGACACATTTTCAACTTGAATGAACATCGTTCTTCAGTATAAACATGATTAATTTATTTACAGCCATTTACATGTACTTGTTGTGATGATTTTTAAACATTGGTAGTAGGTTGATAGTACATCCCTTAAGTACTGTCTAAGATGTTTTTATCTAACCATTCCAGGGTAAACACAGTTTAATTACTCACAACCATTTACATATCCTCAGTGTTTAATTGTTTTTCAGGTACTGGTGAGCTTGATAGTTAATCATTCCAGAGCTATCTAAGATGTCATTAACAATATCTATCTGGTTTGAAGTGCTTTGTTACCTTGGTTATGGTTTCTTATTTGGCGATAGCCTCGTGGCTGTACTTACTTGGGTCTATCAATTGTTAAAAATAGTTCTGTATCATGAAATAGATTGTGAAAATAAGTGGTAAGATTGATTAATAAATTTCTTCATTTGACAGATATGAGCATTTCCTTTTTTTAAAAAAAAATTTGAGCGAAGTGATAAAATCAATCAATGGTGTTCTTCGTCTAACTGAAGTAGCTGCTTAGAGGCTTTGGTTAAATATATGGTATATACAACTATTCCAGCATTCTTTTCAAATGAAACACCATTCTAGATATTCTGTACAACTATTTGAAAGAATAAAAGTCTCTTGTGCGAGTTCAATTGTGAAGCTCTATTTTCAGTCCGTAGAGTTTGAAGCTTTCAATTATGTTAGGTGCAGGGCTATGCTACTGGCACTTTTCTTTGGGAGCTTGCATGGATTTATATTTACTTGGAAATCATTCATGTGTGATTTGTTGTGAGGTTAAGTGATAGAAGGAATTGAATTGTGTCTATATTTTGGGAGATTTTTCTGGCATTGAGAACAACCTCGCAGAGTTGTTCCTTGGTTACTGGTAGAGTGCTCTTAAATTGTTTGTGTAGGTATTGTCGTCTATTATCTTTAAGAGCAACGCATTCGGACATCAGATGGCGAAGGGTTTCTGGATGATCTTGTAATCTACAAAAGCGATATGTGATGTCTGATGTTGCACACTTATCGTAGGTCGCTAATTTGTTTTTCATGGGCCATAGATCAAGTCTCATGTGGAGGATTGAATTCACATAATTAGGATTTGGAAATTTGCTTAGATAGGGTGGTAGTTTGTTTAAAGATTTGTGCTTAAACGCACCCACTTTAAACACTGCATATGTGTTGCATTTTTCCCAGGTGTTAATCCAGTCTTGTCAGTATAGTTTTAGCTTCGCTTTCTCAGGGTTTTGAAGAAGAAGTTCAGGTGTGATGTCGGCAAACTTTAATGTCTTTAGGCAAGTAATATTCCATGATTGTAGTGGGCCAGAGTGTGGTGCTTCTAGTAGGGTTTGTACAGCAGGAAAAAGGTTGTGCAGGTCGTTTGCAGGAAGCATGGATTTTCTATAGGCTGCTATAGTTTGCCAGGCTATAATTGTGGATAGGGAAGTGAGGCCTAGCTCAAATCGTATTATAGCAATTGGTATGTTAGATGGGAGGGTTAATACTTTCTTCCAGAATATACCGTCTAGAATGTCCCATCTTGGTGGAAATGTTAAGCATTTGGTTTGTGCGCCATAACTAATGATAGGGACTACCGTCTGTTTGTAGAATATCAGGGCTGGTTTGATTGAAAACTTCCCGTATTTTCTTTGAAGGGCTTTTCCTTGGGTAGCCATAAGTTTCATTCAGCTTTTTAATTCGCTTTATATGGTTGATCACTAGGGTGGGTATTGAGATTAACGGCCAAATATTTATATTGCAAAGTTAGTAAGTCGGGAGCTTTTGAGAGAAACCCCTTAAATTTGAACCCTAATTTGGGTGCGTGATGGTGGAAAACGAGCACATTGGACTTGAGAGTGTTGACCATCAGTTGGTTTACTTTGGTATAGGTGCCTAGAGTGGTCAATTTCCTTTGAAGTCCAATGGGTGTATTATCAAAGATACAGAATTTCAACTGCCCCTAATTTTGGTGAGAATTATCAAATAGATTTGTAAATTGTGTGTATATCATTTATGTAGAAGTTGAACAATATTGAAGCTAAAGCACATCCTTGCTTTAGACCCCTGCTTGTTGTTATCTTTTCGGTTAGTAGGCCTTTTGTCGTTAGCTTTACCTTTATAGCAGTGGTCGAAGTGTATGGCAAGAAGTTGTGGAACTATGTTCCCTACTGGCCTGCACCACTCCCCACAAACCCCATCGCCAAGCACCCTCTTACACACAATACAACCCCCAAAATACACATGCCTGCTGTTGCAGGGAACGTTCAGTGCATTGCACTGTAAGTGCATGTTTCAACTTCTTCCTACACATTTATTTTAAAACGAAACCATTCCGGAACAGTTTCTTTTTAAAATAAAAGTATAGGAACAGTAAAATGTAATTTAAAAAAGTAGAGGAGCACCGCTCCCGCTCACTTTGACCACTGCTTTATGTACATATTGGCTTTGAGCAGTTTAGTCCATAGGATCTCCCGGGAGACAGAGTCAAACGCCTGTTTGAAATCAATTAGCGCAAGATATACCAGTTATTTGAACGTAAACGCTTGTTTCTTAATCACCGCCAATATTAGTAGGTTTAGTACAGTACCAACTCCAGGAACAAAACCCGATTGGTATTTGTTGAGCAAGTTTTTCAAAGATTGCCATTTTAGGAAATCACAGCATATTAATCTTGCAAATATTTTGCCTGGCGCGTCTAATAGCGTTTTGAATCTCATTTCGGGAGGTCCTTGTTGTGCTGTGTGTTGGATGTTGGTTTGTTCTGGAATGAAGGGTAAGATGGCATCAAGCTGGAGGCCCACTAATCTCAAATTTTGTCATTCAAGCCAGACTATGTTTTTTACTATCCCGGAAGGAATGATTATTTCTACAGTGTCTTGGATTGAAGGATCGGGGTATTTGAGATACTCAATGTCTTCTGGTCTAATATGTTGAAGGGCTGGTATGGAGTTAAATATAGTTAGTAGTGTTGATCTGTGACGGTAAGGATCATGGCCTAATCAAGCATTGTGATTATTATATTTTCCTTGTCCAGCCATGTCAAAGACGAGGGGAGGTGTTCAAGTTGGTTTTCGCTTTGAACGAGCTGAGAATTAGATGAGGTTTCAGCACTAGCCTGAGAGCGGCAAGGAATGTGCTCATCAATGCTAGTTGGTTCACAATCAGGATCTTGGTTCGATGGGGGAATGGTGTCAGATTGTTGTAGTTTTTTAGTAGGGCTTGTGAATTGTTTTGGGATGCTGACTAGGTCATCCCGCCACTGTTCTAGAGTTTTGAAAGACCTCATGTCAATGTTCATGTTGACACAGAATGTCTGTTTTGGCTTGGTAGAAGCGGCTTTAGAAGCATGAAGACTTTGGTGCACGATTTCAGTTATCGGTACAGAGTGAGTGGAGTACACAGAGAGATTCATGAATTCATTAATTGTACTTGCATGATCATGTTGCACATCAACCAGAGATAAGACATTTTCTGTCAATTCATTTACATTCTCAAATTGCAGAAGTTGGAGCTATGACTGGTTTAGCGACGTATTCAGTGGACGTTCTGTTTTTCGTAGAATGACTTTTTAAAATTGACATTGACGTGCTCTTACATTATTTTGTTTTTGGGGGGTCTGTTGTAATATCGGATGTGCGTTTCCTGTTTCTTTTTTTTTTCTTATAAATCTGGCGTTCCTGTACGGAACATGTCACATAACTGGGCTTCAATGATGGGGCTTTCAATATTTTCAGAGATTTGTATCTCAGGGACATCATTTCCATTCAAATTTGATTCAGGTGACTTTGTTATGATGATCACGCTTGGAGAAGAAGCTTGATTAGCCGTAGAGCTCTCCGTCCTGAACTCTGGCGAAATCGTTGAAGATAAGTCGGCTGGATTAGTACATGGAGGGTTATTTGGCTCCTTTGCCTGGTTGAAATTTGTTGAAGATGACAGTTTCTAGGCTATCCAGCCCATTTTGGTATTTAAGCACTGTAGGGAGCTAGCATTGGTTGAGGATTTCCACTCTATCACCTCATACAGTTTGGTCAGGGTGAATATACTGCCATTGACTGCCAAGAGGGTAGACTCAATGGACTGGGCAAAGATTGAGAGGAAACCAAAAGAAGGACGAGGGGTCGGGTTTTGAGAACGATGCGACCATCAATGATTCAAGGTCAGACGAGGAATTGTTTTGTGGGATATCATCATTGGTAAAAAGTGGAGGGGATTTGGATGGTGGAGTTGATAATTCAGAGGGTATACATGAGTTGGGATTTATAGACTTGGAGTGAGTGTGAATATCTGGGGGATAGATGGTGTAGGATTGAGTGGATAGAGCAGAGGAGCTTGTTGGTTTAGAATGCTGTCTGTGACTCTATTGTGGCGGGAGGGTGGCATGCTGTTTTACTACTTGTGAGTACAGTGGCGGTATGATGGAAGAGTTAATAGCGTGTATGGATATAGAGACTTGGTAGGTTGGGCCAGATTCAAATGGTAGATTTGGCATATGGACTCTTTGAGATTCTTGTTCGGAGATGGCCGGGGATGCAATGGCTCTCAGGGTCGTATCCGATAACAGGGGGTAGGTTCTGCAAGGGAGGGCAATTGGTCAGAGTCAGAAAACAGCGTGCAAGTCAACGGGTGAGTCGTAAATTGGGTGGATTCCATTTCTGGAGGAGATTGGGATTCTTCATTTATGGTCAAAAAGTTTCTGATGTCAGTTTTGACTAGGCAATTTCACAGTGGAGAAGGTATTGGATGGGCTTGGATTTTGGATTTGGGGGATATAATTAATTGTTTGTTAGCGAGCATGCGGGCCTGATGTGGATTGCCTGATGTAAGGCGAAAGTTGGACATCGTAGATGCAAATGTGAAATTGAGTGATGAAGTTAGTGGGCTCAATTTTCACTGGTTGTGGGGCACAATACTATTGTATAGTCCGAGCGCCGACTACGTATGGTGAGAGAGATGTCATGATTGGAGCTCTATCTTGTGCTGGTCGAATTGTGGCACTGATAAAGACACTGGATGGTATTTACAATAACGGTATGAAATAAGGTTTGACAGAACTCCGATCGAAGCCCCAACGGACCAGCAGTTAGAGTACTCAGCGGTACTCAGTGCCGGTGTGCGTACGCCTGTGCGCGCGCCGGGCTGGCTTTTTAGGAACCACGTTGAAGAGGGAGTGGCTATTAGAAAAGTTCAGTAAAACAACAAATTAGTATGAAGTTTGTGGTTTTTAGAAGTCCAAAAGAGGGGTTCTTTTAGAGTACATTGTGCATTGGAAGTACCCTGAAGTTTTGCAGTTGGTAGAACGTCGTGATTTCAATCACAAAGAGTTGTCGCTGCAGAAAGTCAGTAGTGACAACAAGCAGCAGTCAGCGTACTTAGCGGTACTAGTGCTGGTGCGCACGCCTGGCTGGCTTTGTAGGAACCACGTGGAAGAGGGAGTGGCCTGAAGGTTCACAGTTGGTAGAACGTTGTGATTTCAATCACAAAGAGTTTGCGCTGCAGAAAGTCAGTAGTGGCAGCAAGCAGCAGTCAGTGTACTCAGCGGTACTGGTTTCCAGTGCCGAATATTTATTTACACACAGAAATACACTCTATTAGGAAAGGGAAGAGGTAGCAGAAAGGGAAACATATATGGGGAATTGGGGTTTTCTACAGATTGTTCATGAGGGGAGGAAGGGATTGAGGATTCATCCTAGCGTCGTTGATTGCAGGAATTTAGTGGAGATGATTGGCTGGAACAGGGGCAAGGGGCACAGGTACAAGTGGTACAGTGGTATCGAACATTTTCTGTAAAATGACTTTTCACAAATGTCAGTAACTGTGCAAAATGTGTGTTAAGTTCATATCCATTTTTGTAGATGGACTTAATAGGTCATGTGCAGCATTTGAACTTTGGGGCTGTCTGTAGCCATCGTCTTACTTATTTGGTGGTAATTCAGGGCGGTTGTCTTCATTTGCACTATGCACGGTTAAACAGAAAACCATGTTTAGTGACATGTGAAACAATTTACATTAATTTTTCCACTTTAAAAATTGCATTCTGTCCCATTAGAGTTCCTTCCATCACTCATTTCATCATGGGGGGCATTTTCTTCCAGCCACTGCAGGGTGCTTGCCATTTCTGTATAAAGAAAATAAAACTGCTATTTCTTAGAAGTCATGTAGATACAACAACTCTACTGTTTCAGGAAGAAATATAGTGTACTTACTACTTTTTGTAAGGGTTTCTTTTGAGTAGGTTGGAGTTGCTTCTGAGAGTTGCTTCAGAGTGTGTACGCAAGGTTGCACTGAGCTAATATTGTTAGATGTACAGTTCACTTTTGTGCTTGCTGCATTCTATTATGTTGCGCAACCTATGAAATTGTACTTCTGGTTTCATAAGTACAGAATTTGTATATACATTAAATGTTTGCATGTGACACATATATCTGTTGTACTTTAAAGTACATGTGTTTGTTTGCTACAGGATATAGTAATCTAAGGCAACCTCTGTGCTTTTGGGCAGTGTGAATGCTGCCCAAAGTCTGCAGACACTTGCGCTTTCTGCGGAGTCTGTGGCTTATGATGTTGGGGCGGGGGGGTCAGTATGATATAAGGGACATGAAGATAACTTAAGGGTATCCTGGTAAAAACCCATGAAATTCAGTGAAAAAAACGTTGTTAAAGGGACGTTATGGTTAAGTTGCACTAATAAAAACCTATGGAATTCAGTGAAAAATCTTTGTTAAAGGGATATTATGTTTAGGTTGCACTAATAAAAACCTATCAAATTCAGTGAAAATACTTTGTTCAAGGGACGTTATGGTTAAGTTGCACTAATAAAAACCTATCAAATTAATTTGAAAAACTTAGTTAAAGGGATATTATGGTTACAAGTAAATTACATTTTTTTTAAAAATCCCCAGTTACCTAAGCAACCATAACTCACGCTACCACTATAATCACAACTCCTTATAGGAACTTTTCAACAAAATTAATTTCACATGTGATGATCAATGACATTTGTGATGTCATCTTTGATGTCCTGGGTGTTAGTCTTAACAGTGCACAGTGGTGGCGTGAGTTATGGTTGCTTAGCTTACCATAACTGGCGAATTTCTGGGGGTTTTCGATTTTACTTGTAACCATAATATCCCTTTAGCTACGTTTTTCCACTGAATTCGATAGGTAACAATGTAGATTACCCCTGCTATCTGCGCAGGGAGTATTAATTCTATTAAAGACTAGGAGGCGAGCATTATGCTTCATCTTCCCTTTATTCTACTCTTCACAGCAGTTCAACAAACACAATAAAACTCTTGAAAAGTGGCTAACAACAAAACTTTTCCATTTAAAACTACAAAGTCCATGAACTTCTGTAGTCCAAGCTCCTTCCGACAGCCACAACCCACTTCCTGCACATGGGCTCCTCCTCTGCTTTTACTTGCTCTGAATGTCCATATAACTCTCCCAACTGTGCCTCGCTAACGGCGCGAAGGCTCCATCAACTTGATAACTCAACTGCCGAACTCGGCCTTCTAGACTCTTCCGTCTTCAGTTACTCTTCTGGTCTTCCCCTAATAATCAAAACAAATAGAAAGTCTTTAGGGTGGTGTCTACTTGTTGTATTTACTAACATAAGAGCAATACACATGTAAATCGACAGTACAATACTCGGGTGGGAATTTAATGCTCGCCTCCTAGTCTTTAATAGAATTAATACTCCCTGCGCAGATAGCAGGGGTAATCTACATTCTATGACAAGACTGGAGGCGAGCATTATGCTTGTTCAAAGCTCCCCCAACACCGTAACTGCTACATTCTCCGTTGGTTTGAAATAAAACTCTTTGAACGTGCGTTCACACGACCAGTCTGCTGCTAACATTATTTCCTTTAAGGACACACCTGCCCTTACGGCTCTCGAGGCCATTGCCCCTCTCACCGAATGAGCCCCATACATGCTCACATTCACTCCTGCAGCCTGCATAATCTCTTTGACCCATCTCGCGATAGTTGCCGCAGTGACTGCGTGAAAAGGCTTCCTGCGCGCTATTAGAAGCTGCGTGATACCTACTGCTCTATATTCCGCCGTCCTGCTCTCGTATTCCTTAATGCAACGTGCAACGCACCATTTCCCATTACTCGGAAAATAGGGATAATGTACCGACGTGGTCCCTGTCTTAGTTCTCTTCACTATCGAGAAAGTCACTCCCTCCGGCCCGAACGACCTTCTGGACACTTCCAATGCTCTCACGTCCGATACTCGTTTACAGGATACCAAGCACAATAGCATAGCCAGTTTACCTGATAACGGCTTGAGTGAAAGGTATCTATCTGATGGCCAATCCGCTAGCAATCGTAGCACTATCGCTACGTCCCACGTCGAGCTATACCTAGGCTCCGGTGGCACTTTAAACTTTGCTCCTCTAATGAGCCTTACCACTGCGGGGTGTTCTCCTGCCGGCCCTCCTTCAATCGGCAAATGGCCTGCCGAAATGGCCGATCTGTATACTCCTATAGTACGGAAGGCTCTTCCGTCCTGCAACAAATGCGCTAAGAAGTTCAAAATTTCCACTACAGGCGCTGAAATGGGATGAACACCTCTGTTCCTACACCAGCTGGACCACCTAGCCCAAGCTGCGTCATAGCTCCTCCTAGTGGATGGCGCCCAGGATTCAGCGATAAGCTCCGCAGCTTGCTTCGAAATTCCTGGCAGCGCCCAGCGTCTCCTGATATCCTGCACGCGACTAACGGGAGTGTCCCTCTCACTCTCAGAGGATGAGATGACCCAACTGGGTCCGTGAGTAGTCGCTCTCCCTCTGGTA
Organism: Ambystoma mexicanum; assembly: GCF_040938575.1. Classification (NCBI taxonomy): domain Eukaryota; kingdom Metazoa; phylum Chordata; class Amphibia; order Caudata; family Ambystomatidae; genus Ambystoma; species Ambystoma mexicanum. Next base: position 1,099,426,221 of record NC_090934.1, on the reverse strand, counting down.
GTACTCTGGGTATGTCCGTCACTAACTCCATGAGCGCTGGAAACCATACCTGGGACTTCCACCCGGGCACAACTATCACCAGCTCTGCTCTCTCCCTCCGACATTTCGCTAGAACTCTGTCCAGCATCACAAAGGGAGGGAAAGCGTAGTGTGTGCCTCCGGACCACTCTTGCATGAAGGCATCCGTTCCTTGTGCCCCTGGGTCTAACCTCCAGCTGAAGTAGTTCCTTGTCTGGGTGTTGAGTCGGGAGGCAAATAGGTCTATGTGTACCGGGCCCCATCTCGCGTTCAATTCTCGAAAGACTACCGGATCCAGCCTCCAGTCGCTGGAGTCCGTCAGATACCGCGAGTTCCAGTCCGCCACTGCATTCAGGGCGCCTGGTAGATATTCTGCTGTCACTGACGTCTTCGATGCTAGGCAGAAGTGCCACAAATCCTTCGCTAGCTCTGCTAACATCTTGGACCTTGTCCCCCCTAGGTGGTTGATATACCGTACCGCTGATATGTTGTCCATCTTCAACAGGACACAAGATTTTACTCTGTCTCTCGTGAATGCCTTGATCGCAAACGAACCCGCCAAGAGCTCCAGACAGTTTATATGAAGCCGGAGTTCCTCTTCGCTCCACTTGCCTCCGGTCTGTAAAGACCCACATCTGGCTCCCCAGCCCTTCCGGCTGGCATCCGATTCTATGATCAGATCTGGCTTGTCTCCGAATATGGCACGCCCATTCCAGGCGTCCATATTCCTCAGCCACCACTCTAGTTCCGTAATGGATTCCGAATCTAGGGGTACCGACTGATGATACTTCAACCCCTGCTGGAGGTGTCTGATCTTCAACCGCTGCAGCGCTCTGTAATGCAGCGGGCCCGGAAATATGGCCTGGATAGATGCAGCTAGCAAACCCACTATCCGCGCCAAAGTCCTGAGCGATACTTGCTGCTTCTCTAAGCATGCCCTGATCTCTCTCTTGATATCTTTTATCTTTCGAGGTGGGAGTTCTAGAGTCGCTTTCTTGGTATCTAAAACAAACCCCAGGAAATCTAACCTTTGTGCCGGCGTGGTGTCGGACTTCTCTGTATTCACCAGAAACCCTAGTGATCCTAGAAGGTCCTGCACCCACTGTGTCTGATATACTAGCACTGCCCGATCCTCTGCCAGGAGTAAGAGGTCGTCCAGATAAATGATCATCCTCACTCCCTTCTCTCTGATTGCCGCTGCTACCGGCTTCATCAGCTTCGTGAAAGCCCAAGGCGCTGATGCTAGACCGAATGGCATCGTCTTGAATTGCCAGAACTGCCCCTGCCAGTGAAAAGCTAGGAATGGTCTGTACTCCTCGAGAACCGGGATTGTCAGGTATGCGTCCTTCAAGTCGAGACGTGTCAACCAGTCTCCCTCTCTCAGGGAGTCTCTTAGCTGATGGATACCCTCCATCTTGAAATGTCGGTATATAATCCATCCGTTGAGCTCTTTGAGATTTATAACTGGCCGCACTTTCTCCTTCCTGCGGACCAGGAACATGTTGCTCACAAACCTTGGCGTTACCTCGCATTTCTCTATCGCTTGCTTGCGCACTAATTGCACTAATTCGCTGTCTAAGCATGCTTGCTCTGCTAGCGCTAGCTTTTGCCTCTGAGGCCTGCTGGGCTGTACTGGGTCTTCTACAAATTCTAGGAGCAAACCTCTGACGGTCTGCAATACCCAGGAATCGCTTGAAAGCGCGCGCCAATTTTCCAAAAACCTGCGCGTCCTCCCCCCTACAGGGGGATACACCTTCGCTCTCACCTGGAGTAAAGCCTTGACCTCGCCCTGATCCTCTGGATCTGCGTCCCCTCGGGAACCTTCCTCTGGACGGAAAAAAGGTGTCCTGGCCCTTGTTCTCCCAGTACTGGGCTCTGGCTGTATGGGATCTTCTTCCCCCTTGGCCGCGACCGGCTGCTCGACCCCTGAAACGGCCGGTCCCGCCAAAAACTCTACTTGGGAAGATCCTGCGGATCGATGCCTGAGCCTTCTCTAAGGACGCATACGTTCCGACAAAGCGTCCCATCTCCTTCCCAAATGTCTCACCAAACAGAAGGCCCTGCGCTCCTTCTCCCGCTTCATAAGAAGCCAAATCACTAAGCTTAGGGTCAATCTTCAGAAGGAGACCCCTTCGTCGCTCTGATGCAATGGCGCTGTTAGCGTTCCCTAGAAGGCAGACTGCCCTCTGGGCCCAGCCGGCGAGAGCTTCGGGGTCCACCTCTTCCCCGGTATCCTTTGCCCTCTCTGCGAGGTCCATAATCTTCGCCAGCGGGCCGGCCAGGTCCAAAACTTTTTCCTGGCAGCTTCTCCAGGATCTATCGATGCCCTTGCGCGGGTCCTTGACTGATTTTGACACAAAGGTCAGCATCTTTGGGTCGAGTTCGGGAGCCTCTGCTACCTTTCCCGGAAGGTCTGGGCGTGGGCACTCAGCCCGAAGGCGCTGCCTTACTTCCTTGTCTAGCGCCTTGCGCAATCTTGCTGCCATATATTGCGCCACTCTGGGACATGGCTGCCATTCCGAGGACCTTGGGTTGCGAATACTGTCCGGGTCGAACATCTCGTCCTGGGGCTCCAGGAGATGCTTCTCTTTTCGCACCCTTTTTCCTCCGCTCGGGACGGCCCAGTCGTCTTCCGCGACTTCTTCGTCTCCCTGCGAGGTCCGATCCTCTATCAGCTCTTCTTCCGAGCTAGGGTCTTCTCCAGCTATTTCTTCCCCTGGAGATGGGGTCAAGAGGTGCGGCACTGTCTGACGCTGCAGATAAGCCTCCTTCAACTTCGCAAACGCGTCAACCACCTCTGGGGCCTTGTCTTCCGCCCCTTCCAAAGAGCCCCGGGGGTCGTCAGAGAATTTTCTCTTAAGGGCTGTCTTACTCCCCTTACTCCCCTCTTCCGAGGGTTCTGCGGGCGTGCTTTTCCAGGTCTTGGTGCTTGTACTGGGTTGGGATAGCCATGTTTCCAGCGACTCCAGTCTCATCTGCAGGGGTCTGACCCCTTCCGCCACTGCATCCACTAGGGAGGTACCCAGCACTTTCTTGAAGCTGGCAGCGAGGTCCTCATTCTGTTCCTCCTCGCTCCACTCGAACTCTGACATTGTGCTGTTGTGCTCTGTGCCCAAAATACCTGTCACAGGTGTCTTAGCACGCCCCTGCTCCCTTAGATGCACTGTGTACCCTTATATTCGTGGCTGCACCGACCTCTTTTGCCTTCTGGCAAGCTGCGAGACACCTCGCTTCGAGCGCTGTCTTTCCTTTGCACTGGGCTTTTCACTGCCCCTTTCTTCCAGCTGATTTCCCTCAGCTGTCGTATTTCAGCGCTGCGATCGAGGGATCGCGTGATGACTTACAGCTGAAGCTGTACACTCTACTTCTCGAAGCTTTTGCTTCCTCACTGACTCTTCCGACGCCGATCGGCTTCTGCGCGAGGCAGAAACTCGCTATTGGCTCCTCCCACCCGCGGGTGGGGGCTCGCTCGCGGGAGCGCTATACGCTCGTCTTCCCGATCGAAGCTCCGCCCACCCGCGGGTGGGGGCTCCCTGAGATCGGCGCTTCCCTCGCTCGCGAGTGCTGGCCCCACCCCTCCAAAGGAGGGGGCCGTTGCGCGAGCCGCGATGAGCCCTGCTCCGCTCGCGAGTCCGGCCGCACCCCCGGAGTGCCGGTAATGCGACACGGGGTCGCCGCCTCGCCAGCCTACCTCCTCTGCGTCCCGCGGGAACGCTACTCACCTGTTGACTCTTGCGACGAAGTCGCCGCCTAACAGAAAAACACTTACTGTGCTTGTCGCGCTGCGCCGAGCCGCTCGTGCGCGCTCTAAACACTGCCTATGGAGGTAGAAACACCTCTGCTGTCTATTAGTGCACAGCCCTATCTTGATAAAGCTGTTTGCTATCCCAATAACTACTCTCTCCAGTCACTCCCCCCCAGACACACGGAGAGGATAGATGGGGTACTTATCTGCTTGAAGAGCAGTAAAAGAAGAGGAGGAGCCCATGTGCAGGAAGTGGGTTGTGGCTGTCGGAAGGAGCTTGGACTACAGAAGTTCATGGACTTTGTAGTTTTAAATGGAAAAGTTTTGTTGTTAGCCACTTTTCAAGAGTTTTATTGTGTTTGTTGAACTGCTGTGAAGAGTAGAATAAAGGGAAGATGAAGCATAATGCTCGCCTCCAGTCTTGTCATAGAATTCCTCTTGAATGCATCCTCACAAAGATCCATTGCCTGGTTGAAACGGTTGACACTGTGCTGCTGGTCCTTTAGGGAGTGCCTCGTGCACCTACAGAGAAACATATTTAATCTGCACTTATTCTTAGTGGTATTTAGGCACTGCGTCATCCATCAGCTGCTGCACGCAGCTCTAGCTCAAGGGCACTGGTGGTGTTTCTGGCAAATGCGTCGGGCTGCCAGTGAGTGTCGCATTTGAACTCAATCCTGTAACAATGTTTGCTGTGTCTTCGATGCTTAGTAAAGGCAGCGGCATTGCATCTGATTTCTTCTAACCAGTTTCTCCAGGTATGTTTGGAACTTTTATTTTCAGGATGCCGTTGTCTTTCTTTCCTACGTACCCCTGTTTATATGTGATAAGAGCTATGGAGTATCTGATCTATATCTAGCACTTTGCACAGCTCCTGTTTTAGTTTCCCAGGGAAGTGTGTACCTAACTCTATTAATTATCACATGCAATCCGAACGCAAGGAAGGATAACATAAAGCTCTGCCATCGGGAGGATAGCTCAGGGGCATCGTGTTCACCTTGGAAGCAAGAGGCCGTGAAGCAACACAGGTTCACTCCCCGGGTCAGCGCTTAGAACCTCTGGGTATTAAGTGCAAAAATAACATCCCACATCACATCTTCAGCACAACCATAGAGGCCACCTTACGAGTTGGACATGACCCTATACATTTTGAGAACAGATCAATAACAGGCAACACAAACTCTAGTTCTGCTGCTTCCTGCATTTGGATAAAATCACAATGAAGTTGTGTGGATAGCGCCAATGGAGCCTGTGGGTGATCCTTCCTGCATTTTTGCTGATGTTTCTATGTTTTATTGTTGCTAAATCAAACAACATCAGACTAACTGTTCCGCTACTTGTGAAGCGTACCATTCCTTCCTTATATGTCTTGTTACGCCACCTTCTGCGATGTGTACTACACGGTGGAGCGTTCATGCAAATTAATATTGGAGCGCCTTGGGAGCCACCAAATGTCTTCACGCGAGCAACAAAGCTTATTGCTGTGAAGGAAACATCCTGCTCTTCTCCATGCATTCTTTTCTGTGTTTGGAGCTTGCTCTTGGTTTTCTGCTAACTGTTCAGGTCTATCATGATGCATTTTTAGACTGTGCACATTGTGTTTGTGGCATTATTTTCGCTGTCAAGATTTCAAGGGAAAGGGCAGTCCTCATGGTCTCATCTGTGAGTGAGTTCCCTCAACTGACGTCTTTTGGTTTGATAAGTGACACATTTCATGAATGCAACTTCTTTAGCTAACATTATTGATTCTCAGAGGGCATTTACAAAATGGGAGTTCCTGTTATAAAACCTCTCACTTTCCACAGACTTCTGCAGTTGCGCACTATTGCAAAAGCTAAGCGGGAATCTGTAAAACTGTTTTCGCATGGGCACATGGTCGAAGCCAGCCTGGGCTGGGGCTGTGCAGCGTGATGAGAAAAAACTTTGTTGACAAGAAAAAGCTTCAATACTATGTGCTCTGCCCCCACCAAGTTAAACCAATCACAGTTCATTTTACAGGCCACTGATCACTCCTAGTGCCAGTGTATATGGCTGGAGCCTGGAACAATGTTGACATGAAAAAAACAATGTTGATTGCTGGGCCTCATGTGCTGTCCTGGCTCTGCCACGACAACGCATCAGTCAATCAGGAACTAAAAAACCTGCTGCCATGCAGTTTCTGTCAGCCAATGTTATTCAGTCAGCTTCTGACTTGTTCTGGGGCAGCTCAGCACAAGGCCCCATGTGCTCTTCTGAAGAAGAGGAAGACTCCCGAATTTCATACCCTATCCTGGGGTCACCCTGAGGAATTCCTCAACCCAGAGCTCTGCCCATTTAGTAGCAATGCATGGGTGTGTGTTTATAAGGTGTTCTTTGTGTAAACGAGGCCATTCCAGAAAACATGGGGCCTCATTATGAGTTTGGCCTTAGCCCATAAATGCGGCGGTAATGCTATTACCGCCACATTTAAGGGTTGGCCCAATCATGAGTCGGGCGGTAAGTGGGAGATAAAAATGTCCCCTTACCACTTGTTTTCGGCGTTATTACCGCTGGCGCAATTACCGCTGACGGTAATAACAACCCCAACCCCATTGCGTCCATTGGGAATGGGTACTCAACGCTGTACCACTACTCGTGATCCGGGGATACCGCCAGCCTGATGATGAGGCCCATGAACATTAATAGTACATTTTACATTTGACTGCTGTCTGGGTTCACATGAAAAACGTACACTGTGATGGGCTGGCTTGGAATTTTTTTTTAACCATTGCAGCAACATCAAGCTTAACATGTTTTGAAAACCCTTTTCATATATTTGCTGCTTTTTTACAGGAACACTTTGGTATTTCTCAGCAGGGTTTATTATGAAGCGTCAAGGACATGGCACCAGCACTTCTCAACAGGGATGCTATCATATTATAGATATTAAGCAGGTTTTCTTTTTACCTCCTCAAGTCTCATTTTACTCTGTTTTCCCACCAAAAGTGACGTCATGTTTATTATTTACAATACCATCATACTAACTGTGTGAGTCAAATGACAAGCTTGCACTTTTAGAAAAAAGTCAATTGTATTTAGCGTTATATTTGGGTCAAGTAGCCCAGTGTTGGCCTGTATCGTATCTATGCCAAAATCAAGTTTGAAACCCAATACCAAAGTGCAAAACAGTTTGAATAAGGAAACGATAAGCACTTGAAGGAGAAGAATAGCTCAGGAAATGAACCCCCTCTCTGATGATGTGTCCACAGTACCTTCCTTGGCCCTCTCTTGTTTCCTCTAAGTTGTTGAGCCTTCTGGTTCAGGGTGGGATAGTGGAGCATATGAGCGCTCCTAGCAGAGATGAATGGCGAGGGAAATACAAATATCAGAGCATAGCAAATTTGTCACAACAGTGGAATTCATGTAGTGGGATCATGCTGAGAGTGACGTCATGCTAGGTTTCTGGGTAGGGCACTGCTGGTGCCTAGTTTGCAGAGCAGAGTCTGGCACAACATGTCTGAGACAATAGGTTTGTTTAGTCCTCCAAATGAAGGGCAATACTGGTTGCTATTGAGAGGCCACACCTGTGGGCCTCAAGAGGTATGGGCAATGCAGGCTTCTGGGAAGGAGCAGGTAAACACTATACAGTGAGCAATTCCAGGCCATTGCTGAGTACTGTGAGTCCTTCCTCAAGGGTCCAGGTGCAACCCTCTGCAATGGGCAGTAAAAGCCCCTCCCGCTCTCGGCACTTCACATGGCTGGGTTGGTTCTGCGACAACTGCCCTCCAACTCCAGGTGCAAGTCACAGCTGGATACTTGCGGCTGCTGCTTTCCTTGTCCAAGCTCAGGGCAATGCTGGCTACTAGCACCAACCAACAGATGTAGGACAGTGAAAGAGAAAGAGAAGACTGCAGTCCTGAGACTCTAGTAGCATGGCATTGATAGGTAGTGAGACAGCGAAGCTAACCTTTGGCTGTAGGTGCAGGGAAATGATGGGTACTGACACGAGAAAACTATGCTGTGCACTAATACAGTGGTCCTGTGGCTCTGGGTGTGGGCAGGACTGAAAATGGACACCGTCCAACTGTTCAGACTCCAGGTGTATTGGATGTGCTATGTACTGTCCAGTCCACTGTCTTGAGGTGCACGGCAATGCTGCAATCAGACCTGTCCTAAAACTACAGGCGCTTGTCAAAACTGCTTGCTGAGACAGACAAGTTCTGGGTGCTAGCAAGTGGGTTTGAATGGGCTGCATTTGTATGCTTGTATGTCATCTACCTCTGAATATGTCTATGCCTTCCTGAGTGTGTTTATGCATGTAAACCTAGCAAAAAATCCCAAAGGGAAAGAGGAGTTCGCATGGAAGAGTACTATATTAGTTTGAGTACTCGATTGTGAAAAATAGAGGCAAGGAAGAGAAGGAAGCCCAGACATACATATTCACATTTTCATTTTTAGTTTATTATCGTTATAAAATTGCATAATATATATAAACATCAAAACAACAATAAAATAGATGAATCAATTTAAGTATAAAATTCTTATCAAATCTCATGTCTCAATACATTCAATCGCAGTTTAGTTGCCACAATTCATAACCTTGTGTTTACTCAAGGTAGAGCATCGCTGTCTCATATTTAAATTTCATTCAAGAAGCGGAATTGCTGTAGAGAGAATGAATAGTTAACAATTGGATAAAGTGCTAAATGCAACCAAGTGCTAAGTTCCAAATTGTTAACCAAGAAATAAAGTACTGAATGCAAAAAAAGTGCTAAGTGCCTACTGTGCATACTGTGCATATATGATCTTCAAATATCGAAACAGTTTCGGCGAATTCAACCTATCTGGCTCAATTAAGCGAGCCAGTAGTCGCCTTCTTCAGGGCGCACTAGATGTTGCAAATATGAACAGAACATACTAATGCTTGAATTTTGATCTATCATTCAGTAGTTCCCACAGGTAAAATCTTTGTACAATTCATAAGGGCTTGATAGTAGATCTGGAAGTCTGTTGAAGACATTGGCCCTTAATAAAACATATTGCAACAAACAAAATAGAAAAAAACTTTGTGTTAAAAAACAGAGTAAAATGAGTGAGCCTCCTAATATTCGATGCCTCTAACCATAGAAATGAAGCCTAGGGATATGTATATATATTCACCTAAGTTGGTCCAAAAGTGGTGCCGAAAAATATGTTTGTTTCGATCCGCCACCCAAGCTGGACTGGTGATGCAAGTGAATTTACATCTAAAAAGACAGAAATAAGAAGTTAAGAAAGATATCCCAAGATTATCTCAAAATTCAATAGCTAAAACACAGTGTCCCCTGTCTCCACAGGGAGTAGATCAACATTTTGCCTCTTCAATTGCTAACCTTAAAATGTTTCAAACTCTTAATCGAAGCCGCGATAGACTCAAGTCTGCAACAGGGTCGAGAATATTCCAAATTTTTAAATCTTAGATGGTGTGAGATCAAGTCGGAAGGAGAGACCAACAATTCCAAAAGCCGTAGATGAAAAGCCGTAGGTGGAAACCCTAAGAAAAAGGTATAAGACAGGTTTGTATTTTAAAGGGTTGCAAAACATTGAATGCAGCAGTTGCAAAAAAGCCTAAAAAGATGAAAAAACAAGCTGCATCCTAATTAAATAAATTCGACCCGATAGGTAAGCTCTGAACCTCTGAAACGTAGAAACTAGACGAGGAGAGACAACGAATGTAGGCTGTCAATTGTAATATACAATTGACAGCCTACATTCGTTGTCTCTGCTCGTTGTGAGGTCGTACCTAGCCCCTTTTTCAGTCTCTATGGGACCAAAGGCTCATACGTAGTCCTATCTCTTTTTCCATTATCGCGTGTGCCTATACCTAGTCCTTTTCTAGTTTCTACGGGACTAGGGGCACATACGCAGCCCTATTTCTTTTTCCAGTACCGCGTGTGTTTATAAACACGGCCGCGGAGGATATATCGGACGGTGTGCAATTTTAGCGGCCGCCTTGAGAGGCGAGAGAGAAGGCTTTCCCTTGTCCCGCTCGCGAGCTGATTCTAGTCTTAGGACCAGGACAGGCTTGTGTAAGTGACCTTTGTCCGACTCAAGCTTTAGTCCTTTTTCTTTGACGAAATTGAAATTCATTTCAATATTCTAAATTTCACGTATTCCAGTTTCTCAGAGGTTCAGAGCTTACCTATCGGGTCGAATTTATTTAATTAGGATGCAGCTTGTTTTTTCATCTTTTTAGGCTTTTTTGCAACTGCTGCATTCAATGTTTTGCAACCCTTTAAAATACAAACCTGTCTTATACCTTTTTCTTAGGGTTTCCACCTACGGCTTTTCATCTACGGCTTTTGGAATTGTTGGTCTCTCCTTCCGACTTGATCTCACACCATCTAAGATTTAAAAATTTGGAATATTCTCGACCCTGTTGCAGACTTGAGTCTATCGCGGCTTCGATTAAGAGTTTGAAACATTTTAAGGTTAGCAATTGAAGAGGCAAAATGTTGATCTACTCCCTGTGGAGACAGGGGACACTGTGTTTTAGCTATTGAAGTTTGAGATAATCTTGGGATATCTTTCTTAACTTCTTATTTCTGTCTTTTTAGATGTAAATTCACTTGCATCACCAGTCCAGCTTGGGTGGCGGATCGAAACAAACATATTTTTCGGCACCACTTTTGGACCAACTTAGGTGAATATATATACATATCCCTAGGCTTCATTTCTATGGTTAGAGGCATCGAATATTAGGAGGCTCACTCATTATACTCTGTTTTTTAACACAAAGTTTTTTTCTATTTTGTTTGTTGCAATGTGTTTTATTAAGGGCCAATGTCTTCAACAGACTTCCAGATCTACTATCAAGCCCTTATGAATTGTACAAAGATTTTACCTGTGGGAACTACTGAATGATAGATCAAAATTCAAGCATTAGTATGTTCTGTTCATATTTGCAACATCTAGTGCGCCCTGAAGAAGGCGACTACTGGCTCGCTTAATTGAGCCAGATAGGTTGAATTCGCCGAAACTGTTTCGATATTTGAAGATCATATATGCACAGTATGCACAGTAGGCACTTAGCACTTTTTTTGCATTCAGTACTTTATTTCTTGGTTAACAATTTGGCACCTAGCACTTGGTTGCATTTAGCACTTTATCCAATTGTTAACTATTCATTCTCTCTACAGCAATTCCGCTTCTTGAATGAAATTTAAATATGAGACAGCGATGCTCTACCTTGAGTAAACACAAGGTTATGAATTGTGGCAACTAAACTGCGATTGAATGTATTGAGACATGAGATTTGATAAGAATTTTATACTTAAATTGATTCATCTATTTTATTGTTGTTTTGATGTTTATATATATTATGCAATTTTATAACGATAATAAACTAAAAATGAAAATGTGAATATGTATGTCTGGGCTTCCTTCTCTTCCTTGCCTCTATTTTTCACAATCGAGTACTCAAACTAATATAGTACTCTTCCATGCGAACTCCTCTTTCCCTTTGGGATTTTTTGCTACTTTGTTGTTCCCCAGTTCCATGGTTTAGGGGTTACCCATCCGGTGTGATACATATGCATGTAAACCTGCCTTAATATGTATGCACATATGTGTGTGTGTGTGTGTGTGTGTAAGATTGCCTCAGTCTGTGTGGTTATGTGTCTGAGTGTGTGTGCCCCTTGCCCACCTGTGCTTTTGTACAGGTAAGCCTTCTTATGTATGCCTGTGTGTATGTCTTTGTGCTTCTACGCCCGCTGTGTGACAAAGAAGTCACTCATAACTGCACTAACGAAAAATAAGTGAATATTATAATCGCATTCAATCATTCTAGTGCCTGTAATGTCTCATGTCTATTGTTATGAGGAGACACGTCTCCTTTCTGTTGCCATGCTTGAGTGGGCTGCGACCCACATGTTGGGAAGTAGGCGGGGCTCCACCCAGGGTTCAGGTCGCGTTCAATAAGTAAAGAGTTCAATTCGGACAATGGCCCACTATTCAGCGGACATGACTTCGCCATGTTCGCAGAACATCTTGGTTTTCAATACTGAAAGATCATTCCACTGTGGCCACAAGCCAACGGGATGGTGGAGAAATTAACAAGCAATCTAAAACGCACCCTCCAAATTTGCTCCATCACCAATGGATCATTTATGCAGGCAATCTGCACACTGCTACGAGACTACAGAAACACACCCCACAGCTTGACCTGGGAATGTCCGTCCACACTGATGTTTGGACGTGTAGTAAGAAACACATTACCGCACAATCCCCATGCTGACATTCCCAACAATTATGTTGACGTCGCAAGAGAGAAAGACAAGGAGAGCAAAACAAAGATGAAACAATATGCTGATCTAAGGAGACAAATCAAGTCCCATCCAAATAGGAGACCAAGGGCCTCATTACGACTAGTGCGGAATGGGTTTAACGGTGCCGGTAATGGTGCCGGCGCCGTTAAACCCACTCCACACTATTACGAGGTCCCCTCGTGGGACCCGCTCTGGACATCTGGTTTTTCCAGCGGGTCCCGCGAGAGGTCCAGGGAGCTAACAACCGGCCTGTTCGTAATGGGCCCGTTGTTAGCTCCCTCCCCATTTGCATTGAGCCCTATGGGGGCTCGAATGGGAATAGGGAAGGACCGGGCCCAGGTTCTCTGAAGGAGGAAATACCGGGTCCTCCATACTCGGAATGGCCCGGTATTTCCCCATTCAGGGACCCGGACCCAGACACGATTTGTGAGGCCCCAAGTCTTGGTACGACAAAATCAAGATGCCAAAGACACTCCAGCGTTCAAGCAGGAACCCATGACAGTGACTCACATACAAGGGTCAATGATAACCGCAGCAAGCCAACGAGGCACCATCACACAGAACTCCTCGTTCTTCCAGATGTTCAAAGGTGAAAGAAGCAAGACAAACCCTGACCTGACCAGGGCCGAAGAGTCATCAGACTTAGACTATGAATACAGAGAAGAGGACAGAGACGATGATGACAGTGACTGCATGATAAGCCATACACCACCCGCACGCAGCCCATCACGGAGAACTATACGCAAACCATCAAGATGGATAGAGGAAATGAACTAAGGCCCCAGTTCAGATGTTAAGGAAGGGGGAGATGTAATGTCCCATGTCTATTGTTATGAGGAGACACGTCTCCTTTCTGTTGCCATGCTTGAGTGGACTGCGACCCACGTGTTGGGAAGTAGGCGGGGCTCAACCCAGGGTTCAGTTTGCGCTCAATAAGTAAAGAGTTCATCTTAATCATTGTTAATCTACGGCTCTGTGTCTTATTCAACATACGATTTATTTTCCTTATTATGAATGCAAGTAATCATTTAATAGTGCCAACTGTATAAAAGGGGAACCAGCTCTTGATGTTTGCTTTGGAATGGTTATATTGTACTGATATGGGTATATTTCATAAAGTGACATCAGGGCTATTCTCTGCATGGAAACAAAGTGCAGTTGCAAGACCATTGTGTATTTATATGAAGAAACATTGAATCGAGGAGTGTTAGCATTGATTCTGAGAGTCACTAGAGACTGGCGCGGATGTGACAAGAGTGGGATCTGTGAGAGGTACAGTAGGTCACTGGGAATAATCATTGGCAACACTAGGAGGAAGTACCTTGGATGTTTACCGAATACACATACTTGACTATCCAGTTCAACTCCCCTTTAAAGCCTGTATCAAACTGTCATTGACCTTTTAGGTTTGAATGTCGCAGTTGTCACCTACTATTTCAAAATGTAATTTTGAGAGACTACATTACCTTCCAGACGTGGTACACATCATATTCTGTATTGACCAATATCAGCAGTACAGTATGCTTTTACGCTGCAGAATGTGCCATATCGTTTTCATTAAATTCCCTTAGGCAGAGCGCCTCCAAACACCTGAAAAATGTTCTTCAAATCCTCTTTGTTGGAAATACTATTGACCCAGCCTAGCATCTGCGCGTTGCTTAAGTCTAGAACTTGTAGTTCTGTCCTGGACTGCTCGCCTTGCCCTGGGCGCAGAGTCCATGTTAAGCCAGCGAGTGAAGTCAGCAGCAGCAGAGGCCCGCGTTCTGCTTTTTCTGCTGTGAGAGATGCAGAAGCTTGAATGAATCAGCAGCAGCGAGGCTGTGGAAGAAGTTGCACACGCCATCAGCGTTTGCTGCGCTCTGCGCTGCCCCGGCGCTCCCAGATTTCATTCACACTGGCTTACTCCTCGTATCAGTATCTTTGAGGGTGAGTGGCTGCCTCTGCAAGAACTGAACACGCATTTGCAAGGCCAACCTTTTGAGCTTTTGTGTAGGCATGGGAAAGGCCCTGGCCAGGCAGAGCCACAGTGGTATTAACTACCCATTGTTGGTAGCAGGTGCAAAATGGTGCGAGTACCTAAAGCTTAAAACTTATACACAAGCCAAAAATGTTGGCTTTGCCACTGCTTATTTTTAGCAGGACTTCAGTGGCTTTGCCAATGCGTGTTTTTAATAGGACTTCAGTCAAGGACGCACTTACAAATCGAGTGGCTGAAGGCATGCCATTTCTGTTGCACCAGTAGCGTGTTTACAACTCCAAATAAGTCATTAACTCTCAGAAGACTGCTTTTGAACCAACACTGCCAGGCACTGTGAATGCAATGTCTGATGGCAAGGCTTATTAAAGCAAGCTCAAAGAGTTACAATGAGGAAGTGTTTTGGACGGCTGAGACAGGAATAGGTGGGAATGGCCATAGGGATTAGCATGGCCATGGGCAGGCAATGGGTGGGCACATAACCAAATAGCACCTACAGACTGTGTGTCTCTATTTTGTGCACTCCAAAGCAATAGATTTGGCAAGCAACTCCTAACTGCCTGAACTAAAAAGGGCAATGCTCGTAGAGCCATCTTTGTTGAAAGAGTGCACTTGGGTCTGCAGCTTTGCCACCCAATCTGCATACTTGGAATCAATATGACATGTTTAATTTACAACTGAAGCATAATATTAAGTGGGATTTCAGTTAGTACAGTCAGACCACAACCTAAAAAAGAGACTGCCGTTTTTTCTCAAAAGCGCTGTGATAGCTACGGGTCTAGGCACTGTAAACAAATGAAATAAATCAAATAGATAAGAAGAAGAAGAATCCCCTTGGGGAAACAGTTCACAAAGATGTATAATGTTTATATTTTATTAACAACTAGATAATCTCCCTTTAAAGCTTAGACGAGTTTCTGTTGAATTTGACTCAAGGTATGTAATCCCTTAATTTTTCAGATGGGGAGGATGGCATGGGTTTTGGGGGGGTGACATGGGTTTCAAGGGGGTGGAAGTAGGATGTGGGTTTTCAGGGGGGCCCATGGCTCTTTCTGTTCCCAAGGCCCAGAAACTGTTAAGATGACCCTGATAGTACATGTACGTGTTACTGCAACTAGTTCACCCACTTGCGCAGAAAAAACATTTGCTAAAAGCTCCTATTCTGTTACTACAAATGTGGTACACACTGTATAAGCAGCCTTTAGATCACACCTTTTCTTTCCTTTCACAGGACCGATATACATAAAACGTATTATCTAGATTTTGCAATGAGATTTCTTGTAAATCTTGCAGCAGTCTAGTAAGCACTGTGGTTGTTAAAACACAGTCATGACGGACCTCTTCGGCTGCTTACGACACTAACGATACAGGATTTAACACTGGGGAAAGTGTGAGGGTAAAAGTAGCCAAATCCAACAATATTAAGATTTTGTAAGTCTGGATGTTGATAAATGTTGGGCTTTTGTTTTGAGTAACAACGCAATGCCTGCACTATATTTTCAGAGCCCTGCATTGCAAGCATAGCTGCAGCTTCACACTACAGCCAGGTCAGTACCCCTGCTATTATAGGATCTGATGCTGTATTGGAGTATGCTGTTGTGTGATGTTTGTCCTCATGTTTCTGTTTTAATGCTGCTTTGCAGAATCTTTCTTTTTATGGCAATATAGAGAAAATGGCTTTTTGTAATCGGGCAATCCAAGTGCAGTGGAATGTGCCAATACCTTATTTATTTCTGTAAATGCTTTTTCTGCTTCCTCTGTCCACACTAAGGGTTCAGGGGTGTTTAAATTGATCATCTGCTGTAATGGATTTAATTGAAGACTATTTTAATATTCGCTGATGGCAGTAACCCGCTGCGCCTAAAAAAGATCTTACTTGACTGGTTTGGGCACATTTAAAATTGCTTTAATTTTGGACTCTGTTAGATTTCAACTTCCTGCTGGTATATAGTGCCCTAAATAATGTACCTTCTCCTTATACAGCTGTAAAATTTGCTTGCATGTCTTGTGTAAAACAGTGGTGGATGAAAGACCCCCTTCCAACTTCTAGAAAAGAAATAGCACCAATGGTAATCCTGGTAATGATAAATCAACTCTTCTTCCAGATAGTTTGTCACAGTTACAAAAGAAGGTGTAATATTCCCCAATGCTAATAATACACAATTATTTAAGACTCCTTTAGTTACAACTTTACATTGTTATATTTGTGAGGATACTTTCTTTGTGTTGCTGCTTCCACTTTAACAACCACACTTCTACTGTTGGCACTAGGAGAACGGTCACCTTTTTCCCACAGTATGTTACTGGTTCAGAACACTTCAATGTTGCATCTGCTGACAATTAAGCATACCACCACAGTTTAAGTACTATTACCACAACTCAGTACTTTGAATTATTAGACATGCTTCGACAAGATGCTCTTCAACCTCTTCTGGTAGGCAAGGCACTCTTTGTTTCAATACATTTCTCAAAATGGTGCGGCCTCTTTGCCTCTCCTGTCTGTCTGCCACAATAACAACCTGGTCTTGCCCATAAGACTCAATTTTCTCTGGTTTGTGCAGTCTTTGGTGCCACAGGTTGTGTCTACTTCAGAATGTTCTTGACAAACAATTGATCCCCCTTCCCCAGCTTTAGTCACACCTTTCTGACAGTCATCAGTCAAAGTAATGAACCAGAAGCCTTGGTGCCACTCTCTCAGCTTCAGGTAAGACTGGCACACTTGTTTCTTAGTCCAGTTGAGTGTTAACAACTTCACAGTGCAGTTGGATGGCTCTTTAATTCTTGGAATGGTTGATTTCAATATAAAAAGAGGGTGCCTCTAGGCTTGGGTACTGCTTGTTCTTCTCTTCAATAGTTTAGACTCTTCACTTCGTAGAAATGAAAAGAATGTCACTTCTAGATAAAGTGCAAGAATCATTCTTTCAGTTGAAAACACAAGTAGTCACACACAACCGCTCTTTAAAGTAGATTTCAAGGTTTAAAGATGAATAGAGAATTGTATTCCCATGTAACGGCAAAGGATAGAGTTCTGAGTTCCTTTGGAACTCACAATAAGACACATGTGACCTCTTTTTGATGTAGTTTTCACACTGTATAACTTGTAACTTGGGTATTGTCAAGATTAGGTATTCGGTAATGGTTTAGCGAGGGTTCCCTCTTCTCAAATAGGGAAACGCGACCACTCTGTTATACAGCACCAGTCTTTAACTCATTTAAGTAAGGTTTTCCACAATGTTGATTTTTCATACAAGTGTTTGGTCTTTCACGATAGACATGAGTGCTACATTTCCATTGGTAATAGTATTGTGAATGCAACAAACCACTTCTACTTGCATTAAACCATACGCGCGTGAACCAGGAGCTGGATACTGTAAACGGCAAGGCTCGCTCAAAGTGTTAGAATGCTGTGCCTCACTCACCGGCTTCTCAGAAACTTGCTTTGTGGGTTACACTGCTTTCCTGACTTCCACTTCAACTTGTTCTGGCTCGCTGGGGACACACGTCCTTCTCTTGAGCAGATGTCTCTGGTCCGGCCACTCATATTGGGAATGCCTTCTACTCCGAGACTCTTGGCTTGCCTCTTGCTTCTTGCCTTAGTCTATTGCATGTCTGCAGCTCGGCAACCACTGCAATCAGGCTCACATGGAGGAAAGTGTTCCTCCAGCATGTCTTCCGCTGCAGGACACCCTCAGAACCTGCCAGTGAAATCTGCTGTTTCCACGTTCTGGTGTCCCTCTTGGTGTCCCTTGGTGACCCTCTTGTTCCCCCACTTTTGTGTGGTTTGCCAGTCTTGTGACTTCTGTCTGCTTCTACTCCTAAAGCCTGTACCTCAGCTCATGTTCCAGCTACTTCTATTCCTTCCTTCCTGAGGGCACCTTTTATGCCCCCCAGATTCAGTAATGAGCTTCAGGTTAGGACTAGCCTTTATTGCCTGATTACTGCGATGGCTACGAGGCTTAATTGCCTGACTGCTCCATATGCTTGCCTCTTCAGCCCTCTTACTCATCTCAGTACCTCTGGGATTCTGGGACTTGTTGTTACGCTAACCTGATATCACCGGGGGCGTCTGGAAGGCTCTGAGATCTGGAACCCTGGATGCGTAGTTGCCCAGTGCTGAATAATGAATCTTAGTTATTTGCAGGGTGAGCTATCTGTCCTGCGTTTCTTGTGCAGGGGCGCTTGACGTTTGTTGGTGAGCTGCCCGAGTTGCTTCACTAGTGCAGTACGCCTTCCTTGGGCCCAGGCCTGCTGTGACCCCAAATCTGCTGTTAGGAAGGTAGGTTTGTTAATTGTAAGTCTTTGTTCTGTTTATGGTGGGAATTCATTAATATCTTTATCTCCTTCTTTTCAGGTGCCAAGGTCTTGATGCTGGCGTGCTGGATGGAGAGGCACGTTTCTAGGTAAGAGAAAGCGCGAAGCGCAGCGCCTTTATTGTCTTTTAAAGCTAACTTGTGTTTTCTTCTTCTCCTCACAGGCCGCTGTGGTGCTGCGAGTGGATGAGAGTGCGATGAAAAACAGGCCCCCCGAATCCGTTAAGGTAAGTACAGCGCTGTGCGGTTGTTTAATATTGAAAGCAAACCTGAATATGTCTCTTTTCCTTTGCAGATGTTGCTGTGGTGCTCCGGATGGAAGCGTGGCATAGCGCAATGGAATTCAGGTAAGACTGATGGAATTCGATATTTTGGAAGCACGCATTCTAGTATTGTTTTTCCCTTTCTCGTTGTTGCAGGTTGCAATGTTCGAACAGCAGCTGTGGTAGCGGTTTGCCAGAAGTCCTTAAGCTAGTACTCACAGGTGAGTGATGTTTCTTCTTCTCTCGGTTTCCACAGATTGCAGCCCAGTTGAGATGCTGAGTGCTGGATGGTGTTTTCTCAGGTAAAACAGAATAATCTTGTTCTTGCAGGACTATCGGAAGATGCTGAAGATCAGGAGCTGGACACGGTGAGCGTCACACTGCTGGTTGCAGAATAAAACGAAGCGTGTTCTGCAGTCAGGGTGTGGTTTATATAGCCCAGGTAACGTAGTACCAGGGAAAGTAGTTCCAGGCCTGCCACACCCAAAACACTAGACCGCATGGCTTGGTTCTTAGAACTAGACTCTGTGGGTGCTTCCATGTTGGATCTAAAGACCCATGTACATAAGGGGGACCTAGTTTGAACAGCCCTTCCTTCCTACATATGAGCCTGGTGCCAAAGGCACCATGACTGGCTCCAGGAACCCTTTTGCAGTGGTTTTAAGGCCCTCAGGGTTCTGGTGGGAGCCTGCTTGTGGTACAATTTTTGCCCCCTCACAGTGGTCATTACACTTGTAGTTTCGTTCAACAAAATTAGGTTTTTCCATTCATTCATTACTTGCAAGGGTATGTTTAACTCCCTTAAAGCTTTAAATGGAGGGGCTATAAGAATTAGCTATTATAGAGGAAGACAGTTTAGTGAAAACAACATTTCTATACTCCTTTACACTGCACCCTTGGGATTGAGGAAGTTGTTTAGTTTGGTATACCAAAAATGATCTTTCTTTCGGTATTGTTTGCTCTTATTTTATAACCTTAGGGTTCACAACCCTTGATCTAATATGAGGTTTATAGACATTAAGATGACAATAAACCATGACCTCTTTAGGCACATTTTAAAGAATCGTCCTGTCAGAGGAAAAATACTGTGTCTCATCCCACGGAATCTTGTCGCCACACTGGGCCCTGTCTTCTCCCAGGTGATCTTCTCGCAGTACACCACCCCCAGGGTTGGGATCAGGAAGCATCTGCCTTCCTCTGGCCACCGGGATAGAGACTTTATGCATGGTTTCAGCGAGGGATCTGTAGGAATCTTCACAGGTGCCGCAAGTGTTGTCTGCAGTGGGATCCTTATTTATTACATTTGAAGGAGAGGTTGTAGCAGGAGCCAACTACAGAGTGACACTGTTTGTCAATCCCCCGAGTGCGGAAGTGTGGTGCCTAAAGTGTAGTGTGCAGTGGTCAGCCGGGGAAGCATTGAAGCCACAAAAGTGTGGTTGTAAGTATCCTCACTTTTTGACATCTTTGAAGAACACTGTTTAACACACTTCTGCCTCGTGAGACAAGCACTGTTCATCAGAAGTCTCAGCTTTTTCACCCCTTTCGCTCTACTTCTTCC
Source organism: Ambystoma mexicanum (assembly GCF_040938575.1). NCBI lineage: Eukaryota > Metazoa > Chordata > Amphibia > Caudata > Ambystomatidae > Ambystoma > Ambystoma mexicanum. The sequence goes on along the minus strand of NC_090934.1, from coordinate 1,099,406,088 downwards.
CTTGCATTGTCTTCAACACACTTGGTGGTCGGACACTATGTATAATCTAAGAAGCAAACCTGCTTCATCTCGATGTCAATCACTGGAGAATATTGTCTTGAATACTTATAATGCTCCCGCCTGCTCTAATGCCTCAGACAGTGTATTTGTTGCATTGTCCAGCTTACCATCTCCTCCGCATTCGAAAACATAATAATTGCTACTAAAATAGCATGTCTTTTTTCAAACAAAGATTGTTCTTCCGCCTCCAACATCCTTACCCCACCTTTCCCTCTTATGAGGAAAGAAAAACCATCCATAACTTCCAGCCACTCGCGCAGACATGAATAGCATTCCTTGTAGTGGGGCTCTGGTTCCTCTTTTATCTCCACTCAGTTTGTTGAGTTTACGGATATTTCTGCACCACAGTCTTTCAGAAACTAACGTGTCTGAGTGTCTGAGCAGGAAAGACTCTCCAGCTTTCCTGCAATGTTTCATGACGATCCCGTTGCCCTCTTACCACCGTTATCACTAGAGGATATCTCTCCCTTTCATATGCTCGAATCACTCCGTGGTTCTCTAAAATAAGGACCCAACACCTTCTCAGCTCTTAATTTTGTATTTTCAACTCTACTTAAACTATACAAGAAAATATTGTGTGAACTAAAGAGCCATACAACTACACTGGGTAATATTACCAATTATCTAAAAATGCAGTGTCAAAATCATCTTACATCTGAGCAACTTTCCATGGTACACAAACTAAGCCTTGACTATTCTGATTGTGTCATTGAGAACCAACCTGACTCTCCAAATATCATCTTGTTGTACGCCACGGATAGTGTGCTCAAAGAGCCTGCCCGAATGTACAATATGGCACCACCTGTTAATCAAGTGATTTGTCAATCTTCCAAGGTGAAAAAGCTAAGAACCGCCAAATCTCAAAATAAAAAACAAAAAAGTGTAAATCAAATTTGAATTCTCAAAGGAGATCATCAAGGAAATTTCTAATGAACTTAAGAGCCAAAGTTACAACTGCGCCCGATAATTTGAAACCAGGGATCCAGTTTCCATTGATGATCGAGAGCCCATTGTACAATAGGTAAAGAAAAAGTAAAAATCCAAAAGGAATAAATCTAAAGAGCGACCCATTCACTCCCCTCTGGCTGACCCTAATAAAATTACTTTATATTTTGATCAGCCTTCTTCTAATATGGATACAACTAATGTACTTACATCGGCAATGCAAGATCTCTCTACAAACTCTGTGGAAAACGCCAAGTCCTGATCCAGTGGCCACCACATTCCTAGCTGTAAAACATTCCTCCTCCTCTTCCATGACTTTTAAGTTGGGCAAGTTTCTGTCCTCCAGATCGCAGCAAACATCTTTGCGTGTTCTTCCCCTCAAATTGGGTTTGGAGTTTCTTCTTCTACACCAGTGCTATTGAACAGGGAAAATATTTTTGCTCTATTCTTTGAAATTCCCAGCTTTCGCGATTTAGCATCTCATGGCATTGTTGAGTTCATAGACAACTGTCGAAGTGATCTAATCTGCATGCACTTCAAATCCTGCATAATCATTGAATTGCTTTTGGAACAAACCAAATCACTCTTATCTTTAGGTTATGATCTCTTTACCAATTCCGATCGCAACCCACCATCTAATGTACACAAGTCAGCCCTTATTCCTACATAAATCTCTACATGCAGTCTCAACATTTCCTGTGATAAGTTCAGCAGATGGGAAGAGATTCTTCCACTTTGCATGGGATTCCTCGTTGGCACTCCCAACTGGACAGGACTGGTCTTGGTTATCATAACCTTACACTCCAATTGTCTGCTGACAGGACCTAGCACATGATCCCTTTAACCATGGGCAAGTGAAAATTCTCTCATAGAATACTCTCTCAAGAGATGTAAACTCCCTTTGTCTTAATCATGATGACAAGCTACACCCTGTGGCATGTTTCCCAGTATCAAGAAGCCATTACTTACGGAATGACAGGGTATTAGCTGGGCTAACCTCCTTGTCACCTGGGGACTATGCAAACGTAATGGTAATGTGGTGGGTGATAGCCACCAGTCCCCACCTGGCATAATGTATCAGGCTATATTTGGACTTCTTGCTTTTTATTTGCACAGTGTAAAGGCTTCTGTGTCACACTAACAACTCTGAGTGGCCACAACACACTTCAGGCCATTGTTGATCTCAGGCTTGTGCTGCAAGCTACCTCTGTGACTCTCAGTCTCTTTTTAGTCTCTTCTAAGGGTAATAGAAATTATATGAAATCTAAAGAACACCACACACTTCACTCAGATTATTAAGAATTATATTAACACACATGTTGATTCTGGGCAGTGGTCCTCTTTCAATCCTACAATCTTCCATAGATATATCAGAGAGGTAAAACCCCCTGTTTTTGCTTTGAAGTTCTCACCCCAGAGCAAAATTAAGCTCACTCTTCACTACGATACTGAAAGTTTAGACCGGAAAATAAATAATATCAGGTGGCTTAAACAAGCCAATCTCCCTGATTGCATCTATGCCTCCAAGAGAAAGGCACAAAGAAAACAGTACAAAAAACATTGACAATCCATAAAGCCATAATGCCCCAAGCAATACTAAAGATTCTGGCAACCCAACGATCTGCCGTTTATTGGCACTCAACAAATAAGACATATGCAATTCATGGCATTGCTCAACTAAACCCCATTAACAAATCCTTATGGGTTCAGCATTTTTATAAGGTCTATGGCCCCTCTTACATTAGTGATACCACTCTTTTTGACACAATTTCCACCAGACCATGGAATCTGCATTTTAACAAAGAGATCATTTACAAACTTATAATGAGAATTCCTGAGCCCCAGGACCAGACAGTAGCTAATACTTATATTAGGAGCTCACCGGAGGCCTTGGCGAAGATTCTTTTCTATCTGTTCAATTTCATAGTTGAAACCTGCACTTTTCCTCCGACTTGGTTGAAGGCATTCATTGTTCTTATCTTTAAGATAGGAAATAGAATGTTGCCCCTAAACTAACATCCCATCGCCCTATTGAACGCTAAATGCAAGCTCTTTGCTCCAGGAATATTGGGTGAATTAGAAAACTGGTTAGTAGCGTCTGTCCGCCTTCCCAAATTTCAAACTGGCTTAATGCCTCGAGTTAAAACTCAACTAAACAGTGGAATCCTATCATGTTTCCAACAACAGGTCTGGGCCAAACAGTCATTGACCTCTTTGTGGCTGCCGTTAATCTGACTGCATCTTTCGTTTTGGTGAAACGATCTCAACTTTGGGACAAATTGGCCTCTTAGGGTCTGCCCAGTGATTTACTAAACATTATAGTCCATCTTCACTCTATACAATGATTAAAGTTAGATTGAGTCACTTGTGTGCCTTGTTAGTTTCAATACAAATTTATTCAGGATTAAGGCACTTTTATTTTCTCACTCCCTGCCTTTTTAAACTCTGTATCTCTGATCTTAATGAAGCCTTCTTTACTTCATCCTGCTTTCCTTCAAAGATGTTGGGCCTCGTTATACGTATACTGGTATCTTGTAAGTGAATCCACCGAGATATCACCTAATGGAATTACTGTTACCACCACTTGGTCCGGCGGCATCACCGCCGGATTTGAGGTGTTGGTGGCTGTGTTAGTCCCCATTTAATTGGACTCCATAGGACTCCATGGCATGGGGGATTTCGGCAGAATAACCACAATGGTAATTCCGACGAAATTCGGCAGAAAGGTGGCAGATTTACCTCTAGCTGATAGCTGGAGATGAATCCTCCAACTTTCTGCCAAACTCATAGTTGGACGATGCAGTAATGCGGCCAGTATACAGTATTGCCACCACATTTTACCCACACTGCCTAACTTGTAATGATGCAGATTGTCTTTGTGTGTGCACTGGTTAGCATACATGGTTGATAATCATGTGGTTGACACCACCCGTATCGGTCTCCAAAGAGCCATTACCTTGTTAAAAACTTAATTAGGAACAAGCTTGAGTTAAAAATACCCAAAACATGTATTATACATTTTCCTGTAAAAGAAAACCCTCCTCCTTCACTTGACACCTTGAGGGTTCAGGACATGAACAAGTCAAACACGTTTGCTACCTAGGGCTTCAAATGTATGACAAATACAGTTGCAGATTATTTATTATACGCCTATCCGAGGAAGAAGGTGCTTCTATTAGCTGCACAAATGAAAGGCATTAGTCATAAAATGTTGTTTTTCCTTTACTCTGTTAATTAAATTCTGTAACGTAAAGTGATTCCTAGACTAATATGTAGCTTGGAACTATGAGACATGTCTGGGTGGCCATTCCTGGCGAAGCAAGGTTGAAGTCGGTTCTATGTCTTTCGAAATGTGTTTCTGCCTCAGTAATTCGTTTTGAACTGACTCTTAATTCCCTAAGATCATGAATACAATGGAACCTGCTGACATTATATGCTAAACTTTTGCCCCACCCAAAACGCACTTTGTAAAAGCCCTATATTTCTATAGGAGGTCTGGCAAGAACTCATGGTTGAACTAACTTACAGCTACCGACAATGTTCTTTTAGCTGACCTGAATGTAGACTCTTGGAATCTCATTGAGTGTCCCAATCAGGTCAAATAGAAATTGTGGGAGTTTTGATGCTCTGGCTAGTTACAAACTCTATAAACGATTATATCAAGGAGGAAAAACATTGAATTCTTTACCAGAATATGTATCTAAATGTCTATGTTTTTATCATAGAGAAACGTTTATGAAGGTTACGAAAAGCTGGACTGAGTAACTTAGTAAAATCAGGCAAATTCCACAACAAACCCGGTTAGTCGGAATCCTGGAGACATTTGCTGGGAGACTGTTCGGACACCTTTCAACGCTTTCTGCTTTCACTGGACCCTGTGGACTTCCGAACCACTGATTGGTTTTGGCGTAGAATCGCTTGAGGAAATCATATTCCACTGACCCCGCTAATGCCAAACTTATCAAAATAATATTTGAGAATGCTGTTTAGTGTTGATAGATGTAATGTTGCTAACCAGTTCTGTGATGAGATCTTGACACTTGCTATGTTTAAACTTGAGCTGTTTTTAGTATAATTACGTGTTACCATTTTTGACTTTTATTGTTTATTTTTGTGAAAGGTTTTTTCTTTTTTTAAACCAAAAAAATTAATAATAATAGAAAATGATTGTGGAACGGTTTGCCCAATGTCAGTCAGGCATGCCTCTTTCCATTAATTCACAATTTACAAAAGGTCCTTTCTGATCAGGTGGTATTAAAGTTTGCAAGATGACGCCAGTTTCCTCTTGGCATTCCAACCATTGTTCAGTTGCTTTTCTGGTGCATGCAAACGATTAGCGTTCACGTTTCGGAGAGGAGGCACAAAGGGAACAACTGCTACAATCTTAGCTTGCAGCTGAGGCCGATTTGGGCACTCAAACTTCCAATGTCCTTACTGTTTACAGTTGTTTCACACTGTATTTCATGTTGCAAACCCATTTGAATTACTCTGTGAGTCAGGGGCACCGCCCCCTCAACCTTTTCCCCTGTCGTCAGGTTCGCCACTGGCCCACTGCCATCCATATAAACACTGGCTGTCCCCTCCCTTGTGCCTCCTGCAAATTCTGCAATTGAAGTGCCTTTTCTTTTGCGCCTGACAAGAAACTCAATGATTTGGCATGGAAACTGTGATGGGCTTGCCCGTGCCTCGGGCTGCCCCGTACTAACACACACGCATGCACACAATCACTGAGCCGACTGCACATACGTCTATACTTTCCAAGGTCCTGGCGGCAACTGCCGCATGGACCGTCTTTATTACAGCTGCCCATGCGCGGGCCACAACGAGGCTCGCGCATGCACGTCTACAACTCAAGACGTCACATCCCTCCTTTTCTTTAAACAGAAAAACAACTTACAACATCAATAAAACATGACAACCTTAACTGGGCCCAACGGGGCGCTGACCTGACTGAGGTGCCGGCTCAGTCTCCTGAGTCCAGGACGTAGTCCTTGAGACGAACCGGCAGTCAGCGACCTTGTCGCATGGGATATCGGCTGCTGATCCTGGGGGTCGGCAGCGGGATGTCCATCGGTGGCCTTATGTCCTCTGGTGGATCTACCTCTGGGCCGTCTACCACAGGCTCGGGCGGGGACGCCCCTTCCTGCGCTTCATCATGATGACGAACGTCCACCTTCTTGAAGAAGGACCAGTTGCGGGTGACGGTCCCTTTTTCATTCGCCGTGGTGACCATGGTTCCCTTGACGTGAGTGACAGTCCACGATTGGGGCTCATAGGGGAGTGACAGCTTCCCTTCCGGTTGACGATTCAGCATGAGCACTGCGTTACCCACGGCAACCTAATTTTCTTGCAGACCTCTCCTCACGCTCTCTTTCTCGTTGCGTGCCTCTCTCCTCTTTCTCGGACTCTGTTGTTGTCGATGACCCCTGGCTCACGGCCCTCAATTTCAGGGAGAAGGCTTCTCAGGCAGCGTCCAAACAGAGCCTCTGCCGGAGCAACTCCGGTCAACTGATTGGGTGTGGTACGATATTCCCGAAGAAATTCAACCAGTTTCTTTTTCAGGTCACCCCCTTCATGGGCCGATATTCTGAACACCTTGTTCAGGGTCCTCATGTGTCTTTCGGCTTCTCCATTAGCCCTGGGCCATAGCGGCGATACCTTGCGGTGATGGATCCCTTTTTCTTTCCTATACTGTGCAAACTGGTTCCCCATGAACGGCGGGCCATTGTCCGAGCATAGGATCTCCGGGAAATCATGGGTGGAAAACATCTTGTCCAGGGCCGTGATGGTGTGTTCGCTTGCTGTTGATTCTACGACTTCCACCTCGGGATACCATGACCATTGGTCAACCACCGCTAGAAAGTACATGCCCCTCCCGGTCGATCCAAAATCAGCATGGACGGTGCCCCACGGGCTCTCACTTCTTTCCATGGCACTGATGGGTGGTGCTTTCTCAATGGGACTTGTTGCTTGGCACGACAGGCACCTCCTCACATGTAGTTCCATTAGGCTTTCCAGGTCCGGGAACCACACTTTGGGTCTTAGCCGCACCTTGGTTTTCGCGACCCCCTGGTGACCCGTGTGCGCCAGCTCCAGAACTCAAGCTCTCAGCGACTGCCGTCCCCGCAGCAACAGTCCATCGTCCGATATCGAGAGTTCATCCCTCACCCTCCAACGCGCCTTGAGGTCCCACCGGCCCCTGACGTCCCGCCTGGTGTTATTCTGTAGTACCTCCTTCCAGTCCCCACTTCTTATCGCGGCCTGTACGATCTGGAACACTTCATCGAATGATGATTCTTCCACCACAACTTCTCTGGACAGAGCCATCGGCGTAGCGCATTCCTCAATGTTATGGACGAACACCTGGCACTCAACAAGCTCCTGAGATCCCTGCGTTCTCTCATAGTTTGGGTGCCGAGACAGGAAGTCCGCCAGATTGTTCGTCCCCGGCCTGTACACAAGCTTGACCCCATACTCGATGAGTGCCAACATCCAGCGCTCGATCTGCGGGGGAGGCTTTGAAGATACACCCGCCAGACTGGGCAGAAGCGGTTTGTGGTCCGTCAGAACCGTCACGGGTTTCCCTAGTATGTACAGACAAAAATGCCGGCAGCCCCATAGGATGGCCAACGCCTCCCTCTCAATCTGCGAATAGCGCCTCTCGGTGTCTGTGAGGGCCTTGCTCGCATATGGTGTCTGACTGCATGAGAACAGTCCCCAGTCCCACGGGCTGGCGTCAACGACGATCTCGGACTCGGCGGTGGGATCAAAATACGCCATTGTTCTGAGAGAGCACGCTTGATCTCCATGAAGGCATCCTGTTCTCTCTTCTCCCACACCCATGTGGCGTCATTTTTTGTCAATGCTCGTAGAAGTTCGGATAGGGACGCTAGACCTTTGATAAAACGCCCACAGTAATTAACCATCCCCAAGAAACTCTGCACCTCCATGGGGGATTGGGGCGCCGCGGCCTCACGGATGTCCTTGATTTTTTCGGGGGTCTGGCAAGACACTATTGGCATGGAAAATGAATCCAAAGGATCCAATACGATCCTTGAAAAATTTGCATTTCCCCTTCTGTAAAGGGAGGCCCAGATCTCTCAGCCTCTGCAACATCAATTCCAGTCTCTTCACATGCTCGGCCTGGGATTCGGCAAAGACCAGAATGTCATCACTCATATTGAGAACTCCTTTGAGGCTGGCCAACGCTCCCCTGATTGCATTTTGAAAGACCTCCGCCCCAGACGAAATGCCAAAACTCAAGCGTTTAAATTGATAGAGGCCTTCATGGGTAGTAAAAGTTGTAATGTATCTCGAGTCTGGGTGGAGCTATAGCTGGTGATACCCTTGCCCCTTGCAGCTCTCCCACAATGTCATCCAACGTGGGTTTAATGTGCCTCTCCCGTTTGATGGCGGCATTCGGGAGAAGCATGTCCACGCAGATGCAGACGGCACCTGGCTGTTTGGGCTTGGGCGCCACCACAATAGGCGATACCCAGGGCATTGGCCCCTCAACCCTTTCAATGATGTCCATTTCCACGAGCAATTGCAGTTCCTTCCCGACCTGCACCCTAAAATGGAACGGAATTCGTCAATGCTTTAGGGCGGTGGGCCCAATAGTGTCGTCGATGTGCAATCGCACTAGGGGAGCCTTCAATTAGCCCACCCCTAGAAAGATACTGGAGAACCTGCCTAGGAGCCGGTCTGTGTCCGCCTGATATACTTTGAGGGTAAAATGCACAAGGTCCAGTGCCTCCGACGCAGCACAGTTTAGGAGTGAGTGGGGGCTGACGTCAGTGACGAAAAATCTTGCTTTCATGGTTTTGCCCCCCCTAGTCACCGGTGCCACAAACACACCTTGAATGGGCAGCGGTGTGTCACCACCAAAAGTAAATATCTTGGCTTTGGACATATCCAATGGGGGCGGCCCAGGGATGGGTTTGTAGTGGTCAGTGGCAAGTACACACACAGAGGCGCCAGTGTCAATCAGAACTTGGGTGGGGGTACCCTGAATGTCCACGATGCACGTCAGTTGACGCCTTTTCTTTACCCCTGTTGCAAGATTGGAAATGAAAAAGATCTCTTCTTCCTCCTCTTCTTCCTCAGCGATGTTGAGTCTTTGAGTGTCCTGCTGCAGCATGGCGATGCTGCGTTGTCTCCGAAACCCACCTCCACTTGCCCTTGCTGGCCCCCGGTGCGTGGTCACTTGGGTGGCTGCGCGACACATTCGGGCATAGTGACCAGGATTGTTGCACCTTCCACATACTCTCGTCTTGGCCGGACAGTCCTCGGAGTGGGGCAAATCATACCCACAGTATTGACATATGGCCGCATTCCCCTGCGCTTCTGGCTCCATCGTGATTTAGACGGGGCCTGTCTCCCCACTGCAAACGCTTCTTTACATTTGCCTGGGCGCACAGCTGCATCCATCTTTGCACCCCTCGTCTCGGCAAGCTCATACACCCGGCCACTGTCCAATATTTGGGCTAGAGTCATACCTGGTTCCTGCAGAATCTGCCTGCGAAGCTTGCCAGCGCTGCACCCTTGTATTAATTGACTGCGGATCATGTTGTACTCATTGACCCACCTGCAGGTGCTTGCCATCTGTCGCAGACGTGCGTAAAACTTGTCGAGAGATTCGACCTCATGCTGCTTCTCTCCGCAAAAGAGGAACCTCTCGAAGTCAACATTAGGTAACGGAATGAAATAGTTCTGGAGCGCCGTTTTGACGGCCGCATACGTCACCACCTGCAAGTTCAGGGACTCATAAATGCGTAGAACGTCTATGCCTGCTGAATATAGTAGAGTGGCCCTTTTCGCATCGTCATCGGTCTCTCCGTTGGCTGTGAAATACATATCTAACTTCTTGATCCACAAGAGCCATTTCGGGCCAAATTTCGAGGGTGGGCCGGAGATGTCAAACTCTTGCATTGGGAGCAGAAAGCCCTGTTGCCGACACCTCACTTTGGGTGGCGCAGTTGCTTCTTCGTCGCTGTCTGCCATGTTTTCACAGGCTGCACAAGCACCTCCCTCTGTCTTGGAGGGTGCAAACCTGACTTTACACGGACATACACATACCTTGAAAAATGTCCTGGTGTGCCTCAGCCAGGGGAGTTGCTAGGTCTGGAAAAGACCCGGGACTAGGCTGATGTCAGAACTGTTGGGACTGGGGGCTAGCTAGTCTTTTGGCTGTAGCTCCTGAGATTCTATCCTGGGCTACAACCAAAAGCCCAGGGGCTATAGCCCCCTGAGCCCCCCCCTAGCAACGCCTCTGGACTCAGCATTGGCACCTGCCACAAGCACAAGAACGTGGTCTGAAGAGACTCTTCAGCTCTCCACCGTGAAGAGCCCCCACCTTCCTGGTAGTTTCTGTGGTCCTCCTTGGTGGAGAACCACAGGGGTTCCAAAAATTGACGATTTGGATGTTCTTCAACACGTGGGCTGCGCACGAGCACCTGTCCGGCCGCTACTGTCTCACGCGTATAAATTGCAAATGACTCGTGTCGGGTCCGTGGCATGTTCGAGGAAGAAATGTACCATTGACACGCTCGCGTATGCCGGAATATCCCCCTTTTCACACCCGTCCTCATCTCCAATATGAAGGGCTTGCCCGTGCCTCGGGCCGCCCCGTACTAACACACACGCATGCACACAATCACTGAGCCGACTGCACGTACGTCTATGCTTTCCAAGGTCCCGGCGGCAAATGCAGCACGGACCGTCTTTATTACAACCGCCCATGCGTGGGCCACAACGAGGCTCGCGCATGCGCATCTACAACTCAAGACGTCACAGAAACAAGCCCCGAACATATGCTTTTAGTTTAAGCTGAGATTGGGCAACAACACTTGTAGAAAAGCACCCGCTCTGGTTTTCTGAGCAGTCTCTGCAGGTTTATTTATACCAGACTGGCAACAACATTTAAGCAATCCAAATTATCTGCAGGGCAATCATCTTTCTTTTGCCTACAGTTACTAATTTTGGCCCACTCGCTCTTCCGTGGGCAGATTGTGGCAGTCTTCTGTGTCGATGCACCTGTAGCCTGAACCAATTCAGCACCATACCCCATATCCTTAGTGGGCCAGCCTCTCGAGTCTCTCGAGTCAAATGCTGGCTATCTCTACAGGCATAGTCACTCTTAAGAGCTGATTCATATCAGCAGATTAATGAATATATCACTGTATCACAGTCCTCAGCTTCTCAGTAAACTGTTCTAGTTCATCTCTCACATTAGGAAATCCCTTACATAAATTCCTCAAATCCCCAGGTGACCATGGCGCCTGAATCATTTCTAAGCTACCAGCCCCATCAACCCCCACTCCTAGTAACTAGCTCAGTGGGGCCAGTGGTCAAAGTGTATGAAAAGAAGTAGTGGAACTATGTTTCCTGCTGGCCTGTCCCCGCTCTCCACAAACCCCATCGCCACGCCCCTTCCCACGCGCCATACAAACCCTTAAGCAAATGCGCTTGCTGTTTAGGGGAACATTCAGTGCAGTGCAAGTTTCAACTTCTTCCGACACTTTTATTTTAAAATAAAACCATTCCGGAACAGTTTATTTGTGCGGAGTGTGTGGCAGTGTTCCTTGTGTTCTGGTCTCTGGGCTTTGCAACGGCATTGTGTACGGAGGAATTTTTCACTTTCCATTGAAGGAACAGACTGCTGATAAACCCACCCTTGGACACCAGGTGTCGCAGAGTGTGTGGGAGTGTTCCTTGTGTTCTGGTATCTGGGCTTTGCAAAGGCAGTGTACGGAGGAACTTTTCACTTTCCATTGAAGGAAAAGACTGCTATAAACTCACCCCCGGACGCGGAGCATCGCAGAGTGTGTGGGAGTGTTCCTTGTGTTCACTGCGGGACTGTGAAAGTTAATCAGAGGATAGTGACGATCTAGTTCAACCATGGACTTCGTGCCTTCTCAACACACTGCCGACCGTCATGAGAAAAGAAGATTACAAGCTCCATTGATGTAGGCGCAGCGCTGCGGTCAATTGAAATCGGCAATTACAGCAAACCTGCCCACGACCAGACTCATACTCAAGTAAATGTTACACCGCGAACATTGACACTTGTCCCTATAACTAAAGATCCCACGTCTGTTGACACAACTAGAGCTGCTCTGAGCGTACAGCCCGATGAGTGTGGTTTTGCCGGTAGACAAGTCTCGGAAGGATTTAGTTGTTGTATAGACGTAGTCACCAACACCGTGCGAGATGACGATGCTTGTTCCGAGCAGCCACGTACTGATACTCTACCGTGCGGCTCCTCATGGTGTGGGGTCGCTGAGGGATCGAGTAGTGCTGCCTGGGTTCTATCTGACTGTAGCTGGGAAATGTTGCCCCATGGCAGAAAAATGAGAATACTGGACCTTGCCTGACCAGATGATACGTGAAGCACAGGAAAAAAAATTGCATTCTTAACGAGGTGGCGTGTAGAACTCTACTCACCTCACAAATCGGTCTTGCATCGGTTCATAAAGGAAACAAACAATTCGAACAGAAAGAGGTTGTCTCTATCGCCATCCCTCCATTGAGAGTTCTAGCATGGCAACTCGTGGAGTGGCAGAAAACAAGTTTTACAGTGAGTGAGACGAAGAATCCTCTCAGACATGCTGAAGCTGGTAAGGTGCCAAGGCTCGACAGCAAACAACACGAAGATGCAACCGTAAACAGTGAACTGCTTCCTCAAAACATTCAAGATGAAGTATTTGTTGTCCGTAGCATATTCAAGCCAGCGACACCCAATGCAGAAAATTCAAGCTATTGGGTGAAAGGTGGAGAACCCGAGAAGGGTACAGAATGACGGAATTCCCTAGCGGTCGCCAATCAACTATTGAAGAACTTGATGGAAATTAATGCGTCCTTGGCAGCAAATCAAACTGCCAATGCAACAGCGAGCAAATCCAGAACGCGACAGGCAGAGGTAAATAGCATGGCAAACCGGAATAGTGGCAACAAAGAATTAGAGTGCACATTACAACCTGGACAGCGTGCGTCAGTTGGATTTAGCCAACCATGTAACCCCCAAAAGTGAAGAAGACTGGACTCAAGTCCTAGCCTGTTTTTTACATGCTCTCAAAAAAGAAACAGCCAAGATGCGCCGTTTCAGTCCAAAGACATCCACCCTGAGCTGAGCTCGACTACAAAAATTAAACCAACACGGACTGTTACCGATAGCGACTCAGATGAGTCAGCTGGAGAGACAACCACAGACTCCTCGTTTGTGGAAAGAGACTTTCCAAAAATAAGAAGAGCAGCCCCTAAACCAAGCAGTTATCACAAATCAGCTCCTCCGAAAGACCGAGTGGTTTGTTTTGAGTTGGTGGAGCAAGTGATAAACGAACTACGACCAAACATAATCTCAGCTTTGACCATTACGGTGGCTCCTCTCATAAACTTATTTGAGCAATTAAATGAAACCTGCAAGGACCAAAACACGCTGATGGAGCTAGTAAACACTAAAATAATAAACATTGAATCTGTAATACAGGAAATGAAGCAACAAGAAATTAACAACACGAAGAAAAATGATGTGTCAAATATACTGTTGAGAGACCAACTGAGAAACAACTCTGAGGATAAGCGCCTATTGGCTGACGTAGCTAGAGAAGCCTTACTGATCTTAAAAAAACAACAACTCAGAGGAGATGTACAAGATCAAGAGTATGTTTTTTTTTTTTTCAAACTTATTTTTATTGTTTTAAACATAACAAGTCATGCAGAAGTTAAGATTATTACATGTTTGCCAGCTTGTTAGAACATATAATTAGGAGAACAGTACTTTGCGTGCTTTAGTCTTAGCTAGTCTTGCGTTCTCTTCAATAATAAAAAAAAATAAAAGTAATAACTACAACAGGGTGGGGGGGAGGATGGGTGGGAGCAACGGACAAGGAGCAGTTTTCACAAGGAGCTGTTTTCACATAAGAACAGATTACTGTCTATTTCGACAAGGAGACAATTTCAAGGGTTCGAGGTGACACTTTCACTCGATTTCGGCAGGGTACTTTAGCGCCGGATCTTCCAAGTAGGGGGAAATCGATTGATCGTTCGTGGCACTTCAGAGGACTGGAAGAACTCAGCTGTTGCCTGTCCGGCTTGGGGTTGTGCGTTCTTTTTCAGTCTTGGGTTTCCATCCAGCGTAAGTTAGGTGGCTGCCTCGCCACCCCAGGGAATTGCTGCCCATAGTCCAGAAAGGGCGCCCATGTGCGTTCAAATTTGGGTTTATTGCCTGACCTGATGGCTGTGACTTTCTCTGCTGCGATTTTTTCCCAGCATTTGGACCACCACATCTGTGTGGACGGACCCTCTGGGTTTTTCCAGAGTCTGGCGATGGTAATTTTGGCAGCTGTCAGGAGATGGGAGCATAGGTCCATCAGATTGCCGGTTAGGGGGAATTGGCCTTCTCCTGTCGTCCCCAGTAGCACAATCCCTGGATCCCAGGGGATGTTGAGTCCGGTGATTGTTTTGATTTGTTCCAGGATGTTTTTCCAAAATAGGGTGGCTTTAGGGCATGACCAGAAGAGGTGGAATAGGGTTCCGCGGTCCGGGCATCCCCTCCAGCATTGCGCTGATGATAGCCGGGTTACATTTGTTAAGGATTGTCAGGGTTCTGTACCATCTGTAGCAAACTTTAAACGCACTTTCTTTGTTCGTCACACATTTTGAGCTTTTCAGTGCACGGGACCAGATGTGTTGCCATTCCTCCGGTTCAATTGGTCTCCCGATGTCCTCTTCCCATTTCACCATATATGGCTCTTTTTTTGTGGGATCTGTTCTATCTAGTATTTTGTACAGGGCGGATATTTTCCCCTTAGGGTGGGTTGTCGAGAGGGTGTGTTCCAATGCCGTTAGCTCCCTGCTGCCTAGTTTCCTGTCCTGAGGGTGCGATAGCCAGTTCCTCAGCTGGGAATAGCGGAACCTTTCTGTTTCCTGGATCTTGAACTTTGCTTTACACTCTTCGAAGTTCAAAGGGAGGCCGTTCTCGAAGAAATCGGAGATAGTTTCTAAGCCGCCGGCTCGCCACTCCGTGAACTGATTTGGTGTAATTCCGGGGGAGAAGTCAGGATTGTTCCAAAGTTGGCGTGAGTGGACCCATTGTGCTCCTGCATTTCCACCGGCATGCAGCCGCTTTCCAGCTGGCGACTGTGTTTCTTGTTGCTGGTAGGGGGCCCAGGTCCCGAGCCCCTTTGGGCTCCCTGGAGTGGGGCAAGGATTCTAGTGGGGTCTGGCACCAATCTTCCTCCAGTTTTAGCCACCGGGGTCGGTTGGTTGGAAGCTTCCAGGCAAAGGCCGGGGCCAGTTGGGCCGCGAGGCAGTACCTTGACACGTCTGGGACCCCTAGGCCACCCAGGGTGGTACTTCGGAGCATGATGCGTTTTGGGATACGGGATTTCTTTCCTTCCCAGACTAGATTCAGCACCTCTCCTTGCAGTTTTTGCAGGGCCTTTGCCCGGATCGACACCGGCAGGGCTTTGGCATAGTATAGCAACCGTGGCGTGAGGTTCATTTTTATCGCAGTAGTTCGGCCGAACTAGGAGATTTCCTGTTTTTTCCAGCGGTTGATGTCATTTCTTAGATCTCTGAAGAATGCCGGGAAGTTGGTCTTATACAGCTTCTCAGTTTTATTGGGTATATGCACCCCTAGATAGTTGAAGCTGCTTCCTGCCCAGGGGATTTGGAACGCCTCTTCGAGATGAGCTTTGGTCTTTCTTGGGATGTTTATGCCCAGTGCGACAGATTTGGTGATGTTTATTGTGAATCCCGATGCTACTCGGAATTCTTCGAGCGTTTGCCATAAGGCTCTTATTGACTCTTCTGGTCTAGTGAGTGTGAGGAGCACATCGTCCGCGTATAGCGCAATTTTGTAGGATTCTTTTTTAAACGTTAGGCCGGATATCGATGCATTTCGGCGGACCCTTTCAGCGAATGGTTCCATAGATAGGGCAAATATAAGTGGGGAGAGAGGACATCCCTGTCTCGTGCCTCTAGTTATGTTTATTCTACTGGATTTGGCCCCGTTGAGGCAAGATTTGTAGAGGGTCTTTGGTAGATGGCCAGGACCCACTTTGCGAAATTCGGGCCAAAGCCAAAGTGCTCTAGAATGTTCCCAACATAGCCCCAGTCGAGCATGTCGAAAGCTTTGTGAGCGTCTAAGGAGAGAACTGCCAGCTTTGTGCCCAGTCTGTTCGCTGATTCAATGATGTTGATGGTTCTGCAGATGTTGTCTTGGGTACCCCGGCCCGGGATGAATCCTGTCTGGTCCGGGTGGATGAGCTCTGGGAGAAAGGGGGACAGCCGGTTTGCTAAGATTTTTGCAAATATTTTCGCATCGTTGTTTAGGAGCGTTATGGGCCTGTACGATTCACATTGTGTTCGGTCTTTTCCTGGTTTAGGGATCAGCACTGTTATTGACTCGTTCATAGAAGGGGACGTGGAACCAGTGGACAGGAATGAATTGAATAGATTTGCCAACTGTGGGGCTAGCAGTGAGCAAATTTTTTGTAAAATTTTGCCGATAACCCGTCCGGGCCAGGTGTTGTGTTCTTCAGGTGCAGATCGTTTCGCTAACTTCCTCCTCTGAGATAGGGCCCTCTAAATCCGCTAGGGATGGAGGTGGCTGTTTCTTTGGCATTAAGGTCAAGAATTGGGTGATGGCTGAAGTGGCTGTCGGGGGCCCTGCCATGATTTTTTCGTGGTGTTGCACCATTAACACGAGTTTTTCGGGGTCCAGGTGGTGTAAGGAGCCGTTCCTGTCCTGCAGGGATTGGATGTGGTTCCTGGTCTGAAGCTTTTTCAGTTTGTGTGCTAGGTGCCTGTTCGCTTTGTTACTGTTCAGGTAATAGTATTGTTTGGTATAAGTTAATGCTTTAGCGGCCCGGTCCGCCAGGTGGATCTCGAGCTCTCTTTTAGTTCTTTTAAGTTCTTGGTGCGTTGTTTTCCTGTAACAGGCCTTGAGTTTGTTTTCCAAGGCTGTGAGTCTTTGCTCGAGCTTTTGTTGCTTCAGTAGGTTTTGGCGCTTGAGTCTGGCTGTCAGATCCATTGCGACCCCTCGAATCACCGGTTTCATGGCATCCCACAACATTACTGTTGAGGAGTCGGGGGTTGTGTTCTCGGAGAAGTAATTCCGAATCGCCTCAGTGAGATCCGAGCTAGCCGTTATATCGGTAAGGATGTAATCTTGCAGTTCCCATTGCCGCTGGTTAGGTTCCGGGGCCCCGTGGATAGACACCACCATCGTGACTGGAGCATGGTCCGATATTGCAATTGGTCCGATTTGAATCTTCGCCACGCAGGAGGCCAAGTTGTTCGTGGCAAGCAAGAGGTCGATCCGTGAGTAGCCTTTATGCACGTGCGAAAAGAAGGTGTAGTCCCTTTCTCCTTGGTTGTGGAATCTCTATATGTCTATTGTCTCGGTTTCCCGCAAGAATTTCGCCAGGGCGAGGGATTTGCAGAAGTCCTCCCTTGAGGCTGGAAGCGACTTATCCATCGTCGGATCCGGGGGGAGATTGAAGTCCCCTCCAATTATTAAGCAGCCCGCTGCGAAGGACGTGATGGTTGGAAGAAGGTTGTGAAGGAATTGGTCTTGTTCTTTGTTTGGCGCATAAATGGCCACCAAGGTGATCGGTAGCTCAACTAGGAGGCCTTTCAAAAGTAGAAATCTGCCCTCGGGGTCCCTTTTGATGGTGATCTGTGTTAGTGGGAGGTCTCTTTTTAGTAGGATAGCTATGCCTCTCTTTTTCTGTGTGGCTGAAGCAAAGTAGCGTTTCGGGTAGCGCCAAAACCTTAGTCGGCTCTCGTCGTCCGCGATGAGGTGGGTTTCCTGAATGCAGACAATGTCGGCTGCTAGTTGGTCTAGTTTGTGTTCCACTGCTTTCCGCTTTCTAGGTGCATTAAGCCCCTGCACGTTCCAGGTTGTAATAGTTAGGGTTTTGTCTAGCGACCCCATCTTTTGGATTTCACGTAGATCGGTTCAGATTGTTCCTTGAAGCTCTCTTGTTCCTTGTTTTTGCGTGACGAAATTCTCCGTCCTTCCATCTTTATGTCATGATGCCTACCTCCAAGGAGCCAGGTCTGACCCAGCAACCCCAGAGGCAGGCATCATTTCCCCCAGGGGAGTGCCAGCAGGCCCAAGCTGGGGCCCTTTGGACGCAGTCCTGGCGCCTTAGGCGCCAGGCTCATGTTGGACCCCTGTCCTGGCGCCTTAGGCGCCAGGCTCATAAAGCTAGACATGTGTTCAAGTGTTTTAATGTGCACTTACCTGATGCAGACCATGCTTCTACATCCAGGCCCTCTTGAGGCCTGAATGGAACTACTTTACCTGTGGGACTACTTTCCACCCGGGTCTGGTTGGAGAAGGATACATACCTGATCGGTGGAAGGATACACACTGGGAACTTCTCCCAAAGCTATTTAAACCACACCCGATCAGCAACTCACGCTTCGCGTTGTTCTGCTCCTCGCAGCTGGACGCTCACCGTGTCAGCTCCTGCATCTGGACCTCAGCCACGCCTGTCAGTATCCTGGGTCACCTGCAAAGGGAGACAAAAGACCTTACCTGCTAAATCAGCACCACGGAGACATCACACCGACGATCCTGAAAAGGAAGACATCATTTTTAAAAGCATTTCGCTACGATCGCTGCAGCGCTGCATTTCATTTTACTCATCTATCCTGGACGCCTCCATCTTCAGCAGCGATCATCCGGATCCACAGCCACTTCCCTGAGCCTAGAGAGAAAAAGACAAGAACAAGGTGAGAGAAGGAAAGGAATAGGAAAAGCTCAGTTTCCTTCTAAGACTTACCTGTTGGGTCATTCCCATTTCATTTCGGGTCTTGCCGCTTCCAGGCATTTTCCGGACCCCGGCCCCTATGGGGAAAAAAGACAAAGACATTGAATGAGCGAATGCAAAGACATTACCCGAGCGCTCATCCAGAACTTACCTGTCATTTACTGGAACTGCACGTTTCACTTCGGGTCGGCGCCATATCTCCGGCATTCCGAACCCCGGCCCCTAAGGGGAAAAAGACATAAGCATTAGCGCTTGCTGCAACAAGACAATGAACATTATTATTAAGCTTGGACTTTTGAACTTGCAGCAGAACTTTTACAGCGCCTTACCTGAATAGTCAAGCTTACCTGAACTCCCATCAATCCTCAATCCAGTGAAGTAACTGGGTTTCAACGCGCCCCTGCATCAGAAGCAGGATGGAGAGCTCATCCTTCCTGACCCTAAGGTGAGACTTCACGGGGAATGGTGGAAGGGTATTGTGGAGGGTTGGAGGAGAGTGGGAGGCTTGAGCATAACTCAGTCAGTAGGTAATACTCCCTTTTCACGCACAGGGGAATATTCCTGCGAGCCAGAGAAGCCTGAGTAGAGGGGCCCTTCCTGTCCATCTTCAGGGTCCTGCGCTTCACCATTGAAGAAGCACCAGCACTCGAAGCCAGACCTGCGCCTCCGTGGGAATCAGGTGAGCGTTACACTTTATGATGCTTTCCTCTGCACCTCGTCCCCCCCGTCTCCCCACCCCCCACCCATCCAACCATAACAAGGTTTCCGGGCCAGCCTTCAACCAACGGGGCATACGGCCGGACCGGTGTGTAAACTCAGCATGGAGGCAAACTTTTCCTCTTCCTTTGGCCAGTAAATGTTCAGAATAAGCTTAACTGATTTGAGTGATAAAGGCATCTTGAGGTAGCTCGGCCCTACCCAGCGGGGGAGCAGAAAGCTCGGCCAGGGTGGAGCTTGTGTTTTCAATGTTCTAGGCTGCCCCTTCAGCGGGTGTTGTCCCTTTTGGGCTTGCCCGCAGGACCACGGGGTCTATGGCGGCTAGGCACCTTAGTCCAGGCTCTGGTGGATTCCCCACGGGTTCTTCCGGGGGCCTCGGCAACTTCAGGGAGGGCCCCCTCTTCACTTTCCGGATTCATGAACCTCTCGGCTTCTCTGGGGGAAGGGATAGACCAAGACCTACCCTCCCAGGTGAAGAGTAAAGAGGTGGGAAAGCCCCAGCGGTATGTTGTTTTCCGTTCACGCAGCCACTCGGCTAGTGGCTTAAGGGCCTTTCTTTTCGCGAGGGTGGTCGCAGCTAGGTCCTGGTATAGGGATATTTCGGCATCCCGGAAGAGAATTCGGGCAGAACTTCTGGCTTCCTGCATAATTTCTTCCTTTACTTTATAGAAGTGGATTCTTGCTAAGACATCCGGCGCAACATTTGCGTTTTGTCTGACTCTAACTCTGTGGACCCTGTCCAGTTCCAAAGGAGCTCCATCTGGGAGCATTATGATGAAGCAAAATAAGTCGTTGACATAGGAATTGAGCTCCTCGTCGGAGGCCGAACTCGGGATTCCCCTCAAGCGACTATTGTTGCGTCTGGACCTATTTTCAGCCTCTTCTTGTTTGTTCTCAAGGGACTCATATCTAGCCTCCAGAGCGGAGAGTCTATCAGCCCCATCCCCGATCTCAAAGTTCTGTTCGCACAGGGTGGTTTCTATTTCTGTTGTTCTGGTTTCAATCTCGCCCACTCTCCTATCCAGGGACGCAATTCTGTCTTTTAGTTCCTCTGTCCCTTTCTGGTATTCCTTGGTTATGGCGGAGAGGAGCTCCTGTAGGTCGGCTTTGGTCACCGCTTGGGCTGCAGACCCCCCGTTGGGTTCTTGAGTGGCCCCCACCACGTCACTGTGTTCTCCTTTCTTGTTCTTTTCTCCCATGTTAGTGGACAGCAGTGTCGCAATGTCTGTCTGTTTGGTTACTTTCAGATTTCTGGACATTACTTCTGTGGACTACGCCGGGGCCCGACCCGCCCAGGGGTAGAATGTCTGTTATAGAGCACCTGGTCCCCTCTTAGGGCCCCCTTTCAACCTTTCTACACGCCAGACGGGCCGCTGTGGAGTCTTTGCTGGAGACCTCGTTGCATACGGGGCTACTCGGTTCTTTTCAGATCTCAAAGTTCGGGTGAAGTGACTCCGAACCGTCGGTTGCTCTCCTGGCCTATTGGTGTCTCCCGGGGAAGAAGGGGAACCCCCCCGGGGCCGGGAGCGCCGATACTAGGGACCAGGCGCGGCCTCCGCTGCCAATTCAAGTCCCAGGTCCACTCCCCGGAGGGACCACGTCTGTGCGGCTGGTTTGGTCACCCCACTGGGCCCTGGGGCGCGAGGATAGGCCTGAGGGGCCAGGAAACTCCCACAGTTTGCGGCAGGTGCCGCCTTACCTTCCCCCCAGGAGCAGTCTCCAGGATCCACACCCCCGGGAAGCCGGCGGACTGGGCCCTCCCAGATCGCAGGGGTTGTCGGGGGGGGACGAGGATCTTCCCGCCCCGACCCCACCGGGCCGTCAGGTGGGGGGGAATTCACTCCCGCCGAGGGGGGGCCGCCTTCAGCCTCTTTTCCACTGTTCAGGGCTGCGCTTGATGGGGGCGGCTGGACTCCCCGCCTGCTGAGTTGCTCCGTCAAGGGGGTGAGGCCCGTGCCGCCGGAACCGCTGGTAGTTGTTGATATGCTCCCCCCCCTCCCATCGGAGGACACTTCGCTGTAGCTGCTGGTTTGGGGCGGAAGAAGTGCCGGCAAGCTGCCGGAGGAAGGCCGGGTCCCGCGCCCTCCGCTGGTGATTGCTGGAGAGGGTCACGGAGTCCGTCCGAGGACGTTGTAGAGTGCTGCCGGCACCCTAGTTGCCCGCTGCCTCTCCGGTGTTCCTCGCGGCGGCCGACAATTGCAGAAGGGTAGGGGCGGGCACGGGCCCAACTGTTCAGGGGCGGCGGGAGCGGGAGATCTGGGTCCGCTTTGGCGGCGGTTCTCTCGGGTCGGAGAGGGGGAGGCTTCAGCTCGCTTCAGGATTCAGCGGATGAAAACGGAGCTCGGCACAGGCCCCCCGTTCATCGCCGCTCCCCCGACAGTCCCCCGAGAGGTGAGCGGCTGTGGATAGTCGCGGGGCTCAGCAGGACTGGCACCCTCGCTCTCGCAAACTGCCGGCAGAGGGGGGGATCCAACACCGATGCTCCTTGGGCCGGGATCAGCCCCTGCTTCCACAATCAGGGGGTACTGGCGGTGTTGCCAAACAGTCTCATCAAGGCAGATCAATTGTTGTGCGCTTCGGAGAGGGTGGCTCCCTCAGTTCCCGCTCCACTCGGACGTCGGAGGGGCCTTCATTATGTGAATCCGCCGTCCGCCATCTTGGCTCACCGCGCACGTCGGAATCCCCCACTGGAAGAAGACGTTCTCAGCTCGATCCCCCCGTCACTCCGAACCGCCAAATTAAGGCATGAGCAGCCCGAGCCGCCAGGCTCTGCAGGGTGTCGATTTCCTTCGCCTAAACTTACAATTTACTGGGGCATTTTAGGTAACACTCGGTCGCGGCCGGGAGCTCTCACCGGACCCGACCGTTCACCATGGCACCAAGCCACGCCCCCCTCAAGAGTATGTTTTAAAGGAACAAAGAGAGCGTCAACATCGTAAGGAGCCACTGGTGGAAACTACAGATGATCTTTCAGTGCACATCTTCAATGAAATTATTCCAAACGGAACAGTATTACCAGGAGCTCAAGACAAGCATGTTAGTCGGGCAGTGATAGTAAATGAGACCACACTGAAAGAAAGCCTAACCTCTGCCTTGCCCCAAGATAATGCGAGCGTAATAGACCCAAGTGAATTAATGATAGTGGAAAACGAGGATTATCAAGAGGCTATTCCCTCGACCTCTGCAAATGCAGAGGGCCTCACATCATTACCAGTAGTCTTGGAAATTGAAAAAGAAAAAGCTGTCTCTCAGGGAGCGCAAACTTTGCAATCTTTGAGAAAACAAAACATGGAACAAAGGTAAACGAAGAATGCAATAAAAAACCTGGGAAAGAGACAAAAAAAAATAAAAATATAAGAAGTCGTAAGAACACTTTGGCAAAAAACATGTGCAAATTCTTCCGAAACCTAAAAGCACTAAATGTGACCATACAAACGGATTCACTGAAAGTGCCCCCGACTACATGTCTGGGTGATCAGAGGCCTCTGCAAAAATCACCAAGTAAAAAAGGCACAGAGAATGTGGAAAAACTTAAGACATTGAGCGAACAAAAAGCCGAGGATTCCAAGATAATAATAATTAATAAAGATAATTGAGCTCCTTGCTAACTTGTCAACACACGAAACTGACACTGAAAATGAAGTGGTGGATCTGATCAATGAGGAAGAAGATGGCACATGCTATGATTCCGATTCTGAATAAGAAGCTCAAGTTGAAGTGAATAAGCAAGCCATTGAATGGACTGAAATGCGCTAAAAAAGAAAGTGCATTATCATGTGCTCTCCGACTCATGAGAACCAAGCTATCTATCAGGGATGGCACTGTGTCAGGAGTGGCACAGGGCACCCAGGTAGGTTTTGGGTGGCTGTGCTGATGTAAGGTGACAGATAAGCACACACAGCAGGAAGCTCAACAAGAAAGAAGAATAGGCAACAGGAGCTATGAACAAAAAGGGGCAGGGAATACAAAGGTACAAACAAGCTGGATTCCCTCTTGGGATGTATGCAGAAATGGGGAAGAGTGTTCCACAGACCTTTGGAAACTCCAGCCTTCTGCACAGATTGCTATTAGAGGGGCCCACTCTGTATGCTCATGGCTGGGAACAACAGCAGTGGGTGTCTGTACCTGAACCCTAAGGCACGAACAAGGTAACAGAACTTCACAAGACTGAAGCCTGTACGGGTCCGGCAGGAACCAGACAATGACACGAAGTACAACACTGAAAACGCGACAAGGGAAGGGGCAGAGGTTGCCTGCTGGAAACCAACAGTCAAGCTCTGTACAAAGGATTTACATAAGACACAAGTGAAGACACGAACAGAAATATCCAGGGAAAAGGAAGCCAAAGAGAACAAGGTTAAGAACAGAATCCGGGAAAGAAAGGAAGGGCTGAAACCTAGTATCTAACTGTAGGGAATGATGACTGGAAACTGTACACAGAATGGTAGAACAGTTACTCAGGGCTGGACAGATAAGAGAAAGTTAGCAGAAGGAAATGAATGAAACAATATAACTGAAATGGATAACCTAAGGGGAGGACAGAAGACTCAAGGAAGAGAAGGACAGGGATCAAGAACAGGGGGTTGCAAACAAGGAAGAGAGCAAGGGAGCAGTAGCCAGGAAACAGGGGGGGGCTGCAAACAAGGAAGGAGGGCTGCAGAAACGGATGGCACAAGGAGCAGGCAAACTGTTGTGGACTACAGAGGACTGTAGTGGGCTGCAAGGCAGAGAGTCCAGAGAAGCAGGTCAGCAAGGAGTGAGCCCACAGGAGCAGGGCAGCGACGCAGGGAGCCCAGAGGACCAGGACTGAAGACAGAGGAGTGTAGCAGCAGGTCAGCAAGGAGCGAGCCCACAGGAGCAGGGCAGCAAGGCAGGGAGCCCAGAGGACCAGGCCTGAAGGCAGAGGAGTGTAGCAGGCTGCAAGGCAGGGAGCCCAGAGAAGCTGGGCAGCAAGGACACTGGATCAGAAGCAGGATAATACGGCAACAGGAACAGCATACAAATCGTGGCTCAAGGCAAAAAGGGACTGGGAGAACTCTTGATGCAAGACACTATGCTCCTGCAGGCAGCTGCGTAAATACAGACCTGCCCTGGACTGAGGCAGGCTAATTGGCAGCACCTGGAGCAATATACCTGAAGGTAATCTGCCTCCTCCCTCTCTGGACCTGAGAAGGTGGAAGCAGCACTGATCGCTAGGGTTTCTGGGGATTGTGGTTCCAATACTGATGAATGGGAATAGCCAGGAAATGATAACTGTAGCAGGGTGCATTATGGTACATGTAGTTAGCTGAATTAAATAAGAAAGTACCAAAGTCGTGCAAATGGAAATTAAGGACTAAAGTGTAAATAGGGGTGTTCAAAGAGTATTATGAAGATAAATTAGTTCCAAATAGTCCATAATGGTTGCCAATGAGCGCCAGTGGCACAGGCATGACACTATCTCACTGTTGACTGAAAAGGAGGGTGAACGAAATCAATTCCTGACACTAGATGAACACAGAGACCTTGCCACAAATAAAACAGCTCGGAACCCTATTCAAAGAAGGGAATTACCGGAAAAAGCTGCCTTTGGGGAGGCCAACCTACAAAAAAACAAATATCCAAACTCAGAGCCGAACAGAGAGAGCCGAAAGTGGAAAGCTGAAAATCAGCGGACTGCTGCACAAGATTGGAGAGAGGACAAAAGACCATCAGTAACAGCAATACATAAAAATTTACCAAAAGGCAAAAGATAGCCACAAACTATTCAATAATAGCCTGGCACTTAAGGGGTTAATAGAAAGAATCGTTCGGTCTCGAGATTCGTTAACCTTGAACAGATACAATGTGTTACAACTATTTAGACACATATTGCAATTGCGATCAGTAGCATCTGATGATATTAAAACAGTGGAATTCATAAATGAGGCTTCCACAGGCATAGTGCTATTACATATCTATTCAAGAATTATTCGAGACCTCATTCCAAATAGTAGCACAGACTTCAATTCAATGGGCTTTGATATAAAAGAAGTTTATACTGAGGAGCCTCTGCCCAACGAAAGGGATTATAAAATCCAGACTCGGGAAGTAAGAGCTGCATCAACCAATAATGAGCCAAATTGTGATCGACAATGGAAGGTTGACACAATTAAAAGCTGCCCTGCATGGATTGAAAGAAACATTGAACAAGCCGAAGACATTTACCAACCACTAGAAGCCCCAGAAAGTCCAATGAAACAAATCAAAATCGCAGTGGAAGGTAATGTGAAACCAGTGAAAAGTGATAAGAACAATTTAAAGAACCCTGGACCCATGAATGAACTGGGAAAATGGAGTTGGCTGGTAGGAACCCTAAATCGCTCCCAAGAGAGTTAATGCCAAATTTCTGGAAATGAAGACGCAATACGGATGGGCTCGTGGAATACGCAAGGGTTCATTCATTTGTTCGAAGGGTCCGAAGAAAGGTTGAATAACTTGGACATCATCTGCTTTCAAGAAACCTGGCTCCAAACAATGCCGAGTTTGTTAGGCTTTGAAATAGTAATTAAAGCAATTAAAGAAGCAAAGGGCAGACCAATGGCAGTCCTAATAACAATGGTGAAGAGGAGCAAAGATATCAGTGTACTAAAACCAATAAATCCCTCGCCCTATTTACAAATTTCAACTATAGAATTAGGAGAAAGATTAAAAGGAAACAAGAGCTTACTACATATTATCAACATTTATTGGCAACATTCTGCCACAGATGAATTGGAATTTCTTGAAATCTGTGAGAACATTGATCTAATCAAACAGCAGGAGAAGAACCTGCAATAATATTGTGCAGAGACCTCAACATGGAATGTCTGCAATTAGACCAGAGCACAATTAAAAAAAGCAAAAGAAATAATAAAGACCCCTATCAAATGAAATCAGCCTGGGCGGAAGAAATGAATGATAGAGAATTCTTAATGAATGGAAATATCAGAGGTGATATTCCTCCCAATGCAACATGGGTACAGGGACAAAGTGAATCAATATTGGACTATTTCTACGCATCCAGCTCCATGGCTGAGAAGATATCTAATCTTAAGGTGATATTGATGGTTCAGAGTGATCATAATCTGGTCACAATCAAATTAGAAGGTCTAAATCACCTAAAGAAAGAGTCGTGGAATGCACAGATAAACGTAATGCCAGGAAGAAATCGGATCCGAATAGATGGTGAGAGAATCTCATTGCTAACTAAATTGCTCCGCGATAGGGGCAATTGTGGTCAAATTGATTCAATAGAGTACCCGGCACTCTTAGAGTGTTATATCGAACAACAAGTTGGTAGGAACAAGCCTGGTTTTTGACACCATCATGTTTATGACCCCCTATTTGTGGCGAGAAGAAGAGAGTTAAGAAAATCTATTAAAGTGATTATGAGCAGGGCTCAAGACGAGGGTACATGTGGGGGGATGGAATCCACCCACTTTTTCAGAGGGTGGACTTCGTTCCCCCCCAGCTAAAATGAGAAACCTTGAATTTCCTATTTGATTTATTAAAGCTGACCTCAAGGATGGAAACACAGTTGTCAGGTTTGCAGGCCGGACACTTCACCAGTGCAGTATATAACCTGATGAAAAATAACAAACAACTACAGGTCTACAAGTCCCAGGAAAAACATTTGTATAGGTTCTTGGCTTTTAAAACATGCACACCTTTGAACGTTTTCAAAAATACGATTAGAAGAAAATATCTTCTGTTGGTTTTGTGTGTGTTGATTTTAGGAAAGGCAAATGCCATTCCTCCTGTTCAATTTGGGTGGTTATGCAAAGCCAATTTAATGAAATGTGCATATTTCACCTTGATATGCTAATTTCTCCTGACGTTTCATCCCATTGCGTTTGTTGATGAGTCCCCCCACTTTAAATTTTAGGACTTGACCCCTGATTATGAGTAACAATGAGTGTGAACGTTCAACCGAAATCAGGAAAACAAAATCGGCATATAAAACACTGGTTATGCTCTCACAAAAATCTAGTGCTCCAAAAATATGCTGAGGAGATGCTGAACACTATGATTGACAGGAACACGAGAAATATTTGGGCCATTATAAATAACGTAGATGCACCCTAGTGAGCCCTTCAAGCATCTCTGGTTACTGAGAGGCAGTAAATTGACCACAACTCAGAATTATTCAAGAAACAAGGCCAAACAAAATGCCAAGACCATGAGTCCCTCAGCTCTTGGGATTTGGAAATTAGTAAAAGAGACATTCTTAAAAACCTCAAAGGAATATGCACATCAAGGGCTCCTGGCCACGACAGGCTGACAAATTCGATACTAAGGCAGAACCCAGAAGAATGGGCAGAGTTCTGTCACAACCTATTTGAAAACATCCCAAGAGGAGGGAGGGTGCCATGGTCCTGAAAAAGTTCCCTGATTTTTCCAATATTTGAAAAAGACTTAAGATCTGAGCCAAACATTTTTAGAGCCATAGCAGTTGTTAGAAAAATCATTGCAAATCAGCTACTGAACCACTTAACAACATGGATCAGAGAAGTAGAGGCAATAGACATTCGTCAAACCGGGTTTGTAAAAGGAGTCGGTTGTGCCCTGAACTTGTTCCTGATCAACCTGTTAAAAATGGAGGCGATTAAGAAAAGAACAGGAATATATCTAGCCTTTGTCGACCTGGCTCATGCCTTCGACAGTGTTGATCGGGAATTACTCTGGACGAAGATGGCCGCAAGAACATGCCCAAAGAGCCTAATCAAGAGCTGTATTCGGACACGGACATTAAAAACAGGCTCGACCAAAAGGGCTCTCTGTCATCTACAATAAGAACATCCTTGGGAGTGAAGCAGGGGTGCCCTTTGGGGGCAACCCTGTTTAATTTCTTCATCTCAGATGTGGGAAGAGAAATGGACAAAGTAAGAGTATTCCCCATGAAGATTAACGGAAACCAGTTAAGTTACATGTTATATTCAGATGACATTGTTTTGCTCGATGCAACTCTGGTTGGATTACAACGTAAACTGACACCCCTGAAAACATATACTGAAACCAATGGATTGGTCATAAACGTGGCAAAAACAGAGATCCTCGTTCTCCAAAACCTAACAGGATCAAAGTCCACCAAAAAGAAGAAATTTAAATGGTCAATTAGCATTGAACCAATTAATTGTGCAAGTAAGATCCAATATCTAGGAGTTCTAATTAGCTCACACATAAATGATGAGCCGATTGTGCAAAAAATCTAAAGAAAATGTAAACTCTTATCTGCTCAAGGAGGGGTAATAAACAGAAAATACGGAACACTTTCCCTAAAACTAACAATGGAGTTTTACAAATCCAAAGTTATACCATCATTGATATTTGGAGCTGAAGCAATGTTGGGATGTCCTCCTGTAACATGGCCCTGGTGTGAAAATACCTATTGGAATAAAATCTTACAATTACCAGGAGGTACTCCAAATGCCTGTATACGGTATGAATTGGGATTAACATCGATTAACGCGAAGGTCATGTGGAACACCCTAGCATTATACAAAATAATAATTGGTGCTGATGACCTACCTCAATAATAAGATCCTGAACACACCTGAAAGTGCAATACCTGATTCAATTCTTGTTGAATGGGAAAGATTCTGCAAAAGTCTGTTGACACAATTAAACCTTGATAAAGAAACTTTGATCCAGAATCCGAACAAAGTGAAGAACAAAGTGTGGGAACAGGACTGGTGTGAAACCATAGAGGTAAGATCAGCTCATAGATGCATGAGTCAAGCTGCCCCCCCTCGAATCAAGAGCATTGAACATCTTACCTAAATATCTTGAAATTTTCCCTTGAAATAACAAAAGGAAAATCTTTATGAAATTCCGCTTGAATCTTTTTAAGACAAAAGAGGTACTGAACTTGCGGCATAAAAAAGTAGTGCCATATGATGTGTGCAGGTTCTGTGATACATCAAGCGAGACTTTGAAGCATTTTGTATTGTATTGCAAAAAATGTACGGACTTACGAACTGTACTATTGGGAAAAGTAATGATAGAAAGACCTTATCTAAGTGGTGAAGAGTGGTGGAGGGTGATGACTGAAGCAACCAACAATAAACTAGTATTTGCCCTGACATTTTTCTTGGAAGAGCTTGAAAAGAGACTTTCCGAAAATGGTGGTGGAGGCGATTACACTTGACCTGATAAACCTCAAGCATGAGTCTATGTTAGGTGTCTGGCGGTGCTATATTGTGACTTACTTGTTTGAGCAAACCCATGAAGAAATGGGAAATGTTGTTTAATACATTTTAAAGTTTGCAATGAACTATATGAAATAAAAATAAAAAATAATAATATTATAGGAACAGTAAAACTTAATAAAAAAAGTATAGGAGCACCGCTCGCAATCGCTTCCGCCCACTTCGACCACTGAGTGGGGGCTTGTAATTGCGCAGTTCCTGTGCCGTAAATATCACCTGTGTAGGTATTGGATGGGCTTATGGTGGAGGTGCTCGTTGTTGCTGTCATGCATCTGGATCACTTTGCAGAAATGGGGTTACATGCTTGGGCTCGCCACGTTGTGGGATTGCATTCGCTGGGAGCTTTGAGACTGTGCTTGACGTATCACTTATGCGATGTACTTGCGATTTTGCCCAGCACTTCCTAATGTATCAACAATATCTTCCTCACGCTCCTCCTCATCTTCCCCACCCTTGCTCCTTTCTCCTGTCCCTTTCACTGTTTCTGTATTGTGTCTAACTGATTTTTCATTCTTCCATTAGTGTCTTCTAAGACCCTTATTCTTGATTCCTCAATTCGTTTTGCTCGCTCTGCAAACCTTTTTAGAAAACCTCCGATTCCTGTGTTTTATGTATTTGCCATTGTCCTCTAACGTGCATCCTTTATGGAAAGCTTTTATTAAGTCAAATGCACCGAGTATCAGAAACGGTCTGCATTGATCCCCTTTAGTCATGAAGCTCCACTTTTCCAAATATTTACAGATCTCTGGCCAATAATTTATGTGCATAGGTATGTAGCTGTCCCCTGATCTGTGGCACTCGGCTGTTCAGAATGACTCTTACCCATTTCAGACTAAATTCTGTAATCCCTAGTTATATTTCCATTACAATCTGAATGCTAACATTTATTCCAAGATTCCATATTTTCTTTTCTGATTCATCCTCATACTTCCCAACAGTGCTGCTGGCACCTGCCCTCTACCTCTTCTCCTGGAGTGCTAGAACCATTCTTCCTACCGGTTTAAAGTTCATAACTATGTTGTGTTATTTCTCACCCTAGATTGTTAATATTCCTTTTCCTTGACTCTACCCTAATTCCTGAATTATTTTATTTTCCCCTTTAATTCTTTGAACCTCTCTGTGACTGCCTATTCTTCCTAACTTAAATATTGTAGGCTTTCGTGCTGCCCAGGGAGAAACACCAACCTTTACGGTAGCTCTCCTTTGAAATCCTCTTCAGAGTTTCAGTTAGGTATTTTACCTATCCTTTGTTTGCACAGAGGGATTTGAGGAGAAGTGGTCCGCTTCTGTGACTGTCGCAGTTTGGTATAGTGAATCTGAGGCATTACAGCATCAATTGTCATATCCCACAGCCCAACACCAAATTATTAAGGAAATAGGCAGCAAAGGTAGAGATAAGGGAGGGTCATTACGAGGTTGGAGGTAACCATGCTGCAATTTGCCTCCTTACCGGGTGCCGGATCAGGGTTCCTCAAATGAGGATTTACCGGGCCATTCCAACCTTGGAGGAACTGGTAATTCCTCATTCGAGGAACCCGGACCCGGTACATCCCCATTCCCAATCAAGCCCCCATAGGGCTCAATGGGAATGGGGAGGGAGCTAACAACGGGCCTGTTAATAACGGTGCCCGTTGTTAGCTCCCTGGTCTGCTGTTTTACCAGGCACCCTTTGCGGGTCCCGCGAGGAGACTCGTGATAGGGCGGTAAGGGATTAACAGCGCCGGCACCATTACCAGCGCCGTTAACACCTTACCGCCCAGCCCGTAATGACCTCAAAGGTGTAATTCCATACAGCTGTGCATTTATGGAAAGAGAAGCTGGCATAGTATGCACGGACCAAACATGTGGTCCAGGAGCACCAAAGACTCAGGACTTTTATGGGATTTTACATAATGAACCTTATGCAGAAAAGACTATATGATACATTTAGTCAGTTACATTAACAATTAACTTCCTGACAGTACATCCTCCAATCTTGGAGGTCATGGCATTACATCACCATTTGAGACATGTACAATTTCATTTGGCTTATCCACGTGATATACGCCACCACCTTTCGCGGATCTTCCCATCCTACGTAATACTGCACTATCTGGCACCTAGTGCCCATATGGCTCTTATTCTGTTCCTCTCGCAGTGTGGTCCACTTTCAATGATGATGCTGTGCTGGGAAACTGGGTATACATGTGCCCTGGAAAGAGCCTGATGTAACATAAACATATCCTTATGGGCTTTTGTGTGCGCATCAACCTATCTGCTTTCTTTCCGCCCCACCTACCTTAAGCTGGTCGTGGCTACGGCCTCATCTGCTATCAAGTCATGGGCTTTGCTCTGTCCATGGGTCATGTATGCCCACAGCTCATGCAGAAATAAAATACGGTCAGCTTTGATAGCACCTGGACACACTCATGCCATCTAACAACCTCATCATCATGACACACACCCCAGGCTTACCCTTTCTCTCAGAGACATGGCAGAAACACCACCACACATCTATTATCCAAAACATACCTTCCAGGAAACTACTTCATCCACCTCAGCGACTACCCATGCAAAACAGGTGGTGGCATTGCCATCATATAAAAAGACTCACTCACATTCAAAAAACCCACTCATGTCTACCAACCCAGCCGCTCGCTCCGCTTGGCCGATCAGGCCAGCTTCCTTCAACCTAAATTCCAACTGAAAGGGTTTGGTGGCACCTCCTTCAATGTTCAGGCCCCCTTGGTCTGGAATGCACTTCCTCCCGACCTACGAAAGATACTATCTCTGTCGGACTTCAAGAAAAAAATGAAGACTCACCTTTTTAACCTTACCTAACCTAACCTCTCCTCTCTGCTCCCCCTGAATCCAGTTGTTTGTCTGTGTTTGTAATTCTTTTGTGTGCACCCTGAGACCTATGGTTGAGTGGCGCGTTATAAAAATTAAAATAAATAACCACTATAAACAGTCTGTGAAACCCTCTCTCTCTTAGCTGCTCCCATCCATTACACTCACGGTCCACAGCCATTCGCCTCGGTTACTACCCCATCAAACAGTCCCAACGTCTACCCTGAATGCTCCAACTTGACTTCAAACAACCACGGCTCGCCCTGCACAAAAATCTGCATTGGCGATAGTTCCCATCCAGACAAATACTGCATACTAAACACCAGCCTCACTGTTCCTCCTCTACAACCTCACCCAACACATCACCTACCCCACACCCATAGCTGACAACACCCTCCAACTCCTAATTTCTTTCCAAAATTCAGTTTCTGTGCATAATTGAATCTGGGTATCGTAGTTAGAAAACGTTGACATCTCGTTCACACTCATTATACCACACAGCATCCCCCACCTGCCACACATCCCCACAGCCCTTCATCAGGCAAATCAAATGTACCACTAAGATAACTCAGTAAGACAGCTCCCTCACCACTCATCAAATTCAGGCCTTTACTTTACACCGACCCCTCCTCAACAATGACACCCCAACCAATACCCAAAGCATGCAACCAAATACCCGCCCTTAAAGAGAAGACCCACAACCACCACCATTGCAAGCCATGGTTCAACAAATCATTCCTCGCTCTCAAAAAGGAAGCCAGATGCTTAGAACGATCCTGGCAATAGAACCCCTGCGCCTCCACGAGGAAAGCACTGAAGGATTGCTTACCAAAATACAAGAGGGCCAAAGCCAGCCACTACTTGCAAGAACTTCAGACCACCCCAATGGCACATAGAAACCTTTCAGAATTATCAAGTCACTCGCTGGACAATCATCCATCCACCATTCATTAATGCATGCATGCACGCATGCATGCATCCATCCATCCATCCATCCAGCCATCCCTAGCATACATCCATCCACCTCTGTATGCATCTCCCTCATGCACTACTTCAACTCCAAAATGCTTAAGATCAGACACGCTCTCCCCTCTGTAGACACGTTCCCAGAATATGGGACACATTCCACCTCTTTGACCAAGGCACCCTCATCACCCTCTTAACCAAAACAAAACGGTAAATTTCCTGGATGCCGCATTCCTGACTCAAGCCCAAACTGACTACATCACCATTGTGGCTCCAAATTGGGTCATCATTATCAACTCCTGTCACTCACATGGCACACACCCCGCCCAACATTCAAAACAGTACAACGTTTCCCCATTCTGAATTAACCAGCCCTCAACCCCACACTCCCAAAACTCTACTGTCAAGAGCACATCACCACAAACAACCTCCTCATCCCATTTCTTTCTGGTTTCTGCAATGTCCACATCTGAGAACGCAACCCTTCACATCCTGGACAACCTCCACAACATCGCACACAAAGAACAGCCAGACCTTCTAGTCTTTCTCTACCTTCCTATTGCTTTTGATTCCATTGCTACACCATTCTCCTAAAAATCCTGTCCCATACGGTGAAACACTCAGACACCATTTTCAACTTGTTCGCCTCCTTCCTCACTGACAGGACACACTTTGTCTCCCTAACCCCCTATCAATGAAATCCCACCCCAGTTAAGCATTGGGTATAATGAGGATGTTCCCTATCTCCCCTCCTGTTCAACCTATATGTTAAAGCCCTCGGACAAACGCTTAGCTGGCACAACATCCACGTTCACCAAATAAGAGACGACATGCATATATACTCCTCTCCTTCAGAACTCCACACCCTCACAAACTGTCTCTCCATTATCACTACCTCGATGACTACCCATTTCCTAAAACTCTACCCATACTAAACGGAACACCTTTTCATCTGCCCACTGCCCAGGCGCAAAAGCAGCCTCACTCCCTGGATCAGAGTACTAATCACTGACAATCCACACATCTCACTCTCCACACCAGTAAGTTCCCTAGACGTTACCCTCGACCCCCACTTATCCTTCACAGACCACATAGCTGCTGTCACTAAAGCATGTGACCTCCAGATACACCGCCTATGCAAGATAATACACATCTTTTCCTTTGATGACTCCAATACTGCGGTCCAAGCACTAGTTCTCTACAAGCTAGACTACAGAAATGCATTTCTCACTGGACTCTTTAACACCACTCTTGACCCCGGCAAGCCATAGGGAACACAGCACCAGAACTAATTCTACACTTACTCAAAAACACATACATCAATGCAGCCCCCTCTCAGTTCCACTGGCTGCTCATACTCCTACATCCCGTCACTTTCCTCCATGCTCATAGGAGTCAGTCCCATGGGGTGGGACGAGAGCCGTTTGCATAGCAAAAAAAGCAACTTCCCTTTAACATTTCTTACATGTAAGGGGAGGCCTGGGTGCAGCCATCCACGATGACTGCTCCCACCGGCCTCAACCATCAGTCACCGTTTGATGGGATGGATGTTTGTGCACCGCTGAAGCTTGTTATTTATGTTGCTTCAGCTTCCCCTTCATGAAAGATATTTCTTTTACAATTCTTTACACTGTTTCACCATCAGGTTCACCCCATACCATATACCAGTGATAACAGGTTTCACCTCCTGTGCCACCCTGCTTCGGGCAGTTCCGTCCTGAGACACAGAGTCTTTGCTTGAGGTGTCTGCACCCCGACCACCTTTGGCAGTCTTGCATGTCGGGTTCTTCGTCAAAGACTTTGTCGGTGAACGAATTTGTCAGACTCCAATGTTGAAGATCTTTCCATGAGGTAAGAGCTCTTTTTTACAGGCATCCCCACATCAGTACTCCTTCCTTGAGACTGCTTGCATGGGAAGGGGTCCTCCGAATCATCCAAGAACATCTAGGATTGACATTGAGAATATAACGACTGACACCAGCTCTAGGGCCGAGCACTTTTCCTAGCCTAGAACTAGGTCAAATTATTAGGTGTCATGATCTCTGCTTCCAAAAGGCCAGGACTTACCCAACTCCCTTGGAAGCAGACTCATAACCCAGGTTCCGAGTGCCAGCCAGTCCCAATTGGGACCTTTTGGACCCTGTCCTGGCGCCGGTGGCGCCAGGCTCATAAATATGCCCAGTCCCAGCGCTGCAAGCGCTGGGCTCATAATGCTTGGGTGGACTTACCTGCAGCAGACCATGCTGCTTACTTACCTGCCAGTTGAACCCCTGATCCTCTTCTGTTTGGGACTACTTTTCCTGTTGGGTGGGGCAGGAGCCACTCCCTAGGTTCAGAACACTGGAACTCTTCTGGAAAGCAGGAACTCTTTTCTTACCTAGGCGTGGCTGTGGAAGGAGACTCCTAAGCACTAGAGGAGGCTATTTAAACCACACCCGATGGATGAATCTTGCTTTGCGTTATTCTGCATCCTCTGCAGCAGAACGCTCATCTTGTCTTCTGCATCTGATCCTGGGCCTAAAGGAAAAAGGCTTACCATCCTGAATCCAGTCTTCAGCAACATCTATAGAGACAAGAAAGAACAGGTTAGCACTACGGTCTTCAGTGACAGCGCATCTCTTACCTGCTCCATCGGCTGTCATCAACGCCTCGCGCAGCATTCCTGCATCTGAAAGACAAAGGCTTACCTACTCTTCACGCGCTCCGGAGGTCATCGCACTGCATTCCGGCATCTGAAAGACAAAAGCTTACCAACTCTTCGCACGCTCCGGAGGCCTTCGGCGCTGCATCCCGCATCTGTAAGACAAAAGAAGGTGCGTTTAAAGACATTGGGTAACGTTAAATACTCACGTGCCATTACTCCATCCACGCCGAACTCAGTGGGCATTCCGGCATCCTTCAGCAGCTCCGAACTGGTACCTGCAAAATAAAAGGACAGTTAGTGCGCATCGTGAAGCAAGCAACAAGCACTTACTTACGCGCTTCCAGGCACTTCTATTCCGCATACGGGTCCATCCTCAACTCACTTCAGCCAGTCAACGGCCATCGCCGGAACCCTGCAAAATAAGAGACAGCATTACAAAAGACTTTTAAAGACATTTGAAATATTCGGAACTCACCGTTCGTGAAGTAAACGACGGACAGCAGTCCTCTGAAGTCAAGAGGCCTGCGCTACCTATCCAGTGAAGAAACTGGTTACAGCACCCTGCCCCGAGGCAGATGGAGAGCTCGGCGTTCACTTACCTAAGGTGAGAGCGTTAACCTTTGGGGTTCTTCAGGAGAGGAGAAAAGGAAAGAGATAGGGACACCCCAATAACCCCAGTTCATTAATCCCATATTTTCTATCTGCAGACATCTTACTCTTCGAGTCAGGCATACAGTGCACAGAGGTCCAGCCCAAAGAGCCAACCGGGTGCTACACATCACTTTTGAAGATACGGTAGTCGCCCAGTTAAGACCGGCGCCTCTGCGAGAATCAGGTGAGCGTTACATTAGGGGACAGGAGTTACCAGTGATGACACTGCTGAGAATACTTTGGTACCTGCTGGGCCCATTTTTGAGACTCTCAGTGTCCCTTATACAAGATACCAACAGGATGCTGGAGATCCATTACAGACCCCTCTCTTCTGAACAATTGTGCCTCACCATGCATCTGCAACCACACTCAACAATGGCAGCCTTGGCATCACTGCATGCTAAAACCGTCTACCTCCAGCACTGCATCCTCATCTCTGGCCGAATTGGGCAAGGATGACAAACTTCTGAAGTCTTACGGAGGTAAGGTCTATGCAAATGCCTCTTTGCATTTCAGACAAGCTAATGTAGATTTGCTTTGGCTGCCTCGAACCAGACACTTTGGAGGGAAATTGGTGACTTCCAAAAAGCAAAAAATCAAAGCCGCTGACCTTCACTCTGCATGAGCGTACATTCTTACTTTGCATCATCCCGTCTAAAGCCATTTGTGAGAATTTGAATTTTCGACTCCATGTTTGTACTAGGCCTCAATGTGCAAATGCGAACTGGCTTCTCTCCCATCTGCAACGCCTCGCTTGGCGCGTTCTAAGGACCCCAATTCTGTCCTCGTTGTCCGCGAGCTTTGCAGCCCTAGAGAACCATAACTATGGAGACATTGACTTTTTGGGGGAAGGTCAGGGAAAGTATAAAGTACCCGAGGAGTTGAGTTGAAAGTGAGATTTATTGTTTATTTGTTTTATTATTTGCAATACGCAAGCCTCCCCTCGGTTACCAGTGCGCAGCATTTACATGAGATTGAGAAACTTAGTTACAGCAACAAAAATATATACATACACATATTCACAAGGTCAGTGATATGAGGTGAATAGAGAGAGAAGTCAAAGATGACACCCATGTTGTTCGCCACCCAGGATGGTGAATGGAGGGTTTAGGGTTAGCATACTTTGTATGCACACTGTACAATAACATTATTTTCAAAAAGGCAATCAGTTTACAATGATTTATTTAAACCGGGATTTGAACTTCTCAACAAGCTCTGCTTTGGGTGGACATGGCA
This sequence comes from Ambystoma mexicanum, assembly GCF_040938575.1. Classification (NCBI taxonomy): domain Eukaryota; kingdom Metazoa; phylum Chordata; class Amphibia; order Caudata; family Ambystomatidae; genus Ambystoma; species Ambystoma mexicanum. The sequence goes on along the minus strand of NC_090934.1, from coordinate 1,099,368,046 downwards.
CAGTGGCAATGTTTGGTGGCAATGCATCAGTGCTCTGCACAGAAACACTCAAAATTCCATATCTGTGCTTCTCTAGTACACTAACAATAAGGCCTTTAACAAAGTTGAACTCCATTTCCTCATATACTGGTTTTACCCCCCATTTCTTAGTTCTTTTTCCAAAGGTCGTAGTGTAGCGAGGCATCCCTACATTTCCCGTAGTCCTAGACCATGGGTGCACAACATACGGTCCGCGGGCCAGTTGCGGTCCGCCATGCTCTTTTGTCCGGCCCACGAGGCACAAAGACTTTCCGCCCTCCATTAGGAAAGTCTTTGTTGTCTTCCGGGCCGGACAAAACACTGGCCCTCATGCTCAGCACATACACGCACCACGTCGCTCCTACGAGCCACGTAATGCGTGTGTGCTGCACCAATGGAGGGCCAGCACTACAGCTGGCGTGGTCCATAAGGCTTGATGCCGGAAGGCATTACAGCCTTGGACCACGCCAGCCGTAGTACAATTCCAGCGTTCCATTTTACCTGCCACTTACCTGCGTGCCTTCCAGCACGTCTCCGGTAAGTGGTCTGTTTGTGTTTGTGTGTCGGGTCTGTTTTGCTTTATGTTTGTGTGTGTGTGTTGCGATGAGGGGGGGGTCGGATGTGTGTCGGATGTGTATGAATGCTTGGCTTTGAATGTATTTTGTGTGTATGATGAGATGCGGGGGTGGGGGGGTGTCGGATGTGTATGAATGTTTGGATTTGAATGTATTTTGTGTGTATGTTGAGATGCAGAGGTGGGGGGTGTCGGATGTGTATGAATGTTTGGATTTGAATGTATTTTGTGTGTATGTTGAGATGCGGGGGTGGGGGGTGTCGGATGTGTATGAATGTTTGGATTTGAATGTATTTTGTGTGTATGTTGAGATGCGGGGGTGGAGGGGTGTTGGATGTGTGTCGGGTGTGTGTCGGATGTGTATGAATGTTTGGATTTTAATGTTTTTTGTGTGTATGTTGAGATGCAGGGGTGGGGGTGGTGTCAGATGTGTATGAATGTTTGGATTTGAATGTATTTTGTGTGTATGTTGAGATGCGGGGGTGGGGGGTGTCGGATGTGTGTCGGATGTGTATGAATGTTTGGATTTTAATGTTTTTTGTATGTATGTTGAGATGCGGGGGTGGGGGGTGTCAGATGTGTATGAATGTTTGGATTTGAATGTTTTTTGTGTGTATGTTGAGATGCGGGGGTGGGGGGGTTGTCGGATGTGTATGAATGTTTTGATTTGAATGTTTTTTGTGTGCTGAGTTGGGGGGTGGGGGGTTCGGGTCTGTATGGGTGCATGTTTGTGTGTGTGTGCTGAGTTGAGGGGTGGGGGTTCGGGTCTGTGTGTGTGCTGATTTGGGGGGTGGGGGTTCGGGTCTGTATGGGTGCATGTTTGTGTGTGTGCTGAGTTGGGGGTGGGGGATTCGGGTCTGTGTGTGTTCTGATTTGGGGGTGGGGGTTCGGGTCTGTATGGGTGCATGCTTGCGAGTGTGTGTGCTGAGTTGGGGGGTGGGGGTTTGGGTCTGTATGTTTGCATGTTTGAGAGTGTGCTGAGTTGGGGGTGGGGGTTCGGGTCTGGTTGGGTGCTTGCGTGTGTGCTGATTTGGGGGGTGGGGGGTTTGGAGTTGGGGGGCGGGGGGTTCGGGTCTGAATGGGTGCATGTTTGTGTGTGTGCTGAGTTGAGGGGTGGGGGGTTCGGGTCTGTGTGTGTGCTGATTTGGGGGGTGGGGGTTCCGGTCTGTATGGGTGCATGTTTGTGTGTGTGCTGAGTTGGGGGTGGGGGTTCGGGTCTGTGTGTGTGCTGATTTGGGGGGTGGGGGTTCGGGTCTGTATGGGTGCAAGCTTGAGAGTGTGTGTGCTGAGGTGGGGGTTTGGGCCTGTATGTTTGCATGTTTGAGAGTGTGCTGAGTTGGGGGGTGGGGGTTCGGGTCTGTATGGGTGCTTGTGTGTGTGTGCTGATTTGGGGGGTGGGGGTTTGGAGTTGGGGGGTGGGGGGTTCGGGTCTGTATGGGTGCATGTTTGTGTGTGTGCTGAGTTGGGGGGTGGGGGTTCGGGTCTGTATGGGTGCTGATTTGTGTGTGTGCTGATTTGGGGGGTGGGGGGCTTGGAGTTGGGGAGGTGGGGGGTTCGGGTCTGTATGGGTGCTTGTTTGAGAGTGTGCTGATTTGGGGGGGTGGGGGGTTCGGGTCTGTATGGGTGCCTGTTTGTGTGTGTGCTGAGTTGGGGGGTGGGGAGGTTCGGGTCTGTATGGGTGCATGCTTGAGAGTGTGTGTGCTCAGTTGGGGGGTGGGGGTTTGGGTCTGTATGTTTGCATGTTTGAGAGTGTGCTGAGTTGGGGTTTGGGGGTTCGGGTCTGTATGGGTGCTTGTGTGTGTGTGCTGATTTGGGGGGTGGGGGTTTGGAGTTGGGGGGGTGGGGGGTTTGGGTCTGTATGGGTGCATGTTTGTGTGTGTGCTGAGTTGGGGGGTGGGCGGTTCGGGTCTGTATGGGTGCAAGCTTGAGAGGGTGTGTGCTGAGTTGGGGGGTGGGGGTTTGAGTCTGTATGTTTGCATGTTTGAGAGTGTGCTGAGTTGGGGGTGGGGGTTCGGGTCTGTATGGGTGCTTGTGTGTGTGTGCTGATTTGGGGGGTGGGGGTTTGGAGTTGGGGGGGCGGGGGCTTCGGGTCTGTATGGGTGCATGTATGTGTGTGTACTGAGTTGGGGGGTGGGGGTTCGGGTCTGTATGGGTGCTGGTTTGTGTGTGTGCTGATTTGGGGGGTGGGGGGTTTGGAGTTGGGGAGGTGGGGGGTTCGGGTCTGTATGGGTGCTTGTTTGAGAGTGTGCTGATTTGGGGGGTGGGGGGTTCGGGTCTGTATGGGTGCATGTTTGTATGTGTGCTGAGTCGGGGGTGGGGGGTTCGGGTCTGTATGGGTGCATGCTTGAGAGTGTGTGTGCTGAGTTGGGGGGTGGGGGGTTTGGAGTTGGGGGTTCGGGTCTGAATGGGTGCTTGTTTGAGAGTGTGTGTGTGCTGAGTTGGGGGGTGAGGTGGGCCAGGGTGAATAATATCAGAGACAACGGGCAGCCTTGCCTGGTGCCCCGTAGGATCACCCAGGCAGGTGAAATGTGTTTGCCAAGTGCGAACCCTGGCCACTGGCCTGATGTATAGCAACTGCACCCAGTGTGTAAATCCCGGGCCAAACCCAAATCGGCATCACCACGTAGATCTGTTCCCATTAAGTGATGCTCTTTGGCATTCGCTGCAGTCCCCTAAAGATCATACTCCTAGGTCCAGAATTGTCCCTGGACATAGTATGATAGTAACAAATGTTTGCCCCCACCCCCACTTACTATCCCCTCTCCCTCTCCAGCACTATCTGAAATGTCATCAGGCCTAGTACGATAAAAGCTTGTTTTGTTCCTCTCCCTCCTTTCTCCTCCCCTCTCCCTCACCTTGTGTAATTCTCCGGCTCTACCAGAAATAAACTATCATAGCATATCATTAGAGATGTTGGGCCAGAGTGTCAAGGGTCAGCAGTGGGTGTGGTTTATTTGTACATTCCTAAAGCTTTCAAAATCTGCTGCAGCCTTTTCTAGTATGGTCCTGGATGATGTCTGCTCCTGTAATTTTGCAACTAAACCTCGATCAAGCGTTTGAGATCCATTGAGTGTGGGTAATTGTTACCTTTCTACAACCCCATCAAGCATTGTTCAGGGGGATAGAAGCACAAGCAGAAACTATTTCTCTGGCTCAATATGGTAGAGTTCCTGTCAGTTTTGCCCTGCCCAGGAAGAAACTGAGATCAGCCTTTGTATGTTCACTAAAGTAATTGGTCATCCTGTGATAATTCCTTTCAGAAGCTCATAATTTGGCAACAGCTTGTGCTTTGAAATGTTTTTTTTTTTAAGTATGTCCTCAATTTCCACCTTAATCTCAAACATAGCAGGTTGATATGCTGTGCAGCCCACTATTCCTGAAAGTATCCATCAATAAGTGCATGAAAAGGTATGCTGGCAAGGCTATGTTCTTTATCTGATCTTGTTCTTTTGTCGCTTCTAGGATTCTCAAAAAAGTATATAATTTGTATATACTCTAGACTTGGACCGTCGTAATGGGAGCATAACAGTGGATTTCGTATCTTTATCCAAAGATGTCCCTGCCAATGTTCAGTGCAGTAAAAAAAAGAAAGATTGACCAGGAGCACCGTCAATTTAAGGATGAGTGGACTGAGAAGTTTTTTTTCATCGAGTCCAAACCTGATTTGTACTCGTGTCTCATTTGTCTCGAACGCATAGCAGTCCCCAATGAATATAATATTCGCCGCCATTGTGAATCAAAACATTCACAATATAAGGATTTGCAGGGGGAAACGAGAATTAAGAAAGCTGGAGAGCTAAAAACACAGCTGGATAAGCAACAGGGTGTTTTTGCCCAGAAAAAAAAAGAATCTGAATGTGCCACCTTTGCGAGTTATAAGGTTGCACAGCTTATTGCAAGGTCAGCACGTCCTTTCACAGATGGGGATTTCGTTAAAGACTGCCTGATGGAGATTTGCGAGGCAGTGTGCAAAGAAAAAAAAGATGCTTTTACAAATTTTCCCCTTTCACGTATGAGTATCCAGCGGCGTATTGTAGATATGGCTGACAATTGTTACAGCCAACTCAAAATGCGGTGTAAGGATGTCAAGTTCTTTTCAGCTGCCCTTGATGAGAGCACAGATGCAAGTAACACAGCCCAACTCTTAATTTTCATTTGGGGGGGTCGATAATCAATGCAAAGTATTTCAGGAACTGGCTTCCCTGGTATCTTTGCATGGCAGGACTACTGGTGCTGACATTTTTAATGCCTTTCAAAAAGTCATTGATGATTTAAATTTGCCATGGGATGCGTTGGTAGGCGTGACGAATGATGGGGCGCCAGCCATGGTTGGGGAGCAAAATGGGTTTATTGGCTGCTTGAAAAGGCACTTAGGCAAGAAGGCTGTCCATTTAAAAAATTATCACTGCATCATCCACCAGGAGGCATTATGTGCAAAACATTTTAAATTCACTCAAGTGATGGACTTTGTTGTGAAAACGGTTAATTTTGTCCGTGCACGCTCTTGAAATCACTGATTGTTTCAGGTGTTTCTAGAAGAGGTAAAGGCGGATTATGGTGATGTCCTATATCACACCAATGTTCGATGGCTTAGTCGTGGCAATGTGCTGAAGTGATTCTTTGCTTTACGGCACGAAATAAAAGCATTCCTTGATGAAAAGGGAATGGACACTTCTGTCATGCTAGATATTGACTGGGTAGCTGACTTTGCTTTTCCAACTGACCTGACAGGCCATTTCAATGATTTAAATTTAAAGTTGCAAGGAAGCCAAAATCTCATATCGGATCTGTTTGAGGCAGTTTGTGCCTTTGAAATAAAGTTAAGGCTTCTGACAGCCCAACTAGAGAAAGGGATGCTGGCACACTACCCCGCATGTGCAGAGGTTTTCCCCCATGACAAGTATGTAGGGTGGTATCTGCATGTTACGGTCCTGAAGGAACTGTAAAATGTTTTTGAGAATCGTTTCTCACAATTCAAATACCAGCGAGCCTCTTTTAAACTTTTTGCAGACCCTTTCTCAGCTGATGTTGACAGTGTGCAACCTGAACTGCAACTGGAACTGAATGAACTTCAGTGCTGTAGTGCCCTCAAAAATAAGTACAGAGAGATGCCTTTATTAGTCTTCTATCAGTCTCTGGACACTGCTCAATTCCCCAATCTGTCACGGGAAGCATTAAAGATGGTATCTATGTTTGGCAGTACTTACATTTGTGAGCATGTTTTTTCACAAATGAAACTACATAAATCCAGCCTAAGGACAAGACTAACTGACCAACATCTCCATGCTATCCTGAGAGTAGGAACAACCTCACTGGAGCCCGAGATCCAGAAACTGACAGCTGAGAAACGCTGCAATGTTTCTCACTGATCAACTATGTCTGGTTCACTGTTTCATCCTGTATGATTCGGGGAAATGTATAGTACAAAATGTAAGTTTTAAATACAAATAAAACGGTACACCTCCAAAAAGGTGTTTATTCCAACTGCCATAGTGTTTGGTTGGGGGTGAGGGGGCCATGGGGCATAGTGTTTGGTTGGGGGTGAGGGTGCCATGGGGCATAGTGTTTGGTTGGGTGTGAGAGGGCCATGGGCATAGTGTTTGGTTGGGGGTAAAGGGGCCCTGGGGCATAATGTTTGGTTGGGGGTGAGGGGGACATGGGGCATAGTGTTTGATTGGGGGTGAGGGGGCCATGGGGCATAGTGTTTGGTTGGGGGTAAGGGGGCCCTGGGGCATAAAGTTTGGTTGGGGGTGAGGGACATGGGGCATAATGTTTGGTTGGGGGTGAGGGGGCCATAGGGCATAGTGTTTGGTTGGGGGTAAAGGGGCCCTGGGGCATAGTGTTTGGTTGGGGGTGAGGGACATGGGGCATAGTGTTTGGTTGGGGGTGAGGGGGCCATGGGGCATAGTGTTTGGTTGGGGGTGAGGGGGCCATGGGGTATAGTGTTTGGTTGGGGGTGAGGGTGCCATGGGTGTGAGGGGGCCATGGGGCATAGTGTTTGGTTGGGAGTGAGGGACATGGGGCATAATGTTTGGTTGGGGGTGAGGGGGCCATGGGGCATAGTGTTTGGTTGGGTGTAAGGGGACCCTGGGGCATAGTGTTTGGTTGGGGGTGAGGGACATGGGGCATAGTGTTTGGTTGGGGGTGAGGGGGCCATGGGGCATAGTGTTTGGTTGGGGGTGAGGGGGCCATGGGGTATTGTGTTTGGTTGGGGGTGAGTGACATGGGGCATAGTGTTTGGTTGGGGGTGAGGGGGCCATGGGGCATAGTGTTTGGTTGGGGGTGAGGAGGCCATGGGGCATTGTGTTTGGTTGGGTGTGAGGGGGCCATGGGGCATAGTGTTTGGTTGTGGGTAAGGAGGCCCTGAGGTATAGTGTTTGATTGGGGGTGAGGGTGCCATGGGGCATAGTGTTTGGTTGGGGGTGAGGGGGCCAATGGGCATAGTGTTTGGTTGGGGGTGAGGGTGCCATGGGGCATAATGTTTGGTTGGGTGTGAGGGGGCCATGGGGCATAGTGTTTGGTTGGGGGTGAGGGACATGGGGCATAGTGTTTGGTTGGGGGTGAGGGGGCCATGGGGCATAGTGTTTGGTTGGGGGTGAGGGGGCCATGGGGCATAGTGTTTGGTTGGGGGTAAGTGGGCCCTGGGGCATAATGTTTGGTTGGGGGTGAGGAGGGCATGGGGCATAGTGTTTGGTTGGGGGAAAGGGGGCCCTGGGGCATAATGTTTGGTTGGGGGTGAGGGGGCCATGGGGCATAGTGTTTGATTGGGGGTGAGGGGGCCATGGGGCATTGTGTTTGGTTGGGGTGAGGGACATGGGGCATAGTGTTTGGTTGGGGGTGAGGGGGCCATGGGGCATAGTGTTTGGTTGGGGGTGAGGGGGCCATGGGGCATTGTGTTTGGTTGGGTGTGAGGGTGCCATGGGGCATAGTGTTTGGTTGGGGGTGAGGGGGCCATGGGGCATAGTGTTTGGTTGGGGGTGAGGGTGCCATGGGGCATAATGTTTGGTTGGGTGTGAGGGGGCCATGGGGCATAGTGTTTGGTTGGGGGTGAGGGACATGGGGCATAGTGTTGCACTACAAGAGTGAACCCAATAATAAAGCTAAAACAGGCACAGCTAGGAGATGTTCATCTTTGGCTTTTTGAGGAAACCTGACTCAACGAAGGCTATACTCCTCTTGAGCAACCCAAATAGCAAACTGTAGCAGTCCAAAATAATGGCATGTCCAATCTAGGGTCAATAAAATATATATAAGTTAATTAAACAGGCGAGATACAATAACTAAATAGAAATAAATTATAACAATGAAAAATGTGTAGTACAAAATGTAAGTTTGAAATGCAAATAAAAATTGTTACCCCTCAAAAACATTCTTTTTCCATGTGTTTAGTACAAATTGGGGGTTTGAAAAGCCTACTGCCACGCCCCGCCTACCGCCCCGCCCACATTTACTTTTCGGCCCACTAAAGCCCTCATGTAAGGTACTTTCGGCCCTCTGTCAAAATCAGTTGTGCACCCCTGTCCTAGACTGTTCACATCCCACATTCTCGTTATGGGCCAAGACCGCTAGTAGAGTCCTATGTTTCATGCCCTGTAAGCTGAAATGCAATCGCTTTGGCCTGTACTTTAGGCACATATTGTGGAACACCTCCAATTCTCCTGTGTGACAGAATTCTGTCAGTCCCCTCAAATCTCTTGATAGAGTTTTATCGAAAACAATCTTCTCAGTGGCTTGGTGTGTAGGTGAAGATGCAATCTACCACTTCTTCTTCCGTGCCTCCTCTGTGGACAAAGGGCCATGTTCACATTGGTGGAAATGTTGGTTTTCTGTCCAGCGGTGAACGTTGGTACAGTGGTGCATCAGTGACCGCCATTATTCAAGTAGGATTTCCACTGACCCTTCACAAGTTTTGAAGCTCCATCAAAGATAGTTGCTGATGGACTGGGACCACTGTGAAATACTTTCAAAACCTTTTTTTTTCCCCCGCAGCCGAGATTTTCTTATTGATTGATTTAGCAAGATGCCATACGTCAAATTGATGTTTAATATGTGGGAACTGCTCTCGCATTGTCTTGGCAATTGAAACGTGTCTGTCCGTGGCTATGAGGTCGATGTGCATTCCCCTTGATTGTAGATATTGCAATGATTTTATAAATCCTAGTTTCTCCATGGCCACTGAGGATTTACATTGGGACACCTGCACGACCACCAAATTCACAATTTTCTTACTATCCATGTCCTGAAAGTGGTAGGTGCAGTATTTGGCAGAAAATCCAGGGCTGTCGCACTGTCCATCGCCGGCTAGCCTGAATCGTTTCCCTTCGAATGTACTTGCTAGAGACAATTGTTCAATTTTCCAAGCATCACTAATGGCCGGAAACAGATAAGCATGTTGGTATTTGTAATACTGCGTTTTAGAAATGAAATGGAGTCCCACAAACTGAAAGAAAGACTCTAACTTTCTAAAACTGGACCCACTAAAAAGTGAGGCAGCTGCACACAGTAGATTGCCTGCTGGCAGCTTCCCCAGCATCGGTTGTGCAGACCATGAGAATGCATGATTTAATCTACAGGTGGCATGTATTTTGACATTACTGCCTTGTTTTTGACAAGTCACATGAATCAATGGCTCCCAACATACTTCCCCTCCAACTGAATGCCCACATTTCAGCATACTTATAATATCCATCAAACAACTGTTGAATATTATGTATTTGCCCTCTTTCAATAGACTGTCATCCGGTGTGAAAGTTGTTTCGGACTGTGCCGTTGAGGACATATCAACAAATTTGAAAGAAATGTCGCTGATATCAAGTTCTGATGCAACGTTGGGTGCTGCTGCTGGTTCATTCTCTGTCATTTCAACATCTGTTACTTCAGCATTGATGGGAGAAGACAATTTTTTTGGCGGGTGTAGATTGTGTGAATTTATCTGCGACTACTTCAGAGCTATCTTCGATACATTCAGTATTATCTTCTTTTGGTGGTACGGTCGAACTGTGGCAATGGTCCAATAAAACTTTACTGGATTCTCCGGACACATTCAATTCATGTTCTGGCCATTGTACATGAGCATCTCAAGTCTCAACACGCCACGTCTGAATTAATAGTTCCTCCATAGTGTAAATGGTCTGGCAAGCAACATCTCTCATTTGCTTCACTGTCTGTGTATGTATAGTTCGTACACCCACGGGTAACTAGAGGACAGATTGGAAAAGGGATGTTCATTTTAAACACAATATAAAGTATAGTACAATTGAGAGGAAAAAAACATAATATAGTCCCCAACACAAAACAATTCCTAAAATTATGAACTGTTTGAAACTAACCTTATTTTTGTTTATTTTCTTTGCAACTTTCTTGACTCGAACTTCAACATCTGCACGCTGTTGCTCCGATTCGTTTCCGCATATCTTCCCTTCCTCTTGCCTTGCAACGACTATATTTTCTGGATCCGCATAGACAGCACGGAATGACACTCCATCGACTCCCTGAAACATAGTACTTTCATTACTCTGTATCACAATGTTGAAAACATAAAACACACGTGAGGATGAACACACAGGTACATCTCGATAGCTAAACACGAATTAAACATTCTGTAAAACAATCAAACGACAAGTATTCGAGCTCTGATGATCTAGTTCGATGCAACTTTCAGTATCGATACCTCTGGCTCTGCATGGACTGCCATGAATGGTTGTATTAGAGAGGAGGCATCAGCAACTTGCATTAGTATGGTTTCAATATTGGAAACATAACACACACTTGGGGTCGACGGCACAGGTACATATAAAGAGGTAACCACAAATGATGCATTGTCTAAAAGAATCAAGGAATATCTAAATATGATCAGATTTCATCGACTTATTTCTCCGATTTATTTACATCTGCATCATCTAAATGGGATGTTGTTATTGTAGTGGAAGCTCCGTCGTGTCCCTGAAACACAGTACTTGCGTTAATAGGGAAGAAAGTATAGCAAATGGAATCACTTTATATGATGACGCTCGATGGAGCTGTCAGTATCCATACCTCGTGCTGCCGAAGAATATGTAGGGATGTTGTAAATGTAGTGCGCACTTCAAAAAGCTGTTGCGCCGATTCGTATATGCAAGGTTCCGCTAGCACTTGCCCTGGAATTACTTGAATGTCAGGCTCCTCATCAAGTGCAGGGGTTGATGCTCCATCAATTGCCTGAAAGATAGTACTTGCATTAGTAAGGATTACAATATTGAAAACATAACACACACTTGGGGTCGACTGCACAGGTACATATCAATGGCTAACCACGAATGAAACATTGTGTAGAACAATCAAACGACAAGTATTCCAGCTCTGATGATCTAGTTCGATGGAGCTGTCAGTATCCATACCTCGTGCTGCTGAAGAACATCTAGGGATGTTGTCAATGTGGTGGACGCTTGCATTACTATGGATAACATTAATCATAACTGAAAACAAACACCAGTGGACGATAACTAAGGTGTATATCAATTGGAAAGCACTAACCAAACATTCGGTAAAATAATTACACGATACAATACAAATATTACTTGACATGCATAAAACAAGTCTGTAGCGTAATATCCAAGTAAGATTACCTGATACGCGCTAGAAGTGGTTCATAACTGCGAGCACGTCACGGATGTAGAATGTTCTTGCTTCAGATTCAAGGGATAGTCAAGCAGTTGTAAAGGTAAATTATTGATTGATAATGAAATGGCAATATTAAAAATTGCCATGTAAGGAGACAGAATACTTGAGAGTAATGCTATTGAAAATGCGCTATATAGCACAGTTCCCTGTGCCCATATATAGATTTCGTTTGTGGGTTATCAAATCGAAAAAGTATATATTGATAAATGTCATTATTCAAAAAGCTATACACTCATATCAATGTCGAAAGTATTACAAGGGACACAACACCTCAAATATCAATGAATCCATTCGGCTACCTACACACTACCGCAAGGCCTAAAGCTAGATCCGGACACTTGACTCACCAGTGGCGGAATGTGGACGAATAGAGTGGGAATAGCGTTCGCGAGCAATTTTCGTGTCGTTCGCGGTTTATTCTTCTTTGTTACCCAAGATGTTGTGTACATGTTCGAGGAAAAGTGCCGGCTGCAGATGCGGTATCGATCACCCCTCTTGTCCTCTAAGAATTGTTGGACTCTACTTTCCAGCTCATCCAGTGGATATCCGCAATGTCTGACCCATTCACTTTTTCGATCAACAGTTTTCTGGAATACATGCTTTGTTGTACCTTCAGATTTAGCATGGGTCTTCGAAGGGCAACCGCTAATCGAACAGGCAGGCATTGTTGAAAATTCTGAAAAGTAAATATCGACATTATTACACAATCTTGATGAATAAAAATGTGATACAAAAGTAAATGAACCATGCAATGTTCAATGCAAGGTTTGCTTTGGTCGCAGGAACTATACCAGTTCATCATGTGCGGCTTAGTATTTGCATAAATTGCAGAAATGTATAAATGATGTGACTATACTCTGAACATGTGACTCGTCCCTTGGATGTTCTGTCTTGCACGAGAAGGAAACATGCTTACATTATAGACTTTGCCCCCCGAAGGATGCAATTCGATGACAATTGACACAGATGAAAATAAATAGATCTATTGATAGCATAACAATGGAAACTCAAGTCAATATCAATGAGACCAATGAACGTAGCACTATTGAGTACTCTACTCGCAAATAGATAGAAATTTAAAAATCAACGAAATATGACTAGGATACATTGCCTTACCTTGACCAACAAACAGTTGGATTCCGCAAGCAGAGCAGTATGTTGCAGGAGAACAGGTAGATGGCCACAGGTAGCACACTGACCAGTTTGCTCAAAGCGGTCACAGAAGTTCACGGATAGCACGAAGACGAGCAGATTAGCATAGATCTCAGTGGTTCTCAGCTAGCACGTTCAGGCGTTGACTTGCAAAGATGTTCTCATGAGACATATCAAGTGGTTTATAAAGTATTACAAACAGGGGTGTGATTGTGAATGAATTACGTGTGTATGTCGTGGTATTATGTGGTTTGTCGGGGGCCGGCATGCGTGAGGGGGAGGGTCCTGGCCGGACACACGGTGTCTGAGGAGGCCATGTGAGCGATGGGCCCTTGGCATGGGATACCTTTTGAAGTGTACATGCTGTTTGGCACCTTGGCCGGTCGCGCCCCTGACAGCCCCCCATGGCAGCGCACTTCCATTGGTGCGAACCGCCTTTGATAGAGGAGGTGGGATGGATGGGCCTGGGGCATGCAGATAAGGAACAGGAAGACTGCTGAATGGAGACACACTTATATGGATTGCAGGGGGGTGGCCTGCTTCAAGGGGGAGCCCTGCCTGTAGACAGGGAGTCTGAGGAGGCCATGTGAGCGATGGGCCCTTGGCGTGGGATACCTTTTGAAGTGTACATGCTGTTTGGCACCTTGGCCGTTCGCGCCCCTGACAGCCCCCCATGGCAGCGCGCATCCACTGGACTTGTTGTTATGGACGTTTGTTTTTATTAAACTAACCACCTTTTTATACGTTATATAGTAATACTTTGCCTTTGATAGGGGAGGGGGGCGCAGACAAGGCACAGGAAGACTGCTGAATGGAGACACACTTGATTCATTTAAAAAATCGAAACAACCGTTGTTAAAATATATGTGGTGTTTTATTTTGTTTCTTTTTTTGATGGCACAAAAATACAAAACTTTACACATTGTACAGGTCAGGTTGAAGCACAGCAAGGGAAAATCTCCTGTACTGACCGCTGTCACTCAGGAAAGTTTCTCTTATGGCACGAACGGCACAGGCGGGTATTACTCTTCGAACGCGGTGGCCAAGCCTCCCATGAAGCCACCATGTAAAGGAACGATAGACCACCAGCCGGTACCACCTATGAAAAATAATGATACAAACTGTTTTTAAATGACCAAGATAAGTTGATTAAATGTTTGTTGTCAATGACAATTCTTGTAACTAATGGCATTCTGCTTGGACAAATGCTATCTAGACACTGTACACTATTGAACGACTTTCATGCGTTACAATGATATGTAGATGTAATTTTGGATATAGGAGACGACCATGAAATAGTAGTGGCATCACAAGAAGATTATGCTTACTCGTTACTCGGATTACGAGGACGAACAGTTGCGCGAAGTTCGTGCATAAGCACCATCATTATCCTCAACACGGACCGTGTGAGGCAGGCTTCCCTGAAGTCTGGCAGCTCGGTGATGCATTGCGGTCGTGGCTCACCTTCCGAAATGTAGGCCACACATCCCGAGTTTTCACAGAAGCAGCAGTTCTCCTCCTCGGTTGGCATTAGCTTGCACAGATTGCATGTGCACCAGGTGGAAACACCGTCCATGCGACTAGGTCCAGTGTCTTCATCCGCTTATTCGTCCTGCCAACTGCCGTCCGAAGCCCCATCGTTTTCGCGTGTTTCCCTTTCCAGTAGTTCCTCCTCGCTCTACTCGGGCTCGTACATGTAGGGCATTATTGTAGCCATTGTGTGGTAAACAGACTAAAATAATTTATAGCGATGGTACAGGTGTTCACACAGGCTACAAGCGGCAAAGGTAGCTGACCAGAGCACAGAAACGAGTCACAGAATACTCAAAGTAACACAGAGAGAGGAATGGAATCGAATATCTGCTGCTGTGTCTTGTGAAACGGTCTGTTTATACTTATTGAGGAAAGAGGCATCTTGCCATTTCCATGGTGACACCTCATTAGCTGAAGCACAGCGATTGGTGACACGAGACGTGAAATGGGTGGTACGTGTCTGTTGATGACAGGCTCAGAGGCGGGGGATATGATTTAGTGCCGCAAAAGCAGGTCAGCCAGGGCGATGGGGCAAGTGATAGGATTATCACAAAATGGCAGCGCCCTGGTGCCTGTTTTCGCGTGCGTTTAATGGACAAAAACTCGGGAAAGGTCCATAGGACATTTTTCTAAAATCGAGCGACTTAGGCTTAAAAACACATGGCCGACCCGTAGGGACAATAAAAAAATGTGACCGAACCATTCCTTTAATAAAAGGAAGACCTTGACCCAGACTGCTAAGTCTCTTGCAGTCCTCTCCAAACATGATCACACATTTTTTCAGCAGCCATCCTTCTATTGGGAAGCAAGGAAGAGATCCTTCAGTGAGTTTGGTGGCTACCAGGAAAGGAAAGCCATGAACCCAGACAAGTCTCCCTGCACCCATAGCAGGCAACAGCCATGCACCTCTTCCAAGGGCATCTTGGCTGGTGGATGCTCCTTCAGAGGTTCAGCTAATCCAAAAAATCAATGATGGTTTCTCCCTACGTATGAGTACAAAATGGTTGTGCCTGCACAGAGCCTGTTCAGAAACATGACTGATTTTGCGCTGTGGACCTCAGGGGCGCATTACCTGTGCCCATATGAACGCTCCACCACTGATTCCTGAGGTCCTCCGACAACGGAAGGCACTTTCAATACAGGGCTTTACCTTTTGCCTTTATTTCAGCCCAAGACTCTTTAACAAGCTTATGATCACAGATGCCAGCTTCTGTTGCCTGAGGGGGATTCATGTCTACCCCTCCTTGGACGATTGGCTGGTCCCGGCTGCTTCTAACCCGCAAGCGGAGCATCAGTGTAATGTCTAAGGCACACTCTTTTCAATCTGTGATTTGACATTAACCATCAGAGGTTGACCCTGATTCTGTCCGAGAGATTAACCTTTCTTGTAATTCTATGGGACTCCCAGGCTGCCAGGACTTCCCCCTCTCAGCAATGATTGTGGACATCCTTTCATCAGTGGGCTAATTACAGTGGGAACAGTCCACCTCAACCTGATGGTTTGCAGAGGCTTCTATGCTTGATGACTGCATGCATGGTATGTCTCCCTCTGACACCTGAAAATGAGATCTCTACAGCTGCACTTGGCAATCTTATGGAAACAATCCACAGTGAAACAGTCTGATTATATCCCAATTCCAACTTCTCTGGCTTATGACTTGGCATCAGGAGCCAGCTCAGCAATCTGGCATAGGGTATTCCCTTTCAGGAAAAGGACACAGAGGAGTAAATCACCAGGGATGGGGTGCATCTTTCAATTAAAGTCAATTTTCAATGCCATAAAGCATTTTTTACCAGGTCTCAGATGGAAGAGTGTCTTCATTCAGACCAACAGTTCTACCTCCATGTTTTACCTGAAAAATTAGGAGGAACAAACTCTCATCGTTTGTGCTAGCTAGCCATAAGGGTTTTGGAGTGTGCCTTAGAGCGACAGATCTCCCTGAATGCAATTCATCTCCATGGACTGCTCAATGCGGAATTGGACCTACTGAACAGGCTGACGTCTTCAGGCCACGAGTGGAAGCTGAATGACTACATCCTGGAGGCCATATTTACACAGTGGGGTCTTCCTCCGTAGACTCCCTTTCCACAGCACAGTACAGAAAGTGTCTACTCTTTGCTTCCAGAAGAGGAGTGGACAGCAACTCCTTAGGCTATGCCCTGTTGATTCAGTGGGACTCCCTTTTATCTATGCTTTTCCACCAATCCCTCTTCTTTCCAGGTGCTTCGAGAGGTTCTCCAGCTGCTGGCATGCCACTCTCATTCTGCTAGATCTACTGTGTCCACCTCGCTTCTGGTTCTCCTTTCTGGTGGAAGCTTGAATGGAGGGACTGATTTTTTTGTCGGCAGCACCCAATCCCCTCCTGTAACAACAGGACAGGTTTCTCCACCCTCCCCTTGATCACTGAGTTTAGCAACAGGGTTCCTAAGCAGCTCGCCCTAGGCCATCTCGGTTTATCAGCCAAAAATATGGACGATTTTCAGATAGCCAGAAAGGCTTCTATCCGTACCCAGTACTGAAGCAAGATTCTTTCATTGGGCTCTGGATAGGCGGGCCAATCCTTTGACTTGCCCGCTTAACTTGCGGCCTCCAGTATTTAAATTGACTTCTGTCAATCTTAACTGTCAGCTATTGGAGCCTATCACAGCACCCAGGATGTTTCTTTTTCTACTTCCAATACGGTTGGGGGCAGACGCCAAGAGGGTCTCAAAGGGTGCATTCTCCTGTCAAAAGGCCTCACCTGGTTTGGACCTTGAACATCGTCCTTCATCAATGGCCAAAACCTTTGAGCCTTTAGCATCCATTGCATTAAGGTTTCTCACCTGGAAGGTTGTACTTTTAGTGGCTCAAACATCTGTGAGTACCATTTTCCACAAAGACAAAGTGGTCTTACTGGCTCATCCTGCTTTTTTTTACTAAAGCAGTGTCCCTGTTTTATATAAATGTGGATTCTGAACTCTCAATGTTTGGCACCCTTCATCTTCATTCCCTTGTTTTCAGGAGTGTAGTTAAGTTTTATCTGCATTGAACTAAGCAGTCCAGGAGATCAGACACCTTTTTCATTACATTTGATGGCCATCATCCTGGTTAACATGCCTCCAAGTCCACTATTGCCAGGTCACTGGTTGCGGGAATCAATCACTTTTACACCATGCAAAAGTATGAGCCTCTTAAAGGTGTTCATGTTCATGCCATCAGGGCTAAGGCCACAGCTGTGGCTTTCCAGTGCATCGTCCTTTGAGATGACATCAGCAATGCTGCCACATGGCCTTCACCATCAGTTTCTGTAAGCAATTCTGCCTGTGCGCCAGTTCCAGGGCCAATACCAGTTTTGGATAGGCTGTTCTGTGTAACCTATTTACTACCCAATAGATTTTCCACCCTCCCCAAAGATTCTTATTGCCGTGGTATCTTCTGACAGTATGGAGGAATGGGGAAGGGACTTAGTAGAAAGAAACAGTTACTCATCATAGGTACTAGTGTACTCCTAGTCCATTGCCCCCTTCCCTCTTTACGATTCGCCCTCCGTAAATCGGTTAGATAATAGTAGCCGATGAACGGGCGAGGCTAAAGGGGAAGGTGTTTTTTTATGGTGCAAAGGGCTCAGCTCCTGTCCCCGTGGGACGGTCTCCCATCAGTTTCGAGGGAAGGTGACTATGGACTAAAAGTAGAGTAGTTACAATGGCAGTTAACTGTTTCTTACTCCAGAGAATTGCTCTGAAAGGGCTCTGCATCATATAGAAAGCCATCCATCTCAATGCCCCATCCTACATTCACAACAACTGAAACCCACCACCCAAACACCTGACAAGCCACCCAAAATCTCTTACACATTCCACTCTGCAAGCTTACCTGCACACACAAAACAGGCCCATAGTGGTACGTTTCATGTTTCGTATTTTGTTGTAAGCATGTATCACACATGTTCGGATATGCTGTTTCACAGAACCTTTCCTTAAGCAGATTGCAGGAATAGAAACGTACCAATATGGTGCGCCCAGTGGCTAAACTGAAAACTACTGATAATCCTCTTCTTAACATAATTACGAAATACGCTAGTGTCACCAAAGCACTGTATAAGATTGTCCAGAAACAGTGGCATTCATTACTGATGAACTCTGACCTTCATAAATGTATTGACTCCAAGCCCAGATTCGTATATACTAGGGCACTGACTATCAAAACTAAATTAAGATCATCTTTTTTAAATCCAGTAGTAAAAGAAGTTCATGGCAGTGACTGGTTGAAAGCCAAGGGATTTCACAAGTGCGGAAGTTGCATTATGTGCAAATATGCACACTCGGACTTTGAAGTCTTTACTTGTCAGGGTGGTCCTACACTGCATATACAAGACTTTATGAACTGTAAGACTAAATTTGTTGTGTATCCGATCAACTACATTTGTCAAAAAATATATGTTGTGAGTACCATCCGACAATTAAGGGGTCACATTCGTGGACATCTGCATAGTCGAAATAATCAGGATCCGCGAGTACCTTTGGCCCTTCATTGGCCAGAAAATCATCAAATGGAAGATAAAGCTTAACTGAAAGTTATTGGATCACAGAAAGCGATTTTTGGCAAGCGAGGTGGAGATCAGAAATTGTTATTACGCCAATTAGAATCCAGACTTATATGTAAACTTTGTAGCACTATCATTGGGTTGAATACGGACCATGAAATGCACGTGTCTCTGTGATGATACTTTTTTGTTCAGATTCTAGGAAGATGTATCAATTAATATTAGATAGCACATGGAGACACAATGATTGTAATGATGATTTAGATATACAGGGTTACACCAAAGAGTTCTGTATCTTGTCTCATGTTCGAGTGTGCAGGGTTAATCCTATTAATGATGACATATTTATGCAATGTATTCTTCGTTAGGATTGATCTTTCACATTTGGTTTGAAATACAAGTATGCATATAGCTATGTTAAGACATAGGACTGATTGGGAGCCCAAGAATTTATTATGGATTATGGGCTGCTAAGGTCTGACAGTTCTTGATGAATAATGACAAAGATAAACTGGCAATTTAGTAATTGAATCCTCATGAGGAACATGGTCATAGAATGAATGGCAATTGAATGTGTGATCGCTCACTTTAGGAAAACGATAGTGTCAAAATTAAATATACTATTGATATATATTGTGCAGTCAGGCAGTAGCATCTACCACCACATCAGTAATCTTTCTTCTCAGAAATCTAGGTGGTGGGATGCATCAGAGGTTTCAGAAGTATTGGCAGCCAATTTAGCATTGCTGCGCGATCACAGCATTGTTTGTTAACATTTTTGGGAAGGAAGTGACATCACACGTCATGTGATGCCACTGATGGCTAGATAGAGTAAAAACAAAATGGCAACCGCGTCTAACACACGCGCGGCACGGTGCATAATGTCTGGTTGCACCAAGCAGGGCAACCTTGAAAGAGTAGCAGGTAATTTAGCTCAAATGTATAATTTTATATATTTTTTTAAATCTTTACAGGATATTTTAGCTGGCTACCAGGCTACAGTTAATAACAGTACTACAAGAGATACGCATATGCCTTGATTATAGACCATACTGAATGCTATCTTTAGACTTTAATATGGCTAGACTATCAAGTATCTTGCAGTACCTACAGCGGATTGAAATTGGAATGGTTTAACATCTTTTGAAAAAACAGGCCGACATTGATGCTTAATGGTCAGTCAGTACACTAAGGATCACAATGATAGTTGCAGGTATCTTAACAATTCTATTTATTCACTTTATTTAATTTTAATATATGGTAACTAAGCCCATCCATGAACATAATTTGTTTGATACGACAAATACGAGAGGAACACAGAACCAAAGGTGAGTCTTGTTAGGATAAGGGGGTATTCACTTTAATTGCGCATGAAGAACATGCATATGGGGAAGGACGGCACAATATAAAAGATGCATGGAATGTGAACTGGAGTGGTACTTTATTGGACACAATTTAGTGCTTAAGAGTAAATGTGTATTATTTGGGATGTTGCAAAGTGTGTTTGCCTCACTTTACAAAATCTCTTTTCAGGTCTCAGGGCCAACCAGCATGATCTCATCACAAGAGGTGATTGTACTGGAGGTCACCCTAATAAATAATGTCAATATTGAGGTTAAATATCATATGAATATATATTTCTGATGTTTCTCCCATTTTCCCCATGTTGGTTATTTTATGGTTAGTTTTCATGTATGTATGTATCTATGACATGATGTCAATATATGTTTGTATCAGATGATGCAGATGATGCAGTAACATTATGGAAATCCATGAATGTTAATGGATATACTAATATAATGAGTGCCTAGATTTGATGAATAGCCTTGAGAAAGACATAGCAGGTTGAAGCACGTGTCGGCTAATCATTTATACAGTCACAATTCAGACAATGTACAGGCTAACAGCCTAATGGGACTTGAACCAGATTGTATTTTATGTACATTTATGTTATAGTTAATAACTTTACAGACACAACTCATACATTGTATAGACTAGAAGCCTAATAGCCTAATAGGAATAGAATTAGTCTTTACTCTATGTACATTGTATGTTATTTGACATTGAGTTTGTGGGAATAATGTCCCAGATTTATAATCAATGGATCAGCACAATTCTTACAGTTGACTACTTTTGTTTCTGATTTGTTTGTTTGTTTATTGATTTTGTATGGCGCACCAAACCCAAAGGTAACTGGGCGCAACAGAGAGCAGAAAAACATGATTACTTAAAAGCTTAGTTACAAGGTAAGGCACAGTATAAATATGAAGCATTACATCTCGACAAATCAATTAAAGAAAATATATATATACAGTCAGATAGTGGGATCTATGGGTGTTAATTGAAACATGGTTATTCTTGGGGGTCATTATAGTGTAGCCATGTGAGAATATTTCATCTAAAGCTGTGGTAGGATTGAGAATACAATAATAGGCTTAGGGTAACTCTTATGTCATTGTGCTTGCAGCTATCTACACTTTATACAATAGAGGGGATAGCCTTACCTGAGCACACCTCCATACTGTTATTACCCGAATTATAGTCCTACTATAACTATTTTTTATGGATTTCATATTCTGGCCACAAAGAGCATTAGAGGTAGGAACAACTGTGGTCTTGCAACCTATGTAGGAACTATCCGCAGCCTGAAATCTTTTTCCAATATGGTGCTGAGGGTTTACATTAACTATGGAACAGACAAATAGTTGTCAATCATACATTTTTACAACGCCTCTCAAAGAATAACTCGAAGTGCTGACTGAGGCCCTATTGAAATTCCTCAAAGAGCCTAATATCAATCACCCATTAAATTGCAATGAAGCCCATTGTTAATAATTGGGGGTGATTTCAGTATAAGGCTTGGAGATAGTTCCATTAGGGCGTATGTGTCTCAGGAATCAGCTCATGCCCTTAACAGTCCCCAGTCAAGTGTATGATGGATGGGTTTACATCTCGGGTGGGCAAATTATTCTAACAAAACTACTGGAAAGGGGATTACGCATAGTCAATGGGAGGTTACCATCGAACACACCAGGACATTACACATTTTGTAACACCGGGTTTCAGTCCACAATAGAGTTCTTTATAATGCATGTACATGAATGGCACCTTTTACACACTCTAAGGATTGTGCAATGTCCTGAGAGTGACCATGATCCCCTGATGCTGTCAGTAATCCATGATTATAAACATAATTTCGAGTCCGAGCCTGAATTTGACCAATTTAATTTACCTCAGAGGAAACCAGTGAAATGGGCAAACATTGACAGGGACAAATGTTCAAATAACATAATTAATGCATGCCTGACTTGCATAGAAACCTGCTTTAAAAGCGCCAAAACATCTAGGGCCACTGCAAGTATTCAACAGTATAATCAAAACTGCTGGGGCATACGTAACCACTGCCGTTAGGCGTCGTCAGCACAAGAATAAAGATCTCTCCTGATACAATCAGGACTGCAGAAAGATACAATGAAGGCTTCTGAAAATTATCAAAGATCCGGAAAGAGACAAAATTAGTCTGGCTAAGCTGACACAGCTTCACAGAAAAACGTTAAATGCAGCTAAAGATTTAGGGAAACAAAATGTCCTAAAGCCTGGGTAATCCCTGCCATCTGTTTCTCACGGCCATACATCCACTTGCTTGCACCTGCACTGAGGGATGGCAAGCTGCTCATTACGTTTTCATTATCCATATTTGGCCAAGGTTGTACTGAGACCCCCTTCAACCTTTCTGTAATAGGGGGAACTGTGTCCCCTGTTTCTGAGGCGGTGATTCCTCCTCTACCATTTTGCTATTTGCTGCAGCTATTCTGGTGGGCGTCTTCTAAGTCGCCGGACAATGGTATCCTATCTCTGTCCTCCAGCCAGACTCTGTCCCCTGTCTCTTCCATTAGCCACACACCATCATGATGTTCTGCCTGTTTATCACTACACTCTGATTCACTATCTACTTCTACTTGTTCTGGGGTAGGGAGGTCGCTAACAGATTTACTGTTGTGTTTAAACATTATCTGTCCAGCCGTCCACTGGTCGGGTGCAACTGCTATGCACCGCCCCTCCTTCTGCTCCTGTGCTACTCTTATAAGCTCCTCCTCTGCTTCTTTCAATATATCTTCTATCGGCCTTTGTGCTTTTTTCAAGCTATCTCAGAAAACAATTTGTTACCAATAGTGTCTACTAGCCCATGTTGATGATCTACTAGCCCCTGTTGGATTCTTTGTCTGCCCTTTTTTATCCTCAACTGAAAGTGCATAACAAGGATTGGTATAGCCTGCAGCGGGCTGTAGAGGCACAGGTCTTAGAGGGAAGTATCCATACGGCGGGCGGGGTAGAAGCCTCTATAACATCCTTATTAGTATTGTCTGTCTCGTCATTCGGGGCGTACCCCACTTCCTCAAACATTTTCCACAATTCCAATATGCTATGTCTATTCTTCAGCTTTTTCCCTTTGTGTGCCGACAATAAGTATGTAAACATGTGCTCTAAAACATCTTTTGCATGCATGCCCTCTGCAGGTCATTGTTTAAACATTATTTTGGCAGTCCCCGGTACTCACTCTGCATGGTCCTTTAATATGTTATGCCTATACTGCAGGCGTGTCTAATATTTATTTTATTTTAGTTATTGGGCATGTGTATGGGGCCTATACAGCAGAAAGTGTTTCCAGGTGAAACAAGACAAAGGAGGGGGGGGGTCAGAGGAGAAAACAACAATAATGGTCCTACTAGGCTTTGTGACATTCGGATCGTGCAAGTCAAGTGCAGTATCAAGAAGTGCAGGGACAGTGGGGCAGGAGAGGACAAGGGATGGTGTAGGGAGAGGGTAAATCAGGGAGAAGTGCTGGAGGGAGGGTGTCCAAGAGGCTGGCAAGTGCTATGGGAGTGCCTGGCAGGGCAAGTGCCAGGGGGCAAGGGGTAGGGGTAATGGTGAAGGGGGAGGACCAGCCTAGGCAGGCTAGAAGGGTGCCTGAGGGCAAGTGTTGGGAGAAGGGGTTAGAGGGGAAGACTGGACGAAGGAGGACCTGATTCCGGGGAGACTCATAAGAGACACAGGCATCTGGTCATAGCGACAGGAGGTGGCTAGCTGGAGAGTGGGAGAGGGAAGGAGGAGGAGAAAAGGAAGGTCTTGAGAAGCTTCCAGAACTTGAGGAGATCCGGCTCAAGTCGGAGAGGGGCAGGGAGGCCATTCCAGAGGGAGGCTCCTACGGAGAGGGAGATCTACCCCCCACTCTCTGCTTAGAGAAACATCTGATCTGCAGTGAATTGGTGCTAGAGGACCGAAGGGCTCTAGCCGGGAGGTATTTAGGGAGAGAGAGTTGGAAGTAGCGAGGTCCTACACCCAGAAAGCATTGTGGATGATGCAGAGGGTCTTGAGTTTGATTCTTGCACGCACCGGGAGCCAGTGGAGAGATTTTAGGGCTGGAGAGATGCGATCCCTGGGCTTGAGGCCAAGGATAAGTCTTGCAGTCCTATTCTGGATTAGTTGAAGAGGGCCAAGTGAGGAAAGGGGCAGATTAAGCAAGAGGCGTTTGCAGTAATCAAGCCTTGAGAGAAGCAGAGCTCTGGAGACATTGGGTTTCTGGGGGAAAGTGAGGAAAGGATGAATGCTTCTGAGGAGGTGGATGTGATAGTGGGCCTTCTTAGCAAGGTCAGCGATATGAGGTGAGAAGGAAAGAGAAAAGTCAAAGATGACACCCACATTTTTAGCCTCACACAAGGGTGAGGGCAGGGGGCCCAAGGAAGGCGGCCAGAGTGTAGGAGGGAAGGAGGGAGTAGGAGTCCCAATTAGAAAGATCTCAGTCTTACTGGCATTAAGGCAGAGATCATTAGCAGCATACCATGCCTGAATAGCAGTCAGAGGAAGGAGAGGGGGAAGAGGAGGGAAGCTTAAAGGAGAGCTGTGTGTTATCAGCATAACACTGGAAATGAGGAGAGAAAGTGGAGATCAAGTGGGCAAGAAAGGCTAGGTAAATGTTGAAGTGCCGCAGCAAGAGGATAGAGCCCTGAGGGACGCTGCAAGTCGAGAATGAGGTTAAGAAAGGGGCCTAGTTGAACTTGGGAAGGCCGATTCGAGACGAAAAAGGTTAACCAATCCAGTGCCATCACAGTGTTGACGAGGAGAGGTAATTACTGACGGGCCCATTGGTCAGCACTCACCCTCGAAAACTTATAATACAAGATAGCTGCACCGTGTGAGGACAGGGTGCAGGACTTACATACTCCAGCACAAATTAATACTAGGGACTCAGTAGGTTGGCAAAGGGAAGTCCGTTTAATATACATACATCAGCTTATGGATATCAGCAGCATCGCAAACACCTGTCTCGCCCGACTTCCTAGAACTTCAGTCAAACATCCTCTTTTATTGGCAAATTCCGTCATCATTGACGTACACTTCTATAAAAACCCATCATGCAATATAATTGGTTGGGAAAGGTAACTTAAGTATAGGTGTTATATATGTATATGAAAATAAAGCATACGGATTGGATAACTCTTATCGGGAGGGTGTCTTTGCCCATCCCTCTACACCACACGTGATTGACGTCACTACAATTACAACGTCTCATTGGTTATAATGTCTATAGGACCCTAGATTACATGGTCCCTTGTGATTGGGCGAGTTATACCCCTAAACATAAATCTCCACTTTACTTAGCAGCATGCAGAATAGACACCCTGGTGCCTGGTGTCCCAAGATTCACCCTGCCTCCCTTCCATCAATCAGTGGTTTAGGGCTATGTGTCAATTAGTTGGCTGGGTATGGCCTCAGATCTGTAGTCTCTTATCAGGAAAATTTATGGCACCCTCTGGTTCTGGATGACATCAGGCGGTGGTACATCTTTACGCCTGTCTGGTCACGTGTTGGTCCACCGTGAATCTGCTTCAGTTTCCAACCTTTTGTGCATTGAATTCTGTATGCGCTTGGCCACCTGCATGGGCCTCTCTTATCTTGACCTTCACGGGCAGGCTGGCATGCTCTGAAGTTGGAGCCTCGTGAGCTCATGCTCACCTCCCCTTCTCTGGTTGACCTCGATTTCCCCGGCATGAGCCATCCTTTGTTAAGTTTCGATCCCGCTCTTTTCCTCCGCTTGGGCCTGAATATGAAACTTGGCCAGTCAGGCCTTGGCCGTCTGGGAGTACTTCTGTTTATACAAAATGGAGTTGCACGTGTACATTGTGCTGTATTGAGGTAGATGTATACAGTCAGCGCTTGCCGCTCTAACTTCTACTAAGCATTGCAAGCAGACTCGATTACTTAGCATCTTGCGTTTCATGCTTATTTACATACGTTCAATAAGGCGGTTGCTTCCATCTTGTCTCATGGCACCATTCTCATACGTTTTTCACAGTGTCTTTCCCCTTCGTCCATTACAATTATCCTTGCAGTTGTCGGTACTGGCATGCATAGCTTTCAATAGCCACTTCTGGTTGTTCTCGGGGCTTCCCAGGCCCTTAGTCTATTTCCATTGGCCTTCCACTAAGGCCTTCGGGGTTTCCTCGTGGACAGTCTGTAAATACTCGTCATTTCGTACCAATGGCAAGTACGGTTGTCTGATTGGGTACCGTGCTGCCCACGGTTGCCTGGTTATGGGCATTTCAACAGGTATTGATCTTCTAATGTACACAGGGCAGGGGCCCATTGCAGCCCTTTGTTGGTTCAGCTGCTCCTCGTACGTCACATACCTTGGCGAGTACCTTACTAGCAACTCGCTATGGGGGGCAGGGGTGCAGGTCGTATCTGGGTCTCCTCTACACTCCCCCCTCTGGTCGGTTCATCGACCACTCCTACTTCCTCCTTTATATTCAGTTTCTTTGATTCCTCAGCTTCTTGCCCATCGTCTCCTGGGTTTACACAAGATGGTGTGAAAGCATGCAATTTTGATGTCCATATCTTTATCACCCCTTTTAAGCTTCCTGCTGTTTTCACATGCTCATCCTTGTTCCAGGTCATCAATTGGCATTGTCCATTTGGACTGCAGTAAATCCATTTGCCTTCATACCTTCTTCGTTTTTTGGGATAAGTGAATTTTGTTCCCTCAGTTGCAAATTTGCTGGCCTTCACAAAATTCCTTATCTCATCATCTGTTAGGTGTCTGGGCTTCCACCCTGACTCGACATCGATCATTACTTTCATCCCAATGGCCTTCTTTGCAGTTTTCTGGCACTGTGTGATGATTATCTTGATAACACAGAATCCTAGCAGCACCATTGCTAGCAATGCTCCCAGAAACTTGAATATGCCTGCCATCCATTGCGGGACCCATGAGAATAGGTTTCCGAACCAGCTATCATCATCCACTTCGTCCGTTTCATCAGTCATCTGGTTTTTTAAAGTTGTCAACATACTTATGGCCTCTGTGAGGGTTCCATTTCCCTCATCATGTGATGGTATAAATATGCAACATGATTCTCCGATTTTTGCGCAAACACCTCCATCCATTGCTGTGATCATGTCAAGCACATATCTGTTCTGAAGGGTCATCAGTCTAACCGCTCTCAGCTCTTCTTTGATCGCATTGAATCCTTTTATTGTGGTGTTGATGGTCTGCAGTAACTCCCATCTGGTTATCTGCAACCATTTAGCATTGACTCCAATTTGGATGTGTGGCAGGAGCATTGTGGTGAATACTGTTGAAGTGAGGCTGAACAGCCTGTGTTCGTATGGAATTGCATAGAATGCTTCTTCTGATTTGGAAGAAAAGTAGTTTTCTCTCTTCATTCTGGATATCAGTTCTGCGGATCTCCTCCTTCTCAGATGAGCATCTGCTTTCGGGAAGCTGTCCAGATTCAGATCATTTTTTGGAATCACCAGTGCGGGAACATGGACAGTGACCAATGTAAATATGCGCCCCCAATTTCTTGGCAGTCTTATGTATGCTTTGGATCCATACGCCCAATAGCGGTCCATCAGGACTGCGGTTCCTTGTGCCATTCCTGGTGCCTCATATATTCATCCACAGAAAATTTGATTTTCCCCCATTTTCCTTGTGCCATTACTTCTGAAGCACAGTTTCGGGTTCTCCAACGGTACTATTTGCAGGGGCCCTCCCCTGTCTTCGACCCATGTTAACAGCTTCACCAACTTCGGCCATAGAGGTTTACATAACCTCTGTAAGTTTTCTACTTCTTCGTTGCAGGCTCCAAGGACCATCCAAGCTCAGCAGATTACGACTCCTTCCTCCCATCCGTTAGGGAAACTAATGATCCCCAGATCTGCATTTGTCCTCGGTTTTTCCAAATTTGAGCTTCTTCTGCCGTTTTCCCTTGGACATTCAGTCTTGAGTTTATTTCCCACCTTCCTTTCCGTCAGGGTTTTCATATCTAATAACATGATTCTTGGTGTACGCCCTGTTTCTTGTTTTGATGTCCTGGACAAACCCGTCTTCATCAGGGTAGCCCTTTTCGCTGGCCCATATCAATGAGGCATCTCTTCCCATGAATTGTCCTCTGATGTTGCACATAGCTACGTGTGACATACAGTGTGCTGTGGGACATCTTCTTCTACAGCCACGAAGATCTTGGACTTTCCCATGCTGTATGGCAGGAGTGCGCAGACGAAACATTCTCCTTCTGATTGCCTTCGTCCAACTTCCTTCATGTGCTGGTGCCATATGTTGTTTCCAAGGTGGGCTGTGCTGTCCAAGTAGTCGTTTAGTTCATTGTCCGTTTCATAAGGGCTTCTCTTGTTTCTTAACGTTTTTCTGTAGTTGGCCAACACTATGTCTCTGCAGTACTAGGGGAGGTCTTGTGTTTCTTCTTCTTCCCTCATGCATTCTCTCGTAGACCTCCTTCCACATGTGGCTCATCATCCTTCCAACATGTGGCGGTGTCGTAAGCTCGGTCGTTATCTCTGGTGTTGGAGCAGGTGTGCTCATTATCACAGTTGCTGCAGTTTTCTTGCTCAGCTTCTCGTGTAGTTTCTCTGCTCTTAGTATGAGCGGAAACACATACTTGACTACCGTATGTGTCTTCCCTATGAGTTCTTTTGTGACTTCCTCTGTTCTCTTGAGGGATTTTGTCATGCCATCTCTGTCTTGTTGCTCGCTTGGTTCTCTGTTCTCTGGAGCTGCTCGTTTCACAGGTATCTTTTTGTTTTCTGTCAGTTCGGCCTGGGGTCTCACAGCCATTGACACTTGCCCTTGCTCGTGTGCACTCAGTGTGTGGGTGCGTGCTGTGGACAGTGCTATGTTGTCATTCATTCCGTGCTGACCCTGTCTCCAGCTTTTCTCACCATTCATTACTTCAAGTGTGTACGTATTACTGCTAATTACATTTAACTGTAAATCATTTGCTTTATAATCAGTTTTTCTTGGAACAGGGATGACAATATAAGGTCTGTTTGCCTTTGTGGGGCCCAGACGCTCATTACCTGGTGGATGCACGGACATTGGGATGCTTCGTGCACCAATGTAAAATGCAGTTCTGATCATTAACGACAAAAATACTACAATAATCACTATACATATATATATGATTGCCTTGAAGGACAATTTGCAGCACCTCCTTCCAGGAACGCAGGGGTGGCTGGTGGCACAACTAAATTACTGTTTTGGGCCCCCATCTCGAACAAGTCCATAGTCAATAGTTTATTTCTTCTCTTATCTTGATTTTGTTACTTAAAAGTTCAGCAAACACTAAAGTGGCGGGTGCAGCTTAATGTCCCCCCTCTTGCGGGTGGTGACGGAAGTCTCTAGTTTTGGAGTACAGATCCTTTGCTAGACTATGGAAAAAGGTTAGACTACCGTTTTTTGCACATCACATTCTTCTTGCATTTGTGTATACAATGCATTCCCAGGGCACCTTCCCAATCCGTCATGGCCCTGAGGACACGCAGGAATTTGTTCGCAGTGACACCATAAAAGGATGGCTTTGCTGCACACTGCACATCACGCATAGATAAACCATTGAAAAAATAAAAACAAAAATTAAAATAAAAGTGAACATATGAGAAGGTAGGACAAAATAAGAAAAAGGTTGAAAAAGGTAAACATGGCAGTGTAGTTCGTTGCTCTGGTTCTTTCGCTTGGTTCTTCGAGGTCGAGTTGCTGCAAAGTCTCTCTCTCTCCCATTTACTCCACTGTGAGATGATGATGGAAAACAGAGAAAAATAAGAAAAATAGGAAAGAAGTTCAGGATGTAGTTATCCCCTTTGAATTTGTTTTACTTTGGAAGCATGAAGAACTGTGTCTTTGTTTCCTTGCTCTGGCCCCGGCTGGGGCTTCTAAAACCTTTTATCTTGGATCTCTCCTTTCTAAGGCTCGCGTCAGCAGCGGATGTCCATAGTTGCTTCTCAGCTGTGATGCAATAGCTCTCAGGAATCTGTTGAGTTGTGCATTTTTTGCTGGATCACAGAGAAACGTGTGCACGTCGACAGTGATGGGTCTACCCACAAGCTCTGGACAGTTCCATTTGTAGCCGTATGCTACAGAAGAGTGTTCCTATCTTTCTCGCGTTAGCAGGGTCTCTGAGGAAGGTGAGAGCGTCAACTCCGGCAGGTCTCCCTACCATTTACGGAAAGTCATTTACTAAGGCAAAGAGGACATTGTGGGCTAGTAGGCTGTCCTCAGGGGACAGGGACATTTATTCGTCTTGCAGAGTCTCAATCACAAGGTTTTTTGCTGTCGTGAACAGTTTCTTTGCTTATCTCCCCGATCTGTCCCCCGGCGGAAAGTTTCACTGGAGACTCCTGAGGAATTCTTGATGAAAGTTGGTCAGGTCTACCTGGAGCATGATTCTGTGGAGAAGAGTCTTCATGTGTAATAAATTGGCTGGATTTTTGAGGAAGGTTGCAACGTCGACACCAGAGGGCCTTCCCACCACTTCAGGAAAGTCTGTGACCAGTCTAATCAGAACATTGTGGGCTGGCTGCGTCTCTGCGGGGGACAGTGGCATTTGCTTCGCCTTGCTGGGTCGCAATCACACACCTCGCTTTTGCTTTGAGCAGTCTTTGCACTTGCCTGCTGCGTGGATGGCTACCACGTTATTTAGTTTACTCCATATCTGGTTTAGAAAATGATTGTTTCGGGGATCTCTGATGAACGTCAGTGTATCTGTGGTCCTCCCAACAAGTTCTGGGCACTCTTCAATGATTCGAAAGAATAATGTATAGGTCACTTCATCAATAACTGCTTGTGGTGGTAGCATCAGTCTTTTGCTCCTCGTGCATGGGCAATTCAGCGAGGACCTCTATGATGACAGTCAATAGTTACCTGATTACCTTCTTATTTTCTGGGTGTTGGATGAATTATGTGACACTTGTTTCTCTCCCTATGAGTGATGGATAAGTCAATGTCACTAATTGGAAGTAGGTGAGTACATCCCACTTAAGACTTCTGCTGGGGTGTACCATAAGTTCGTGAACAAAGTCTTTATGCTGGGTCCTTCAGAATAACAGTTTCAGTTCTCAGGAATGTCCGGTTCTGTTGCTTACCAGAGTCTTAGGTTCTTCAATGCTTTGTGTGGCTTTTAAATGTTCATGAGCTTAACACTTTTGCTGATATGAATACGTGTTTTTCTTCATTTACCCTGCACCTTTGGCTGCACAGGGTGTTTGCTTGCTTCTTATTGTCTTTTTTATGCCTATAGAAAAGGTTCAGTGTGGACAAGATTTTCACAAAAGTTCTTTGTTGGCTACATTGAATGTTCATTTAATTGTCCCTTTATCACTTTTCATTTGGTTTGAAGAACTGTCTTGTTTTGAAAGTCTCACTTTCATATTTTTTTTCTCGCTCTTGTAACTTGTCTGCTCATGCGTCCTTCTTCCTTTCCATAGATCTTGTCTGCACGTGCTGAGGTTCTTCTCCGTTGTCTGCGGATTCCTCGACAGCAGATGTAGTAGGAGTGCCCTCTCCTATAAAGGGCTTGACGTCATTCAGGAAGATCCAGGCTCTTCTTCCTTGGAGCTTGACAGCGGACGGTGTGCAGTCCTCTACGATGAAAGGGCCATTAAATCGTGGTTCGTCCCATTTCTTCCTCGTAAAGTTCCTCACCAAAACGCTGTCACCAGGGAAGATGAGTGGTGCACAAAGGCTATGTGCTGCGCCTGTCTCAGCACCGTCTGTTGCGGTTTGTGATGTGCTGTTCCCTTTACGCCGTCGCTGCAGCTGGCCTGAAATGACAGATGTACTAAAGGTAAGGCAGTCAAGGTAATTCTTCATTTCTTCTCCCAGAAACTCCCTAGCATGCTGGGAATCACATCTAGCCCTATCTCGGGGAGTAAGAGGGGGTCTCATTCTTCTACCAGTGATAATTTCGTGCGGCGTGAGGTGATGGTCGGAGCCTGGCTGGTTCCGAAGCGCATATAATGCCAGTGGTAGGCAATGCAGCCATCCCTTCTTTAATGTGAGCTTCAATTTGGCAATCCTTTCTTTCAACAGGCCGTTGAGCCGTTCACATATGCCATAGCCTTCTGGGTGATACGCTGACGAGAACTTGTGCTTTATACCAAGCAACAAGCTAATCTGCTCAAAAACTGAGTTTACAAAATGGGGCCGTTGTCTGACCTCATAACCTCACACACCCCCCACCTGGGGAAAATCTCCCTCACCAGGAATTTTGCAGCACAGGCAGCGTCAGGGTGTGTACAGGGCCCTGCTTCTATCCATCTAGAGAATGGACACACCACGACAATTAAATACCTGTGTACCCATTACAAACCTGAATCATATCGACATAGTCGATATGCAGGTGCTGGAAAGGCCCTTCGGGTCTGGGAATGATTCCTCTCATCACCTTCAATGTGTGCCCAGAGGTGAATTGCTGGCAAATTATGCAATTGACCATAAAGAATTAAACATGCTCTGCTAGATTCGGCGTGAACCAGTCTTCTGAAAGCGTTGCCACAAGATTTTCTTTTGACATATGGAAAGGATGGTGGAGCTGTTCTAACGCTACCTTTAGAAGGGTGACAGGCATTACTGGTTTACCAGTGCTGTTCTGCCTCGATAGCCCATCAGAGGGGTTTAAACAACACCCTTGACGCTTCCATAAATTCTTCTCATCCTGAGGTGCCTCCCCCTGGAGTTCCATTAACTGTGTCTGCCGCATATTGCTATAGGCTTCTGGAGGGGCTCGGGCTATCATCATTCGTTCATGGGTACGTGCCACATTCACGTCCATGATTGTCTAACCTTTGGATGCCAAGGCGTTTGGCTTCCGTGCCCGCTTCATGGTTTCCACGTGACACGAAATCTGTTCCCTTGGTGTGAGCGGTGCACTTAATGACCGCTATGCATATTGGGAGCTGTCGTGCTTTTATCAGCCTGTCCAACAAGGCTGCATGTTGTACTGGCGTGCCGTCCGCTCTGAGGTAGCCCTTCCTTTTCCATCGTGCCAGGCCTGCGTGCAGAGTGGATGTCACATAGGTGGAGTCACTGTACACTGTTACTTCCTGGTCTGCGTGATTTTCAATGGCGAGCATCAATGCCACTAGTTCTGCAGCCTGTGCCGAATAGTGGGATGGTATTTGTGCACTTACAAGTACTTGGAACTCTCCATTTGCCAAGTGTTTGATCACAGCTACGCCTGTATACGGTTGCCCGTCTTCTTGGTCAATTCTCGATGACCTGTCAATGAAGACGACTTCTCCGCTTGGCAGAGCATTCTCTCTTACTCTGGGGATTTCATCATAAAACTCTTCATAAGTGGCGCATTCATGCACAGGTTCTCCCTCTGTGACTGGCTCAGCAATAAACATAGCAGGGTTCACAGTTTTGCATCGCACTATTTTGATCGATGGATTTGAGATAATCACCTCATATGCGGATGCTCTCTGTGAAGTCAAGGTGCCTTTTGGCTTCTCCAATATGGCAAATAATGAGTGCTCAACATATAATGTCATGGAGCATCCCTTACAATGAATGATGCTTTCTCGATGGCAAACGCGGTGGCTGCTAAATTTTGCTCGCATGGGAAGTGGCCCCTCATGACCGGGTCCAAGCTCCCACTGTAGTACGCTAGGGGCTTGTACCCCAGCGATGTTCGCTGAGCGAGCACTGCCGTCATAAAATTGCCATCGGTATGAGAGAAGAGATAGAATTCCTCTGCATAATTGGGGATCCCGAGAACTGGGGCCTTACAAATTGCCCCCTTTAGCTCTGCAAACCCCTTTTCCATTTCTTCAGTCCATTCAATTTTTCCCTCTGTTGTCTGGGCTTTCTTTAAGGCCTGGAGCAAGGGCTTGGTGTAAGAGCTGTAATCGAAGACCCATGCTCTGACATAATTGCATAGGCCTAAGAAGCTCTGCATTTGTTTTACCGTGAGCGGCTTAGCCGTGTTCATGATAGCTTCAGCCCTTTCTGGTGTTACCTTTTTCCCTTCATGTGAGATTAGTTGCCCTATGTATAACACCTCCTGTTGGCAGTATTGCAACTTGTCCTTGTCCACCTTGTATCCCTTCTCAGCTAATATGGTCAATAGCTGAACAGAGTCGTGTCGGCATTGCTCTTCAGTGGTGCTGCAGATCAGAATGTCATTTACATACTGCAATACAACACTGTCTACCGCAATGTTGCTTAGGTCCATTTGCAGGACTCTGTTAAAAATGGACAGAGATTCACAATACCCTTGTGGCAGTCTTGTACTTTTCAGGCCCATTTGTCTGAAAGTAATTGACGTCAGGTCTTGAGAGTCACGGTGCAATGGAATCGAGAAAAATGCATTCTTCAAATCGATTACCATGAAATATTTTGCCTCTGTGGGTATGTTGCACAAAATAGTGGATGCATTAGGGACTAGAGGGAACTCGGCTTCGACTATGTCGTTCAATGCTCGTAAATCCTGGATTAAATGCCAAGATCCTCCCTTCGATTTCTTGACAGGATAGATCACCGTGTTACAAGGTGATTGTGAAGTTACCAGAATGCCCTGTTCCATCATGGCAGAGATTGTCTTTGCAATCCCCTCATCCGCTTCTCTGGACATGGGGTATTGTCGCGCTTTTGGTAGGATCGCTCCAGGCTTGAGTTTAATTTTCACCTCCCCTGCCCCCTTCAGGAGTCCTACGTCATAAGGCCCTTTTGTCCATACTGTGACTGGCACCTGGGCCATGTCCTCCTCAAAGTATTCTGGTTGTACCATCACTAGCATCATTCACTGTGGCACTTCTCGTTTGATCATTTTGACCCAGAATATGAGACTCACTTCCACCCGTGTCTCCTCTAAGTGAAGGTGCTCTTCGAAAAATTCATCATCTGTGACGTCAGTCACTCGATACCCTTCTTCAATGGCGATAACAGCGCACCATTGCCTTCCTTCGTCATCGTATCCTTCTACTAAAACCACCTTCCCCTTTACTGCGGCAATCTGTATCTCTAAAGGAAATATTTGTCCCTCTTCTTCATGCATGGGTATCCTTGGTCTAAAAAGAAACTCGTCAGGGGTCCTCATAGTTTTGCCTGTGAGGCCCAGTAATCCTGCCATAAGCACTCGCACGCCATATTTGAAGACCTCTGGCTCCAGCGGTAAAGCTCTCATAGCTGTACGTCCCGAGTATGCTCTGATCATTTCGCATACATTGGAATAATGCATTCCTGGCGTGGAGCACACTATGCTATCCTCAGTAAATGAGATTGACATATTCAGCTTTGTCATTAGAACTCGACCCATCATGTTTACTGGGGACTGACGGGAGCACAGTAAAGGTACATTCATGTCGCACTCTCCCACTGAGACTGGGAGTGCATCTGTAAAGGGAACTCTGCTATAAGCTCCAGTAAAACTCTGGGTGTCTATTGCCTCGCCGGACAAGGAGAACTTGCCTTCTCGTATGCACGAGCGCGTCGCGCCTGTGTCAACTAAGAAGGAATACTCTTTTCCCCCTATGGTGTCATCCTATTTCATATATAGGTTCGGTCCACTGTATGCCGGTGGGTTTCCCCCACCGGAATTAGTACCCTGAGCCACTTGCGACAGTGCCTGCTGGGGTTGTCCCTGTGGTACATTCCCCATGTTCTGTGGCTGGACCACTTACTGTGCACCTTGCTGCAAGCCAGCTGCCTGCTGCTGCACGGTATAGTTTTGTGCATTGCCCTGTTGTGGGGTAGCTGGTTGATTCACCGCGTCTACCCCCATCCCTTGATTGTTCTGCCACATGCCTTGGCTTCTGCACATGCGTGCCACATGTCCTGTCACTCCACACAGCCAACACACTGGTGGTGGTCGGGCCATCTGTCCATCTGGCATAGCTGGACTGCCCATTGGTGCGCTCTGGATACCACCTCGAACATTTTGAAAACCTCCAGCGGACTTCGGTGTCCTACTTGTGGACCCTCTAGCATCTTCGCTGTCCTACTTGTGGACCCTCTAGTTCGAGGAACTCGGGGTGAGACAGGTGTTCGCGATGCTGCTGATATCCATAAGCTGATGTATGTATTATTAAACTGACTTCCCTTTGCCAACTTACTGAGTCCCTAGTATTGATTTGTGCTGGAGTATGTAAGTCCTGCACCCTGCCCTCACACGGTGCAGCTATCTTGTATTACAAGTTTTCAAGGGTGAGTGCTGACCAATGGGCCCGTCAGTAATTACCTCTCCTCGTCAACACTTGGTAGCATGAGGATGGTTTCGGCCATCGATTATTGATAATCGATTAATATAGTTATAAGACACCTTTAAACCGACGGTACAAAGTAACTCTGGGCCTCCGGTTACATTGCAAGTCCTTTCGCTATTCCGGCTGAGTAGGCCGAGAAGCTTCCCGTGGACAATGATAGTGTATTTACTCCCAAAAGATCTGCAGTGGGTCTGAAGGAACCCGCTTTTCCAAGCATAACCCTTTTCATTCCCACGGGAAGCGGATCGGACGAAAACCATAAAGCGGGAAGAGGAAGGGACGGTGATCCCGGAGATCCAGAGAGGAAAAGAGATGATCAGTGAGTGAAACAATGATACTCGTTACCTTGGCAAATGACTCATAGGCTTAGAGCAAGTGGGGGAAAGGTAACAGAGTTTGGCGGAGAAAGATAAATTAGTTAGAGGTAGAAAAGACATATATATATATATAGTGGATTAATGACTCGAGTATAAAAGGAAGACATATATAATAGAATACCAGGGGGGGCACCTGAGCTAAAACATAATAGAATACCAGGGGGGCACCTGGGAAAGCTAAAAACGTAAAAGGAATACTGGGGGGGCACCCGAGATTAAAAATTGTAAGGAATACCGGGGGGGAACTCGAGAGAAAACTGTAAATTCGCCTTGTTCCTGCGCTTTAAAGAGTGGTCAGAAGGAACTTGAACCCAGAGCCCACAGAGAGGGGGGCGCTAGGCTACGATGAAGTTTAAAGACGTCATAAAGGGGTAGTTCAAATCCCATGACGGGGTAATAATTAGAAGGCAGGTATACGTTGACCAGCTAGTGTCTGTCTAGTCTGTCAAGCGTATGTCCTACATGTTCTGTGTATGCTGAATGTGGAATTATTGTGATATTAAATGATGGCAATGCATTTTGGTTTTTGCGATTCTGTAAATGAGAGGGAATCGCCACTGAATTGATGTGTCTCGAGTAAAACTGTTGGTGTAAAAAGTTGCGGAAAAGTTGGATTGGAGCTTGCGTATGAAGTGCTCGCTCATAATAGTGTAAAAAATTGAAACACTGTGTGATTATTGTTGGTGAAAAAATAAAGAATGGAAGAAGTTACCCCACTTGCACACTTGTGCAAGCAATTGCCAAAACATGCAGCAAAGCTGAAGAAATACAGCCAGGATTGGGTTAAGTGCACCGCAAATAAAATGTTTATGCCGTGGCCCCAGAATGGATCATTGTCTAAGGCTGTCTTACAGCACATGACCACGTTCCTACATGCCACATAAAGCGGGAAGAAACTCGAGAAACGCCTTGCCGTTCTCGAGCTATGGAAAATGTTTGAATAAGTAAAGGAAGAAGAACCTCCCGCAGACTGGATATTAAATGTATGTACGGAGGGGGGTGAGACGCCTAAGCGCCACCTGCCCCGCCGGAACCAGTTGTTGACGGAAGTAAGTCGGAAGGCCTTTACCCACTACGAGAACTTAAGGCAGCCACAGGTTATAGCAACCCTACATACGAGTCACCTGCGTGTAGCAGTGACGAGACGAAAGAGAAGGAACAAGAAATTGACTCGGCCTCCACGATCCCGTGGGACAAAGACAGGCGAGATGAGGAAAGGAAGGACCAGGCACAAACGAGTGCACCTCTCAATAGAGAGAGAGAGAGAGAGAGAGAAAGAAGCGGAAAGGAACCGATGAAGTAACATTTGCAAAGGACGAATGGATGGGAGGGCAGATACTATTGAAATTAGATGGAAAAGGTAGTGATGACGCAAGGCCGAGTGGATGGTCTGTTGAGGCGCAAAGTAAGGAAAAGAAGAAAGAAATGGCTATGAGAGACGAGAGGGCAAGAAAAAAGGATAGGTTGAGGCGAGACCAACTATATCGCGAAGAGCAGAGTATAACGCTCAGTCGCACGCAATATGCAGCCTATGAAAGGTGCAGGCAGAACATGCTAAAGTTGGAGGAAGAAAGGAGGGTGCACAAAAGGAAAGTGAAGAAGAGAGAAGATGAGGAAAGTAGAAGGGCAAAAGAACGTAGAGACCAACGGATGAGGGAAGTAGATAAGGCTAGAGAGGAGGCGAAGAAGTGAAGAGAAATGGATGAGGAAGCAGAGCGTAAGCGCAGGCAAAGGGCGCGAGATTTAGAATATTTGCAGCGGGAAGTGAAAAAACCCAATCCTGTTGTAGACTGGGAAGACATAGAAGAGTTCTTTCCAGCAAGTGAGGCAGTACCAGGTACAAGCAGGACAATTATTGATGATGACTTCGGCACCAGAAGCATCGGGGAAGCGATTGATACAATATATGATGAAATGGGACTGGAACGAATCTCCCAAGAGGGAAGGGAAGATGAGCGCTTAGAGAGCACTCAGTTATATGACACTGAGGATGTCACCCAAAGTAGTGGGAGTAGGGGACGTTCCCGAGATAGACTCGAAGTCAAGCAGAACGAAGATGATACAAGAAGCTGTGTGAACTGGGAGTATTCAGAGTCTGACTCCGAAGGGGAAACGGAAGAAACTGTGTATGACGAAGGGAGACGGTGCGAAAAGCAGCACCCAGGGAACCAAGAGGTACGCTGGTCAGATGCTAGAGGGTATTGAGGTATTGTATTGAGGTAGATGTATACAGTCGGCGCTTGCCGCTCTAACTTCTACTAAGCATTGCAAACAGACTCAATTACTTAGCATCTTGCATTTCAAGCTTATTTACACACGTTCAATAAGGCGGTTGCTTCCATCTTGTCTCATGGCACCATTCTCATATGTTTTTCACAGTGTCTTTCCCCTTCGTCCATTACAATTATCCTCGCAGTTGTCGGTACTGGCATGCATAGCTTTCAGTAACCACTTCTGGTTGTTCTCAGGGCTGCCCAGGCCCTTAGTCTATTTCCATTGGCCTTCCATTAAGGCCTTTGGGGTTTCCTCGTGGACAGTCTGTAAATACTCGTTGTTTCGTACCAATGGCAGGTACGGTTGTCTGATTGGGTACCGTGCTGCCCAGGGTTGCCTAGTTATGGGCATTTCAACAGATATTGATCTTCTAATGTACACAGGGCAAGGGCCCATTGTAGCCCTTTGTTGGTCCAGCTGCTCCTCCTACGTCACATACCTTGGCGAGTACCTTACTGGCAACCCGCAATGGGGGGCGGGGGTGCAGGTCGTATCTGGGACCTCCTCTACACTAGACTCACTTTATGTGGATGGAATGAATAACCGTGTCAAAAGCAGAGGACAGATCAAGGAGAATAAGGGTGGAAGGAGAGTTGGAGTCGAGATTGGAGAGCAAGTCAGCACAGGTGTTCAGGAGAGCAGTTTCCGTGCCTCTGGCTGCTCTGAAGCCAGAGTGATTGTCATGAAGGCAGCCAACAGATTCAGTGTGAAGGATTAGTTGGGAGATAACCAACCTCTCCAGGAGTTTGTCCATGAAGGGGCTAGTGGAGATAGGGTGGTAGTTAGCTGGGCAGGAAGGGTCTGCAAATGGCTTTTTTAGAAGAGGATGCACAAGGGAGTGCGTGAGGGGTGAAGAGAAGGAGCCAGTGGCAAAGGAGTGGTTACAGAACTCAGCCAAGGAGGAGGGAGAGCAGCAATGCTGTCCTTGATACTTCTAGAGGAGCAGGAAGCACCTGTTTTGAGGAGACTTTCATAGAGCAGACTGTTTTAGTGAACTCATCCGGTGCTATGGGTAAGAAGGAGGAGAGTAGGGAGGGAGAGGTGGGAGGGAGTAGTACATGTATTCTATCTGGGTGTCCACAATGTAAATAAACCCTACCCCTCCCTATAAAATATCTACCAATGCTGTTCCAGCATCGCTGTATACCCCCAAACCTCTATGCCCCACCAATAAACCAATTTGCAAAAAATCCAATTCATCCCAATAGTAATTTGTTGAAACAATAAACCCAATTATTAAAGAATCCAATTGGAAACTGGTTTCTTCTTAAGGGCGCCTGCACTCACACATCAACCCCAACTCTTCTTACTTACACATTTCTCAGACCAACTAAATCATCCACATCGCAACACAAAAACCTCTAAATACACCACTCTTACAAAATCAACCATTAATATTTACAATACCTTTCTCTTGCCCCTCCCACAGCAGGATGGAACGATCCCTTTCTACTTCTACACAGCACTGTCGTTCCACTTATAAGAGGAGATCCCACTCAATGCACAACTCTATTCTACTTATGTTGTAATTTCCCCCAACATAGGAGATTCCCTTCAATATCTCATTAAAACCTCATGCAATATTGCACAGCACCATCTTCTCCACAACAGAGGAGTTCCCCTTCAACTGTATCTGCTAATCAATGTAATAACAAATTAAACCAACTAAAAATCATCAACAATACTATGCTTTAATTCAAGAGTATGGACACTCAAGTGATATGGGACCTCTGAGTCCCCTTGATGCCGAGTCTCCCCTCTCAACTGCCTGCAGCACCTAAATCAGCAGCTCGCATAAGGTCTCAGGCAGACCTTCGGGTAACTCAGCATCTGCTCCCTTCCTTGGTTCATGCGCACAAGAACTGGTCTATGCAGGTCGGCGCCATGCCCCCAAGGTGTGTGGCAGGGATCCCCCAGCTCTTTGGGGTTACTGGAGATCTTCCTGGGGCCTGCAGATGTAAAGGTGGGTTATGTACCCATAGTAATCCAAACGTAATACAAATCTAGTCAAAAGGAGAGTGCACAAATTGCAATAAAAAACAGCTTTTTATTTGTAAAATATGGCCGGGAGAATCAGAAAGCTCTGTGTAACTGAACCGAGGACATCTGGACACGCCCACTCAGGGCTACAATATTTAAAGCAAGAAACCACAAAATTAACATCTGCTACAAATGCAACATTAATTCTAATTCTAACATTTCCATTGGCTATTCGTCATTGAACTCCTTAAAGAAAACAATACATTAAACAATATAATTGGAAGTTTACTTTCTCATGACCATCAAATACCACCCCTTGAACATGACATAATTTCATAGTCAGCACAAAATGCATCACTCTTAATGGCACAATTGATAAAAAAAGCACTACCCTAATTGGACAGAAACACCTGAGACACCTCGGGCTGTAGCATACCACCGAGATAGACCAATCATAGAGTGAGTGGAAATCAGAGAGGTCAAAACTTTGCTGCAACCCATGGCACAGCACAATCCCTTCCCCATAATTGGCCCTCTTGGCTCCCCCCACCCCCTTGCGCCTGCTCACTCTGCAACTCTCATCTCAATACATGCGGCCAACCCTAGAAGCAACCTTCTACTTACTTTACACAATGAACAGCTGCATGAAAAAACATGACTGAGGCCCTTCTTCTGGAAATTAATTTCTCCTATTTATTTGTTTTACCAAGGCACCTTACCACTGGCCGAGTGCCTTAGCTTTCAAAGTAGGAGTGGGGGCCTGTGCTAACATCCTAGTTCTTCATTTTGGCAATGCTATTGTCGGAGCTTTCTTGCGTATCTCACTATGTCCTTCAAAACCATTATGTATTCATGTGTCTATTGTCTGGGAAGGCACCTGCTATCTTGAGCCTCATTTCAAGCCCCTAAAAACTTACTCCCTCCCAAGGATTGGCTTAATAATGTTCTGCATCCCTTTCCACCCTGACCTTGGCTGCTTGGAGCTTTCTGCCCAACAGCAGAAATAAAATTCAACTAAATGACCATAGGCCAGAAATGCAACCCAGCACACAAAAATGACAAAATCTGCGACCTTTATTACTGGCCTGTTCTAACATGGCAGACCTCCTGCTCATTACAACAACTAACAACTATACTTAATAAAACTCAATCTACGTATCCAAAATAAATGCAAGCTACATAACGTTATCTAATGATATAGGTGTGATGAAAAGAATGAAAAGAAATACTTTGCTACACATTTGTTTTACTATGCAACAGGCAGCCTTAAAACTCCCTAAAACTGTGCCAAAAATATTTATATCCTAAAAACACTGTCACACCACAAAAAGCACCAGACCACTGTGTCACTACCATGGGCCTATTACCTTGCTAAAAGAGCTTTCTTAACTTGTACCCGTGCACACGTTGAGGTCGTTGGACTTGCATATTTACAATATAATATCAATATTATAAATAGGATTTTTAGTGTGTCATTAAGGAGAATTAGTGTTCTTTGTTATTTGATTTACCTGTACTCCTTTCTTGTTTCAGGGTACCCTACTGTTTGGTAGAAATACATTGCTGTAACACTCGAAGCTGGCCACTGAAACCACCTTGTGAAAGTCTCTCTTCTGTACCAATGTTATCTGACCCTGGCTTCAACCCCGTGGCTATGAAGGGAGAGA
This sequence comes from Ambystoma mexicanum, assembly GCF_040938575.1. Taxonomy (NCBI): domain Eukaryota; kingdom Metazoa; phylum Chordata; class Amphibia; order Caudata; family Ambystomatidae; genus Ambystoma; species Ambystoma mexicanum. Next base: position 1,099,325,733 of record NC_090934.1, on the reverse strand, counting down.
TTCGAAGCAGAGAAGGGGACTGGTGAGGAATTGGTTAGAGTTGGCGCCTTAATTGGGATACTAAATCAAGGGCGAGGACTCTGCAAATGGGGCATGGCAACATTGTGCCTGGCATGTCGTAATGGCCCTTGCTGTCTGCATGCCCCATAATAATCTGTAGCTATTATCCCCCCACACCTCCTGCAAGAAAGGACTAATAATCTCTACATGGTCCCAGGGAAGGCACCAGTCTTCTCAAACTAAAGTTGTGTCACTTTAAATATGTTTTTGCTGTCCAAAGACAGACCTAAACATATTACCTTATTCCTACCAACGTTAGCCTACGGTAAACCACCCAGGGGAGCACTCCTGGGAAAGGGGAGGAGTACAATTAGCAGTTATGCAAACTATTTGGTGCTTTGTATAAAATCAAAGAGCATTTTGGGAACACACTTTTTTATATAGGACATATCTGTGACAGTGATTCAAGCCTGCAACCCTTCTGGGCACATAAATGAAATAAGCAGAAAGGCCAGCGTGCATTCTGAGAACCCCTTACCAGTAAAGTTATGGCAACCTACAAGTCATGTATACAAATTTGGAGAGAGTCATTTTTTCGGATTCAGGTATTGGCTGTCCTGCACATAATTCTCTCACAGCAGTAAAATCGGCCAGGTGCTATATAGGGCAATATCCTTTTTACTTATGATAGGAGGTATTGTATTCCTTCTAATACATGGCCACACACTGCCATTCCCTTTAATACCTCAATCTCTTGCTTAATTTGATGTAAGAGATCTTCAATTTGCTGATCCCTCTAATCAATGTAGACTCCGTTTGGATTTAAAAAAGCAAAAATGCAGCTCCTAATGTGTTGCAGAAAAATAGTTCAAGCAGTTAAAATGTATTGAAAAGATACGTTCATTGTGTGCTTTAAAGTAAGTAATAACATGCAGATTCTTGCTCACATTAGTTAAACTCCAGTAGTGCACACATTAAACATTCTCCTGTGAAGTGAATACATGTTCATTACGCACCATATTGCTTTCTTCAAGTTTAATATGAGGAAGTCCCCATGAGGGCCAGCCTTCAGCAAACATCCATCTTCGTGTATGATTCTGGAATGCAGGCATTCCAGAATCATACACTAGAACGTGACACAACACAAGAACTATGTACATGTGATTATTCTATGAAGTCACTACATTATGACATCTCCTCCTCACATTCATTTTATAATGAACATGAGAAATTAAATAACTATACGCATGTGATTGAACCTTACAGTTGGGAAACATGTAAGATAATAATAATCCTAATTACATGACAAAAGTATAAATATATTTTTAAAGGATATAGGAAAACAAAAAAGAAGTGACACTGCATCAGGTGGTTGTTTCTGGTTGGTTCAGTCCAACTGCAACAGTTCAGTCCGACTGCATCAGCACACAAAAACACCATGAACTCAATAATATATAAAATCCTGTTTGTGATTTTGCACAATCCTCCTGGATCTTGAAGGCCTCAACTTATTTCCCATCCACTCTGCCAGTGACCTTTGATTTGTATCAGCATCACTTAAAGTTAACACATCATCTCTGACTTCCCTTGAGAACATATGATTGTCTTTTGACATCTCTCCTGTAAAACAGTTCTCATAACTTCTCCCTTCTTTGCCCGTACAACATCATCACAAGACCACTTCTTGCCATCATCCAAATATACTGGTTACTTTGAGCAGTCTGCCACTCTTTGAGGGGAATGAAACTTTGATTCTCCTTTCATTACTTTCCTGGGTTCTCTCACCCTAATCCAATCTCCTCTCTCAATCTTGCTTTCCAAAACATGTTTTTGCCTGTCATAATAATTCTTGTACTCAGTTTGGTCTTTTCCTTACTTTCCTTACAATCTCTTCCAAGTCAATTTCTTCATGTTTTTTTAGTGGCAACCAAGCAGGTCTAAGTCTATTGGTGGCAATTCTTCCTCTCATAAGGGTGAAGGGTTCCTCCTCCGTCACCGAATGTGGAGTAACTCATATGTATTGAGTGCCTCTTTGAGTGTCTCCTTCCACGGTAATTTGTTAGCCATGGCCAATTTAATGATTCCTTTTATAAAACGGTTCATCCTTTCTACCAACCCATTTCCCATGGGATGAAACAATGCTGTTGTACTATGTTTGATGGCACGTTCCTTCAAAAATTGTTGAACTTCCAATGATAGGAACTGGACCCCAATATCAGAGACAAGTTCATGGGGATCACCTTCTCTACTAAATATTTCTTCTAAAAACTTAATGACTTTCATAGCTGTCACAGATCCTTCGATCACACTGCACTCCAGCCATTTGGAGGTATAATCCACCAACACGATGAAATAAACCTTCTGGGGTTCAAGCATCTCATAAGAACCAGTTATGTCGCTCGCCAATTTGGTCCAGACTGAGCTAGGCACTTCTACAGGTTGTAGCGGTGTATTGCGAGTCACTTTTACTTTATCACTTACAGCGCATGCCATACACTCCTTGACCATGGCTTCCAACTCACTCCACATATTAGGCCACCAGTAGGCTTCTCTTACTCTCCTCTTTGTTAAACTTCTCCCCACATGTCCTTCATGGGTAATTTCCTTAATTCTGTCCCTCAAAACCACTGGTGGTATTATGCGATCACCTCGGTAAATATATGTGCTGTCACATGATATTTCATCCTTTATCTTCTCCCACGATTTGATGACATTTTCTACATTTTTCCAACCATTCTCTTTTGCCAATCTCAGATGTTCTTGTTCTATATCTTCTTTCATGGCCTTGATCCATTCTTCTTTAGAGAAACTGGGATGTATATGTGCTATGATACATTCTGCTCCTTGATCTTCTGTCAGTTCATCAATAGGATTTTTTTCTTCATCTTCAGTATCATATGGTAATCTGGAGAAACAGTCTGCCACCACATTTGATCTGCCTGGGGTGTACTTTATTCTGACATTGTACTGCATGATGATCAGAATCCACCTCCTAATGCATGGGGATGCCAAATGTTGATTCTTGGAATTCAACACATGTATGAGTGGTTTATGGTCTGTCTTGAGATCTATTGGAATGCCCCAAATGAGTCCTTTGAAATGTTCCAAAATCCATTTCACTCCCAGAGCCTCCTTCTCGATTGTAGAATAATTCTTTTCTGCCCCTTTCAGAGTCCTGGAAGCAAAAGCAATGGGAACCACAAATCCTCCTTGAACTTGTTCCAAACCACCTCCCAATTTGATGTTACTTGCATCTACAGATATCATTGTTTTTGCATTATGGTCAAACATTCTAAGGGTTGGTGCTTTATTTATCAATGATTTGATCAAATTAAATTCTTTCTTGCACTCTTCAGACCACAGGAATCTTGCACCTTTGCACATCAAGTCTCTCATCTGTTTTGTCTTGTCTGAGTAGTGATCTATAAATTTGGAATAATATTCCGTTAGACCCAGAAAACTTCGAAGTTGATCTTTATTGATCGGATCAGGAATTTTAAGGATGGTGTCTACCAATGCTTCCTTAGGTTTTATGCCATCAGCATTGATGCAATGGCCCAGGTACGTTGCCTTTTTTTAATCATGCATTTTTCAATCTAGAGTGTTAGGCCCTTCTGTTGAATAACCTGTAGCATACCTAATAATTTTGCATCATGCTCATCTTCAGACATAGCGGATACTAATATATTGTCTGGGAAATAGTGCACTCCTTGATGACCATTGAACAAATAATGCATCAATCTTTGAAAAACAGTGGCTGCTGACGCCAATCCAAAGGGCATTCTTTTGTACCTAAAAGCTCCTAACGGAGTTATGAATGATGTTAAATGTCTAGATTCTTTGTCCAGCACAACTTGATGATATGCGAAAGATAGGTCCAAGGTAGTAAAGAATTTTGTTGCCTTCATTGTGGTCAGCTTTTCTCCAATATTTGGTAAAGGATGGCGGTCATTCCATATACTGTTGTTAAGATCCCTTAAATCAACACACATCCTAATCGATCCATCCGGCTTTTGCACAATAACAATCGGGGACAACCATTCAGTGCTCTCAATTGGTTCTATTATGTCTTGTTTACATAATTTCTCCAACTCTTTTTGTAGTGCCTCCCTAGTACCAATTGGTATGTTCCTTACCATATGGACAACTGGCTTTGCCCCTCTTTTAAGCACAGTGCGATGTTTAAATCCTTTTAAGATGCCTATATTAAGCTCTTGGCCACATTTTCAGAGGTATTACAACTGTCATCAGTAATGCTCAAAATCGGTACGTTTTTTTCCCGGAAGTATCCTAATTCTTAATGATGCTTGTTCCCACCAGCCAACAATGGAGAACCCATTCTCTGCCACATACAGCTTACAATAAGTTTTCCTTCCTTCAAAATCCAAATGTACCCATGTGTACCCTATGATGTTTATGGGGGTCTTACCATAACTGGTAGCTCTCACTCTGGCCAATTGTAAATCTTCCATCCTCCCCATCAAAACATTTCGAAAAGTTTCCATGTCCACCATAGTATGTGGTGAACCGGGGTCAACCATAACTTGTAAAGCTATGCCATTCATGGCCATAGGTACCCATGGTCCAATAGCACCTTCACTTGCTGTGAATGCCAAAATGTGTACCTCCTCTTCAAATCATTGATGATTGCCATTGAACTACTCAGATCACCCAAATCTTCTACTGCCCTTATACTTGTCATGTTGCCTCTTCCAAAACGACCAGAATTCCTCTGTATATTGTTCATAAACGTGAATTAAATCTACCTCTGCCTCTGCTGTTCTGACAGACTTTACCAAAATGGCCCACTTGGCCACACCTGTAACATTCTGCAGACTGTGCTGGACATTCCTTCTCAACATTAGCATGTTTAAACCAACCACACTTGAAGCATCTTCCTTGTGACCTGTTCTGCGTATCTCTATCTTGTCTAGACACCATACCAAAGTCAGATTTGACTATTTTTTTTACAATGGCAATCAGAGCCTCTTTGTCTTTGTTGTAATCAGCATCATGTGCATCTTGGACAGACTTTACTTCACTGCACTCTGTTCTGTTCTGAATCTCCTTCATACATTTTTCACCTAATTCCATTGACCTGGCAATATCAAGTTCTTGTTCTAGCGTCGGATCTTTCGCTTGCCATAGACACTGTTGAATTCGGGAATCCGCCACATGTAAAACAAGTTGATCACTTAAATATTTATCTGCCACGCCGGTAAAGTTGCATGACGATATAAGACCCCTTAAAGCAGCTATATAGTTATCAACACTTTCACCCTTAGATTGCTTCCTCGAAAAGAACCTGTAACGTTCCAGAACAATGGTGGTTTTGTTGCCAAAATGTTTGCTACGCAGGGTCCGTGTATAACGATATACTCTTCAAGTCCTGCTTCCTGACAGTTACTTCTTTATGGAAACACCATTCTAAATATACAGCTAGGGACTTCCACGGTTATAACTCCTCGTCGCCAATTGAAGTGAATAAATGTTCACATTACGCACGATATTGCTTTCTTCAAGTTTAATATGAGGAAGTCCCCAGGAGGGCCAACCTTCAGCAAAAGTTCATCTTCGTGTATGATTCTGGAATGCAGGCAAAAGTGGAATACACTAGAATGTGACACAACACAAGAACTATGTACATGTGATTATTCTATGAAGCCACTACATCATAACATCCTGTTAACAGTTCCTTGTCAATTACTGGCAGCAATGTGTCACAGAAAACTACTCTGCAAGCAACTCATTTGAAAAGTTTTTCACGGCTTTAATTACGTGCTGCAGTGACAGCTGATATTCTCTCTGCTGGCTCAAGCAGGAGGCATTGTGACGTCACAACTGCAGCATGATTACTGATTACAGAGCAGTTGTCTGCGGGTCACATGGTGGCGCGCCCAGAAATTGGAAACGCTCGGAACACAGGAGTTCAAGCACGCAGAGATTAATTGCACAGTGGTGCACATGGAAGTTAATTTTGTGATAAAAAGCTGCGCTGGGAACGCAGATTAGATGCATGAATTGGTCGGTGAACAGGATGAAACACGATTGAGCGTGGAGTAAATTCCAGTGAAAATTAGATCCAGTCGTGCAAAAGAATAGGTTGCAGGAACTGACCCGAGAGAGATAAAAGTAATGACCTTTGTCCTGATGAAAGCCGTGGAGTGAGAGCAATTTCCATTAGCTCATGAGGCTCAAAACAGCAGTGTAATATATATACATTGTTTAACAAGTCGAGTGATAAGGCATATAAGCTCAAGATAGCCCCTAGTTTAGTAGGAAGGGCTTACGTTTTGGATGAATAGCTGTGAAAAAATATATAACAACAAACACATATAATGTTTTGCATTCCTGTGTTTATGCAAAAGCTAAAATATTGTACTGTACATTGTCTTTAATGTTTTTAAAAAAAGGATTTTTGATACATACATTTGATGAAATAAAAACAAGAATTTTCCATTGAGGGAAGCTAAGGGGTTCAAGGTCTACCCAAAATCGCCCTGATCATTGTGTTGTTTTACAGAGCAGTTGTGGTGTCATTTTCTTATTGCAGGTCTGTTTTGATATTACAACTAGCCTGTAAAAAGGACATTATTTACAGGCTTTCATACAGATACTGCAGGCTGCCGTGTAGTTATTATAAATTGCTTTACTTACATTTCTGTTTCAGGGTAGTCCTTGGGAAATTCCATCACCACGCTATGGCAATTCCACATCTTTTGTGCACTTTTCAAAGATGCAATTATCCTTTTCCTGAGATGCGCAAGTGTATGTTTCAATTTCACTATTTGTTTAGGTAAACTGTGCCCAGTGTTTCCATTGAACACCCTCATTCAAGTGAATGAGTGTGACAAATCAACTTCCGGGGCACCAGTGGTCCAGGGATGAATATCAGTTTCTAAACCAACATCAATCAGCCGCACACCTCTCGTACACCAGAAGGGATCCAAACAGATTGCAAACACAAGAGAATTACAAGACTTGTCCTTGGTCTCAAGCCCTGGGACTGTATCTCTCCAGCCCTGAAATCTCTTCAGTGGCCGCAAGGGTTAAATTCAAGACCAACTCCATCAGGGTCAGTCGCTTGTCCGAGCAACCATTTGGGGGTAGATCTCTTTCCTCGTCTGGGGTCTCCCTCTGGAACAGCCTCCCTGCCACTCTGAAACATGAGGAGAACCATCTCCGGCTCAGGAAGTACCTCAAGACCTTCCTCTTTGCTTCTGCCTTCGCTCTTCCTCTCCTCTGCTGATCTGTCTGCTTCGGCTCTGTGCAACTGGCTACCCTCTGAGTTCAGGCCCAGGTTCCTGCCCACCCAGCCACACACCCAGACTGCCTCCTGGCAACCCTTGCACTTGGGTCTGTATCTGTAAACCTACAGTCCCATCAGATGCACTTATCAGATACCCCATGTCTGCGCTTTTAACCTCGCATTTGCCCCCTGCTGGCTGCACTACCAGTTGTTGTTGTTCTTATCCCTTGCTCAGCACTTTCCACCTCTCCCCTCTCCCTTGCACTTTCCCCGTTCTCAATGTCACTGGGCCTAGTAAGATCATTTTTTGTACTCCCTTGTTCCCCTCCCTTGCCTTGCAGCGCTCTGAAACATGTGTGTATGAGCGCGATACAAATAAAATATCATATCATGTATATCATATCATATCATAAACCTCCTTGTCCAATTTTGGAAACGTAGATGAAACAGCAGGTTTATCTCTTCAAGGTTGTGGATCGTTGGTAAAATACAAAAATATCTACTTTATTATTGTTCAACAGACAGTTCTAGCACACTACAAAATACAACCCACTGTATAAAGAAATGCAGAGGACAGACAGTTCCAAGAAAGAAAAGGAATGCACTCTGGATACTGATAGGAGGGTAGTCAGTAAATTAATTCATCGCAATAGTTCAAGGATACTTAGCACAAAGGGAGCAATAGATCTTAAAATGTCACTAGGGGTCTTCGCAGAAGGACAAGGAGGACAGAACCACAATGTACCTTATGCTTGTAGAGGTTATTGGTGCTCGACAGCATTGTTTTGGTTTCAGGGTGCTTTGCAGCTCCTGCGACAGAGTCCAAGACCGGAAACAGCTGTGGATATCAGGCGGCAGGCGGTTCGGTGAGCGAGGCTGGATGGACGGCTGGAGGCTGGACTTCACTGCGGTTCAAGGTCAGGAATCATTGTCTCAGATCTGGTTGGCGGGTCTGAATCACTGGTCGAGGTGTCTTGGACAACGTTAGCGACTGCTGTGTGACAACAGTCGGCGGTGCAGCTGGTCCAGCTTCAGGCGCTCGACTGGCTCGAAAATGTTCTTTAAGGCAGATGCTGGTTGATGCTTGTCGATGCACTCCTAACTTCATCCCTCGGCTTGTGCCATCCTTTAAGGTGGACGGCCAAAGCGGAGGAGAGTGTTGCAGGCACCTGCCTTGTCCTGGGTTTGGTTCAGAGACTCTCTGGCACTTCCCACCTAGAAGCTTGCTTGCAGAGCCTAGCAGGGCACGCCGTGCGCTGGCTAGGTATCGGTTCTGGAGCTGCTGGAGGGTCCTCAGGATGCAGTATCTCCCTCTGTTCCCTGGCAGAAGTTTAGGGGAGGGATCTTCCTTCCCTCTTTGGAAATCCTGGCCTTTCTTCACTGGCAGAAGCTGTAAGGCAGACTGTACATTCGACCAGGGTCCAAATTAGTTATTCTTGTTACTCCTTGTAAAGTCTTCAGATGATCTGCCAAAAGAGGGGCTTGACCATCTCCTAAAGCCAAGAGGGCCCCAGTGATTGGTGTGGGCTAAGCCTACCTTAATGAACCAATCCTGGGTCCCCACCAACAATCTCCTGTATGCATGAAGTCATAAACAGAGTGTTTTGCAACAGAAAAGGTAAAGGGGTGAAACATGTAATATTAAGTCCCACCCATCTTCCTGTCTGTTGTGGATCAATGGTGCCATGATATGATATGATATGATATGGCATTTATAACGCGCCTATACACAAGTGTTCCATGCCCCTTGATGAACGACCAGTTGTACCCAGTGAGACCTAGAAAGGCTCCCACCCCCATCTGTGTGGTGGGAATGTCCCAATGCTTCACAGCCTGTACCTTCGCTTCAAGAGGTTGTTTCTTACCTCCACCAACCCTGTGCCCTATGTAAGTCACAGTGCCCTGCACTATCTAGCACTTCATGGCCTTGATAGTCAGACCTGGGTTCTGCAGTGCCTGAGGCACTTGTTTCAGGTTCGATAAGTGATCCTCCCAGGTGTGGCTGAAAACAGCAATGTCGTCTAAATAGGCAACGCTGAAGTTTTCTATCCCAGACAAAGCATGGTTAACTATCTGCTTAAAAGTGGCAGGGGCATTCTTCTATCTGAAGGGCATCAAAGTGAAATGAGAATGTCCTTCTAGGGTTGAGAATGCTGACCTCTCTCTCGCTCCATCTGTCAAGCCGGCCTGCCAGTACCCTGCTGTGAGGTCAACGGTACTGATGTACTTGGCAGTGTCGAGCTTGTCAATGAGCGCATCTGCCTGAGGAATGGGGTGAGCATCTGTCTTTGTGACAGAGTTGAGCCCCCTGTAGTCCACACAAAAGAGAACTTCAGTCTTCCCACCACTCGTCTTTTAGGGACCAGTACCTCTGGGCTAGCCATGGGGCTGTGAGATGGCTCTATCACTCCTTAGGGACAGCAGCTTGGAAACGTCCCTCTTGATGGTGTTCCTGACCTTATCGGACATCTGGTGAATCCTACTCTTCACTGGCTGACCGCCTCCAGTGTCCACATCATGGGTGCACGCCTCTGTGCGACCTGGAGTCAGAGAAAACAGACCAGCAAACTGTCCTAGTAAATGGCTACAGTCTGGCAGTTGCTGTTCTGACAGGTCCGTTGCAAGGTTGACACCTTCAACTGACCTATCTGTGGCTTCAGTGTGCAGGAGGTCTGAGAGGGGATCAGGCTCCTCAGTCTCTGTCAGTCACTATTGCCATGACCAAATCATCCCGGCTATAATGGGGTTTTAGCCGGTTGATGTGAAAGAGGCTGCACATCTGTTTAGGTCATTTCAAGTCAATGAGATAATTCACCTCATTGACTTTTTCCAGCAAACTGTAAGGCCCACTCCACTTGTCCTGAAGGGCACTGGGTTTGACAGGCTCCATAATCCACACCCACTGGCCTGGAGAATAGACTGACACTGTGGCGGTTGTGCCAGTGCTTCATCAGTTCCTGACTGGCATTTAGGTTTCTCGTTGACTGTTCCATGTACTTTGCCATACTAGACAGAAGGCCAAGTACATAGTCCACCACATCTCGTTTAGGGATAAGGGGCTGCTTTCCCATCCCTCTTTCACTAGACTGAGGGGATCTCATATAGTGTGTCCAAACAGAAGCTCAAAGGGGCCAAACCTTACTCTGTTCTGTGCACCTCCCTGTAGGGCAACAGGAGGCATGGTAGGTCACTATCTCTCTTTCTCCTTAGGTGTTCTTCCAAGCCACCTATCATGCCTTTCGGGGTCTTGTTGAATCACTCAACAAGCCCATTTGTTTGTGGATGGAAGGTTGTAGAGAACCGGTAGGCGACTCCTCACTCTTCCCATATAGCCTTCATATATGCTGATATGAAGTTTGATCCCCTGTCAGAAATGACTTCCTTGGGGAATCCAACATGGGAGAATATCCTAATCAGAGCCTTTGCAGCCACGGGGCTCTGATGCTCCTTTTGGGTACTGCCTCAGGGTACCTTGTGGCGTGGTCTAGCACCACCAAGATGTATCTGTTCCCTGAGCTGGTTTGAGAATCCACCGGACCGACAACTATTCTCTTGAAAGGTCGCCCAACCACGGGTACTCAAATTAAGGGGGCCTTTGTGGCACCACCTGACTTGCCAGAAGCTTGACAAGTCAGGCAGGACCGGACAAATTCCTTAACCTTTACACCGAACTGCAGCCAGTAAAAGTGTGCAGACAACCAATCCGATGTCTTAGTCACTCCCAAGTGACCCACTAAAGGAATTTGGTGAGCCAAATTCAAAAGGACCTTTCTGTGTCACTGGGAATCAACAGCCTTCTGGGGCCCTCGCCCTCAGAGTCTTTTGGTTCACTGTACAGGAGTCCATCCTCCCAGTACACCTTGAACAGTCCAGGGGCCTTGCTCTTTGCCTGCTTCTACGCCTGCTTCTTCAGACCCACCAGAGTGGGACACTCTTTCTGCGCTGCGAAGAAGTCAGTCTGATCTGGGCCCCCAGCTGATGCAAACTCATCCATCTTGGGCAGGCCCTTCAGATCTGTGCCCATCTGGTCCTTCACCTCAGGTTCCTGTGCTGCACCAGACAACTCTGAAGTCATGGAGTCCCCTGCTTCCAAAGTAGGGTCCTCAGTGGCTACTGGCCCCTCTACTGCAGGAGAAGGTGACTCAGCAGTCTTTGGAACTGGACTAGGGGCGACCAGCCACGCCGTTCCGTCCAACAAGCTCTTTGGAAGTACTCCAGGCCCTAAGGCTCTGAGAGTTTTCAATCTGGCAATCTCCTTTGGCCCTTGATTGGGTAGCCGCTGCGACCTCCCTCGGGATCAGGAAGATCATTAGCCAACAGACATGGGACAGGGATGGAGTCTTTCACCGCTACATGGAGCTGGGTTGCTTCACCTTGCCAGCTGAACTCTTCTATCCCCAAGGGGCACTTATTCTTTCCGTCAAACCCACTGATGCTACAATCAGGCCCATCAATATACTGGCCTGGATGTACCCACTGATGGGTGACAGCAGTGACGCTAGCTGCAGGAGTTTTGTGTCCATTGATATACACATGTTCTAAATAGAGTTGAGTATTTTTCAGAACTGGGATCTCTTCTGGACACCCGGTACCGTTCCCACTCAGTGTAACCAATCCACATTCACTCCTTGGCCTAGTGGGAAGTCCATGCTCGGAGGCCCACACTAATGATGGCCTCGAATCCAACATTCACTATGGCTTGCTTGGGTAAGGCCTTGCAGGCAGGATCCCCTTTCCAATGGCCCATCTCCTTGCCCAATAGCCTCTCTGAGAAAGTTGCATCTAGAAGTGTGCCATTGCATTTTGAAGTTGCGCCCAATAGCCTCTCTGAGAAAAGTGGAATTTAGAAGTGCGCCCAATTGCACTCTGGAGTTGCGCCCAATAGCCCCTCTGAGAAAAGTTGAATTTAGAATTGTACCCAATTGCACCTAGAAGTGTACCCAATTGCATTTAGAAGTTGCACCCAATAGCCTCTCTGAGAAAAGTCGAATCTAGAAGTGTACCCAATTGCATCTAGAAGTGTACCCAATTGCATTTAGAAGTTGCACCCAATAGCCTCTCTGAGAAAAGTTGAATCTAGAAGTGTACCCAATAGCATTTAGAAGTGTACCCAATAGCCTCTCTAAGAAAAGTTGCATCTAGAAGTGTGCCCAATTGCATTTTGAAGTTGCGCCCAATAGCCTCTCTGAGAAAGTTGCATCTAGAAGTGTGCCCAATTGCATTTTGAAGTTGCGCCCAATAGCCTCTCTGAGAAAAGTGGAATTTAGAAGTGCGCCCAATTGCACTCTGGAGTTGCGCCCAATAGCCCCTCTGAGAAAAGTTGAATTTAGAAGTGTACCCAATTGCATCTAGAAGTGTACCCAATTGCCTTTAGAAGTTGCACCCAATAGCCTCTCTGAGAAAAGTCGAATCTAGAAATGTACCCAATTGCATTTAGGAGTGTACCCAATTGCATTTAGAAGCTGTGCCCAATAACCTCTCTGAGAAAAGTTGCATCTAGAAGTGTGCCCTATTGCATTTTGAGGTTGCGCCCAATATCCTCTCTGAGAAAAGTTGAATTTAGAAGTGTACCCAATTGCATCTAGAAGTGTACCCAAATACATTTAGAAGTTGCACCCAATAGCCTTTCTGAGAAAAGTTGAATCTAGAAGTGTACCCAATTGCATTTAGAAGTTTACCCAATTGCATTTAGAAGCTGCGCCCAATAACCTCTCTGAGAAAAGTTGCATCTAGAAGTGTGCCCTATTGCATTTTGAAGTTGCGACCAATAGCCTCTCTGAGAAAAGCTGAATTTAGAAGTGTACCCAATTCCATCTAGAAGTGTACCCAATTGCATTTAGAAGTTGCACCCAATAGCCTCTCTGAGAAAAGTTGAATCTAGAAGTGTACCCAATTGCATTTAGAAGTGTACCCAATTGCATTTAGAAGCTGTGCCCAATAACCTCTCTGAGAAAAGTTGCATCTAGAAGTGTGCCCAATTGCATTTTGAAGTTGCGCCCAATTGCCTCTCTGAGAAAAGTTGAATTCAGAAGTGTACCCAATTGCATCTAGAAGTGTGCTCAATTGCATTCTGAAGTTGCACCCAATAGCCTCTCTGAGAAAAGTTGAATTTAGAAGGGCGCCCAATTGCATTCTGAAGTTGCGCCCAATAGCCTCTATGAGAAAAGTCAAATACAGAAGTGTACCTAATTGCATCTAGAAGTGTACCCAATTGCATTTAGAAGTGTACCCAATAGCCTCTCTGAGAAAAGTTGCATCTAGAAATATGCCCAATTGCATTTTGAAGTTGCGCCCAATAGCCTCTCTGAGAAAGTTGCATCTAGAAGTGTGCCCAATTGCATTTTGAAGTTGCGCCCAATAGCCTCTCTGAGAAAAGTGGAATTTAGAAGTGTGCCCAATTACATTTGAAGCTGTGCCCAATAGCCTCTCTGAGAAAAGTTGAATTTAGAAGTGTACCCAATTGCATCTAGAAGTGTGCCCAATTGCATTTTGAAGTTGCGGCCAATAGCCTCTCTGAGAAAAGTTGAACCTAGAAGTGTACCCAATTGCATCTAGAAGTGTGCCCAATTGCATTTAGAAGTTGCACCCAATAGCGTCTCTGAGAAAAGTTGAATTTAGAAGTGTGCCCAATTGCATTTGAAGTTGCGCCCAATAGCCTCTCTGAGAAAAGTTGAATTTGAAGTGTACCCAATTGCATTTAGAAGCTGCACCCAATAGCCTCTCTGAGAAAGTTGAAGTTAGAAGTGTGCCCAATTGCATCTTGAAGTTGCGCACAATAGCCTCTCTGAGAAAAGTTGAATTTAGAAGTGCGCCCAATTGCATTTTGAAGTTGCGCACAATAGCCTCTCTGAGAAAAGCTGAATCTAGAAGTGTACCCAATTGCATCTAGAAGTGCGCCCAATTGCATTTAGAAGTTGGACCCAATAGCATCTCTGAAAAAAGCTGAATTTAGAAGTGTACCCAATTGCATTTAGAAGTTGCACCCAATAGCCTCTCTGAGAAAAGTTGAATCTAGAAGTGTACCCAATTGCATTTAGAAGTGTACCCAATTACCTCTCTGAGAAAAGTTTCATCTAGAAGTGTGCCCAATTGCCTTTTGAAGTTGCGCCCAATAGCCTCTCTGAGAAAGTTGCATCTAGAAGTGTGCCCAATTGCATTTTGAAGTTGCGCCCAATAGCCTCTCTGAGAAAAGTGGAATTTAGAAGCGCGCCCAATAGCATTTTGGATTTGCGCCCAATAGCCTCTCTGAGAAAAGTTGAATCTAGAAGTGTACCCAATTGCCTTTTGAAGTTGCGCCCAATAGCCTCTCTGAGAAAGTTTAATTTAGAAGTGTGCCCAATTGCATTTTGAAGTTGCGCCCAGTAGCCTCTCTGAGAAAAGTTGAATTTAGAAGTGTGCCCAATTGTGGGTAGATTGGACGAGTGTATAGATTGACCGAATGTGTGGAGCGGACGATTGTGTTGAAGAGCAGACGAGCGTGTGGAGTGGACGAGTGCGTGGAGCGAATGCGTGTACGCGGAACGGATGTGTGTACGTGGAGCAGATGAGTGTATGTGGAACGGACGAGTGTATATGGAGTGAATGATTGTATACTGAGCGGATGACTGTGTGGAGCGGATGACGGAGGAGCAGATGAGTGGCAGATGAGTCTGTGGAGCAGATGAACGCATAGAACAAATGAGTGTATGGAGCGGATGGATGTGTAGAGCGGATGAGTATGCTGAACGGACGAGTATGCTGAACGGACGCGTACGTAGAGCGGATGAATAGTGCATAGAAAGCATGAGAAACAAAATGCATAGAACGGACCCGACCGCTCAGAATTGCGTGACATATATATTATGCTTTGGAATGCAAGGAACTTTTGAAAGAGCATACTTCATATCACACCCCACGCTTACTCTCTCCTTACACCACCACTCAACTAGAACACAGAGATACTATGACACCATTCGGTATAACTGTTCTCATATCAACATCTGCCGCTCACTCCCCATCACTCTAAGTAAACATCGCTGGTTTCACACCCCCTAACCAGGCATTTCTCCTCAGGCCTAAAGCTGCCACACTCGGCCTGGATAATTCCGGCCAGACCGAACACATACTCCTGAACTCTCAACCACCACACCTACCGCTAAGAAGCAGCTACCACATGAATCTGCACCCGCTGCACACATACCTGGTGCGCACACACACCTTTGGACTCTCTCTAATCTCTCTACTGACCCGAACTTCGGTTCCCAATGGCGTTCAACCTACCAGCGCCTTCAGACCATACCAATGGTATATAAGGCGCTATACAAATGCAAAATAACATAACATAACATAACACACAAAACAACCTTTGGGTGGTGAGAACCCAGGTGTCCCAGTGTTAGGGGTGCCTGCGCTCTTCTTTTCAGTGTGTACAGCTGAACCAAAAGTTTTGGAATTTCCGTTCATTCTTTTCAGTAACTGACTTCGAAGAGGATTGGTTTGGACGTTTGTCCTTTCCATCCTGGTTTATTTTTTTTCTGAAGATTTCCATTCCGGTTTGGGTGTGCTCACTTGAGCCTTTTTCTGGACTCGAGTACTCAGAAACCTGTTGGCAGCCTTTGCAAGCTCCCTAGTATCTGTGATAGTCTTGTGCACAAGATGCTGGCATAGGGCAACCTCACAATTCTTCATTACATGCTCACACACAATCGAATTGTACAGCCCTGAACCCATATACCTAGTGCCCTTTAAGACGAGGTACCAATACTTAGAGATAGATGGGGATGCAGAATTTACTCAAACATCAATAATCAAACTGACTCAGTAAGTTGGCAAAACTCTGTGCTGTTTTATTTGCAATTGTCTAAAACAGGGAGTTACAATGGACATTAATGGACGTTTGTCTCAATTTCTCTCAGCTCATATTATAAAAACACAGCTTTTATAGTAAGAACTCGTCATAGGTGATGTCATACTACGTGGCAAACTACAAAAACCTGCTTGGGGACGTGATAGGATTACAGGCAACATCTAAGTATATGTTCCATACTGACAGGGGAAGTGATTGGGTCTCTACTGTCAGGTGGGCAAATAAACCCATCCCAAGTGCAAGTCATCTTCCGTGTCACACTAATTCTCAACACTTTATTGGTTACACAAACTATATGGCTCTTTCATATGTGGCCCACTGTCATTGGATTTGCACCTTTGTACCCTTCTGGAATATTCCACACACTAGCAGCATGCAGGCTACCATACCAGGTGCAGTGAGGGTCGGCATGATCATGCCTTCCCTCCCAATTAGCCCAACCTCTATCATCACTCTGGCAGTCTGCCAGTCAATTAAGGCTTTGAACTTGGCCTTGCTGAAGCTCTCTATGCCTGTGAAATAAAGGGAGTATCTTCTTGCTTTCGGTGTAGCTTGAACCAATGTCTATTTTGATCTGACCATGTAACTGGGAGACTGCATTTTCAAGCTCTTTGCAGCATTTAATTCTATTAAATGATGAACTCTTAACACCTTCAGTGTTTTTTCATACTGCTTTAAACAGAAGTTTGTTTCTTTCTCACGTTCATGTAACTACTGGATGGACAACCAGGCTCACAGTGGCCTTGACTTCTTGGTGCTGGGCCAGCAAGCCTTTTCCTGAATCCTTCGTCACCATCAGTAATTTTCCAACTGCGCCACACTGAAAAACCCTTTCCAATCATGGGGTTTCAAGCCTTGCTAAACTGCATCGTGGAATATCCAGGTTCTATACATTCCTATATGTATACATTGGCGCACCGCCGCAAACTATTCACGACGCAGCCAGCCTTAAGATCAATTTGTCTGCTTACGTTACTGCGTCTGTACAAGTGTAAACTGATTTGCATTTTCTTCAGCGTTTCTGTAGCATGAGCATCTCCATCTCAAGCCCGAAATGTTTCTTATCTTTACCACTTCCTCTTCAGAACTTATAGAATGTCTATGTTCTTTTACTGCGTGCATCTTTTCTGGGTACGTCAACTCCATTCTGCATGATGTCACCAGTCTTCTCTTTCACTCTTTTTCACACTTCCTCTGGGACTTTGTCCAGAAGGCCATTATTTCTTCATGAATACATATATAGTTTTCTCAATGGATACCTTGTTTCCAGGATTTTCTGTGGTATAGGCATCCTCACTGGTACTGCACGTGTTGCAATTTCTGGTTCCCAACATATAGACAATCATTGAGGCGGAGCTTTTGGTAGGGGTACTTGGCTCCTCCTCTATACTACCCCCTCTGGGCGAATCATGGACCACTCTCATCAGTCTTCAGAACCAGACATCCTCATCTGAAGAAATGCTTCTTTGGGACCCATATCTTTACGGCTCCTTTCAGGCATCCTGCTGATTTTACATGCTCATCAACACTCCAGGTCATAAGCATACATTGTCCATTGGGACTGCAATAAATCCATCTTCCAACATACTTCTTATGGTTCTTTGTGTACAGGAACTTTATCCCTTCAGGTGCATGATTCTGGCTTTTACATAGTCTCTGTTATTTTCATTTGTCAACTCTTTGGGTTCAAATCCTGATTCAACATCAATCACTATCTTCATTTCTACTGCTTTCTTTGCAGTCTTCTTACATTGTGTGATTATTATCCTGATCACACAGAATCCAAATATGATCATTACCAACAGGGCTCCAAGTAACTTGAAGATGTTCACCATCCATTGCGGAATCCATGAGAATATTGACCCAAACCAGCTGTCATCACCAATGTCTTCCACTTCATCCTCCATTTTGACGTGCAGATTTGTCAGCAAAGTTATGGCTTCTCTCAAGGTGCCATTCTCGTCATCGGGAGAAGGTATGAATGTGCAACATGATTCTCCAATTTCGGCACAAACACCTCCATTCATAGCTGTGATCATGTCAAGGACTTATCTGTTCTGAAGAGTCATCAGACTTATGGCTCTCAGCTCCTCCTTGATAGCATTGAATCCCTTTATAGTGGTATTGATCGTCTGCAGAAGCCCCTAGCTGGTTATTTGTAACCATTTAGTGTTTGCTGCCATCTGGATCATGGGCATAAAGATTGTCGTGAATATTGATGAAGTCTGACTGAACAATCTGTGTTCATATGGGATGGCATCAAAAGCTTCTATTAACTTGGCTGAGAAATTATTCTCCCTTTTCATCCAATTCAGGAGCTCAACAGATCTTTTCTTCCTCAGGTGAGCATCTGCCTTTGGAAACTCACCAATGTTTAGGCCACTCTTTGGGATAGGATTACAGGCAACATCTAAGTATATGTTCCATACTGACAGGGGAAGTGATTGGGTCTCTACTGTCAGGTGGGCAAATAAACCCATCCCAAGTGCAAGTCATCTTCCGTGTCACACTAATTCTCAACACTTTATTGGTTACACAAACTATATGGCTCTTTCATATGTGGCCCACTGTCATTGAATTTGCACCTTTGTACCCTTCTGGAATATTCCACACACTAGCAGCATGCAGGCTACCATACCAGGTGCAGTGAGGGTCGGCATGATCATGCCTTCCCTCCCAATTAGCCCAACCTCTATCATCACTCTCGCAGTCTGCCAGTCAATTAAGGCTTTGAACTTGGCCTTGCTGAAGCTCTCTATGCCTGTGAAATAAAGGGAGTATCTTCTTGCTTTCGGTGTAGCTTGAACCAATGTCTATTTTGATCTGACCATGTAACTGGGAGACTGCATTTTCAAGCTCTTTGCAGCATTTAATTCTATTAAATGATGAACTCTTAACACCTTCAGTGTTTTTTCATACTGCTTTAAACAGAAGTTTGTTTCTTTCTCACGTTCATGTAACTACTGGATGGACAACCAGGCTCACAGTGGCCTTGACTTCTTGGTGCTGGGCCAGCAAGCCTTTTCCTGAATCCTTCGTCACCATCAGTAATTTTCCAACTGCGCCACACTGAAAAACCCTTTCCAATCATGGGGTTTCAAGCCTTGCTAAACTGCATCGTGGAATATCCAGGTTCTATACATTCCTATATGTATACATGGGCGCACCGCCGCAAACTATTCACGACGCAGTCAGCCTTAAGATCAATTTGTCTGCTTACGTTACTGCGTCTGTACAAGTGTAAACTGATTTGCATTTTCTTCAGCGTTTCTGTAGCATGAGCATCTCCATCTCAAGCCCGAAATGTTCCTTATCTTTACCACTTCCTCTTCAGAACTTATAGAATGTCTATGTTCTTTTACTGCGTGCATCTTTTCTGGGTACGTCAACTCCATTCTGCATGATGTCACCAGTCTTCTCTTTCACTCTTTGTCACACTTCCTCTGGGACTTTGTCCAGAAGGCCATTATTTCTTCATGAATACATATATAGTTTTCTCAATGGATACCTTGTTTCCAGGATTTTCTGTGGTATAGGCATCCTCACTGGTACTGCACGTGTTGCAATTTCTGGTTCCCAACATATAGACAATCATTGGGGCGGAGCTTTTGGTAGGGGTACTTGGCTCCTCCTCTATACTACCCCCTCTGGGCGAATCATGGACCACTCTCATCAGTCTTCAGAACCAGACATCCTCATCTGAAGAAATGCTTCTTTGGGACCCATATCTTTACGGCTCCTTTCAGGCATCCTGCTGATTTTACATGCTCATCAACACTCCAGGTCATAAGCATACATTGTCCATTGGGACTGCAATAAATCCATCTTCCAACATACTTCTTATGGTTCTTTGTGTACAGGAACTTTATCCCTTCAGGTGCATGATTCTGGCTTTTACATAGTCTCTGTTATTTTCATTTGTCAACTCTTTGGGTTCAAATCCTGATTCAACATCAATCACTATCTTCATTTCTACTGCTTTCTTTGCAGTCTTCTTACATTGTGTGATTATTATCCTGATCACACAGAATCCAAATATGATCATTACCAACAGGGCTCCAAGTAACTTGAAGATGTTCACCATCCATTGCGGAATCCATGAGAATATTGACCCAAACCAGCTGTCATCACCAATGTCTTCCACTTCATCCTCCATTTTGACGTGCAGATTTGTCAGCAAAGTTATGGCTTCTCTCAAGGTGCCATTCTCGTCATCGGGAGAAGGTATGAATGTGCAACATGATTCTCCAATTTTGGCACAAACACCTCCATTCATAGCTGTGATCATGTCAAGGACTTATCTGTTCTGAAGAGTCATCAGACTTATGGCTCTCAGCTCCTCCTTGATAGCATTGAATCCCTTTATAGTGGTATTGATCGTCTGCAGAAGCCCCTAGCTGGTTATTTGTAACCATTTAGTATTTGCTGCCATCTGGATCCTGGGCATAAAGATTGTCGTGAATATTGATGAAGTCTGACTGAACAATCTGTGTTCATATGGGATGGCATCAAAAGCTTCTATTAACTTGGCTGAGAATTTATTCTCCCTTTTCATCCAATTCAGGAGCTCAACAGATCTTTTCTTCCTCAGGTGAGCATCTGCCTTTGGAAACTCACCAATGTTTAGGCCACTCTTTGGGATTACCAATGCTGGAAGATGGACAATCACTATAGAACATAGTCCTCCACAATCTCTAGGCAGCTTCATATAGGCTTTGGATCCAGAGGCCCAGTAGTGATCCATTATCACTGCTGTCCCGTCCTTCATTCCTGGTACATCAAAGATTTGTCTGCATTGCTGATTTTCTCCAACTTTTCTCGTACCATTGTTTCTGAAGCATAGTTCTGCAGTAGAAAAAGGCATAATCTGCAATGGGCCTACTTTGTCCTCTACCCATGTCAGCAACTTTGCAAGCCTCGGCCGTAGATGTTTGCATCCATTTTCCACTTGTTCGATAACTGATTTGTGATGACCAGTTACTGCTACCGCTCTGCATATGACTACACCTTCTTCCCATCCGTCTGGAGACAGCACTGTTCAGCACTGTTACCCAGATTCATCTGGCCTATTTCCTTGCAGCTTCGGACGTCTTCATAAGTTTTTCCTTTACAATTGAGTCTTCTGTTTACTTCCCATCTGATTCCTTCTTCCTTCATACCAGCCTGTTCATATCTTATCACATGATTTCTCGTGTCTGCTCTCGTCTTCAAATCTTGGACATAATCATCTTCATCTGGCGCTGACCACTCTGTCACCCATATCAAAGATGCTGTTCAGCCTTGGAATTTACCTTTTGTAAGGCAGAGTGCAGGGTGAGTAAGGCAATGAGCCGTTTGAACATCTATTTCAATAGATATGAATATCTTAGACTCTCCCACAGGATAAGGCAGGAGTGCACATACATCACAATCCTCCTCAGAAGTGCTCTTTC
Organism: Ambystoma mexicanum; assembly: GCF_040938575.1. Lineage (NCBI taxonomy): Eukaryota > Metazoa > Chordata > Amphibia > Caudata > Ambystomatidae > Ambystoma > Ambystoma mexicanum. The sequence continues at coordinate 1,099,304,207 of NC_090934.1, read as the reverse complement.
CCACCTCTTTCATTTGCTGATACCACATGTTGTTCCCCAAATGTGCTGTACTGTCCAAAGAATTGTTTAATTCATAATCATCCTCTCTTGCATTTCTCTTAGGTCTCTGTTTCATTCTTGCCAAATGATTCTCCCTATAATGACCATAAAATAAATAAAAAATGGATCTCCCTCCAAAGGGAAGGTTTGGATCTTTGTCACATGCATAGGTACCTCTGCATGAGCTACTGGAGTAGGGACAATTACATAAGGCCTTGGCTGTGTCACAATTTCTAGTTCTGCCAAGGTAACTGGAGTGGGAAGCATCAAGGGGACTACTGCTTTATTGGGACCAATTAAACACAGAGTGTGAATTAGCAGAATAGAACAATGATAAACTTAGAACAGGCATATATTATGCACCAATATATGAGCCTCTGCACTCGTTGTTGACTCGCTTTCTGGACCTGCAATATGCTCTATGGACCACATGTTTATCTGCTTGTGATTACTTTTAAGGAAGGAAAAACACTTTTTATTCAGGCAAACTCGTCAGATGCTCTGGTAGTTTTCAAATCTGTTCAATGATTTCCACAAGTAACTGGCTGATCGCTGGAAAGTTTATGGGATCTTGCATGAACACTAAAGTGTTGGTGTCTCGCCAAACAAGGTAGCAATGAACTTGAAGCAAATGGTAAAAGATCATAACAAGTAGCTTGTGGGCATCATCATTAGACAGGACCATCTGTACCTCCAGTAAGATGCTCAAGTAATTGTCTGATATATGCCATTATTACTGCCAGTAGGTGTCTAATAGCCGGCCCATTCTTGGGATCCTGGAGAAAAGTATGTATGTCAGCGTTCCTCCCAACAAGAGCAGGGTAAGCTCTGAGTATAAATATGAAGACAGCAAGAAGTAGTCTGTGTATATCAGCATCAGAGAGCACCATAGGCACCCCAAAGAGAAATTCAGCGAGAAAGGAATCAGGGAACTACTCTCTCTTACAGTCGTCGAACACAAAATCCAGATCTGGCATGTTCTATTTTACTTTCGCACTCCACAGTCCAATGTCATCAAAGCTCCTGTGGCTCAAGAACAAATAGCTTTTTCATCCCTGGCTTAGCAGCTGCAAAGAGTATGTCAGGGGAGCCGCAGTCCAAATGTACACCTTTATCTGTCTACTGGACAGTCTCTGCGTCCTTCTTCCTCGTCATCGATCGAGTCTGCACGTGCTGAACTTCTTCTTCTTGACTTGCTTCCGAATGGGTTGGGGGTGGTGTGGCCTCTCCAGTGTAGACCTTCACGTCACCTTGGTCGTCTTCCTAAGACTTTGACTGCAGATGGAGGGATGTCCTCCAATACGAAGGGGCCGCTAAACCTGGGCTCATGCCACTTTTGTGTGAAGTTTCTAATCAAAACTTGATCTCCAGCAAAGACTTTTGGTACACATAGTCTTTCAGCTGTGGTTGCTGTATGGTCTTCATCTGTGTTCTGAGACCGATGCTCCATCCGCTTGACTTGATCTGAAATGACAGATACTTGCCGTCATACATGTTAAGTGCACACGTAGCTCATCACCTAACAATTCTGCAGTTGTCTGGGCATCCATTCTAGTACTCGATGGAGGTGTTCTCATTTGCCTCCTGTAACTAGTTTGTGGGGTGTGAGGTGGAGGTCAGAACTGGGCTGATTTATAAATGCAAATAATGCAAGGGGCAGGCAGTGCAGCCACCCCCTTTTTAGTGTCAGTTTCAACTTGGCTATTCTCTCTTTGAGAAAACCATTGAGTCTTTCACATATTTCGTTCACTTGCAGGTGATAAGCAGAAGAAGAATTGTGTTTTATACCAAGCAATACGCTAATTTGTTCAAATACCCCATTCACAAAATGGGGGCCATTATCTGATCTCAGCACCTCACATGTTCCCCATCTAGGAAATACTTCTCGGACTAAAAACTTTGCAGCGCAAGTGGTGTTGGGGTGTGTGCATGGACCAGCCTCAATCCACCTAGAAAAGGGGCACACCATCACTATCATATACCTGTATCCATTAAAGACCTGCAGCATATCAACATAGTCAATATGTAAATGCTGAAAAGGACAATTAAGTCAAGGAATTACTCCTCTAACTGTTCACAGCATGTGCCCAGCAGTACATTTTTGACATACGATGCAATTTACTACATAAAAAGCAATGTGTTCTAGCAGGTTCGGTACAAACCAGGCCTCCACAATTGTTGCTGCGAGGCTCTCCCTAGTGACATGCACAGGGTAATGTAGCTGTTCTAATGCCACCCTTAATCAGGCTACTGGCATCACCGTTTTGCTAGTGCCTTCTTGTCACCACAGTGCCTTGGAACGGGATAAAGAACACCCCCTCCATGTCCACAGGTCTTTCTCTTCCTCTGGGGCTTCACCCTGAACTTCCATTTATTGCACTTGTGATAAGTGATTAAAGCTTTCATTCACAACCATCATCACAACAATTTTCTCTTTGACATCAGGCGTATCAAAACTCATTATTAATGTCAGGTGAATATGCAAACCTTTTTGCCTCTACGTCCATGGCTTGGTTTCTGTGTGAAATAAAGTCTGTTTTGTTAGTGTGCGTTGTGCACTTAACTATTGCAATGGCTACTGGGAGCTGTAGTGCTTTAATATGCCTGTCCAATAAGGCAGTGTGTTTCACTGGAGTGGTATCTGCTCTGAGGAAGCCCCTCTTTTTCCAACGTGCTAGCCCTGCGTGCACGGTTGATGTCATGCAGGCAGACTCACTGTACATGGTTACTTCCTGGTATGCTTGATTCTCGAGCGCGACAATCAGCGCCACTAATTCTGCAGCCTGTGCTGAAATGTGAGATGGTATTCTTGCACTCGCTATTACTTCAAATTCCCCATTAGTCTTGCGCTTCACTACAGCAGCACCTGAATGCCTTTCTCCACCAGTTTGATTGATCCTTGAAGAACCAACAATAAAAAGAATCTCTCCTGCTGCTAAAACGTTTTCCTTTACCCTCGGGATCTCATCACAGAATTCCTCATAGTTTTAACAATCAGGCACTTGTTCATCCTCTGCCAGTGGTTCAGCTACAAACGTGGCAGGGTTCACCATTTTACACCTAACTATTTTGATCGCCGGATTCGATATGAACATCCTCATAAGCAGAAGCTCTTTGAGACATCAGTGTACCCTTTGGTTTCTCCAAAACAGCAAACAAAGCATGCTCGACAAATACAGTCATAGAACACCCCATTACCATGGTTGCAGACTTCTCAATAGCAAACGCAGTAGCTGCCAACAATTGTTCACAAGGGAAGTGACCCCTCATTATATGGTCCAAAATCCCACTGTAATATGCCAAAGGCTTGTAATCCAATGTAGTTCTCTGCATGAGTACTGCTGTCTTAACTGTTCCATTCGTGTGCAAGAATAAAAAGAACTCCTCAGAATAATTGGGAATCCCCAAAACTGGAGCTGTGCATATTGCCTTTTTCAATTAATCAAACCCCTCCACCATTTCCTCCGTCCATTCATTTCTTTCTGATTTACCTTTGCCTTTTTTAGTGTCTGCAACAAGTGCCTCGTGTATGAACTATAATCAAATACCCATGCTCTAACATAATTACACTGTCATACAAACTGTTGCATTTGCTTTATTGTGTGCGGTTGTGTTCAACACCTCTTATTGGCAATACTGCTATTTCTCTTTGTCCACTTTATATCTTTTCTCTGCTAGAATAATCATTAGCTGAATTGAGTCTCGTCTACACTCTTCTTCTAATGTGCTACATACCAAAATATCATCTACGTATGGCAGCACAACACTTGGCAAATCAATACTGCTTAGTTCCATCTGTAGGACCCTATTGAAGATTGATGGAGACTCATAGACCCCTGGGGCAAACGTGTACTTTTCAGCTTAGTCTGACGAAATGTAAATGACGTCTTGGGAGTCCTTATGTAACGGGATTGCGAGAAACGCATTATACAAGTCAATCGCTGTGAAACATCGTGCCTCAACCGGGATACTACATAGGATCATCGCCGGATTTGGAACCAGAGGAAATTCTGCCTCTACAATCTGCTTAATCGGCCTCATGTCCTGAATTCAATGCCACAACTCCCCCTTTGATTTCTTGATAGGGTACACTGTGGTATTGCATGGTGACTCTGAAGTGACTAAGATGCCTTGATCCATCATGGCTGATATAGTATTAAAAATCCCCTCATCTGCCTCTCGAGACGTAGGGTACTGGCTTGCTCGAGGTAAAATTGTTCCTGCTTTCAGCTTAATCTTAAATTCTCCCACCCTCTTCAACAGGCCTTCGGCATAGGGGCCCGTAGTCCCCAAAGAAGTTGGCACTCTTTCCATATCCTCATCAAAAAATGTGGGGTGCTGCCGACCTATCATTATCTTCTGTGGTATCTCTCGTTGCTCAGTCCTTATCCAATACGTAATGCTCGTCTCGAACACTTCTTCATCATCTGAATGGTCGTCTCTAAACATATCCTCATCAGTGACATCAGTCAATCTATACCTTCCCCAATAGCGATCACTGTTCTCCATGGCCGACCTTGATCCCAACCTTTGAACATGGCCAATTCCCCTCGCACTACGGCTGCCTGCAATTCCTAGGGAAAAACCTGTCCCCCCTCTTCGTCCATGGGTTTCTGGAGTCTGAACAGAAATGAATCAGGTATTCTCATAGTCTTGCCCACTAAACCTGGTAGCCATGTTAACAAAATGCGTACCCCATAGTGAAAGACTTCTAGCTGCGTTTCTCGCATGGCTAATTTGCCCTGTAAATGCCATGATAAATTCACCCACGTTTAAATAATGTATTCCTGGTGTTGAACACACTATGCCTTCATCAGTGAATCAGTGAAGGAAATCGTCATATTTAGCTTTGTCATTAGATCTCTGCCCAGTATATTAACTGGAGTCTGTCTTGAATGCAACAATGGGACACACATGCCACACTCTCCTATAGAGACTGGCAAGTTCTCAGTAAAAGGAACTCTACTTGTAGGACCTGAGAACCCTTGAGCATTCATGGCATTACCCGACAATTAAAGTTTTCCCTCTCGTATACATGAGCGAGTTGCCCCTGTGTCTACTAAAAAAGAAAATGATTTGCCACCTATTGTGACGTCAACCCTTGCTTCCTCTTGAGGATTAGGCATCACAGATAGTACTGAACACAACAAGTCACCCAGTGAGCTGTCCTATTGTGGGTACATACTTCTTCCTGTACCTGTGAAAGGATTCCCACCCTCAATGGTTCCACCCCTACTCTAGAAGTTAATGGCTGTCCTGTGTTTGCCCTCTGCTGTATTTGCATGGGTGCATGCTTTGACTGCCCTTGTAGTGGATTCAATGGTGCTTGCTGTGGTTGCAATGCCTGTGGTACTCTCTGGGCTTATGATTGACACACTGTCTGATCTTGGGCGAACCCGACCCTGCTTTGTGGGCTATATGCTGGAGGTTAAGCTGTTCCTCCCCTCTTGAGAACTGCCCATTCTGCACATACTTTTGGCTCCCACACGTTTGCGCAATGTGTCCTGTCATTCCACATGTCCAACACACAGGAAGGAATCTTCTAACTTGCCCATCCTGCATGCCTTGATTACCACCTTGGTTATTCTGAAAACTTCCTTGACTATTCTGAAAGTTTCCTCTCCCACAGAAGCCTCCTCTGACTCTCGGTATAAATCTGTTCCCTCCTTGATCAAACTGCCGTTGGTTATTCACTTGCGGCATACCTGTTACTTGCTGTGATCCTGGCCCTTCTCCACTGGTCAGCATAGCGCCTTCTATAGCATACTATATATAGCATAGCATACAGTTTTTTAAGTACTAACTTAGCTTCCTCGAACTTCCTAACATCCTTTCTCTTTTGATTTTTCCCTTGCAACAATTGGCAATGGTGCACAATGGTTAGCTGTATTTCTGGCCATGGTTTTGCCTTCACACCCACCAGATTCTTGAGCTGTCTCAGCACCTGGTCTGGCAACCCCTGACATAATATATGATAGAACACAGATAAAGATTTTCCCCAGGGCTCTCGAGTTTCCAAAGACCACTGCTCTTGGAAATTTTGAATGGAAGCAAGCAGAAAATCTTCCCCTTCCTGCATCTTACGTGCCATTATCGAGCCATATCTGATATATCAGGATATTGTACTCTAAGTGCTTTCCAGATTGTCGCTCTACAATTATTAAACATGCACCATTGTGCACTGTGTTCTGTGCAGTGACACTTGCATATCCTGTCATCAGCCCTTTCACCTAAGATAGCTGTTAGAAGTCCCTTAATGTCCCCTATAGCTAACGTGTTTCCTCCTGTCATTTTTTCTAAGTCATAAATCCATTTCGCAGCATCCAAAGTCAAACGTGGGAGCTTACACCTTAGATTATCCTTGTCCATCGGGGTCCACAGAATATACTGCTGTCTAGCCCCTCCTTTCTCTAACAAGGGAAACTGTGAAATCCCAAAATGCAGTTGGCTTCCATCGTCTGCCTATCCATAGTAGGGACAATGGTTCCTGATCGCCGTCTTCCTGGCAATAACCTTAATCTGCTCACGTATGGTAGCAACTCCCCCCCTTACACTACGAGATCGCCCTTTATATCGTTTTGTGCACACCATAGGCTCTGGTGTCTTTTCTTTTGGTAGGTCCAGATCCAACCATCTAACCTCTTTTTCTGTCTGAAAACATCCCTCGGAACCGCATGCACCCGCTCCCTCCTCTCCACGGAAGGTTTCCATGACTTCGTCTGACATGTCTTTCCCCCAACTCGTGTGTCTGTCCTCCTTCTCGTCTCTATTTAGAGTCAGCCAATCCAAAGACAAAGCTCTGTGCTCGAAACTCAAATCGATCATTTTTCCCTTTATTTTTCAATTCAGTTTTTGCCCTCATCTCTCGATACACTTTGTCAATTTTATCTCCTATATCTCCTATCTCAAAACTCTCCTCTAGGTTTACCCTGGTGGGCACTGGCATCGGTTCTTGTGATAGGAAGAACTCCTCTATGTCTTCCCATGCTACTACTGGATTTGATTCCATTAGCTCTTTCTCAATGCGATCAATGTTGCATGCTCTCTGTCTTCTCTTTTGTTCCATCTCCTCATCAAATGCCCTTCAGTTCTTTGCTATGTCTCTAACCCGATCTTCCTCCTGTCTCTTCATCTCCCTCCTCTCATTTGCCCTACGCACCTCTTCGTCTCTTCGTCTTTGCATTCTTTTCTCTCGCAATTTCTGTTCTTCCTCTTCTTCTTTATTCTTTTCTAGTCTGTCTCATTCTTTGATTGCTCTCTGTCTGTTGTCATATTTTTTTTGCTCATCTGCCCTTTCTTCCTTTCTTAACTGTGTTTTCCTGATACATTTGTTCTCGTCTTTATCTACTCTTTCTTTTAGACTCATCTTCTTTCAATCGTTTCTCTCGTTCCCTGTCTTTTTTATCTTGCTTGTCTTGATCTTCCTCTTGCCGTACTTCCCCAATGCTCTTTCCATCAAGTTTGAGCAATATCTGACCGCCCATCAATTCATTCTGTAAGAGCTAAATCTCGGCAGCTTTATCTTTTACTCTCTTCCATCTCTTTATTTCTCATTCTATATATAGAGTCATTCTCGGTCGTTCACTTTTCTCTTTGTCTTGTGAGACTTTAGAGATTTCAGCCATTTCGGGAGTTTTTTCGGGACTCTCGTCACTGCTATTCGCAGGCGGCCCATGTATCGGATTACTGTATCCTGTATCTGCCTTAAGTTCTCTTAATGGAGAACTCCTGGTACATCTTCCAAAGCAAACTACTTTCCCATGTACGCTGCGTGCAGGTATGTGGTCATGTGTTGCAAAAATGTTTTTGCCAGTGATCCCCCTTGTGGCTGTGGTGTCACGTGACCCGTTAGTCCGGGGCACGTGACGATAAGGAAATAAAGGAATCACCGGAACTGGCGTCAGCGCGCCAGTCCGGGTTTATGCACCTCAGCGAGTGGTCGTGTCTTCCTTGCCGCGCTGCGCCCCGCCGCGCTGCGCACTGGAGTAGGCCTCTGTCAGGGCCCGCTCCATAACCCCGCTGCCGCCCACATCACCGGCGGCAGCCAACATCACACTGGCGACGAGGCCGTGGAACAATCCACGTGAGACCGCGCCTCCCTCCCTTCTGCACGCGGAGCCGCGCGGTCATACGCGCTCCGGTTGCCGTGCCTCGCACGCAGAAACAGTGACGATCCATCTGCGAGGCCACGGACGGCCACAACCAACGCTGACACTCCATCAGGAAACATCCTGCCCACGGGTCGGCCACTACAACGTCGGCAGCGGCATCCCGAACATTCCATGACGCTGCGTATTAACACGCGCACCAGCAGTGAGGAAACCCCGCCTCACACACACACAACGTGCAGGACTCCTGACTGCCTGGTGGCCACACAAACAACAGGAACCTACGTTCACCACCCAGCCATCACGACCTAGACACCGGTGAGTGAAACAATCACCCCATCCAGTGAGGCCGCGCGGTGACACGCTCTTCCACTAGGCCCATTCTACCTAGTGAGAAGTCCACTGCCCTAACAACATGTCGAGCTCCGAAAGCAGCCCTGTAAGAACCAACACCGGCTGCTCCATCAGAAAGAGCCTCATCACAGACCACCCGGACCCAGCACTCACGACGCTTATGCCACCGTTTGACCCATTTACCACAGGGGCTGCCATCAGATGGGAAATCTGGCTACAACAATTTGAAATGCACCTTGACGCCAGGGACATCACCATAGCGAGAAAGAAGCGCACGTTTCTCCTACTCAATGTCGGAGCGGCCACCCTACGCCTCTTCAACGCTACCCCTGATAGCGGAGACCACAATAACTATGACGCAGCCAAAGCAATTCTCACGAACATGTTCAAACCTGACCTCAACCCTGATTATGAATGCTTCCATTTTTGCATAGTCAGACAGCGTGAGAAAGAAACAGTAGACAAATTTCACGCTCACCTTCGCGAGATGGCAGCTGGCTGTGAGTTCCCGGACGAAGAGTTCGCAATCCACCTCCAAATAATCAACGGCATATCCTCTGAAAAGCTGAGAAGAGCAATACTCTCGGAAAGGAACATACGGCTATCCCGCATTCTATAAATGGCGCGCCTTCGCGAGCAAACTGAAGACCAGGTAGCGGTGATCGAAGCAGCGATCCAAAGGCTCCCGTTAGACAACCCCAAGCCATCAGAAGAGGTAGCAGCTTTATCTACACATCAAAACTCTCTCATGAAGCACAGCCAAAGAACACAGATGCCGCAAGAACGGAATAAATCCTGCAAATGGTGCGGCCGCCCGTGGCACAAAGGAGAATCCTGCCCGGCATGGGGATCCACGTGCGGGAAATGCAACCGCCTCAATCACTATGCAGCGGTCTGCATGAACCCGCCAAACCGAAGCGACAGAGAAACGGCGTCACGACCACCACCCGAGCGACGGAAAAAGTTCGCCCCGAGAACATATTCACACCAACAAGACCGGAAAGGAAAAGCTAGAGCTGTCGACCACTCTCAAAGGTCCCCAGACACGAGCGACAGCGACGACAGCGACGACAGTGTATCCCCTGAGAGAAAAGAGAGACGGAAGAAAAGAGGCAAACGGATACACCGAGTACACCTTATATCGGCCGTTGAACCACACCGATCACGACAAAGAAAGAGACCATTGTGTACCGTCATCGCCAACGGCGAACCACTGAAAGTAGTCATCGACACTGGCGCAACAGTGAACGTAATGCCAGCGACTGCATTCAGCAAGCTTTGCCCGAAACCCACGCTCCACAAGAAGAAAGTCAGACTATACGCGTATGGATGTAAGAGACCCCTACCTGTACAAGGGTCTTTCAAGTCTGATTTTGCCCACAATAACACTAGCTGCAGGGCGCGCATCTATGTAGTGGATGCTGGCTGCGAAACACTGCTCAGCTGCAAGACTGCAGAGAAACTAAAGCTAATTCATTTTGCATTTAGCCTCCAACACAACGAACTTGACGATCTACTACAGCGACACAAGAAACTGTTCCAAGGCATCGGGTGTCTAAAAGGCCGCACAATCAAACTCCACATAGACCCCACGATTGAGCCAAAAGCAGTACGGCACCGGCGGATACCATTCCATCTGCGTGAGGCCGTAGAAGAAGAACTAACCAAACTCGAAGAAGCAGGGATAATCGAAAAAACATCAGGTCCTACCCCGTGGGTGTCACCAATGGTGGTAGCCCAAAAACCGAAACAGCCCAATGCCGTGAGAATTTGTATAGATATGAGGCTCCCCAACGCGGCGATCGGAAGAGAACGCCACATCACCCCAACGATAGACGAGCTCATTGTAGATCTCACTGGAGTGACAATCTTCAGCAAACTAGACCTAAGATCGGGCTATCACCAGCTCAAACTAGCCAGAGACTCAAGGTACATCACCACATTTTCCTCTCACCTTGGGCTAATGAGGTACGAGCGACTTAATTTTGGAATATCGTCGGCGGCCGAGGTTTTCCAGCACGAAATCCGCAAGGTCATCATGGGCCTAGATGGCACCACAAATATCAGCGACGACATTCTCGTGTACGCCTCAGACGAGAAAGAGCACCACAAACGCCTAGCAGCAGTCCTGAGCAGGCTAGAAACAGCAGGCCTAACGCTGAATGCAGAGAAATGCGAATTCGCAAAAGAAGAACTATGCTTCTTTGGATATATTTTCAGTGCCAAAGGCGTATCCTCTGATCCATCAAAGGTAAATGACATTAAGAACACCAAGGCACCTCAATCAGCCACGGAGGTGAGAAGCTTTATGGGAATGGCGACATACTGTGCGCGTTTCATTCCAGACCTTGCTAACATCGCAAGCCCACTACGTGAACTGACCAAAAAAGACCAGAAATGGGAGTGGACATCGATCCACCAACAAGCTTTCCAGCAGATCAAGGACACATTATCAGCATCAACAACCATGGCCTTCTTCAACGTAGACAGGCACACTGAACTACTGGTAGATGCCAGCCCAGTAGGCCTAGGAGCTGTCCTAACCCAAACGGACAACAAGGGTAATGTGTTCCCTATTGCGTTTGCCAGTCGGGCGCTCACCAAACCAGAGCAAAACTATGCTCACATTGAGAAGGAAGCCTTGCCATCCTGTGGGGATGTCGTCATTTCAAGGTATACCTGCTCGGAAAACAAGCAAAAGTTTACTCCGATCATAAGCCACTGATCCCGATATTCCGAGGCTCTGCTCCCCACCCCCCGGCACGCATTGAGAAATGGATGCTGCAGCGACAGCCCTATAACATAGAGGTCGACTACCGCCCAGGGACAGACAACCCAGCAGACTACTTGTCCCGCCACCCGAGACCTGCCACCAGGGGAGAACAACATCACTCGAAAGAAACAGACCACCACGTATGCCACGTGGTCGCCTGCGCCCGACCACGCGCCCTCACCATAAAGGAAATAGCCGATGAAACGGAAGCAGACACCATCCTGCAACACACTACAACCACCATCCAATCAGGAAACTGGAAGACATACCTCACATCCATAGCCCAGCGCACCACATCAGCCCAAACCAAACTCTGGGCACTGTTCGGGATACGACACAAACTCTCCGTGGCTCCTGAAGGAGTGATCCTCAAAGGTCACCGCATCGTGTTACCCGAGTCATTGGAGGAGAGAGCCCTACGGCTAGCCCACAGCGGCCACCAAGGCATCGTCAAGACCACTGCATACCTCAAATCTAGAATGTGGATGCACAACATGCAACAAAGGGTAATGGAGCTGGTGGAATCATGTGCCGCGTGCCAAGCATCCAGGAGACCGGAGAACCCGGAACCCATCAGCAGCGCTCCGAGAAGCAGCAAGCGGTGGGATGCAGTCAGCATGAATCACTGCACAATCGCAGGCGAGGGATACCTACTCGTAGTGATCGACGAGTTCAGCAGATACCCTGAGGTAGAGCACGTCGCATCCACAAACGCAGAGACCACGATCCTCACGCTGGAGAAGATATTCGCGACACACGGAATTCCGAGAAAGGTGAAGAGTGACAACGGCCCATCATTCACCAGCCAAGAACTGCGCGAATTCTTCAAAGAGGTGAACGTCAAACACCAGTGTATCACCCCCAAATGGCCCCAGGCGAATGGCGACGCAGAAAGATTTATGGGGTTGCTGAACATAATCATTTGCATCGCCAAAGAAAAAGGACACCCATGGCTGAAAGCTGTCTATCGATTCCTAAGAACACACAGGCAAACCCCTCATTCATCCACCGGGGTCAGCCCGGCCGCCCTCATGCTCGGGGTACCGATACAGGCAGAGCTCCCAGTAGAGTGTCTGGGCTCCCTCACCTGCTCCCATCACAGTCTCTGGGCTCCCTCATCCCACTCCTAACCCAGTCCGTCGCCTCTCCCCACCCCACTCCACCCCACCACAGACCCTGGGCTCATCCCATCCTTCTCCCACCAATGTCCCTGGGCTCTCCCCACCCTTCTTCCACCACTATGTAATTGCTCCCCCATCCTGCTCCCACCACTGTCACAATCAAAGTGATTATTTGTGTATGCAAGGCGCTGGGGGGACCCGGGGGAAAGCATGGTATTCTTTACTGGACATCTATGATAGATGTTCAGTGACAAAATACCATCCCTGTCCCCTGGGTTCCACAGCGCCTCAGAAGAGCTGATTTTGCTAGGTGGGTAGGGGGATTGTGCAACAAAGGCATTTTTAAAATGAATTGTCATACAATCCCCCCACTCACCAAAATCAGCTCCATGGACCAACACAAAGACACACACATATTCACACAGCATTCACACAGCAAGCACTCTATCATTCATACGAGCACCCATCATCCTCCACTCAATCATAAAACAAGCATACATGCATCCATAAACATAAATAAATAAAAAATAAATGAACATAAACATACCTTCTGCCCCGGTCCTGAAGTTTCATCCTTAGCGCTCCAGCTCCTGCATCATGAACAGGAATCGGGAAGCAAAAACTTCCTGATTCCTGCACATGTGTGCAGGGGCCTGAGTGTGGGTGTTGAAATGCTCTGTTCCAGCCTGCCCTGCTTGTATGTGCGAGGAGGTGCAGGAGCTCCCCTTTGCACATATAGACATGCAATTCCCCAGCCAGCATTTCCAATGAGCTATGCAAGGCTGGTGAATCAAAGCGCCCGAGCCTTGCATGGCTTATTGAGCATGCGCGGCTGAGAAACTGAACTGTCAAAGGGCAAAAGCATTCCCCTTTGACAGTTCAGTGAACACTGGAGCATTCTCTTGGATGGAAAAAGCAGCTGAGGGATTAGCGCATAGTGTTTCAATGGGCTGGCTCCTCCACAAGGGGTGAAGGGGCCACTGGGTTGACGCTCCCTCACCATAATGGACGAGCCGCACCTGCCCAGGGCTCCACCCAGTCCCACTTTTTCTTTGCTCGCTAAAAAAGTTTTTTTTTTTTTTTTACTTTTCGGGTTGGGGTCATGTGCCCCTCCCTGGGAAGGTAGCTGCAACACAGTTTGAATAACTCTGCTCTACAGTGTTGAGAAACCATGCTTGCCCCCAGTGGGATGGTTGGTGGGAAGCACTGCTCATGCTGTCTTCCTCGCTATCTTCCACTACCCCTCCCGGAAGGCCTTCTTCATTCGGGTACACAGGGCCTAGCCCATAGCCTGAGTCTTCGCCTCAACTGCCCTTGTTTCTACCCAATCTTGGAGGCTGGTCAGCAATTCAGGTTTATTAACCATAGTGCTGTGGACAAGTCCTCTCTCTTGACATAGGACGTGCAGGTCATCGTTGGTCATGTCTTTTACAGTCTCCATGTCAGGATCCATGATCATTATAAATACCTAGCAGTGTCTAAAGTTGCCTGCAACAGTACTTTTATCGTTGGGTGATTAAGCTGTGTGCAAGGCTTCAATTAGATCCGACCGCTTGCTACCAATGTGACGAATCAACTTTCGGGGGAACCGGTGGCCCGGGGATGAATATCACTTTCTAAACCATCAATCAGCCCCACACCGCTAGTACACCAGAAGGGATCCGAACAGATTGGAAACAAAAGCACATTATATACCTCCTTGTCCGATTTTGGTAATGTGGAAGGAATGGCAGGCTTATCTCTGCAAGGTCGTGGATCGCTGGTTCGATGCAACACAGCAAAAATACAATTAATACCCAATGATAAAAGGGACTTTCCAGTCAAGATTGTACAAAAATATCCACTTTATTATTATTCAACAGACAATTCTAGCACACTACAAAGAAACAAGCCACCCTGTACAGGAATGCAGAGGACAGACAGTTTCAAGAAGTTCAACGGATGCACTCTGGATATTGACAGGAGGGTAGTCGGTAAAGTAATTAATCGCAATAGTTCAAGGATACTTGGTTTAAGCTCAAAGGGAGCAATGGGTCATACAATGTCACTAGAGGCCTTCATTAGTTTAAATACTCAGTCATTAACGGATAATTATTTAATAAGTATGGATTATAGCGATAGACTGCGCCGGTTTTCTTGTTGGGCACAGTGTTCTTCATATCACCTTTGGTTCACCATTATATCAAATAAGTATCCAGTACACCCCTTGGCATGTTGTCATTAGTATTGGTAGCCACTTTTGAGCTATTTGAGAACAGAAATGTATTCAGATTTTATATGGATAATGCTTTAACAGCTCTTTGTGTTTCTCTTTTTGTATCAATCATTTAGGTTGCCTTCCTTTTTCATGGTGTGAATTGCTCTTGAAACAGGGGAGTGCTATCCCCGAAATGCGTCGAACATGAACTTTGCTCATTGGACTCCTCAATGAATTACAACTGAATTAAATATGCTTTGAAGATTACAAAACTTGAACCATGCATTTTATGTATTATGAACTCTTTATACAGAATATAAATTGGAACGTTTGACTGTTTTCAGTATCTGGGTGTGCAGGGGACGGGGGGGGTTCATAGATTGGACTCTTACTTCTCTTTGGCCTTCAGAGAAGGACCAGGGGGACAGAACCACAATGTACCTTTTGCTTGTAGAAGTTCTTGGTGTCGAGTCGGTTTCAGGATGCTTTACAGCTCCTGCGACAGAGTTCAAGATGGGAGACAGCTGCAGGTATCAGGTGGCAGGCAGTTTGGCGAACGAGGCTGGACAGGCGGCTGCAGGCTGGCCTACACGGCAGCACAGGGTCAGAAATTGTTATCTCAGTGCTGGTTGGAGGGTCTGAATCAATGGTCGAGGCATCTCAGATGAAGTTAGTGAATGTCGCGTGACAACAGTCATCGGTGCAGTTGGTTGCAGCTCGAGGGGCTCGACTGACTCTAAAATGTCCTTTAAGGCGGACACTGGTTGATGCTTGTCGATGCACTCCTCCTAGCTTCTTCACTGGGCTTGTGTCGTCCTTTAAGTAGGACAGCCCAAAGCTGAGGAGAGTGTTGCAGGCACCTACTTTGTCCTGTGCTTGGTTCAGAGACTCAATGGCACTTCCCACCTAGTAAGCTTGCTTGCAGAGCCTAGCAGGAGCTGCTGGAGGGTCCTCTGGATTCTGCATTCCCCTCTGTTCCCTGGGAGATGTTTAGGTAAGGGATCTTGCTTCCCTCTTTGGAAATCCTGGTCTTCCTTCACTGGCAGAATCTGTAAGCTAGACTGTACCTTCAGCCAGGGTCCAAATGAGCTTTATTGTTACTCCTTGTGATATCTTCAGATTATCTGCCAAAAGAGGGGCTTGACCCTCTTTTATCACAAAATGGGCCCCAGTGATTGGTGTAGGCTAAGCCTACCTTCATGAACCAATCCTGGGTCCCCACCAACAATCTCCTGTATGATGAGGTCATAACCAGAGTGCTTTGCAAGAGAAAAGATAAAGGGGTGAAAACATGTAATACTAAGTCCCACTCATCTTCCTGTCTGTTTTGGATCAAAGGGTCTCTCTGGTTAATTGAGCTCTCTGTGTTTCTTAATTAAAGCGGCAGGTCTCGAGAACACACTTTCTGTCTCCATCAATTCACATACACCTACCCCCTGACTAGGGTCCCCCCGAGGGGGGTGCCTACTGTAAACACATGTACCAGACATGACAGCTCACTGTCATTGATACTTTAGGGTTTCCTGTCTCCTTTGTTTTAGCCTCTGCAGCCAGGCCCCATGTGGGCCTGGTTGAAGTATACTCTATTAGTAAGTTAATTATGTTAATTGCTGCCGCCATCTGCAAAGGGTAAACAAACAGACAGGGAGGATCCGTGGAGCCTTTGATAGTTAATTAGGCTGGCCATGGCAGGAGGAAGGTTTTGGCCCTCCCCATTCTGAGCTGGATTGTGTACTCTACCTGTCAGATCCCAACTAAATATGATAGGGAGGACTGCGCCTGTAGGCTGTGTCCACCCAGAGTACACGGGTCTATGTGTATGACGTGCAGTGAGCATAGGAAAATGTGTGCGGGTTAGCCCCACACATTTTCCAGAGGTTGATCTACCGTTATTCAATTTCACGGGTAGTATAGCTCAGTGGCAACGTGCTTGTCTTGGAAGTAAGACGACGTAGAGCAACACAGGTTTGAATCCCGGTTCTCTGCTAAGAAACCTCTTCGGTATAAAGCGTGTTATAAAAAAAATTATAATTATATACAATTTCAAAAAAAGCCCAGTTGAGCGCACTCACACTGTGCGTATGGTTGAAATTCCTCACAATGACCCTCATTCAGATGAATGAGAATTTAGCCTGGAATTGCCCGTATTTTTAATGCCCATGCTGTGCCCTTTTGTGTGGTTAACTTACAAGACGCTGCAGGGGCTATTGTACTGAACTGCTCCTGATTTAAGGGGCTGGAAAAAATCTCAGCAAAATCACTTCCTTGAACTATGTCCTGCAAGACCGGTGTCAGACGGCCACCAAATATGCAGAAACCACAACTCTTATCTAACGCCACCCTGGGGGCAGATTACAGAAGTTTAGCAGCGGTGCACGTGCAAAGTTGCACAGTATTAGCGCAAGGGCAAAGTTTGCCATATTTTTAAAATCAATGGAACATTTTTTCGAAAACCATTGCACCGTGACAAGTGCAGTTTGGCATGTTAAAAGCAGCAGGGCAAAAATTGCCCTACTGCAAAAAAGACACATTTTTACTATCTTTTTGCACCAGGGCAAAGTTTGCTTTAGTGCTAATACTATTAGCACGGGAAACTTTGCCCCGGTGCAAAATGCATTGAAAATGTATCTTTTTTTGCACCAGCGCAACTTTTGACCTTGTGCTTATACTATGCCAAACTGCACTTGTCATGGTGTAATGTTTTCGAATATGTCTCAGTGTTTTTAAAAATAGGGCAAACTTTGTACCGGTGCAAAGTTTCTGTAACCGTATGTTCAAAAACTGCTCGTTTTATGCTCTTAACATGTAGCATTTCTGTTCAAAGAAAACAACCACAGTTTAAGCAAACTTTTCAAACCTCCTCCCCTTTTGCACAGGTTTCTTCCAGGACCATCAGCAAGCACATTTAGACGGCGGGAGACTCATCTTCCACCAATCATGCCCTGTGATGCATCCAGAAAACGTACATCTTAGGCTAGGGTCTGCAAGCTGCATCCCTTCAAATGATGTGGACTCGGACTCCCGTGACCCCTCACCATTGACCTTTCTGGCTAGGGCTGACGAGCCAAAGCTTGTAGACCCATGCTTCAGCGTACAATTGCAGAACGCCTTTAGATGGGTACTATTAGATTGTTTCATTTTGTCGTATTTCCCCTTTTTCAGTTTGCAGCACATCCTGTTTTCGCAACATGCTGGTGGTGCACGTTCACTTTCAAGGAAACAGTGTTCTCCAGAATGGCAGTGGGCCAACTCGTGCAGTGCTCAGTTTTGAAGACGGCCGATCTTGGTAGAGATTTGCTGATGAGTTTCCTGCTAAACGTGCAAGTCTTTCGTGCGCATCTTTCTATGGTTGCATCTGCTTCTCTCAGGAAACTGATTTTCATTGAGTCGGCAGTTTGTCTATCAGCCTTGGTATTCCACTTTCAAAGTTGAAGGTCGCTTGGTATTTTTAATCAGCATTTACCCATTGCCCTGGGTTGCGTTTACTGGTGCAAATTTTGTTTAAAATCCTATCTCGGGTAATATCATTATTCTGTCGGCAGTTGCTTTTCTATGAAAAAAGCAACATTTTCTGTTTTTTTCGAAGGTTAGGCTCGAGTGCTTTACATTTTATTTCGTGCCACGCAGGGTAGGTTAATAATCATATTTCATTTGTATGGGAGAAGACAGGCGGGCGATGGATACTCCAGTGTCAAGCATGGATTTGATGTTTGACTGGGGGGTACGCTTTATGTAGGGGCTGCCTGTGGGAAGCCGTCATACGCATTTCAATACATGTTATAGTCATCTCAATACATGTCATATTCATTTCAATGGTCCTCGTTACAAGTATGGAGGATGCCATGCCGCTATTAGTGGCATTTCTACCCCCATACCAGGTACCGGGTCCGGGTTCCCGGAATGGGGAAGTACCGGCCAGTCCGACCTTGGAGGGCTCAGTAATTCCCCTTCCCGGGAACCCAGACCCGGTTCATCTCCATTCCCATTCGAGCCCCGATAGGACTCAATGGGAATGGGGAGGATGCAAAGAACAGGCCCGTTAATGATGGGCCCGTTGTTTGCATCCTGGTCTGCTCGTGGGACCCGCTAAGGGCGCCTGGTAAAACCAGGCGTCCTTAGCGGGTCCCGCAAGGAGACCTCGTAATGGGGCGGTCGAGGGATAACGGGGCCGGCATCCCTACCGGCCCCGTTATCCCTCTATCAAATCCTGGTAATGAGGCCCAATGTATTTCTTATTCATTCCAATACATGTTATATTCACTTCCATGTGTGTCATATTCATTTCAATGTGTGTCATGTGCATTTCAATGCATGTCTTATTTGTTGTGTTTCAATGCATGTCATACTCATTTCAATACATGTTATAGTCATTGCAATACATGTCATATTCATTTCAATGGATTTCTCATTCATTCCAATGCATGTTATATTCACTTCAATGTGTGTCATATTAATTTCAATGTGTGTCATATTTATTTCAATGGGTGTTGTATGCATTCCATTGCATGTCGTAATCGCTTCAATGTGTGTCACATTCATTTCAATGGGTGTCATATTCATTTCAATGCATGCCATATTCATTCCAACACGTTATATTCACTTCAATATGTGTCATATTCATTTCAATGTCTCATATGCATTCCATTGCATGTCGTACTCACTTCAATGTGTGTCATATTCATTTCAATTGGTGTCATATTCATTTCAATGCATGTTGTACTCACTTCAATGTGTGTCATATTCATTTCAATGGTTGTCCTATTCATTTCAATGCGTCTTTTTCCTTGAATTTCAATGTATGTCATACTCATTTCAATACATGTCATACTCATTTCAATACATGTTATTCATCTCAATGCATGCTTTACTCATTTCAATGCATGTTGTATTCATTTCAAAATGCCACATTCACAAAGGAGTAATTTTGACCTGAGCGGCTTCCCATAGACTTGGCCCATCTGGTATTTTTTTGTCATGCTTATGTGAGGGCTAGAGGCCTTCTCTTACGACCATTACTACAGGAATTGGGTTTTGTACAATATCGGCTGGCCTTGATACATTTGCTCTGGGCAGATTCACCACATGTGGGCTGGTCCTTGTTCTCATATCTAAAGTCAGCCCTTTATCTACGGAAAAAGATGTTAAATAGAGCTTTTATGAAATGAAATTGTGCACCACTATCATTGATCAGGGTCCTGAGTTTCCTAGCTGTCTTTTTTTATGATATATTGTGCCGTATTTACTGTGTCGCAACTGAAATGTATTTTTGTATTTTGAACGGTGTTTATGGAATGTTCTGTGCAGATCCGAAATAAATGTGATGATGATTAATTTTTTACAAACTGAGCCACAGAGAGATATATGTACACTATGCAGTATGGGTGCAAACAAGGCCACCTGATGCAATGCTGAATGAACCAGCGTGCATGTTTGTAGGATCTAATGATGTATTTATTAGCATAGATGGCACACGCCTAAGCCATCTGCCCCTCCTGTGGGTCACGCCCAGCACTCATTAGGCCATTCCCAGCACTTTGGCCACAACCCCTTGTTAGATTTCCCCAATTTTGCATTCCACTTAAATCACTGGTAAAGGGCAATTGTAGCGGCCTCTACACAGCAGAACGAAAAACCACAATTGTTCAGTCAATAAAAGATGTTAAGTCACAGGCCCGGCCCCGCCCCCCAGGTGTCCCCTGATTGGAAAGCCTGGAAGCTGGTCCTGCCCCCTAGGACACCTCTGCGTCTGCCTAGGCAAATGTTGTACTGCTCTAACAGCCCTCTTCCCTCTCCTACATGCAGAAGTGTAAGAAAACACTGACATTCTAGGGGGGGACAAGGCACAACCTGCGGTGGGGAAATGGCGCACACACACGTTTTCAGGGATTTTCTTCACTAAATAAACACATGTCCGTGTTTTTAAGCAACATTAAGTCTTTTTTCCCTGATTGGACTGGGGAGGCTCATGCATATGTTACAAACGTTCTAATGGGCTCTTGTGCAATATTTGCACCTACCTTTAACAAATTACACCATCGATATAGCATAAGTACATGTATTCAATTGTTTCAAATTCACACCCTTCCATTTTGTATGTTCATATTTGATACAGTCAATGAACTGTCACAAGCCGACATGTGTTTCAAGCTGGGCGCTTCCTGAGGGTTTTTGCGCTTCACAAAAAGAAAGTAAATCATAGTTCAAAATTCAAGTTTGGTTATTTTTGGTTAAAAAAAATTACTAATGCTAATTCAATGCTGTCATTTGTAAAAGGTTAGCTCAAATATTACCCAAGAGCCTATGAGAGTTGTTGTCACATATATGAGTCAAACAGGGAAATGTCTCAAATCTTGGCATCGTTGCGACACCTTAGTATTTAAACTGGCCTATCCCTGGAAGCTCAGGTCATCTTCTCGGCCACACCCATACTCATACATGTGTTCTTTGTGTTTCTTAGACGTGTGCCATGTCGAGATGTCCTTTCCGCTTACTATTCTTGTCCAATAACTAACTGTTCAAATTTCCATCGTTGACTACAATGCTTTCTACCTCACCAGGTTAGTTTAAATAGGGCTGTGCCACCATCAGAAGCCAGTGGAGAGTGTGTCCTTTTGTCCTTTTTCATATCATTTTGCCACAGACCACCACCACGCAACATGGGGTCCCCCGTTGCCAGTTTCAGCAGAGAGGCTAAGGAAGGATTAAAGAGGCATGGAGTCCTAACTGCCCTCTTCTTCACTGGGGCAGGTTTGCGGTGTAAACAGTGCCTGACTGGGAGGATCATTCTATAGATAGTTACTGGTTTCCTCTATTATGTGTCCCTATTTCCTGACAACCCTCCTGGATCTTAAACCTGTCCACCTGCCCTTATCTAGGGCTTATTAATCTATGTATAATATTAATCATCACCAAAATGCTTTCTGTACCAAAACATAGTCTCAAACTACATCAATGTTAGAAACTCACAGTTCAGTCCACGCCACTTCCTGGTACCAAATCCACCCAGCACAAGGATGCAATTTAACTCACAGAGCAACATACAAGAACACGAACCCATTCACCTAGTAGCTTAATGCACAAGCTACTGTACAGTAGTTGGCCAAGTTACTGGGCCTTATTACGACCCTGGCGTTAAGGGTTTAACGGCGCCGTAAAAGGTGTCGGCGCCGTTAAACCCTTAACGCCTGATTACGAGGTCCCTTTGCGGGACCCGACCTTAACGCCTGCTTTTAGCAGGCGTTAAAGTAGGGTGCCGCAAAGGGACCTTGGTGCTAAGTACGGTGCCGCAATTTGCGGCACCGTACTTAGCGCCTTCCCCATTTCCATTGAGCCCTATGGGGCAAAAATGGGAATGGGGAAGGGCCCATGGTGAATGGGGAATTACCACCCCGCCAACCTTGGAATGGGGCGGTAATTCTGCCATTCACTATGGCGGACCCCGGTATGGACCATGGTGCTAATAGCACCATGGTTTAACGCCGGGGTCGTAATGAGGCCCATTTGTGTGTGCTAGTGTACATAGATAGTGCACAGTGACACTCTAATATCGACAAATGACTAAACGCCTTATGATGTATCTGCCTGGAGGCCAGATCTGTGATACCTCCAGCTGAAATGGAGCCTGGAGGGTAAAAGGCTGTGCTACGTGGCACACAAACTGGGGTTGTCCTCTCTCTCTCTCTCTCTCTCTCTCTCTCTCTCTGTCTCTCTCTCTCTGGGCCTCATTACGACCCTGGCGGTAAGGGGTTAACGCCAGCGTTAGCTGCGCCGACCCCTTACCGCCAATTACGAGGTCCCTTAGCGCCATGGCGCTTTTAACACCTGCTTTTAGCAGGTGTTAAAATCCATGGCGCTAAGGGACCATGGAGTTAATTACGCCACCGTAATTTACGGTGGCGTAATTAACGCCTTCCCCACTCCCATTATGCCCTATGGGGCAAAAATGGGAATGGGGAAGGGTAAATGGGGATTGGGGACTTACCGCCCCGCCGACCTCGGAATGGGGCGGTAAGTCCGCCAACCACCATGGCGTAAACGTAGTTTACGCCATGGTGGTAAAGTCACGGCCCAGGCGGTAACTTACCGCCTGGGTCGTAATGAGGCCCTCTGTGTCTCTCTCTCTCTCTCTCTCTCTCTCTCTCTCTCTCTCTCTCTCTCTCTTTCTCTCTCCCTCTCTCCTGGTTCTGGGGGCATGACTTAAATCAGCAGTTTGTGCAGGGGTGTCATGTGGGGGTAATCAGGGGTCCTAGTTGCGACCGCTGCGGTGTCCCTTGCAACCCCCAACCCCCCAAAAAATGTAAGGTACTGAGGTGTGGCCAGCGCCATGTGGCTCTTTATTTTTGGAGTGCCTGGCTTTCTTGATCAGGCCCCTTAAAAAAACAGGGGGTTCCACAAGAGTAACACTTTGAGAAGTGACCCTAAATAAGAAACAATAGAAATAACAAATAATTTGTCTTTCTGGAATTCTACAAAATAATTGCTAAAATCATTAAAGGTCTATTTCAGGCCCACTTCAGGGCGTGAGTCACTGATTTAGTCTGTTCTTAAACGCCTCAACTTAGCCTTTCATTGTTCTGAGATCGATAAATGAGTACCAACACAGGTCGGGTGATATTGTATGTATATGTGTTGCTTAAGCGTAAGTGCTATATGATAACGGTCCTAAGAGAAAACATAGTTTTCATTCGACCGAAAAAAAAGATCGCTTTAGAATGACTGCTCTGTGACTGCACTGAGCAGTCATTCTAAATCGAACTGACGGCCACTGCCGCACATGAGTGCTCACAGGGGCTGACAGGCTGTCAAGTGAGTGTCTGTGTGTGTGTGTTTTGGTGAGTGTTTTTGTGAGCATATGTGTGCAGCTTTTGTGTGTGTTGTGCTGGGAAGGTGGAGTTGGGGGTGAAAAACCCCCGTTTAACATAAAAAACCGACGGGAGAGGGTTGGGGTGGGGAAGATGTCATCTGGGGGGATGTTTTGAGGGAGGGAGGGATGTCATATTGCTGCATTTAAAAGCCAACACAAAAACGGCTGAAAGAAAGCAGTCCTTTTTGTGTTTGGTCTTTTAAATGCGGTAATATCATATAGAACCTTTCACTTAACACATCATAATCATTTGGCCTTGGACATCTGCTTGCATTCACAGCAATTTGGTTATATGGGATTGTACACACTGATATTAATGATGCCTATGGAGATCCATTCTTGTATGAAATGTGTATCACATTATGTTACGACATAGAGCCAGCCCACCTTAAGAGAAGATCTACCTTAAGGGAAGAAGAGGGAAACCACGGACAAGAGGAGGGGGGGAAGGAAGAGGAGAGGCTAGTAGAGCCCGGGAAGGCAGAAGCTATGTAGAGGGCAATAAAGAAGGTTGCTCTATACACTGGCTCTCTTGCATCTTTGTACGCTATGCCCCTTGGGTCCCGTGCACACATAGGTGAAGGTTAACACCTTACCGTGGTCCACAAAAGGGCCACAACAACTGGTGACGAAAAGAGACGAGGCCCACTTTGTGCAGCAGAGTGGAAGGTGCGGTGCACCCAGCAACGCGGAGTCCAGCGGAGTGGTGTCCGGTGGACCAGCGAACGAAGAGTCCTACGGGCCGCACCACAGTAAAGATACGGCGCGCAACGGCACCCAGGGGGCACAGGAGGCAACGGTGAGCCCAGCAGAGGCCCAACGACCCTGGCGTCGCGAGAAGTGAAGGTGGGCAAAGGGGATCCAGCAGAACCGCTGAGGAGGCAGCGCAGAAGGCAGACGAGGCTCAACAGCATGAAAGAAGCACAAACATGAAAGAAGCATGAACGGAGAGTTGACAGACCCCAGCAGACGACAATACACCAGGTGGTGAGGACGGACAGCAGTGCCCAGCAGAGAGGTGCGGGTACAGCGCCGGCAGGAACTACTCACCTTGTTTGGATGCTGGCGTGACTTTCCCCCTGATGTCGGGTCAAGGATCAGTGTCTCCGATGTGGACAAGCAGCGGTTGAATGTCAAGCCGGGCCCCCAGAGCATGATTCACTTGCGCTCTGTCGCCACCAACCAGGATACTATTTGCTCTGGAGGCCGTGTCTTGGCGGTACACATGCTTGGTGCTTGGGACACTACTCTCTGCGTAGGAGAAGAGCCCAGCAGCACGGCCTGCAACTGAAGATTGGCGGGTGAGCAGAGCCTAGCTGCAGGGACACGCGGAGGAGGAGGGTCAGCAACTGCGACCAGCCAAGCTGCGACTGCAATACGACATTGGGCAGTGAGCGACGCAGAGACGTCACATGTGAAGATTCCGGTAAGAGAAGCCGAAGCCCAGACACTATCACCCCACAAGTGCCATCACGCGCTACCCAGTCTCATCAGCAAACGAGGGGAAGGGACACTAAAAAAAGAAAACAAGAACACCAGGGACAGCCAGTGCACGTGGCGCCGATGCATGCCACAAGCCCAGGAAAGCATGAGGAAATACCACCTACTGCCTTATCATCAGTGAAAAAGCAAGGAGGTGCCCGGAGTGACGGCGGGAATGGAAAACGTCAGGAAAGCAGTACCGTGAGGAGCAGGTGTTGGGGGAAGATCTTGAGGATCACGAGAAAACGACACATGAGACGGCCACAAGGGAAGATTGCCCGAGGAGGGGGCCACAGATGAGAATCTCGAGGAGAGGGCCAAAACAGAGATAGCCCAATGAGGGGGCCAAGGACCAATATCGCCCAAGAGGGGAGGCCAAGGAAAAATATGACCCAAGGAGAGGCCAAGGAAGAATACCGCCCAAGGAGTGAGCCAAAGAAGAATACCGCCCAAGGAGTGGGCCAAGGAAGAATAACGCCCAAGGAGTGGGCCAAGGAAGAATACTGCCCAAGGAGTGAGCCAAGAAAGAATATTGCCCAAGGAGGGGGCCAAGGAAAAATACCACCCAAGGAGCGGGCCAAGGGAGAATGCTGCCCAGGGAGGGGGCAAGGGAAGAATACTGCCAAAGGAGGGGGCCAAGGAGAATACTGCCCAAGGAGGGGGCTACAGGAGAAATTGCCCAAAGAGAAGGCCACAGGAGAGACCGCCCAAGAAGAGGGCCAATCAGACCGCTGCCCAAAGAGGGGGACATGACTGAAATAGCCCAAAGAGAGGGCAAGATGAAGTATCAAACGGAGGGAGAGACGAGAGCCCCTACGGAGCAGAAGGAGACTGACCGGGGCTGAAGCGGTCAACTGAGGCCGCTGGGGAGATGCGATAGGGTGAGGGAGACCCAACGCAGCGAAGCTGTTGGAAAAGAAGCAGCGCCAACCAGCAAGCAGAGGAAGTGAGTAGCACCCACAGCTGACAGCGAGCTGCACCCACTAAAGGGAACCGACCACTCAGCTACAAAGATAAGAACAGTGGTAGCAACAGATATGCAACACCGCCAGGGTGCATCACACAACAAAAGGGGTCCAACTAACGAGTAGGGACACCACTGGAGGAACAAGAACACAGCCAAGGAACGACAGCTAACAGTACACAAACATGCCTATCCAGAAAGTCAACCGGAGAAGAGGCACGCGGCAATCACCAACGTCAAGTCGTCAAGACGACAAAGACAAGGGAGTTCAAGGAAACCCTGCAGCGGCACACCCAACATACGACACAACCAGCTAACAATCAAACAGGCCCAGTCGAGTGAGAGGACAAAGGGGGCACCACACCTAAACCCAGATCCTCCACCGCCTGGAGAAGTACCACCAGCACCGGGTGATGTCGAAAATTGGAAGCCCATCAAGAGAAGCTCATCACCATACGCACTGGCACACCCAATCCACTGGGGGGGAGGAGGAGGACGGGACAACAAGTGCCCACACACACCTTCCGGAGAAAGCGGGTCTGGAGAGGCAACACTCCTAAATCGGACCGTGATCAAGACTAATACTTCGGAGTGCAAGAATCAATGCTAGTAAGGGCATCTCACTATGTGACCATCACAATGCGGAACATAGCACCGTGCACAACAATAGCATGCATCACAACCGGAGCTGCCCGCATACGGCCCTCGCCAAGAGTACCACCCTGCCCACCAAGGATAAGCAACCACCATAGAAGTGAAGACTGGCAGGGAGGGAGTACGCCTCAGCGCTGGAGGCCACCCAAACAATGCAAAAGGGGATCAGAAGACACCCACCGCTCGAGATAACAGCCGACAGTAAGCAAAGTGCATGCAAACACCTAGCCCACCCAGCAAGAGCAGTGTCGAACCACCGAGAAGGCCACTGGCAACCAGGGTACCAACGACACCATCAGGCTAAAGAAGATGCCAGAAAATCTACCAACCTAGAGTTGTCAACAGCCACCATGATGAAAATGACACCCCAATCCACGACTACAACGAATACCTTGATTGGCACCAAAATAACCCTCAACAGTGGCAACCGAATGGTACGGCCACCAGCACAAAGGACGAGGTAATCAAGGACTATACCAAATATACACACCAGCGTGGATACGAACACAAAGGCTATGGGAAAGGGCCTTACTCCAGGCAGCTGCGCTAGGCTGCCACACAGGTCCTGGCGTGGTTGCAGAGAGGAAGAACAGCGAAAGGGAACATGATCAAGGCGAATACCACGACGGCCGCCAGAACACAGGAGAAGAAATACCAACCCCTACAAAGATGATAAGCAACGGGGATGAGGGGTGTTACGACATAGAGCCAGCCCACCTTAAGAGAAGATCCACTGTTGGGTGTCCTGACCCACGTTTAAGCTATCATGCTACAACATTTGGTGCTGTGGGCTTAGAAAAGTCAAGATGGCGGAAAACCCACATGTGCGCCGAAATCCAGGAAAGCTGCGCAGTTTGTGCGCCCACCAAAATGGTTGCCTCACTTGCCACCCACCAGTGCGAGAATGAAAGGCCGGGTTGCCATGAGGGAAATGGGTTGCCAAAGGAAAAACAGTAGCGCCGGTTAGCTTCAAAGCGCTTTAAAACCACCATTGGACTACCCGCACAGTAGTCTGAAACCATTGGGAATGGCAATGCTGATTGCCAAATGCAACTTAGAATTGTGGGGAATTCATTTGTTAAATCCCAAAAATGGGTGCAGTACCAGTACTCACCACTATCCAAAAGCCGGCGTTTTAAAACCACCCTGTGTTTCTCTGAAGGCAGGCTCAAAATGCCTATTTTCAAACATTACAATATGTGCAAAATATTCACTGAACACCAGCAGACATTTGGCAGAATGGAGTTTTGTGTGCCTACAAAATCTGGGAAATGAAGAGCCCAGAACAATGCTTATAACAAAACTGGCTGAGCTATGGAGTCAGCAGTTTAAGTTGCACTGGATTTAAAGACACTAAAATCGAAAATGTTTAGATTAAATGAGTGACCTATGTTTGGTGTCACATGCCTTTGTAACTGTTGAAATGTCATAGTTTTGCACTTAGAATCAGCATTCTAGTTGCATGTGTAAAATTGCAAGTTAATTTAAAAAGCAACAAAAAAACATGACAGTTAGCTGAAAGTCTGGCTTAAGGAACTTGATTTTGCTTGACAACTACCCCCATCAGGAGTGAAACTTGAGTCACAGCTGTGTTCCCAGGACTATCTGCCTTTTTGCTGGCCACACTAAGAATATACCATCTATCTGATAATTGAATTACCTGTGCTCTGCAGGAGAGTGAACAATGCAACTCCCTTCACCCAGGCAGAGGGTTTATTGAGAGGATCATAAATGGCTTCCTCTTGAACAATGAGCCTTTCAGGACCCAAGCAAATCTTATATTGCAGGGGTCGTAAAAGTGGCTTACTCTTGGCAGAAACTGGGAGGGGGAGAAACTGGAGACAGAAGCTGGCTTGGCAGAACTGGATAAACCAGTATTTCTACCTTGTGCTGAGAGGAAACCACACCCCTTTGGAGCCAGAACATAACTTTAAAAAGATGGATCATTCATAGAGCGGACATGGGAAAATTTTATAAATGATACCATAATTCTTGTGATTTTTCTGCCCACAGTTTAAGAGGTTTTTAGAACCGTGGTATGTTCAGGGGGGTTTTAGCGGAAAAGTGGATATTACTCTAAATGTATGCATGTTAAAAATCTGAAACTTCATCAGTTAATGTCCATACTCCCTGCGCACATGTATGTAAAGTTGGGTCAATGTCAGAAATTGAAAAATCTGTTAAAAAGTCAATTATGTGCCATTTCTGAATGCAAGCTCTTAGAAACAGCAGATTTGTACAGAGACATGGCTAAATTCAGCCACACCATGTATATGTAATTTCAAGCAACTGTGTAACTGTGAAATATGTCTTTTGTTATCAAATATAGAATATGTGCAATCTGACAGAGGAGTGTCCTATCTGCAAGCCATAAAATGACATCACTCTGACACAACTTAGCTTCGCCAATCAAGTGAGGAATGGAAATTTGACCAATGACAAGTGAGAGGGGCAAGTTTAGTTATGACCAACATACCCACCCACTCTCAAAACACATAAAAGCAGACAGACAGGACAGATAGGGACCTTCAATTCCATTTGCTGCAACGCGCTCTGCCGGACCATACAACATCCAGAGATCCAGACTTCAAATTCATCAACCTCCAGAAAGCCAAACTAGAGGCTTCAATCTATCCAGAACTAAGAGACCAGACCAGAGAGCGAGCAGTTCCAGAGACCAGACGCTGTGCCCAGAGAGAGACCAGAGCCCAGTCTAAAACCCTGACCAGATCCGTGATGAGGCCCATTCAATTCAAGAATATAGTGTGAGTACCCAGCAGAACTGTGCAGAACCCAATCTCTTAGTTAAAATAATATAATCCAAGCTATTTTAATCTAAGTAGAACTGCCTCCTAACTGTCACCTGTCATTTGTAAAGCTGTCACTTGTCATTTTCTAGTTGCAAGCTGCACTTGTCATTTTGAGCTTTTAAAATTTCAAATCTGAAAAACGACCTTCACAAAATCGCTCATATCTCCGCGACCGTTTGTGCTAGAGACTTGCAATAACTTTCATCTGAAAGCTTAGAATCATGGCTTTCCTACGAACCTAGAAGCGCATTCCGACCCCCTATAGTTTTACCGCAATCGCGGAACACGCATCCGCGAATTTTACCGCGATTTGCAAATTTCTCCACATGTAAAATCAGCTGCTGCTTGCCTTCCATTTGCCAGAAAATCGTTTGCCTCATAAAAACTATCCCTGAATCATTGCAAGAGTGAGCCTGAGCTAATATTAACTAGATATCACTCACCCTGAACCTCTGAAAGGGAATTAAAAGCATTTTAGCATACTTTTCACTGAATTGCCAGCACATATCAAAGCATTTTGCCTGTGTTTTAAACTTCTGTTGTCTAAGCTTGCTGCGGTGAACTGAATCACATTTGATTGCATTTCTGAGAACTCGGTGTTTTCCTCCCATTTCCTTGCATTGCATAAAGAGGGGGGGAGTGAATAGCCAGAGAAAAGTGATTACATTGTTTGGGTGAAATCATATTGAGTATTTTCTGTACTGCATTCATTGAATATTGCATCCACCTGAGCTTACATAAAGCATTCTGTACCACCTTCTTCTTTTGTTCCTATTCACCTGTGTGCTACCTTATCCATTTCATGTCAACTCCTTATTGATTATAGAGAAGCGTGTTAGTGCCAGATTCTCCGTTGTTAATATTTATCATATTAGATTAAGTGTGATATTCAATTATTAATTTATTATAAAGTGTGATCTATATATCTATTGTTTAAATTATCAAATAAACCTTTTAACTTGCAAAACAGAACGACTTCTCGGCTCAGTGGGGTCAGGAGGATTCCAAGAGAGGGGTGTTATATAGGGGTAGTCATCCAGAACGCATGAACTGGACATAAAGATATATCAATAAGGGTTTTCATTCAGTATTCTAGACTAGGCGTTGACTTAGCTGTAGTGCGGGATTGAATCCTCTTACAAAGTGGGGGCTCGTATCCGGGATTCTGGGTTAGAATACCACTTGTGCAGATTAATACAGTGTGCCAGCTGACCAGATACACATATCCGGTCTGATCACCACGCTGTGTTACGCTGTAAAGCATTCCTCAAAAGGGACACTCCAAGAAAAGTTCTGTTCTGCAAAAATAAAATACTAACTTCTGTAAGTCAGGACAGAGACCAATCTCTAGAATGACGACCTTGGTAGATATGAAAATAGCCAGAGAGCACCTCTTGCATAAGCTATTTGTGAGAGGTGAATGGACTGAACAGGGCCAGGATGCCTGGTTGCAGGCCATCACGCGACAGGTCACTGAAACAGGGTCAGACTTATGGAGAGATCAGGGTCCATTACATGTGGCCCTGAGTGAACTATATATGGCTCCTAAGGCCAAAGATGAACACGACAAGATTGTTAGGATAGCGGCATACCTGTACCTATATATGGGAGACATGCAGGATAGATGTGCTGAAAGCCAAAATCTGGCAAATAGGCAACAGATGGCGTTAGAGAAGGTCCAATCTGACCTGGTCTCTTCTGAGCAGAGGCTGCAGAGGAGCCAGGAGTCAGAAGATGATAGTAGGCAGCACATCATTAAAATAAAGAAGGATATGGATGTGCTGCAACAGGAAAAGGTAGAACAGGATACCAGATTTCTGGCCTTGCAGAAGGAATACCAAGAAGGTTTGGACTCCCTACTGCAAAACCAGAAAAAGCTGGAGCAACAACTGGACTTCAACAGGGTATGTGCTGAGCAGGTAGTCACCCTGCAAGGCCACCTAGATAGAGTGAAGGCAGAGAGCAACAAACTAATTCTGAAAGACCTGGATACCCAGGCAGAGTTTGATCAGGAGCGCCAGAATGCTGGTGCCTTCCAAAGGCAAAGGGACGACCTGGCGGCACAGATGCAGGCTCTTAGTCGGGAAAGGGATACCTTAGGCCAGGAAGTCTGCCATTTAAAAAGAAAAATGGAAGAAAATCACCTGGCCCACCAGGGACTGGGTGACCTCCAAGAAGAACACCAGAACTTGGTAGAGCACACCAGAAGGGTGGAAGATGCTCTGGCAAGAAAGGAGCAGGCCGGTAGGGATGGGACTCAGGAGGTAAACCTCCTGCAGCAAAGACTGGCCCAGTTCTCCAGGACCAACCAGGAAGCACAGAGGGAAAATGAGGCCCTCTGTCAACACAATGATAGGCTCCAACAACAGGTAGCGATGCAGGAGAGACTGATAGAGTCTAGTAAGGCCTTGACTGAGGAACTGAAAGCACAAATGCAGGCTCTTGCATTGCAACAGGGAGCAGGGGCGGATAGAGATGAGGTCCGCTGGGAAAGAGAGACTCCTGACCATAACCGCAGGAGCCCTAACATCAGGGGCCTTCATCTCCCCCAGTCCCTGGACTCTACCACCCCCGTGTCCCCTGGCGCACATGAGCACAGGGCCACAGGGATGGCAGATTACTATCCAGCTAAGAGTATGGGGCTCATAGGCCAGTACCACTCAGGAATGGAGGGGTGGGCATCCGGGTATTGGCACCCCAGCACAGTGCAATTTAATGGGGAACCCCAGGAGAGTAGGCCCCTTAAGGGCATCCTGAAAACCTCTGCCCAGTTAGGTCAGTGGTGGGGGGTACCCAGCAAATCCTGGCAGCAAGGAGGGATCTGAGGACTCCTCTGAGCACCACAGGAAACAGGAGACCAGGTCCCCTCATTCTGCCAGCCATTCCCAGGCTCGCAGAATCCGGGAAAACCTGGAAGATCTGACGGGAACCTCTGGGAGCAGTGCCTCTGAGTCAGAGGATGAATGGACCAGGGTTACCCGAACCAAAAGGGCCAGTAAGGCAAAAAGGGCCTTGCTTAAGGACCCCTTAAAGCAGATTAAGGCGATCAGGAGCGTCATCACGCCTTACCATAAGAACGCTAAGTATTCTGTTTGGGAGCACTTAGAGTTGTTTGAGCAAATGATGGAGACTTTCCATTTGAAGGACAGCCAAAGCTGTATTCAATATGTAAAGTGGACCTTCTCCCCGGAATACTCCAGTTTCTTTGCGGGGCTGGAGGACCAAAATCATTTAAGATGGTCCACCTATAAGGCGGCCATCTTGAAACATTTTTCTGTTCACAGAAATCCTCAAGAGGCTCGCAAGGCAGCCTACAATTTGCAATGTGGGGAGGATCAGGCCCCACAAGAATTTGTGCAGGAGTTAAAGCGTGCTTTTGCACAGACCACAAGAAGGGTGCGCACGGATAGCAGAGAATTTATAAATACGTTTTTCCATGCCTTGCCCAAATACATAATGACCCAGCTCGTGAGGGATTTTCACGAGAAAAGATCTTTAGACTGGGTCATTGAACAGGCTACCCGGATCTATGAGGTGCAGAAACCGGTAGATAGCAAAAGTAATGCCCAGAAAAACCCCAAAGCCAACAGCACCCCTGCTGCTGTCAAGGTGGCAGAGGTAAAGGTCACCCCCGTTTTGGATTTGGAGATGGGGGGGCCTAAAAACCTACCTGCACCTAATAATGCTAGGCCCAGGAGGTCCTCGGGTCAGTCACAGACAGGGAGCCAAGGAGGCAGCCCCACAAATGGGGTCCCTCGCTCTCCTGATTATGTAAGTCCCCGTTACAAGGGAAATCGACCCATCCTGGGTTATGTGTGGACTCCTCCAGCCCAAGGGGGGGGATCCAGCCAAGCACCTAACCCAGGGAACTTCCCTCCAAACTTCCCACAGGAGGGCAGAAATTTACCAAACCCTGGGCAGAACTTTTTCCCCAGATATCCACCCGACTTTCAGCCCCAAAACCATCCATCCTTCTTTCCCCAATTCCCTGAGCCCAGACCACTGAATCCGGGAGAGGGGAGACCAAGGGTGGAGGGGTACCCAAATCTTCCCAACCAGGGGTACTACCAGAGGAGGGACAGCTACCCTTCCCGGGATCAGCCCAGGGGAGAAAACAGGGCCCCGTATCAGCCTGAGCGGGTTTCCCAGTTAGAGCGCCAGGTTCAAAACATGGCGCGGGATATGGGTCACATACTGAGGGCTCAGCAGAACCCTCAGATCGGCATGCCGGCGCAGAACGTACCCAACTCTGGACCTGGTGCTCCAGAACAATGACGGGGGCAGCACCCCGATAACTCACCGGTTCCCAGGGAGGAGGCACAAGGGGAAGGGGGGTGTAAAGCCTTGGAGGAAGCTTCCTTCCTCACTTGTAAACAGCCCCTGGAAACCCAGGAACCGGAAACAAAATCTCTTGCCCCTGAAAGTCTGCCTCCTAAGGAGCAGAGGGGGGGTAGGAGAAACAAAAGACCCAAACAGACTCAGTTTGAGGAGGAGGTACAGATCTTCCAATTTGTGGGAGAGGGATCCTCAGAGGATCCTGGGAAAAGGATCTTCTCCTTCAGAGAGGGGGGAACTCCTCCCAAAGAAAAATGGGTCCCTAGGGATGCAAATCCAGACTGGGGAGATGTGGAGACTGAGCTACCGCCGCCCACCATCTCATCCCAGAACCAACAGCAAGAAAATCCCCTGGTTCAAACCCATCCTGGTGACTGCCTCCAAAAAGGGGGGGGCGGCCCAGAACCGGAGCCAGGGGAACCCAAAATGGCTCTGATCTCCAGTTGCCAACTTTTTCTTTCAGATTCCCAAGGCTCTCCACAGAATTCTGCCCAAATCTCTTCGCTAGCGATGTCCAAAACCAGAAAGTTAGCCCACCAGTTGTCCAAAAATGTACATTATCTGTGCCCCCTTGAGGAGAAGGAGGGAAGATACTATGCCCCGGTACAAGTACAGGGGCAGGGTACAATTTTGGCACTGGTGGACACTGGATCTCAAGCTACCCTTCTGTCCAGAAGGGCCTTTGACGAACTGAATGCAGGAAGGGGAGAGAATTACCAAATTCCTCTCACCTCTCTTCCTGGACAACTGCAGAACTTTGACGGGAAGGAAATTCCCGTCGAGGGGACGGCAGATTTGGACATTAAAATTGGGCGACATAAGTTGAAACACCCGGTCATAGTTGTGACCCCAGAGGGCACCCCTTGTTTACTAGGGAATGACCTCCTGAGAAGGTTGTCACCCCTAATAGATTGTGTAAACAAGGTCCTCTGGACCCAGACTAGCCGACCAATAAAATTAAAACAGAGTGTCAACCATGTTAGTTTAAACGGCACCTGCCACATGGTTGAACAAAAATCTGACCAAGTAGAATTTCACTTCCAGAATAGCCAAATTCCAGACGTGACAGTAATAGCAGTAGGACAAGAGACTGGTGGTGGAGGGTCCTCTCTATTTCTGAAAATCAACCTTCCTTCCAGTCTAAAGTGGTACTCCACGCTGGAAGAAAACACTCTGAAATTCTATACCAATCCACAATCTGAAACTCCCACTCCTATAGTCCAGAAAGATGTGAAATCAGCTCAGAGCCTGGCTGATATTCAGCAAATTGGAGAGCAGTTGTTCATCCCTGTTCAGTTAAATGATGGGAAGGACTCTGTTCTCGCTCGGGTGTGTGTGAACAACGGTAAGAGCTTCATCAGCGAAGCCATGTTCCGCCAACTCCCAAAAGATCCAGCCATTCCCACCTTCAAACTGATAGACAAATGGGAAATGGACCTGGAAGCACCTAATTCCAAACATCTCCTGCCAAGCAGGTGTATGCTCAAAATCTCCATTGGCAACAAGAGCATAGTCCACAATTGTTGGGTCGTGCGAGACATCCCTGCCGCCTTTTACTTAGGCAGTGACATTCTCAATCGCTTTGCCATTAGTTTGGACCTAATAAACTTCCAAGCTTGGTCCCGATTAGCGGATAATCCCATGGGCTTTGATGATCCAGAAAAAGCATTTAGGTCAGCTCAATTGCTACCTTATGCAGTTGAAATTCAGATCAAAGAGGAAGTCACCATCCCAGAAAGGACCCGACAATTCTCCCTGGAAGTGAAAGTTAAAAGAGGACAATATTTGCAAAACCCTGATGCTTACATACATCTAAACGCTTCTCTCCAACAGCAAGGGTTAGGGGTAAACCCAACACCATTAGTCAACATAGAACATGACACCATTCCAATAGAGGTGGATAACAGCGACTTAAAGAGTATTACTCTAGCCGCAGGCACCATTATTGGAATGGCGGTTGATGACCGACATTTTTCCATCGACTTAGTAAATGAACTGTTAGGACCAATCCCCAAGGACTGTTTTGACAGTGACAGTGAGGACAATACAACACCAGACAGGATTTTTACCCGGCATGGGGGGAACTTCCTGGTGTACACTTCCTGCCCTTATGGTAAGGAAGATGTGACTTGTGAATTCAGGAGGGATGAGGTGATTTTCCAGGTTCATGAAGGCTGCCTTGCCCACCTGAAGCCTCCGGTCCAAATCAGCACTCTGACCAGGGACTTCTCCACCCAGCTGGAGGAGGCCGCGGAGATAGCCAAACCAGAAGTCTTTCCAGGCTTCAGGCAGATGGTGGAAGAGAGAGTCAACCTAGCTGATGCCTGTGTGACTCTGGAACAAAAGCAAAAGTTGAAACAAGTTTTCTTGGATTTCCAAGATCTCTTTGCGGTAGACTCATATGACTGTGGTCGCACTGACATCCACACAACAACAATCCCCACGGACCCTGGCATGACTCCTGTGTTTGTGAAGCAATATCGCTTGCCTCTCGCATCAATGGAGTCCCTTACCGAAATAATTAAGAACCTTGAGTCCCGGGGAATAATCCGTCCCGTCCACAGCACCTTCAATAATCCGGTGCTGGGAATATTGAAGCCAAACGGCCAGTGGAGACTCTGCGCCGACCTTAGGGAGCTCAACAAACGGGTCCATACTTCCCGATGGCCTCTGCCCTACATTGACCAAGGGCTGGCCCAGATTCAGGGGTCACAGGTATTCACTGCAATAGACCTGACCAATGGATACTGGACTGTGCCTGTCAGCAGGGAGGACCAATACAAACTGGCTTTTACCTTTGGGGGCCAGCAGTACACATGGACCCGGACTCCCTTCGGATACCTCAACTCCGGCAATGAATTCAACATTTTCCTACATAAGGCCATGCCCGACCTGGGTGCGAGGGGTAACCTGGCTTATGTAGATGATGTCCTCATCAAAAGTTCATCTGTGGAGGAACACATAGCGGAGATCCGTTATGTTCTGACACAGTTGAGGGCCGCCGGAGCAAAACTTTCCTTTCAGAAAGCACAGTGGTGTAGAACCCGTGTTAATTTCTTGGGGCATGAGATTACTCCTCAGGGCCTCTGTCCCCAGGAAAAGAAAGTGGAAGCACTTCAGAAACTGAAAGACCCCACAACTCTGCGGGAACTAAGGAGCCTCCTTGGACTGACTAATTACAGCAGAAAGTTCATTGAGGGCTACGCAGAGATCACCAGACCCCTGATTCATCTCCTAAAGGGGGGGGTCAAGTGGGAATGGGGTCCAGAACAATCCGAGGCAGTAAGACAACTCAAGAGAAGCCTCTCACAAGCGCCTTGCCTAGCTTACCCTGTCAGAAACAAGGAGTTCTTCCTGGAGACAGGGTTCTCTAATACGTGCTTGACGGCCGTATTATACCAAAAGCATGACAAGGTCAATAAAGTAATCTCCTATGCGAGCAAAACTTTATCCTCTGTGGAGGAAAAATTCAACGATTGTGAGAAGGCACTCCTGGCAACGGTGTGGGCATTGAAGAATTACCGCCCGTTTATCCAGGGGGAACACATCATAGTGGAGACTCCACACCAGCCTCTGCAATATCTCCAAAGTGACAGAATCCGGGCCGGAAATGTGAGTAATTCCCGAATTACTTCCTGGATTCTGTCAATGCAAGGCTTTCCTGTGGAGGTCAGATATGGCCAAAACAAGAAGAGTCCACTCGCGCAAGGTCTGGCTGACTTGCATGATTGTGCCAGAGAAAACTGTCTCGAGGAAGAAAGTCTAAAAATCAAGGACAACACGGAGGCATACCTTAATTCCCCACACAAAGTCTTTGAAGAGGACAAGTGTGAGGGAATGCCCACTGTCTATGTGGATGGATGCTCTTACCATGTTGACAACAACGGGGAGAAAGAACTGGTGGCTGGCGTAGGGAATGCATGGGTGAATGAGTCCCCAGAACCCTCCGCTGGATACAAAATTGGTCCCCGAAGTAGTCAGGTGGCAGAATTGATGGCTGTGCATCAGGCCATCCTCACTGCTGTCCAGCATCAACTCCACGAACTGGTCATAATCACAGATTCGGATTATGTACGGAACGGGTTCGTGGAGCACCTGGTTAATTGGAAAACCAGAGGCATGTTATGTGCTAACAACAAACCCTTGAAACATGGGAAGTTGATCCAAAACATTGATGATCTGGTCACCTCGAATGAGATGACCATCTATTGGAAAAAGATCAAGGGTCATTCCAAAGTAGAGGGACCAGACAAAACTGGAAATGACTTAGCTGATCAGCTGGCCAAAACCGGGGCCATCCAAGGGGATCTAATTGAGATTGAGTCCCTGTTGGGGGAAATCCAGGTCACTGCTATCACTAGGTCCCAGACAAATGCTCACAACGACCTTTCAATTGCACAATGGAGCAAGGAGACTCCTGATGCTGATTTGATTACAGCTCAGAAGGGGGATGCAATTATTGGTAAGTTTTACCAGCACCTTGAGGACCCTGAGAACTTTCCCCTGACGGATACCGATTACATTGGGAAAGAGGACCTAGGAGTGTTGATGAAATGTCCAAAAATGTTCCGAATCCAAGACGGTTTGCTGGTAAGGAAATCCAAAGCTGGCCACGATCAGTGGGTGGTTCCTACCTCATTCCGAAGCCTGATGTTAAGTCACGCCCATGATGCGGCCACTGCCGGTCACAGGGGGTTTCACACAACATTGGAAATCTTAAGAGAGGTTGCATACTGGCCACACATGGGGCAGGACCTCGACCAATACTTGAAGGGGTGTCTTGTGTGTGCACAATTTCAGCCATCATCCCTTACGCACCGGGCGCCTTTACAAAAGAGGGGAATGACACTGCCATGGTCAGATTTACAAATCGACTTTGTAGGCCCTGTGATTCGCTCGGCTAGGGGGAATAAGTACGTGTTGACTGTGACATGCTTGTTTACCAAGTGGGTGGAATGTCTCCCAGCCCCAAACTGCAAGGCAGAAACGGCAGCTGCCTTGATGATTAACCACATCTTTTCCCGTTTTGGTCTACCTCAAAGGATTGAGTCAGACAGAGGTAGCCACTTCACCAGTGAAGTAATGACAAGGATGTGGGAGATACTGGGGGTCAAGAGAAAGCTGCATATTGCTTATAGACCAGCTTCTTCTGGGGCAGTAGAGAGATATAACCGGACAATTGTGAGCATATTAAAGAAGTTTGTGGCAGATTCTGGGCCAAGTTGGGATATCCGATTACCTCTGGTCCTAATGGCTATCAGATCTACCCCTTCATCTGCAACCAAAATGTCACCATTTGAGTTGATGACTGGGCGCAAGATGGTGCTTCCTCAGCATTTGCTCTACAGTACCCAAGAGCAGACACTGATAAATGCCTCCACTACTCATGAGTATGTGGAGAATTTAAGGAAACACCTCCAACATGCTTTTGCTTATGCTCAGCGGAATCTAGAAAGATCAGCTGATAGCATGAAGACCCATTATGACCTGAAAACTTCCAGGAAGGAATATCAGGTGGGAGACCGGGTCTATCTATACAACTTCCAAAGGAACCAGGCCAAGCAGTGCAAATTTTTGCCTACATGGAAGGGACCATTTGAGATCATCAACAAGATCTCCCCTGTGGCCTACAAAATCCACATCCCCAAAGGTCCTTTGGCAGCGGGGGAAGACAAGTGGGTCCACATAAACCAGTTGAAATGTTGCCATCCCAGGCACGCTCTGCAACAACTGGAGGAATCCTCTGGAATCCTAGCGGGTACTGTCTCAGACTAATTCAGTTCCAATCATAAAACATACCACATCTAGTCTCTAAAATATTGTGATTTGCATGAAACTGTCTCTTAGTTATACTGTTTTTTTTTCAAAATAAGAATGTAATATTTCGTTATGATTAAATGCATATGCTGCCCCACTATCTCAACAGTGGTGGAAAAACGTCTGTGAGTAGGTATTGCCGCTCTTCCTTTGTCGTCCTAGGAGAAAGAAAACCTGAAGACGGGCAAAGGAGGGCGATCCGGAGACCGGGAACGAAGATCCAATGGGCCCAGTGGACCGCCCAATATTCCCATCAGGACCGGCGAGGAGAACCGATCGATCAGTACCGGATGGAGAAGAAGATGATGAACTGTGCCATCTACAGAGTAGGAAGAAGATTATGCGGACAGACCGGTGCGTGGGTCAAAACCCTTGGGCACGCGACTCCCTATCGACTCAAATTCAAAGTGCAGTCGCGTGGGGGGAGCTTGTTGGGTGTCCTGACCCACGTTTAAGCTATCATGCTACAACATTTGGTGCTGTGGGCTTAGAAAAGTCAAGATGGCGGAAAACCCACATGTGCGCCGAAATCCAGGAAAGCTGCGCAGTTTGTGCGCCCACCAAAATGGTTGCCTCACTTGCCACCCACCAGTGCGAGAATGAAAGGCCGGGTTGCCATGAGGGAAATGGGTTGCCAAAGGAAAAACAGTAGCGCCGGTTAGCTTCAAAGCGCTTTAAAACCACCATTGGACTACCCGCACAGAAGTCTGAAACCATTGGGAATGGCAATGCTGATTGCCAAATGCAACTTAGAATTGTGGGGAATTCATTTGTTAAATCCCAAAAATGGGTGCAGTACCAGTACTCACCACTATCCAAAAGCCGGCGTTTTAAAAGCACCCTGTGTTTCTCTGAAGGCAGGCTCAAAATGCCTATTTTCAAACATTACAATATGTGCAAAATATTCACTGAACACCAGCAGACATTTGGCAGAATGGAGTTTTGTGTGCCTACAAAATCTGGGAAATGAAGAGCCCAGAACAATGCTTATAACAAAACTGGCTGAGCTATGGAGTCAGCAGTTTAAGTTGCACTGGATTTAAAGACACTAAAATCGAAAATGTTTAGATTAAATGAGTGACCTATGTTTGGTGTCACATGCCTTTGTAACTGTTGAAATGTCATAGTTTTGCACTTAGAATAAGCATTCTAGCTGCATGTGTAAAATTGCAAGTTAATTTAAAAAGCAACAAAAAAACATGACAGTTAGCT
The DNA here is from genome assembly GCF_040938575.1 of Ambystoma mexicanum. Classification (NCBI taxonomy): domain Eukaryota; kingdom Metazoa; phylum Chordata; class Amphibia; order Caudata; family Ambystomatidae; genus Ambystoma; species Ambystoma mexicanum. The sequence continues at coordinate 1,099,263,478 of NC_090934.1, read as the reverse complement.
GAAAGTCTGGCTTAAGGAACTTGATTTTGCTTGACAACTACCCCCATCAGGAGTGAAACTTGAGTCACAGCTGTGTTCCCAGGACTATCTGCCTTTTTGCTGGCCACACTAAGAATATACCATCTATCTGATAATTGAATTACCTGTGCTCTGCAGGAGAGTGAACAATGCAACTCCCTTCACCCAGGCAGAGGGTTTATTGAGAGGATCATAAATGGCTTCCTCTTGAACAATGAGCCTTTCAGGACCCAAGCAAATCTTATATTGCAGGGGTCGTAAAAGTGGCTTACTCTTGGCAGAAACTGGGAGGGGGAGAAACTGGAGACAGAAGCTGGCTTGGCAGAACTGGATAAACCAGTATTTCTACCTTGTGCTGAGAGGAAACCACACCCCTTTGGAGCCAGAACATAACTTTAAAAAGATGGATCATTCATAGAGCGGACATGGGAACATTTTATAAATGATACCATAATTCTTGTGATTTTTCTGCCCACAGTTTAAGAGGTTTTTAGAACCGGTGGTATGTTCAGGGGGGTTTTAGCGGAAAAGTGGATATTACTCTAAATGTATGCATGTTAAAAATCTGAAACTTCATCAGTTAATGTCCATACTCCCTGCGCACATGTATGTAAAGTTGGGTCAATGTCAGAAATTGAAAAATCTGTTAAAAAGTCAATTATGTGCCATTTCTGAATGCAAGCTCTTAGAAACAGCAGATTTGGACAGAGACATGGCTAAATTCAGCCACACCATGTATATGTAATTTCAAGCAACTGTGTAACTGTGAAATATGTCTTTTGTTATCAAATATAGAATATGTGCAATCTGACAGAGGAGTGTCCTATCTGCAAGCCATAAAATGACATCACTCTGACACAACTTAGCTTCGCCAATCAAGTGAGGAATGGAAATTTGACCAATGACAAGTGAGAGGGGCAAGTTTAGTTATGACCAACATACCCACCCACTCTCAAAACACATAAAAGCAGACAGACAGGACAGATAGGGACCTTCAATTCCATTTGCTGCAACGCGCTCTGCCGGACCATACAACATCCAGAGATCCAGACTTCAAATTCATCAACCTCCAGAAAGCCAAACTAGAGGCTTCAATCTAACCAGAGCTAAGAGACCAGACCAGAGAGCGAGCAGTTCCAGAGACCAGACGCTGTGCCCAGAGAGAGACCAGAGCCCAGTCTAAAACCCTGACCAGATCCGTGATGAGGCCCATTTAATTCAAGAATATAGTGTGAGTACCCAGCAGAACTGTGCAGAACCCAATCTCTTAGTTAAAATAATATAATCCAAGCTATTTTAATCTAAGTAGAACTGCCTCCTAACTGTCACCTGTCATTTGTAAAGCTGTCACTTGTCATTTTCTAGTTGCAAGCTGCACTTGTCATTTTGAGCTTTTAAAATTTCAAATCTGAAAAACGACCTTCACAAAATCGCTCATATCTCCGCGACCGTTTGTGCTAGAGACTTGCAATAACTTTCATCTGGAAGCTTAGAATCATGGCTTTCCTACGAACCTAGAAGCGCATTCCGACCCCCTATAGTTTTACCGCAATCGCGGAACACGCATCCGCAAATTTTACCGCGATTTGCAAATTTCTCCACATGTAAAATCAGCTGCTGCTTGCCTTCCATTTGCCAGAAAATCGTTTGCCTCATAAAAACTATCCCTGAATCATTGCAAGAGTGACCCTGAGCTAATATTAACTAGATATCACTCACCCTGAACCTCTGAAAGGGAATTAAAAGCATTTTAGCATACTTTTCACTGAATTGCCAGCACATATCAAAGCATTTTGCCTGTGTTTTAAACTTCTGTTGTCTAAGCTTGCTGCGGTGAACTGAATCACATTTGATTGCATTTCTGAGAACTGGGTGTTTTCCTCCCATTTCCTTGTATTGCATAAAGAGGGGGGGAGTGAATAGCCAGAGAAAAGTGATTACATTGTTTGGGTGAAATCATATTGAGTATTTTCTGTACTGCATTCATTGAATATTGCATCCACCTGAGCTTACATAAAGCATTCTGTACCACCTTCTTCTTTTGTTCCTATTCACCTGTGTGCTACCTTATCCATTTCATGTCAACTCCTTATTGATTATAGAGAAGCGTGTTAGTGCCAGATTCTCCGTTGTTAATATTTATCATATTAGATTAAGTGTGATATTCAATTATTAATTTATTATAAAGTGTGATCTATATATCTATTGTTTAAATTATCAAATAAACCTTTTAACTTGCAAAACAGAACTACTTCTCGGCTCAGTGGGGTCAGGAGGATTCCAAGAGAGGGGTGTTACATAGGGGTAGTCATCCAGAACGCATGAACTGGACATAAAGATATATCAATAAGGGTTTTCATTCAGTATTCTAGACTAGGCGTTGATTTAGCTGTAGTGCGGGATTGAATCCTCTTACACCACCTTAAGGGAAGAAGAGGGAAACCACGGACAAGGGGAGGGGGGAAGGAAGAGGAGGGGCTAGTAGAGCCCGGGAAGGCAGAAGCTATGTAGAGTGCAATAAAGAAGGTTGCTCTATACACTGGTTCCTGTGCATCTTTGTACGCCATGCACCTTGTGGCCCGTGCACACATCGGTGAAGTTTAACACCTTACCGTGGTCCACAAAAGGACCACAACACATTATAGTGATAGCATAACCATATTTTACGTAGTGTGCTTGCTATGTGATGCCACTTCGTGTTTTGTCAAGGGATGGAAAGGTTGTGTTCCATTGCTTCCCGTGATGTCACTTCAGGGTGGGGATCAAATTACATCTTCCTGTGATATCATCAGAGGTCAATGGACGTGTAATGTCACTTCCGCTACCCCTGGCATTTTGGTGAAATGACGTCCCTGAGTTTGTATATTGTGTGTGAGTGTAGCCTGAGTCACTCACTTGATGGATGATCTGGGAGAGGCACTGCACAGTGACACAAAGTTCATGGCCCTGTATGAGCTGGAGAAAATATGATTGTGACATTCACATGCGACAGGATTAGTGCAACATAAGCAGCCAAGCAGGCCGTAGCAACGTTTAGCTCCATTGGTTCTCATTACACTGGTTTGTTGCTGGTATTGCCATTTCAAAATAAACTGCAGTTATATTTTAACTTTGAAGCTTTAACTTTTGTAATCACCATGCCTGGAATGAGGGCTTCACATGAGTCAGTGTCCGACCTCCTGGAAATTAATAGCATTGAAGGCTGCGGGGAACATTGCAAATGAAAAGACTGACATGTCCTGACGCCGGTGACTGCCCTGATCCCTCTCTATTGAGCACATCACTTCATTTGCCCAGGCCATACCGGACGTAACAGAGACAGGCCTGTCAAGGCAAAAGTCAAGGCTATGGCGAATATGGAACAGGAATCAAAGACCAAAACGGAGCTGAGCTGAGGAGTTTCCATTAATACAAAATACATCTTGCAAGAGATTACTGGGTTTTCCTGCCATATCGCCAACATTTGCATAGAGTGGGCACACCATGTTTGGACAGTCGGTGCGAGCCAAGACCCGAAGCCCGGAGAAGGATGACATCAAGCGTGTGATGAGATGAGAGCCATTGAGAAAGTCACAAAATGGTGGGAGGGGGGAATGTTCTCCATTCCTGGAGGGAGCAAGGCACTCAGGACAGGTGCCCCATGACCACACAACAGGTGTGGCGTGAACCCTTGCTCCAGCCTGGGAACCATTTCACGGAAGACCTCCAGATGCTGGCTCTTCTCCTCAGATCTAGACTGCACCTAGACCTCGCCAACCCTGGATGTCGAGCTACCTTCTTCCTTCTTCTAGTCTCTTTTTTGGTGGTGTTTATTTTTATTTGAGCCAACAGTTGTCCACTCCTCTCAGAGGCCTGTGGGAGGAGGGAGTGCTGCATGGCAGCATCAAGCAAAGGACAGTCAAATAGTGGTGCTGGAACAATATTAAGAGTGGGGGTGCTGGCCAGTGACGACATGTCACAATCATTATTGCAGCTCGAACCGTCCTGGTGCTATTGAGCCAGTGTGTGGGGCAAATAAGTGAACACCTATCAGAGGAACCTGTGTGTGAGGTGGCTTATTGACCTCAATATATTGTTGAAAATACAACACCCAGTTGTGCATTTAACACACAATTTTACCAAATATATATACAAAATGTGATATGCTATGGGCTGGTCCATTTTTTAGACCTGTTCCCCACTTAAATTGCCTCTTAAGATGTCCATGTGGTTGTTTTGCAGAGTGGCTTTGTGAAGAGCACACCTCCACAGTGACTGGCCATTATGAATCTTGTCCAGACTTGTGATTCAGTACTGGTAGAGGCTCGAAATGCTCCCGCCATCCTTCAGTTCCGCACAACACTAAAAACGTGGCACTTTTAACAAAACATGCTGCATGAATAAAAATCCCACCCTCCATCCACCAACAGTACTGTCTACTGTATAAAATGCCAAATCCAATGCTGGTAACCTCCTGTTGTAAAGCGAACTGCCTATCTTCAGATAGGTTTGCTCTATACGCAATACAATAAATAAGTACATTTAATATATAGTAGCCATGCTATGTAGTGCATGTACTGTCCACGGACGCCATAGCAGCCATGTTGTAAAGTGCTGATTCTATCCCTTTTTAGAGAAAAATCTCCACACTGAAAAGTGGAGTATATTCTTTTGGAAAAGTAATATGTCCTGCTGAATAATAGTGCATTGTCTGTAGGGATGGGTGGGACACCTCACTTTAGTGCAACATGGTGTAATGGTGATTCCGACTTGCAGTGGAATCCCACCAGCCATAAATGCACATAGCCATTTGTCCCAGCTAACTTGCTTGGCCAAAACATTCTACGAATGACTGATACATTTGTTTAAATAAAACTGCCATTGATAGGTGGAAACAAAATCAGAAAGAAGTGCCTCTGTTTTTGGTGTAGGGAAGAGAGTGAAGATGGAAGCCCTGCTGAGAAGTGTCAGTACTGTCCGATTACAAGTATAGCCATACTGAGGATAAACACGTAACAATCCCTTGAGAGATATACAAGTTCTGCTAAAAAGTACCATACTGTTCTATTAAAAGTATAGTAACCCCACTGAGAAGTGTTGGCTTTACCGCAATTGAAATATAACATGGAACGTTTGTAGCAGGCACACATTAACCAACCAAACTATATCACCAAGATTGGAACCTGCACAACTGAGGTATATTTCGCACATGGCTTGTGCCCTCGGCAGGCCCATACGCCTTGCCCACTGTTAGTGACATTTAACACTTGCCTAACTTGTGACCGGCTCTGTCACGGTGCCATTGGTTGGCAGATGTTAGGTTTGCCCTATATGCTAATTAGGAGATTTAAAAGGCTGATGCCTTTAAAAAGTGGGTAGGTTTGGGGAAGTGCCAGTCACTTGATTATGTGGGATGGAGATGCCATAAAAGGTATTGGATTAAGACCGCTACACCAGGATGTCGCATATGGAAATACAAGTGTCTCTCACTGCCCACCAGCGTCCAATATACCTGCACATGAAGAGAGAGTGAAGAGAGGTTGCCGAAGATGTACCTCCTCACCCCCAGATTCATGACGAGACGAAGAGCCAGATACGCTCGCAGCTGCCCATTTTATGTGGAACAAATCCCGAGTGCACCTATGATTGACAAGTACACTGAAAGGTATCCTCTCAGCCATCCATACAGGCCAAATAATATGCAAGTCTTCACATGTGTAGGAGAAGAATCAGAGATCGTAGACAGAGACACCTATATGGACAGTCTCGACTGAGCCCAAAGAAGCCACACCGCTGACGTCATTAGTGACACCACGATGTAGCATTGTTAGTCATGAAGCACACTCGTAGACCTGCACCGCATTACACAGACACACACTGTATACATGAAGAACATGCTTACACAGTTCTATAGCTGGAGGACAGATGCATATACATACTGTCGATGCTTTTATTATCTTGCAATAGCCAAATGCAGTAATGCAGAAACTGCAAGGCACAAGAGATCCTGAACAAGCTTACATATGCTTAACGCGAACATCCCTATGGGACTACAGGGATATATACGGAACCTGGTAGGACCATGTGTGACCAGCGTATAGAGCACTTAGGATAACATGAACAGGTATAAATCATATTATACAAATATGGAAAATTACAGAAGGCCCAAGAGCCACATGACCTTGACGAGAGAGCCAATTCAGGCTGCACAGAGAACAATGCAGGCCCACATTCAAGGTCAGAGATACGCTGACACATTCCAATCTCAGATGACAAGGTGACCAGCTGCAGAGACACTGAATAAATCCTCTTAAATACAAGCTGACGAGCTACATTTTGTGGTCTCCAAACACATAGTCCAGCCAGACGACACAATGGACATTTACCCGTGGTAGGAAAGCAGAGCCGATCCCAGCAAGTCAGATGCAGAATGCAACAAGTGTTGCGATGCAAGGAGCACATTCTCATAAGCAAAGGTGGTACATACAAGTTACAAGGGTAATATAAATGGGTAGAGCCCACATTTATTTGGTAAAGGGGGATTAGGCTTTGTGTGGAAGGGATATTTTCAAAACACAAGAACCAAAAGCTTAGTTACCTCTTTCTAGGTCCGCCATATCAGCCGGCAGTGGTCTACATTTGTGTCATGTCTACAAGCATATTGAACACATTTATCAAAACAAGCTGGTCACTGAAACAAGTTAAAGCAAAGTTTATTCTTACATTAAAAAAAACATCATTACGTTGATAAAATCAATTTGCCTAGGAGGTGTGCACTTTCCACTGGGCACACTAAACTAACAGCAAACATCTACTTGTGAGTCTAGGAGCCCCGAGAAGGGCTGAGTGAAGTGGTTAGTACATGACAATTCTATTTTAGAACATAGCATTGACTTTTGACCATATCAACTGCGTTATAGTTATACGTTTTAGGCACCATCCGTGGTGTCTGTCTCTTGTGTTAGAAGCCGTCTTCAGGACAGAGTATTTCTTCAAAATAACATGGAAACCTCATATCCTCCCCAACATTTCTTGTCTTGTGTTGTGTTTACTGGTCAGTTTTTTTCGGTAGGACCTGGACGTTGCAGATTATCTGGGAAGGTTCTGTTCTTTCCTTCTTAGGAGCTGTATCATTGAGCTGCCTGTCTTTTCTTTTTTTCTTTTGTGCGCACTTTTAACTCATGTCCCTGTTTTTCAACACTTGGGATAAGACGCCGCTTTCAAGAAAACAGCACATTGATCTACAAATATATGAACGACAATACAGTGGGCACAAAGAAGCACTGACAAAGACAGCGATACTGCTCTGTACTAATAATGTACATGTTCCACACCTCCGGAACATCAAGCTATCAAGCAACATATGCACAAGCATAACCAACACAGAGGTGCAATTAAAAGTGCACACACAAAAGAAAAAAAGAAAAGACAGGCAGCTCAATGATACAGCTCCTAAGAAGGAAAGAACAGAACCTTCCCAGATAATCTGCAACGGGATGTGAATCACTTTTTCTCTGTTTGCAAAATCACTGAATATAATCTATTGACTAAACTATAATGCAGTTGATATGGTCAAAAGTCAATGCTATGTTCTAAAATAGAATTGTCATGTACTAACCACTTCACTCAGCCCTTCTGGGGGCTCTTAGACTCACAAGTAGATGTTTGCTGTTAGTTTAGTGTGCCCAGTGGAAAGTGCACACCTCCTAGGCAAATTGATTTTATCAACGTAATTATGATTATGTTTTGATGTAAGAATAAACTTTGTTTTAACTTGTTTCAGCGACCAGCTTGTTTTTATAAATGTGTTCAATATGCTGGTGCACATGACACAAATGTAGACCACTGCCGGCTGATACGGCGGACCTAGAAAGAGGTAACTAGGCTTTTGGTTCTTGTGTTTTGCACACAAGTTACAATGCAGACACATAATTGTTTCACATCACCTTCAAGAGGTGCACAGAGAGCTGAGAACTGATTTCGAACCCAGGCCTGGGGAGATCAGCTCTAACCAATCACAGCTTAGAAAACCAGGGGTGGGTGGCAAAGGGCATGAACCGATGGTAAGCCCACTACTCTGCAACAATGTAATAGATAGTTTGTGGGGAAGGGTCAGGCCAGCCACTTGACATGCACGGACCAGTAGAATAGCCCCTTTAGGGTTCTCCTATAGGTAATAGTATGATCAATACCCAATCCCTTGTAATGATAGGTTATTTGGGAAGGGCCCAGGTGATGACGACACACTTGTATAAAACTGGCCTGCACACCATGGAAAGTTGAGATGTACCAGAGAATTCCTGTTTTTTTGTATTGATCCCTGTTGGTTTTGTTTGAAATAAACCACAGTATTACTTGCTGTTGGCTGAGTCCTCAGTTTATTTTGGGGAGAGTGTTGGGCCCTCGAAGTCAGGTGGACCCCAGCCATACTCTGGCATACCTGGGAGTCCCTCCCAATAAGTTGGTAGCAGAGGATGGTTGGCAGTGCCAGCCCGGCACAAAGCCGACTCCCCCGCTGCAGAAGCTGAGAGGTTGCAGGACCCTGACGTATTTTGAGAAAGACGGGGAACGCATACCCGAGGAAAAGCCGTAATGAACCAGCTTAGAAATATCCTGCGCGAGGTCAGCAAGGCGTCCAGAGGCCAGGACGGGGAAGTGGCAGCTTTGACGGACGCGACAGCTGAGCAGCGTCAGCAAACCACAGAGTGTATGTATTGACCCAACCACACCGCAACTGGGGTTGTTTGACTGGGTATTGAGTATTGTGTAGTATTATTTAGTATTGTCGAGAATTGTCAAAGTATTGTCTGGCATTGTGGAATGTAATAGGGAAAGGAGAGTAGGTAGATGTCATTATCTGTGGCTAGGGCACATTCGGGTTTAGAGATAAAAGGTTTTGGTGACCAACCTAGACTATTGACTCGAAGGCACGGATGACAGGACAATGTAAATAGTGGTTTTATGTGGGTTGGGCATTTTAACTCGGTCATAGATGACGGTAACACTGTAAGGTTTTGCAAGGGAGCTGACCTAGATTGCGGAAGGTGATTGGACTGGTTAAGTCTCGAGGAGGCGTATTATTTGCTAGTCGATGCAGCAGGTACAGATCAAACACAAGAGACTATTGGTATACTCAGCTAGGAGGCAGGAAGACAGCTGTGGGGTTCATGTTGAGATTGTGTAATTTTGGGCAACAGGGTTTAGTAGTGTGCGTGCTGTGATTGACTTCTTAGCACTACCTTGCATAGTAACTTGGTGATGTCACCCGTATGTTTGTACATACGACACGCAGAGTAAGAGATGGTGAGGAGCTGGCATTGGAAAACTTGAGATTGGCAAGTGAGGTGCACCAGCGGCAGTGCGCAGAAGGTGCATGCGCAAGATTGTGGGTGTGCCGGGGAGGCAGCAAGTGTGAAGGGGGCGGTGCATGGAGCACGCCTGACAGGTTGGGAAGCCAGAGAGGCTTGAAGTGAATTAAAAGTATTGTGATTACATTGTGTTCCTTCCTTAACAGCAGACTATCAGAACCCTCAATTTGAGGTCAAGTAAACCCAAGAGCAATGTACCAAGGCAAGTGTGGGGATGACACGCCCCTACAGCACCTGTGTAAAACCCTCCCACCCTATAAGGATAAGAACTGCAAATATAGTATAGAATGGTCTAAAAGCACCAAGGGGAAGGCAACTAAACCATGGCCACCTTGCAGAAGTGTCTCTAAAGATGTGCAGCAATCACTACTGACACACACATACAGGGTGTCTACAAGAGGAAAAAGCTAGCAAGCCACATGGCTATATTAAAATTGTGAAGAATGTTTCAAGAGGGTGAGGGGGATGCAGCAAAGCGCCAGTGGATTCTGAGCCAGCAGGAGGTACAGGGCCCCGCTGCCCTAACCCTCCACTCCCCCACATGTCCCTCCAAGCGTGGTCTCCGACGACACAGATGATGTACCCATTACGAGAGGCAAGAGCAGCAGAAGGGTATTCAAACCGACATACAAACCACCACCATATACTAAGGAAGAGGAACCGAAAGGTGCAGGGCAGCTGACTACTGGGACTGGAGCAAGCAGTGAGGCGCAGAAGGACATGAAGTAGGGGCTAGAGAGCATAGCCATGAATGAATGGATAGGGGGACAGATCCTCCTGAAGCTAGAAGGAAAGACGAATGGGGAGGCAGAAGGAGCAGCCAAGGCAATAGAAGGCTTTAAGGAGAGCAGCGAGGCAGCAGATTGGGCCAAGATAAAGGTGGAAATGGACAGGAAGGAGAAGGAAAGAGAAGAGAGGTTAGAGAAAGAGGTCAAGGAGAGGAGAAGAGGGGAAGAGAAAGAACAGGTGTATAGAGAAAGATAAGAGGTTAGAGAGGGAGCAAAGAGAAAGGAGGGGAGAGGAGCGCGAGCAGTGGGATAGAAAGGAGGAGAAGAGAGATCGAGAGGCGGAGAGAAGCAGAGGAGAAAGAAAAATACAAGTTGATAGAGAGGGAACAAAGAAAGTTGCAGGTGGAAAGACTAGCGAGGGAGCGTGCACGCAAGGAGGAGGATGAGTGCACAATTAGAGACATAAAGACATGATGGACACTGAACACGAGAAATGACGGCGGTGGAGGGGGCAGGCGAGTATAACCAGACAGCACAACTAAGCATTGTAGGACTACCAAAGTATCAGACGGAGTAGGCCTAGGGGTCTGAGGGGGAGGTAGCAAAGACGACTTGTGTGACATAGGCATTACCATGAAGCCCGACATAGACACGACCACCTGGAGGCTGAGCTTTGTGGATGACTTTTGCAGTGACATGTGCTCGGGGACAGACAATGAAGAACGAAACAGGGGGGAGCGACATAGGCCTCAATCCACAGGGACAAGTGCGGACAAGCAGGTGACATGGGAGAGAAGGACCGGTGCAGGGGCAGCAAGAGGTGACAAGGACGATCGAACACCACGGTCGGTGGACGAGTTATGTAACATTGATGACCTAATACCATACGTAGAGAGGCTCACAAATTCCGCTATTGGAGAAGGGAGGGGTGGCGACCACAGTATATACGATGGAAGCACATCAACAAGGAAATCGTGAGATGTAGGTTACCATCGTTGTCCGCGGCTGCTAGGAAATGGATATATGAGATGGAAAGTATGACCGTGGACCAGAGGTTAGCAGTGGGGGATGTAAAAGGACTTTTAGTGGCGATCCTATGGGAAGCAGCTAAGACGTATGCAAAAGGGTGGGGTTTCCCGGAGTGACCACCCAGAACACGGTGCTCAATGGCTCGCCGTTTGCTAATTGCAGGGCTGACGTATGGCAAGCCTTAAGGACACAATACACAGACATGTCAGACATTGGAGCAAATATGTCTTGCAAAATGGAGGTAGACGAAAAGCCCTTACCATGCAATTCAGGCAATCCTAGAGCTTTGGCGCCTTGAAACTCGAGAACCGTGGGACAAAACAGTAGCAGTATTTTACCACATATTATGGCAGGGGTTGCCAGAACCTGTTCAGAAGCAGCTAAGGAAGTTGGTAGGCATGAAAGCAAAATCTTGGTCAGAAATACAGTTTATGATCATTCATTATTGTAGGCTATTGCAAGAGAAACTTAAGAAGAAAGCAGAGGAGAGAACGTTAGAAGAAGCGAAACTAGTGCAGAAAAAATTATCGAAGTACGCCATGGAAGGGGCAGTGCTGACACGCGCGAGCGCACAGGGAGCACAGCTGCAGCAGTACACATCGCCGCCTGTGGGGAGGGAAGATTCATGGGGCGGGGGAACATGCAGCAAGGGTTCCGAGGAAGAGTGGGGCCATCAAGACGATCCCGGTATGGGCCACAGATACATCACAACCAAAGGCGCTTACCAGGAGGATTTTGAGGATACGGGCCGCAGGTGCAGCAGGGCCCAGGGGACTATGCAGGGAGTTTCCAGGGGCACGGGAGGGAGCCACCACAATGTTGGATGTGCGGGCAGGTAGGGCACATTTCGAGAGTTTGTAGAAGCAGGGAGATGCAGCAGAATTGGGGAGCGTAGTACCAGCAAGGATACCAGGGGGACTAAGATGACTATTACACACCAGACCAACCACAGGCACAACAAGGACAGACACAGAGCACACATCCGCAGCCACACCAGCCCATATATGAGGCAACACACAGCAGGTGCCGCAGCTACAGAACAGCATGCAGCCAAACGACGACACAGTCGCAGGAAACTAGGGAGGTCACCATGATGGGAAACAACCCCTTTACAGGGAATGGGATGTCCTTATACCCCCAATAGGACAGCCCACAGACAGACTTGATGTGTTCCATCCAGTCGATCACACCCAACCCTGCGGAGGAACCTCGCATAGGGGTGACAAAACGTTTTCCTTTCTTGTAGACACAGGTGCGACCAGGTCCTGCATTCGAGATGGAATATTTAGGTTGTCAGGCGATGCCATGAGTACTCAAGGATTCTCTGGGACTTGGGAATTGGTTTATTTTACAGACAATATTTCCCTTTCTATAGGGGAAGCACGATTTATCCCTGCCTTTACTTTGCTCTTGACAGACACCTGTGAATATACTGGAACGAGACATTATGAGCAGACTAAACAGGAAAATTCTCATTCACAGACAAGGAGATAGTGTGCTCCACGCCAGGAATGCACATGCTCAGTATGAGAGAGATCATTCAAGCCTATTGTGGACGGAAGGTACAGAGGGGGTGAAAATAGACGAGGAGCTGTTCCAGTACGGGACTGAGATTGCAATTGCCTGGCTCCCTGGAATTGAAGGGAAGATGTGCTGTGTCCCAAATGGGTATTTGTTCAGGCCAGAGATATCAATGGATGAGGCAGAAGGGACAATGGTTCCAAAAGAGATTGAGGCACTGGTTGTGAGGGATGAATGGATAGCATTACATGGGATGAACAACACAGGAAGATCATGGCATGCAGTGATCGCGGTGGCAGAAGGGTGCAGGCTAACCACAGTGACAGACGTAGAACTATTCATGGACGAAAGGTCAGAGGACCAGATGGTGTTCGAGATGAGTGTGACTTATTGGTTGAAAATACATTACAGAAAGGTACCACAGAGGATAGCAATGGCGCTAGAAGCACCACCATCATTCTGCAAGGAGGATTTGGCCAAGGTGCCCAGCATCCTATGGACCACAAGTCCCCTATGATGTGGGGCTTCTAAAAGGAGTTGGGGGAGTGAAGATAAAACTGAAACCAGGAGCAATTTTGCTAAGAGTCAACCAATACCCACTTTTAAAAGATGCAGATGAGGGCATTTATGAGATGATCACAGCACTAGTGGAGCGCAGAATCTTAGTACCATCAGAGTCCCCATGTAACACGGTGGTGTGCCCAGTTAAGAAAGCAACCCCCTTTATCACATTGTAGAAGCGGAGTATGCTCTGGTTCCAAATCCTTCTTCTCTGTGCCCCTACACCCAGACTCACAAGACTTGACTTCCTTTATGTATAGAAACCAGAAGTGGAAACATACAAGACTTTCCCAAGGGTACTGTGAGTCACCGTCCATATTTAATAGGGTCCTCCTGATGGACCTAGGAAATGTACAGATGGAAAGGATCAGAGAGCTTAGAGACAATATGCAAGACAGCAAAACCCATGACAGTGAGAGGAATGCAGCAATTTCTGGGGTTGTGTAATTATTGCAAAGCATGGGTTTTTGACTACAGCATTTACACCAGACCTTTACTGGGGGCGTTAAAGGAAGCACAAAAGGGACACAAGCCAATAAAATGGACAACAGAGATGACTGAGGCATTTGATGAGCTGAAAGAAGCAACATGCACAGCTCCAGTGTTAGGTCTCCCTGACTACAAAAAGGATTTTTTCTTGTTCTCACACACTGATGGGGTGGTGATGAAAGCAGTACTGACACAAAAGACAAACTTGGGACACAAGCCCATAGCCTACTACAGTGGGAAGCTCAACCCAGTGATGAGAGGACACTATCACGATACTGGAGAAACCAAAGAGCACACTGACAACACAAAGAGCATCAGGTTACAAGGTGATACTATCAAACCCATCACTAAAGGTGGTGAGGTGCAGACTGGTTAACCCAGGGATTTTCCCAGCAGACATTTTACAGGAAGGAGACTATGCACACGACTGCACAGAAAACATACATGAATTCAGTGACACCCGCAGAGTACATGAGGATGCCCTTGAGGAGGGAGACATGCTGTACATTGACGGTCCTTCTACAATTGACCAGACAGATGGGGTCAGGCATAAAGGAACTGTAGTGGTAAGGTTGAAGGAAGATGGGACAAGTGAGGTAGTGGCTAATGTGCGATTGCCATCACATAACTCAGCACAAGCAGCAGAACTAGTGGCCTTAATATTAGCCTTGGAGCACAGCAGAGGGATGGAGGTGACAGTATACTCTGACTCCATGTACATGACGTCAACAGTAAAATCATGACTGTCACGATGGACGAGAAGGGGCTTCAGGAGAGCTGATGGTACACCAGTACAGGGTGTACTGTTATTGGGCAGATTAATTGAAGTTATACAGTATCCCGAACAGATAGCCATAGTGAAGGGACAGGCACACACCCAAGGGCAAGACCCTATCTCAAGGGGGAACGAAGCAGCAGACTCAGAAGCAAAGTGTGCAGCATATTTTGGAGAGCTCCTAGAAATGGAGGCTTTGTCACATGCATGTGACTATGACAGGACAATGGTGCTGAAGGAAGGGTATAATGTATTACCAGAAACACAGATAATGGAGCCGCAGGGAGCTGCACCCGGGGACGAGAAGGAGTTGTGGGCTGGGAGGTGGTGTACAGTTTCTCCCACAGATGCCCTATGGTGGCAGAACAACACAGGAAAAGTGGTCATGCCATTAGCATGACTGAGCACTACACTGACACAGTTACATTATCCAACACACACAGGAAAAGAGGTCATTGCTGCCCATATTGGAGAAACATGGATCCGTCCTAACTTAGCAGAACACGTGGCTGAATTTGTAAGCACTTGTTTGACATGCAAGCAGTTTACTGCAGGGCATACGTTGATAGTTGTGAGAGCCCTCTGCGCTCCAACTACAGACAGACACTGCAGCGGCACGGCTGCTCTGCAGAGATCCTTCCACCCGCAGACTCAGGACTAACCCTGGGCTCGCACGAATATAGATGCAGATGTTGACCGCCTTGATGCCACAGTGAGACATCACCCACGCGGCATTTTTTAGTGCTGCACTAACAGCACCATTGTGAAGCTAAAGCAGCCTCTATTGATATACTCCAGATTACGGTTACCACTAATTAGGTTACCATTACCTTTACTACTTACACCTGTGGCCTGACTTTCATCCCCACAGCACCTCCTGAATATCCTGACCACACAGTCCTCCTCTGTCCTGATGAAGGCCCTAGGAAGAAATGGCTCACTTAGCCCCTTTATAGAGCTGAAACACAGGGTGCAGACACATTTCCCTCCAAAACACAGTGTTTCCAATGTTAACTGTGTGTATCAAGATATGTATTATAGACCTGCTTGTCGTGATTGCTAACGGCTAGGTCTCTCTCCCGTGACCCCTCCTCATCTGAGGTTCCTGAAGATGTACTCAATGTTCGTGAGGTCCCTCTACTTCCTCTAGTAGTAGCCGTCTGGGTCTTCTTTCCTTGGCCCTTTACTTTCTTATCGTGGAGGTAGGGACAGGCTCCACTGGAGGCCACCTTGGCAACTGAGGAACTCCCCGAGTCCCCGCCAAGAGGGACCCCCAGTAAGCCCGTCCGAGAATCCAGGGAAAAAGCTTCTGCGGCACCAAAAAACCCTGAAGCACACAGGCTGAACGTGGAGCTTGATCAGACCGGCGGTTGAGATACTGCAGACCATTGAAATTATCCAATTTCAGGGGGAAGCTCAGAGGAAGGTAATTGTAAATAGAGAAAGGCAGAAGGAAGAGGAAGACAGAACAGAGCGAGGTATAGGGATGAACGCCTAGAGGGGCTTTAGTGTGTGCAGAGGCACAGGAAAGGAAAGGAATCCTGCGGCCCGAACAGAGAAGACACTGGGAGCCGGAGGCGAGCAGAAGGAGAGCACTCAACCGAAGCCGGATGAGAGAGAGTGGGAGCGAGAGAAGAAGGCAAGGGAAGAGGTCGGGCGGAGAGGTACAGAGTGAGGAGGGGCGGAAGCCAGAGAAACTCCCGCAAGCAGGACCAGAACCAAGAACGAACAGCTGGCAACTCGAACAAGAGTACCGAAGCCAAAACAGGAAGTGGGAGCGATACAACGCACTGAACGTAGGTTTCAGTGCGTTGTTATAGAAACGCTGCCTGGAAGCGGCCATCTTGGAAGAAGACTAGACCGTACGTAACGGTTCTAGTCATAGATCGATCACCTAAGTCGGGAAAGGGACCATCTATGCCAAACCTTCCATGGCCGGTAACTAACAGTATGACCTCTTCTCCTCGGGGTCCCCCCCGGCTTGCCAGGATGTTTTCTGTGGAACAATCGCAAAAGACGAGGTGCATGGATGTGATGACAGGGTTCCCAGGTACGTTCCGCCACTGAGTATCCCTTCCAATGAATCAGATATTGTAGGGACCCCCGGTAATATCTGGAGTCCACAACATGAGACACTTCATATTCCTCCAGCTCCGAGACAGGAGGTATCCTTGGTTGGATTCTGGGTCTCTGGTAGGGATCCGGCACATAAGGCTTTAACAGGGAAGTATGAAACACGGGGTGAATTCTCTTCATCTTCTGGGGGAGTCGAAGACGGTATGCCACTGGGTTAACTTGTTTGATTATCGAGTAGGGACCCAGGTACTTGGGAGCGAATTTGCCAAGGTGTAACCATCAAGGTAGGTATTTGGTCGAAAGCCAAACCAAAGTGCCGGGTGTCCATTCCGGGTTGCTTCGTCTATGTCGATCTTCCCGCTCCTTGGTATTCTTGCGGCTAACCTCCAATACCTTCAGGGCCATCCTTTGGGTGGATCGAATTGCTTCCAATAAACTGTCCACGGTGGGAGAGTCTGAACAGTTCTTCCGAAGGCCTGGTACATGGGAAGGGTGGAATCCATAGGTGCACAAAAACGGACTCATCTTTATGGCAGAATGATATGTGTTATTATACGAAAATTCTGCCAAGGGTAACAAGGATGTCCAGTTGTCCTGCTCCCTGTTACAGAAACTTCTGAGGTATTGCTCGAGGGTGGCATTCAACCTCTCAGTCGGGCCATTGCTTTGTGGATGGAATCCCGATGATAGTGCTCTCTGTATTCCTAATTGTTTACACAAGGAAGCCCAGAATCGTGATGTAAACTGCGACCCTCGGTCTGAAAGTACAGTTTTGGGTAACCCATGCAGTCGAACTATTTCACGAAGAAATACTGTTGCCATTTCTGGAGCTGTTGGGAGTCCTGCAAGTGCGATAAAGTGGGCCATCTTACTAAAGGAATCCACGGTGACCATAATGGTTCTGTGACCTTCCGAGGGTGGCAAATCCACAATAAAGTCAGTAGACACGTGTTCCCAGGGCTGAGAGGGTAGCTCCGGTTGTTGCAACAGACCCAAAGGTCTACCAGTTTGGGGTTTGTTAACAGCACATACAGGACAAGAGAACACGTATTGTTTGACATCTTGAGACATGGTTGGCCACCAGAAAAGCCTCTTCACCAATTCCGCCGTATTCCTCAGGCCCTTATGTCCTGCCAGGGGAGACTCATGGCACCACCTCAGCACCTGCGTCCTCAGATTATGTGTTGGGATGAATAAAGCTGAGTCGTGATATAATAGTCCGTCTTTGAGAAGGAGATTGGGGTCTATACGGTTGCTGCGCTGAATTTCCTCTTGCACTGCTTGCAGAAAACTAGAAACCACTGAAATAAATTTCTTGTTGGCAAGTAGCAGCTCATTTCCAGACTGTGTCTCAGAAGAAACTTCCCAGCTTCTAGACAAGGCGTCTGCCAAGATGTTTTGAGAGCCTGGTAGATACGTAAGGTGGAAGTCAAATTGAGAAAAATAATATGCCCACCTAGCATGTCTAGCGTTGGTGCACTCCATCTGTTGCAGCACCCGCAAATTACGATGGTCAGTTCTTATGACAAAGGGCTCAAGGGATCCTTGTAAGAGATGCCTCTATTCCTCACAGGCTTTCTTCATTGCCAGGAGTTCCTTCTCCAATACCGAGTAATTTCTTTCACTAGGGCTCACGGTCTTGGAAAAATAAGCTACCGGATGTTCCGCTCCGTCCTCAGAGTTCTGGAGCAGGGCCGCTCCAATGGCATTCTCAGACGCATCGGTCTCCAAAACAAAGGGACGTGTCTGGTCAGGTTGGACCAGAATGGGAGCAGAAGTAAACAAACTCTTGAGATCTTGAAAAGATTGTATTGCGTCGGAGTCCATCAGAAACCTAACCCCTTGTTTCAATAGTGCAGTGAGTGGTAGAACAATCTTAGAGAAGTGAGGGATGAATCGACGATAAAAATTCGCCAGCCCTAAAAACCTTTGAACCTCCTTGATATACCTGGGTTCTGGCCATCGTAATATGGCTTCAATCTTCCCTGGGTCCATCCTGACACCTTTATTGGATAGGATGAAACCTAAATAGGGGATAGAGTCAGCATGAAATTGACATTGTTCGAGCTTCACCAAGAGCTGATTCTCTTGGAGACGTCTCAGAACTTCCTTTACCACCTGGATGTGTTCGTTCAGATGTACAGAAAATATAAGGATGTCGTCAAGATAAACAACTACGGATCAATATAGTAAATCTGAGAATATACGATCCATAAATCTTTGGAATATTGCGGGGGCATTGACCAGACCAAAAGGCATCACCCTGTATTCAAAATGGCCTAGGGGAGTCCTAAAAGCAGTCTTCCATTCGTCTCCTTCCTTAATCCTAAGGAGATGATAGGCCCCCCTTAGGTCCAACTTGGTGAATAGACATGACCCCTGCACCGCCTCCAGGATATCTCTTATCAGTGGCATTGGATATCTATCCCTACAGGTGATCCTATTGAGACCTCTATAGTCAATGCAGGGTCTTAGTTCTGTAGTTCCCCTCTTGGGTATAAAGAACAGGGAGGCCCCACCAGGAGATCGTGACTCCCGGATCAGTCCATTCTCCAGATTCTCCTACAGATATTCCTTAAGGGCCTTCCTTTCTGGAAGAGATAAAGGGAACATTCTTCCGAAGGGCACCACTGCACCCTCCTGTAACTCGATGGAGCAGTCTTCTGGTCTGTGGGGTGGCAGGAGGCGTGGAACCTTGTCTTCAAATACTTCGGAATAGCATAGGTATACCAGCGGAATGCTTGAGACCACCTTAGTCTGTAGAGTGTTACCTCGCCCCTCCTGTCTCTCATGTACCTGCTTACTGAGGCAGTTTTCATGACAAAACTCAGAGTCAAATCTTAGAGTGTTGAGGGACCAATCAATGTAGGGGTTATGCTTTCTGAGCCAAGTTATCCCCAGTATAATGGGGAAATGAGCCGCTCTTATCACGTCAAAACTGATCTTTTCTTGGTGATCTCCCATCTGTATCCATAGAGGTTCGGTCTCTGAAACTATGGGTCCAGAAACGAGAGGTGTACCATCAACTCCTTCGACTGGAATGGCTCGGTGTTTAGTCTGACAGAGAACTCCTTGATCCTTAGCCCAGACCCTATCCACAAAGTTCCCTGCCGCGCCGCTATCCAACATCGCCAAAACCTCCACGGACTTCTCGGTAGACAACTGTAATCGGACCTGGAAAACCATCAAGCGAGAATCCTCGGCTACACCTGAGGCTTGGGTGTGATCGCAGGGCTTTCGATGGTTTCCCCCGACGTCGCCCCTGCACAGACTCGGGGGGTAGAGTTTCCCTTCTTCCGGGGAGGCACATCGGGACAATTACGGAGTAAATGTTTAGATGACCCACAGTACATACATAGACCCAATTCACGTCTTCTTTGCCTTTCTTCAGGTGTCAGCGGGCCCCTGGCTGAACCAATCTGCATAGGTTCTTCAAATACAGACTCCGGCTTAGGTACTACCTTGGTTGCTGGAGGAGGGTTATTCAAGGGCGAGTAACCCCGTTGCCGTCTCTTCTCAAGACGTCTCTCATTCAGCCGATATTCGATCTGTAGGGTTAAGGTAACCAGTTCCTGGAACGAACCAGGTCATGAAACCCGTGCTAGTTCATCTTTGAGTTCTTCGTGTAAACCCCTCCTAAAGATGGTTTGTTGTGCCGAATCAGGCCATCCAGACTCTGTAGCCAACTTCTGAAATCTGGAAACATAAGTTTGGACGTCAGCACCACCCTGCCTAATGTCCAACATAGCCTCATATGAAGCAAAAACCACCTCAGAGCGATCGAATCTTGCTTGAAACTGTTGCGAAAACTGATCAAAATTCTGTAAGACCGGGTCGTTATTAGTCACTAGTGGAGTGGCCCATGCCAACGCATTCCCCACCAAGCTTGAGATTAACAAACCCACCTTTGCCTTATCTGTCTCGAAGGTCTTTGGTCTAAACATGAAGTACACCTTACAGGCATCCATAAATTCCTTCGATGACCTGGGATTTCCATCATACTTGCCAAACGACAGAGGCATCGGGGGGAGGTCACCTCTATCCTCATTGCGGGCGGCCACTTGTTGTCTCAAAGAGTTGTTCTCTGCCTGCATGTTTTGCATTTGCACTGTGAGTCCCTGGATGGCAGCCACCAACTCTTGATATTGTTCCAGGGTAGCCATAGGTGTTTTCGGGCGTTGTATACTGTCGTGATTGCTAACGGCTAGGTCTCTCTCCCGTGACACCTCCTCACCTGAGGTTCCTGAAGATGTGCTCAATGTTCGTGAGGTCCCTCTACTTCCTCTAGTAGTAGCCGTCTGGGTCTTCTTTCCTTGGCCCTTTACCTTCTTATCGTGGAGGTAGGGACGGGCTCCACTGGAGGCCACCTTGGCAACTGAGGAACTCCCCGCCAAGAGGGACCCCCAGTAAGCCCGTCCGAGAATCCAGGGAAAAAGCTTCTGCGGCACCAAAAAACCCTGAAGCACACAGGCTGAACGTGGAGCTTGATCAGACAGGCGGTTGAGATACTGCAGACCGTTGAAATTATCCAATTTCAGGGGGAAGCTCAGTGGAAGGTAATTATAAATAGAGAAAGGCAGAAGGAAGAGGAAGACAGAACAGAGCGAGGTATAGGGATGAACGCCTAGAGGGGCTTTAGTGTGTGCAGAGGCACAGCAAAGGAAAGGAATCCTGCGGCCCGAAAAGAGAAGACACTGGGAGCCGGAGGCGAGCAGAAGGAGAGCACTCAACCGAAGCCGGATGAGAGAGAGTGGGAGCGAGAGAAGAAGGCAAGGGAAGAAGCCGGGCGGAGAGGTACAGAGTGAGGAGGGGCGGAAGCTGGAGAAACTCCCGCAAGCAGGACCAGAACCACGAGCGAACAGCTGGTAACTCGAACAAGAGTACCGAAGCCAAAACAGGAAGTGGGAGCGATACAACGCACTGAACGTAGGTTTCAGTGCGTTGTTATAGAAACGCTGCCTGGAAGCGGCCATCTTGGAAGAAGACTAGACCGTACGTAACGGTTCTAGTCATAGATCGATCACCTAAGTCGGGAAAGGGACCATCTATGCCAAACTTTCCATGGCCGGAACATAACACTGCTGTCCATTTGTCTACTGAATTTTGACCCCTGTCGCCTACTTCGAGTAGCGACAGTAGTAACTGCATTATGTCTTTTGTAAATATCACTATGCAAGAACAATATCTTGCCTCTGTTTTGTTCTGACTGTGCAAATTATGATTGCTAGTGTTGTTGTCATCCATGATGTTCAGAAGTATCTCTTAAACACTGTAAAAAGTAGATACCAAAAAACTATATAAATATAAGTTTTTGTAACCTCAGGTGTGATTTTTTACACATCATTGTGCTGAAATTTCAAATGAACCACAAGGGGGGAGTTTCCTCAGTAATTCTTGCTCTCGACCCTTTTGTCTGTGTTCTAATAGTTGGTCCATTCAACACCTTCATGTCGACTATTTTGACATGATCCAGGTTTGCCAAGGATACCGCTATATGATAGTGGTTGTGTGCCCATTCTCTCTGTGGATTGAGGCAGGCCCCTGTTCACATCCTGATGCTCTTAAAATGGCAGAATTTCTGGTCAAGGAAGTATTTCCAAAATGGGGCGTGTGTGAGGTCCTGCGGTCTGACAACAGGCCTCACTTCGCCAATGAAATGTTCAAGCACATCACTGCATTGCTGGGCATTCAACATAAGTTCTCTTGTGCTTATCACCCACAAGCAAATGGACTGTGTGAATGCCTAAATGGCCTTTTAAAGTAAATAATTGCCAAGACAAAACAGAGCACAAAGAAAACTTGGCTCCATTGCCTACCCCTTGCACTCTTTTCATTGCGCAATAAGCCTGGGTCTGACCACCATTTAATGCCCCATTGGGTGGTAACAGGTTGGCGCATGCAACTTCCACTGGCTCCTCCCAATACGGCACTGAAGGACGCTGAACGTAGTGCAAACGTTTTAGGCCAGGAAATGTATGACTACATTGCCTCCTTGATTGTTAGTGTTTCTTTTATCTCTGGCCAGGTAAAACAACACCAGATAGGCTTAGAAGACAGCAGAGAAAGCAACAGTGACAGTGAACCCAAAGACTGTGCACCGGAAAGACTTGTTAGTGTTGGGGACACCTTTTTATTAAGACTTTATCCGAAGGTGGGACACCCTAGATTCACTGGTCCCTACACTGTGGAGAGAGTGGCAGATAGAGCAGTAAAACATGAAGGAAAGGCAGTCTGGAATCATCTCTCGGACATCAAGCCCTACAAAGCAAAGGTCTCAACTGGCAACGCGATCGACAGGGCCAACGATCAACAGCCAGAGGAGCAAAATGACAATTCTGAACTTACACTACCTTGTGGAGGACACCCAATGGTTACTCGCTCAAGGGCATCTGAGCTAGGGAACGAACTGCCTACACATCTAGAGTGAGGATACACTGTTTGTTATTTTATTCTCTACACACATTCTTTGAGAAAGTCGAACTGTATATTGGATACTTGTTTATGTTGCCCTGTGACTATCACCCAGATACTTTTTCAAGCCAATTTGTCCACAACGTTAGAAGAACCAGCAGAATTTGAGCATGATCACCCAGAGTGTATTATCTTGCCTTTGTAGCATATCTGGCACAAGTTTACCCATAACTCGGACAAGCAAACCCTTCTGTTCTCACCATACTGAGAGACCCAGGAATTAGAGACGTGTGGGAGCAATTGTTCATATTCGCCATCTACAATTTTTTTTTAATTGATTTAACTGAACTAAATCAGCTTTACAATATTTCAGAAAATAAGAAAAGAAGAAAAGAAAAAAAGAAGAAAAGTACTTCAGTAAAAGTCAAATACAAGACAAATGTCATATAAACACTTCTCTAAATTAGCGAAACGATGGTTAAGATCTGAACACACCTGACAACTACAAAGTCATTGAACCCAAATAAAATAAAATTAGGATAAAATCTGCAGGTTTCTTATTTACAACAGAGCAAGGACAACTAATCACAATTTCATACTTCAGTTAAATTTAAATCATTTAAAAATGAAATTGCAGCAATTCTTAACGTAACAATTTGTCCACCGTAGATCATACACCACATTGTTTCTGTTGTCAAATTCTGTTTTGGAAGATTTTTAAGAAATGCAGTTCACGTTTCTGTCTTAGTATCACACATTCTGTTATTAAATGGCGTGTAGTCTCTGCTTGATCTACAACCTTACAAAACTGACAAAGATTGTCTTTAGGTGGTCTCATTCCACATTTTGCTATGAGATCCTTGGTTCGATCAAAGATTAAATCTTAATCGCATAAATTCTGCTCTGTGCACTACAGAAGGTGATTTCTGGAAATACAGTTACAAATGGCTGACTTTATTATGTAAAAACTGTTTTTTGGGAAAACCTCTATATGTCAGACATTTGTCTCGTGTGTTCTTCGGGGTTTTAACCCTGTTCGGGTTTGTTAAGAGATCATCCATAGATACATCAGCAAGAGCATTTATAACCAAGTCTCGCCACTTGCGTATGAACAGATCATGTGACTCAAAAATAAAATTAGCGAAGACATTTATCAGCTTTTTTGAATTCGAAGCAAGAATACATTTCCGGAAGAGAGCAATAACCTTGCATAGATATCTCACGTACAGTGACATCAACCCCAATTCTGTTCTGATCCAAAGCAATGGGCATGGACGTAGGCAGGCTCAAGATTTGTTTCCAATACCTGCCTTCGAACCTTGTCCATATGTTGCTGGAAATAATCAGTTTCATTTCAGGCCCATATAATAGGACTGGAGTAACCTTTTGGGTGAAATAGGTTATTACAGATATGATGGAGAATTTCCCGTATTTAGCTTGAATTAGTGTCGCTTTGGATATCATTGCATTTAGTTTATTGTTCAAACTCGCTATATAATTAGCGTCATTCGCACCAGAGAGGACAACTCCTAGGTATGTTTATTGAGGGACAAGTTTCAAGGCCTCACACTGGACATGCCATTTTAAAGAGTGTTTGTTTTGTCAATTTTTAGTTCCTCTGAGCGGGTTACACATCATCACCTTAGTTTTATTTAAATTGATTGTTAAAAATTTGTTTTCAACATATGTAGCGAGAGCATCTAAAAGGTTCTGCAGCCCTCACAGGGTCTTTGAGACAAACGCTAGGTCATATGTGTATAACAAAGCAGGTACAGCCTTACCTGCCAATTTTGGGGCATCTGCAACCACACCTTCAAACACCTCCCCAATATCTGATATAAAGAAGTTGAACAATGAAGCAGCTAGTATATAGCCCTGCCTCAGCCCACAAAAGGTCCTAATGACTGAGGAGAGTGTTCCTTTAAAGTCAAGTCTCACTTGCAGATTAGTATTAGTATGTAGGGCTTTAATTGGTTTAATCAGGTAGGTGGGGCATCCTTTTTTAATCAATTTTGACATCAGCAAAGCCCGAGAAAGAGAATCAAAAGCAGCTTTGAGATCTATAAATGCAAAGTATAAAGTTTGCTTCAAAAGGTGGTGATGGTGAATTATCAATGTAAGTGTAAATAGGTTGAACGCAGTCCCCATACCATGGATGAACCCAGTTTGGTGGGGATCTTGTTTCGATGCTGCTGCAGCCCATTTGTTAAAATCCCTCAAAATGTACCGAGCAAAGATCTTACCGGGAATGTCCAGGAGGGCGATGGGTCTGTAGTTGGCAGGACAGAACCGATAGCCCTTCTTGAAAATGGGCACAAATATTGAGGATTGCCAAGATGGAGGGATATTATTTGTTTTTAAGACCTGTGAGAAGATGTTAAATAAAATCCGAGCCCAGTGACATTTGTGAGGCCGTCAGGCCCAGGTGCCCTCGAATTCGATGATTTAAGTATGTATTCCAGGATGTCATTCTCCTGAATATTCATACACTGACTATTTGCCTCACTAGTCACAGGTCTACCAGGCCAACCATCAGAGACAGCATACAGATCTGAGTAATATGACACCCATGTCCTCTCCAATACTCCATTAATCTGTACAGGAGATTGTTTTGCATTAGACGCTACGTTGAGAAGTGACCAAATTTCAGCAGGATTTTTACTCACAATCATCTTTAATATCTCCTCCCCATTACAGCATACTCCTTTGCGATTTGATCCAATTTCTATAGGTACGCTGTATCAACTGCAGTGCAGAAGTACTAATAACGAGAGGTAGGCACATGGCTGCTTTCCTCTCTTGTCGCATCAAAGACCTTTGTTTTTGAATCTTAGCATTGAAATAATGTTTTGGAATGAAGGCCTGACGGAACCCTGGTTTCGAGTACACCTTAAAAAAGTGCAGAGCAATATTGTACGGTTCTTCCCGCCACTGAGGGAGACACTGGCTCTCTAACATGTTATCTTTTAAAAGGGCTAGAGATTTCTCTGTCCAACGGAACCGAGATCTAGCATTATTAACAATAAGGTGAGGTGTATATTTGCTATGTTTGGGTTGAGTTAGAGTGATATCATAACTCCACTCAACTGACAACAGCTCATGATCACTAAATGGTTGATTTGAGACACAAAGTTGGGTTACAGCCTGGAATGTGTGCTTATCAGCATAAATGTAGTCAATAATTGAACGACTTGTGCCTCTGCTCCAAGTATCACGAGGAGGAACATCACCCGCTATGGCTCCATTAAGCATAATCATATTACGATGTCCCTCCAACAATCCCATTTTTCACAAACAGGATTTTTAGCAGCTTTTTTTGGGTCTAAGCATTGTAAATTCAAATCTCCCACAAGGATGGTATTAGTTATTTCTGGTGTCTGAGAGATTATGTCAAATAGTTGATTCAGCTCATAGAAAACCTCCTTATCTGTCATAGCAAGCGGGTTGCGTTAGATATTAATTAAAGCCACCACTCCTGTTGCAAATTTTATTTTAACCATTTGCAGTGCTATGTTCGGTGCAGCTCATGGATGGATAGAGATTCCTTGACCTAGTTTGACCAACAAACCAGCCGATAGTTGTCCTCTCAGGTTAGTTTTTGCTGCTTGAAAGGCAATATCATAGCCGTCCCAAACAGGCTGTTCAACCAACCATGTTTCCTGGAGGCCCACTACGTCAAATGTATTCAAAGTGTCGGCACTTGGGCCAGTTAAATGTACATACCCACAAGTGTTCCAGCAAGCCAGAGTTATAGTACCTTGCTGAATCGTCTTGCATTGTTATGTGGGCATGTTTAGTTTGTTAGAATCATTGGTTTCTAGATCTTTAAAACAGTTAGATTGGAATCTTGCATTCTAAGCATTGTACATTTTTGGTGTCCTTATTGTGGTGGTACCATTTTGTAAGTGTACACTCTTATTGTCATCTTTGGAGGTCAGTGTCGTGGGATCAACAGCAAGAAGAAAGACCATTGTAAAGAGTTCCATTTTAGTTTGCCAGGTGGTGTTACGTACAAGGTTTGAGGCTATCCACAGTCTAACAACTCCCAGGTTTTCTTCATTTAGGAATTCTACCTGGTGAGTCTGTAGATGAAATGTCTCTCAGACTTTCAATATCCTCAAAGATTGCCATGACACTTGTCCTATTAAGATCGTAATTTAAATAGGGAGCATGATGACACTTCAATATGAAGCGATGATAGTTATTATTCCGCCTTAGGATCTACAGGTGGTTGATTTGTGATTAAAATCGATTGTTTGTGTTTTAGGAACTCATCAACTGATCTCCTTATCTCCGCCCTAATGCCCATGAGTATGTCATTGACAGGGTTCACATCAGCGGTGGAGATTGGTTTGGCAATTAGTTGGGGGTTACGAATCATTCAAGGGGCTAGCACGGCCCCATCCAAGGATTTCAGATTGTTGGAATCTCTGACAGTTGCGTTATCAGTTCTTGTGTTTAAGTTCGATACAGCAGGAAGCTGTGGTAAGCAAGGAGGGTTTCCTGTTACTCCCTCCCGAGTAGTCCCAATTAACGACACAAGTTCATTCAGCGGAGGATATTCTAATGGCTTCTCCGCTGGAACAACCATAGTAGATTGAGGACATTTTCCTCGCCTCAAGTTAATATATTTCAGCATTTATCAGGGAATTTAGAATTTAAGCTTGAGGCGAGCTGAGCATGTCTTTGGCTTTTAGTTTCCTTATCGGAACATTTAGACAATGCCTGTTTCGCAATATTTAACTTTGCATCGAACATGTTATACACCTTCAGCTGTTTCTCCTGTAACGACTGAACCGACTGAACCCGAATGGGTACCGATAACTCACACTGGTCCACATTGTCAGTCGGGGGGGGGGATTTTCTCTATTACATTCTCATTGGTGCAAATAATAGCCGGAAACACCGGGAGAACCGGTTGACAGTCACCTTTTTCTTTTCATTCACATCAGAGTCACCATGGCATAAGTTAATCACAACTGGTGAATTATTGGCAAACCGTGGGGGTTTAGTTTGTAATATGATATTATTCATTTTCTTATTCAAACCTCTTAATTGTTTAGCCATTTGGTCTATTTGATCTGCTTGCCGTGTTAATTTAAGATCCAAGGACTTAAATAACTTAAACAAGGAAGTGATCGAGTTATTCATTGCTGTTAAGGTAATTTCCAGCAAAGGATTATGAGCCTTCAATGTATTAGAGGTGCCGGGAGATTCGTAGGAACAAGGGGTATCAAAGGCTTACAAGGTGTTGGATGCACAAAGGAAGAGGTCACAATTTTGGATGTTAAGGAGTGATTTCCAAATAAGCTCGGCGAGCAATATAGATAGCTATTGTGTTGACTAGTTCTATCAACAGTTATGGGAGACGGACAGTAAGAGCCATCTACACCGTTAAACCCACCCAACCTATTTGGAATTGATATACAGGCCGGAACAACATTAGGGGCCTCATTACACGTTAATGCTGGTAATTTACCGGTACCGCCTTGGTGGAAAGGGGAATTACCGCCCTATTCCAAGGTTGGGAAGGCGGTAATTCCGCCTTCCTCCATTGCCCTTCCCCATTCCCATTTTTGCCCCATAGGGCTCTATGGGAATGGGGAAGGCGCTAATTACGGTGCCGCAAATTGCGGTACCGTAATTAGCACCCTGGTCCCTTTGCGGGTTGGTTTTTAACACCTGCTAAAAAGCAGGCGTTAAAGTACCAACCCGCAAAGGGACCTCGTAGTAAGGCGGTAAGGGTTTACGGTACCGGTGCCCTTACCGGTACCGGTAAACCCTTACCGCACTACGTGTAATGAGGCCATAGGTGTTTGTAAGTCGTAAATAATGGTTTGATCTTTCTCTAAAGGTAAAGATAAAACCGCTACACCATCTGATTCAATTGCAACAGCAGGTCCTTCAGAAATGGGAACAATTGGCGGCAGTATATCAGCTCCATGCTGCGTAGTGCACACTTCAGTGATTAGAACTGTGTCAGATATAGACACATTTTTGTCACCATTAGCAAGTTCCTTACAGTCATTAGCAGTAGTTAGCTTGTTGTATATAGGTAAGTAATTTACAGTGTTCACCACAGTTAATATGTTGGATTCGCATCTAGGAAAGCAAAACATGTGAATGTCTCCTGTTAAAATTCTTATCTCAGGGGTCATAAGCGGCTGTCCACTTAATTTCATTTTCAAAGCAATGGTGGGTGAAGATAATTTTTATTATTTTTTTGAAAATCTTTTTATTAAATGTTTCCAAACAAGAAAACAACAATCAGTAGCAGTAGGAGTCCCTTCACCCGAGGGGGATGATGGGGGGTGGAGGGCCGTAGCACATAACACAGCATTTTGACAGTACCTGACACGTTAGGAACAGAAGATTTGTACCGTCCACCGGGTGGGAACTCGGTATGCCCATGCGCTCCGCTTCCCCCAGCCTGGTTTCTATGTCGGTTCTTCCCACTTCCCCCAAATTTTCTAGAACTTCCGGGGGCACCCCCTAGCACTGTAAATTCGCCTTTCAAGTGAGGCGCATCTGTCCATTTCATTGGACCATCGGCGTATGCTAATCTTATATGCCGAGCCCCAGGTGGCAGCCGTTAGTCTCTTACCTGCCCCTAGTGCTACCCCCAAGAATATCTTCTCATATTTCGTGAGGTCGGTGTCGCCTCCTATTCCCAAGAGGATGAGTTTCGGGTCCATCAGGATTGTAGCTCCCATTGTTCTTGAAAGGTGCTGTAGACATGATGTCCAGAACTCCTGCAGCACCCCGCACTCCCATATCATGTGCTAGAAGGTGCCTTCCATTCTCTTGCACCGGAGGCACTCTGAATCCTCCTCCCCACCCCAAGTAGCCATTTGCGTTCTCGAGTAAGATCTGTGTAGGATTCGCAGCTGTATCAGTCTGAGTTTAGCATCGATGCCTATTTCCCTCAGGGACATGAGTGCCTGGGTCCACTCCTCTGCCTCCAGTGCCCCCAAGTCCTGTTCCCATTTCCCTCTGAGGTGGGTGAGTTCCCTCGAACCAAAGGAGATGATTGCCTGATAGAGGGCCGAGGTTACCTTGAGGGGAATGCATTGTGGGAGGACATTTGTTTCTCGGGGGGAGCAGGCGGGTATGTCGTTGAGGTTTGTGAATTGGGTGTTGATAGCGTGTGTGAGTTGAAGGTATCTGAAGCGGTCTACGGTCCCTAGTCTGTGTTCTGTTTGTAGGGTTTCAAAATCTATCAGTCGCCCCTCATGGATAATGTCCGCCAGTGTGGATATCCCTTTCCTCTCCCAGGTTTCGAAGTGGCCCATCCTTTGGATTACTGGAAGGTGTGTCTTGTGTTATAGGGGTTGGCTCAGGGTTGGTCTGCCACTCCAGCCGATATATCTGTGTATTTCCTTCCATACTCGTTGGATGTGAAGGGGCTCGCTCGGTACCCCACCTAGGTTCTTTTTGTCGTTGTATAGTATTTGTAGGGGGTAAGGGTAGTCAGTGTCCCTTGTTTCAATTCGGGTGTGTGGGAGCCACGGGTCTCTGTGTAGCCACTCATTTGCCACTCCTGCCTGTGCAGCCCAGTAATATGTTTGGATATTGGGTAGTCCGATGCCTCCCTCCCACACCAAGCGGTGGAGCGTTTTTAGGGCAATGCGCGGCTGCTTCCCCATCTCCCCCCCAAAGTAGTGTGCATAGGGTCTTGTCGATGTCTGCAAATGTTGTGGCTGGGATGGGGAGAGGGGCATTCTGGAGGATGTAAAGGAACCTTGGGAGCGCCAACATCTTAAACAGTGCCGTCCTCCCCAGTATTGAAAGTGGTAACGGGTGCCAATGGGTGACATCGTTTTGGAACCTTTGCATTATCGGGTGCAGATTTAGCTTAAGAAAGTCTTCCTGTGGTGCACTCATTCGTATACCCAGATAGGTCATGCCCAATATCGAAATGGAGTATGGGAAAGGTTCTGGAATTGCTTCCTCCCCTCCCTGGACCGGGAAGTAGATTGTTTACTGTGTGTTTACCCAGAGTCCCCCAAAGCATTGGTATTCCTCTAGGGTTCTGGTCACTATCGGGCAGGAGACTTTGGGTTTGCTGAGATACAACAGGAGGTCATCCGCGTATAGCGAGACACGTTCCTCGCCACCCTTTCGCCAAACTAAGCCCTCCCATTGTATGTCTGTGCGTAGCCTGATCGCTAGAGTTTCAATGGAATTGTAGGGGCGAGAAGGGGCAGCCCTGCCTGGTCCCCCGACCCAGCGGGAATGTCCTGGATGTCCTGGATGTCTTCCCGTTGACTCGTACGGATGCCACTGGGAGGGTATTGAGGAGCTTGACCCATGCCATGAAGTGTTGCCCGAAACCCATATGTTCCATTATGGCCCACAGGGCGCCCCATCCCACCGAATCAAAGGCCTTTCAAAGTCGACCGCAAGGAGGGCCAGCGGAGACGAGTTATTGGCTGCCCGATCAAGTCCAACCTGGACCCTGTTGAGATTCATTTGTGTGGATTTGCCTGGCATAAATCTGCAATGGTTCGGGTGAATTAGGGACCCAATCACCTGGAGCAGTCTATTTGCGAGGACTCTCGCTAGTACCTTGGCCTCGCCGTTTATTAAAGATATGGGCCTGTATGAGGCACAGCTCTCTGGGGGTCTCCCTGCCTTGGAAATCACTACAATGGTCGTTTTCCGGAGGTCCGGGGGGAGGGTACCCGTCCCAGCTGAGGAGGAACATGCCATGCATGTGCCTCGTTTTTATTTCCCCCAGTCTTTTCCACATCTCTACCGGGAATGCGTTGGGGCCAGGGGTCTTTCCTGTTTGCAGTTGTGAGAGGGCTTCCCCTACCTCGTCCTCTGTAATGTCCGCGTCTAGCTGTGTTGACTGTGGCCCTGTGAGGTGGGGGATCCTGACTGAGTCTAGAAACATACGGTATTGGGCTCCTGTGCTGGTGGGGAGTACAGTTCCTCATAATATTTTGCGAAGGCCTCTGCAATCTCGGAGTCACTCGTTAACAGTTCCCCGTTCTGAGTTCGGATGGTCCTTACCTGCCCTTTGCTTTGCTCCCTCCATTCTAGCCAGCCTAGGGTCTTGGTTGCTTTGTCCCCCGCTCGTATATCTGGCTCCAGACCAGCCATTGGGCGGTTCCAGCATTGTCTAGAGTTCTGTCTTTCAAAATTGCTTGAGCTGTCTTTAGGGCATTGTGTGCATCATGAGTTCCCTCCTCTAATAGTTGTTCCTCCCGCCTGTTTACATGGATCTCTGCTTCAGAGATTGCCTTGTTGTGCCCCTTACGGTGAGCGGCCACCAAGGATATTGCTTCCCCCCTTATGACTGTTTTATATACCTCCCACCGTATTATTGGGCAGTCCACTGCTGTTTAATTTAAGACAAAGTATTCCGCTGTTTTGTTTGCGAGCCCCTCCCTTATTTCGGGTATCCCCAGGTAGTAGGCGTTCAGGCGGCAATTGGGTTCTTGTTTGTATGGTTTCCCTTTGAGTTTAACCAGTAGTGGGGGAGTGGTGGGAGATCCCTCTTGTCAGGAATTCTGTCGATAATAGTCTGTGGGTCGTGTTCTTTGGAGTGAAGATATAGTCGAGCCTAGAGAGGGCCCTATGTGCGTTGGAGTAGAACGAATAGCCCCTGTCTAGTGTGTGGAGTACCCTCCATGTGTCTGATAGCCCTATTGCCTCGGCAAAGGTGTAGAGCCTGGTCGGGCTATCCACCTTCCTATTGCCCGTGTGTGTTCTCTCCAGGGCTATCTCGATGACTTTGTTAAAGTCCCCCCCAATGGTCCATGAGTCCGCTCATTCCTCCAATATTGTGTCCTGGAGCTCAGTAAGGAGTTCCACTGTCAGTGTTGGAGGCACGTACACTATCAGGCCCCAGGTCTTCCCCCACATTTCCCCAAGAACCATCACAAACCTGCCCCGGGGATCTGCTCGCTCCTTTCTGGTTTTAAATGGGACCCGTTTGTGCAAGAGGATCATGACTCACCTGGAACCTTTGGAAAATCCTGCCAGGTATGTATTCGGGTAGTTTGATTTCCTAAAAAGCCAGCTATTGGTGCCAATCAGGTGGGTTTCTGTGATAAATCAAATGTCAGGGGAATGTCGGTTGAGGTATTGAAGTACCAGTTTTCGCATTATGCCAGACCCCAGGCCATTCACATTCCAGGTCAGCAGGGATATTGGTCTCGACTGGGCTAGGTTCGCGTGTCTTCTGTTTTGGGGTTGTTTGGAAGGATGTGGTGTGTCTGTTGTGTCTCTATTGTGTCCGTCGTTGTGGGGTGCCTTGGGCCCCAGTGTCCGCATATCGTGCCCGCTGTAGGGTCCCCCCTGCATACTGCGTGTTCAAACTCTAAAACCTAAAACCTCGAAACATAGGCCATGTCTGTATGAGTGTAAATATGTAGGTCGCTAGGGGCTGTGTTTTGACCTACTTTATGTCCAGTGTAGATATCCCTCCGACCTTTCATCTCGTTGACCTTTGGGGCTATTGCTTGTGCCTCCAAGCCTTTCTTTCCCCTTAACCATTAAAACCCCCAAACTCCCCCCTCCATGCACTTCCCCCAACCAGAAGCACCTGTTCCCCGAACCAAATGAACCATGAGAACCTTCTCGGGGGGCAGCAGGGGGGGTCAGGAGGACCCCTTACCCAACCTTGTGTAAGGTGGGTGAAGATTTTTAGCCCACTGCTTTCAGCAATACTGAAGCGCAGGAAACTACCAGGTTAGTCGGCATCATTGTTTTCAGGGTGTACAAACTTCCTTTCATTCCTAATGTAAAAGTACCAAACAGAGAACTGAGTAACACTACAACTGCTCGCACAAATTACACAAACATGTGAGGTCCAACGAAAATAAAAGAAAAACGAGGAGTCCGTCTTACTGCAACGATATAAAAGATCGGCATACAGCAAAATTCTCAATCAGTCCCACAAAATACAAGGAAAATAACTCCAGATAAACCAAATGCTTCGGTGTTATGATTTGGAAGGAGGTTCCTGGGACGCCGCTACACTGCTGTCACAGCTTAACAGCGTAACAGCAGACTTAATGAAGCGGACTGCGGGAAGCATGAGCTCGAGAAGCGCAGCGTTCTTATTGATATGGGAATTGTGGGTAAGTAGGCAGAGTTTTGGGTGTCGAACTCCTGGAAACAAACAAAAGTAGAATGTTAGCCACTCCAAATCACTCCTAAGTCTACAGATAAGTTCACAGATGTAAGCTGCTTTAATAAGGCAGGGGTGGCTACAGATGACAAGGCACACAGTCCACCAGCATATCAGCGTACCAAGTCAATGGAAACAGCGCTCTTGCAGCGTAACAGCAGACTTAATGAAGCGGACTTCAAGAATGAACTTTTTTTTGTTTTAGTTTTTTTTTTTTTAAGACCTTTATTTTTGTTTTTTTGTAACAAAATACAACTTCTCGCCCACATTAGGGTGGAATTAACTATGCACCATTCCCAATCCCCCCCCTCCCAAACCACCCCTCTCCCGGCCATAGAGTTCAGTAGCTTCGTTGATGTATTCTGCACCTGGTCAGTTCTACGTCTCAGAGCGATGTGGGATGCCGGGCCAGAATTATTCACGAAAGCACAGTCCTTGTTTATTGGGTGCTATCTGGGGAGGCCGGGGCCTCCTCAGCTTCCTTCATCAGGAACAGTACCACACGGGCCCCCTGATGTCTGGTGGGCGGGCGTGGAGAGTTAGTAGTTTGACGAAGTCCGTTTCAACATCCTGGCAATAAAGGATGTCTCTATGCCAGGCGGAGACTGTGGGGAGAGGGCCTCGGCTCCAGGCCATGGCACCTCTCCTACGAGCGAGTGTTAACAATAGACCTGCCAGTTTCCTTATTGGTGCTGATAACATTCTTTCATTCCCAGTAGAGCAGCTGTGTGGGTGGGTTGAACAGTTTCTCCGATGATTGCCCCAGTTATCTCTAGGACCTGGTTCCAGAACGGAGTTAGTTTGGGACAGTCCCACGCGAGGTGGACAAAATCGGCTGACGTTGTCCCACATCGCTCACATTTTGAGGGCGATTCAGGGTGGTGTTTGTTTGCTTTGGCTGGTGTATAATAGGTTTGATGAAGGAAGTTAAAGTGGATTAGTTTGAGGCGTGTGTTGAGAGCGATTTCTTGCGTTTGTTTCAAGATGAAAGACCAGTCTTCTTCTGAGATGGATAAACCTAGGGACTTTTCCCATCTGGTTTTTGCTTGAGAGTTATCGGGGCAGTGCTGGCAATGATGGCTCTATTCAATTGCGATACCAGCCTTCCCTCTCCCTGCGCTTGTATTACGTTGTGTAGGAGTGGCCAGGTAGGAGGTTGAAGTGGAAAGGTTGGCAGGAGTGCTTGCAATGTGTAGCGAGTTCTGAAATAAATGAAAGTGTCGAGCGCTGTGGTGCCGCCTCTCGCCTTCGCCTGCTCTGGAGTTAGGAAGCCGTCCTCTGTGAAGAGGTCCCCTAGGGTGTTTATGTGGAGCTTTTCCAACCATTGATGGAAAACTCTTTCCGACGTCAGCGGGATACCTGGTATGAACTTGGCGGGGAGGAGGGGCGAGTACCTGGTTTGCACCCCATATTTTTGAGCGAGTTTTTTCCAGATTTTGTACGTCGATAAGACTACATTCATGGTGTTGTTGGGGACGGGGATCTGGCCGAGGATGACAGCCTTCAGTAGGTTGGGCGTTGCTAGGGCTCGTTCCACCTGCACGTTGGGTCTGACAGAATGTGTGGAGTACCAGAAGCTGAGGAATTGCGCCTGTGCCGCCCAAAAGTATTTCTCCAGGTCTGGAAGGGCTAGAGCTCCGTTTGTTACTGGGAGAGTTAGTATTGAGTGTGCCACTCTGGCCAGTTTGCCCGCTCATAGCAGATCGAGGACCATACTTTTCAGTCTCTTCAGGAAGGATTGTGGTAGTAATATGGGGATGTTGGTAAATAAGTATAGGAGCTTCGGTAAGATCACCATCTTGACTAGGGAGGCTCTTCCCCAGAGGGTCAGTGGTAGGGTCTTCCAACGAGCCACTTTCTCCTGCAACGATCTGGCAACCTCTTCATAGTTATCGTGGAACACTTCCCGATGACTTTGTGACATTTGTATTCCGAGGTAACGAACCTTGGATGTTTTCCACATAAACTGGAAATCATCCGCAAATCATTTAGTCGCTGGGGTCAATGGGAACACTATGGATTTTGACTGGTTGATTTTCAGGCCGGAGGCTGCTCCGAATTTGATCACCTCCCTCATGACCGGGTTCAGATTGTCTATGGGGTCGCTTATGAACAGCACAACATCGTCCGCGTACAGGGAGATGATAAGCTTATGTGGACCTATGACTAGCCCCCTGTGATGTCGCTGCTCGCGAAGGTTGGAGGCAAGTGGTTCCATCACCAAGGCAAATAATAGAGCTAATAGGGGGCAGCCTTGCCTTGTGCCACGTTGTAGGTCGATGGTAGCTGATTTTGCTGATCCCACTATGATGTTGGCTTGTGGTTTGGTGTACAAAAGGGATACCAGTTTAATAAAGCGTGCTCCCAGACCCATCCTGGTTAGTACTGCAAACAGGAATGGCCACTCCACCGAGTCAAATGCTTTCTCAGCATCGAGTAAGACTGCGATTGCTTGCTCGGATGGATCTAGTGCTTCCATGATGCCGAACAGCCTTCTGATTCCAAAGGTCGTGTTGCGGCCAGGTATGAACCCCTCCTGGTCTGCGAGAACCAGGGCAGGCATCAGTGGCATCAGCCTGTTTGTGAGCACCTTTGCTAGTATTTTATTGTCGAGGTTGAGTAGGGAAATGGGGCGGTAGGATGTGCATTCTTCTGGAGGTTTGTCTTGTTTGTGCAAGAGGACGACATTGGCTTCGCAGGTGGTCTAAGGGAGGGCACCCTTTTCCAGAGCTTCCTCGTATACTGCTGCCAGGAGAGGGGCTAGGGTATTCGCAAATGCTTTATAAAATTCCCCTGTTAGGACGTCTGGGCCGGGGGCCTTGGAGTTCGGAAGCGTCTTGATGGCCTCAATGATCTCCTCTTGCTTGACCAATTCGTTGAGGGGTTCTCGTAGATGGCTTTCAACCCAATATAGCTCAGTGTCTTCCAGATATTCTAGCAGAGCGTTGGAGTTTCCCTTGTGCTTGGTACTGTAGAGATCTTGGTAGAAGTGTTGAAATTCCTCCGCCATTCCTTCGTCTGTGTGTATTATCACTCCTTGCGTGTTGCGAATACCTTCGATTGGAGTCAACTTAAGGTCGGCTCTTATTAAATTTGCAAGGAGGGCGCCAGGTTTTTGACCTTCGCTGTATTGTCTGACTTGGTTGCCGCGATTTAAGAATTTTAGTTCTCACTCAGCCAAGGTACTAAATTTCTGCAGTTCCTCTTTCAGGGTGGCCTTTATTCTCGGGTCATCCGTGGTCATGCTTTGGCACTCAAGGTTTTTCAGGTGTTCCTCAAAGGCTGCCAGCTCCCGTCTGATGAGCTTAAGGATGCCGTTCTCCTCGGCCTGGCAGACTCCCCTCGTGAAGCATTTTAATGACTCCCATATCGTGCTGGCGGAGGTGACAGAGCCTAAGTTGGCCTCTAGGAAAGTGTTGATTTCTTCTCTTAATTCAGTAGCAAATACCTCGTCTTGCATGGAGCCAGTTTTGAAGCGCCAGCATTGTAGCTTGGATCCTGGGTGGGCGGAGTTGAGGCTCAGGATTATAGGGGAGTGGTCGGAGAGAGTTCTTGGGAGTATGTGACATAAGCTGCTCTTTAGTGGGCCATTTGTCGAGGTGAATAGGTAGTCGATTCTAGAACTCGTGTTGTGTACCGCCAAGTGGAAGGTGTAGTCTTGTCGATCACCGTTGGCCGCTCTCCACGCGTCTTTTAGATCAAATGCCCTGCAGATTTCTTCTATTTGCAGGCTAGCTTTAGATTTGGGTTGTGGTACGGCTCGTGATCTATCTCTGATTGGGTCGAGGACAGTGTTCATATCCCCTCCCCAGATTATTGTGGTCGGGTCTTGAGTGGAGAGGTGAGATAGTACCCATCCAAAATTGTTGGGGCCGTCCACATTAGGTGCGTAGGAGTTGACGAAGATTATCTTCTTGCCTGCTATAATGCCACTCTCCAGGATAGCCCTGCCTTCGGAGTCTTTTGCTGTGTAGGTTAGTCGGAAGTTGATCCTTCTATGAATTAAGATTGCAACTCCTCTAGAGTAGGACGAGTATGATGACAACTATCTATGGCAACCCCAAGACTTGGCCCATATGTGATCTTTTCCGGGAATTAAGTGCATTTCTTGGACCATTGCCACATCGACCTCATGTCTTCTCAAGTACTGTATGATTTTCCGTGTTTTGGACGGGATATTACCCCCCCACCCCTTATGTTCCAGGTTGCAACTTTGAATGGAGCGGATTAGGGTATATGTTGGTTTTTAACTGGCCATTGACGGTCTGTGTTGTTGAGACTAACTTTGATCCGACGAATTGGTCATTGTTCGTGTAGTCATTTGCTGGACGGTGCAGTATTGTTGTTGGCGAGAGGAGGGATGGAGGGCTGGCGGGAGACATCGGGTGGGTGGCGCAGTCCTTACCCATTACCCTCGGCGAACCATTTCCACGGGCAACCCCCAACTGGCCCGTAATTGAACTGTTGCATGAGACAGTAACTGGGGTCTACAGGTCGTCGGTTGCAATCCCTCCCAGTGACAATAAACTGTCAAACAAACAAATGCTGTGCAAAGGGCGTTCGGGGCCTCCCGTTGGCCTTGCTAAGCAAGGGGCCTTAGTAGCTTCCCATGGTGCACTGCCTTGGGGTGCCTGTCCTCAGCGATCTTCTGTGGAACATGAGATACGTTTTCCCTGCTTGGTGTTGGTGCCTTTGACTTCGATTTGGTTTATGGAGGGATCCTGCTTCTGTCTCTTTGTGGGCGCGCCTGGGTGGGGTTGGGTGTGGAGCAACCTGCCCAGTGCAGGAATTTGTTAGCTTCTTCTGGAGACTGGAAAAAGTGGACTTTTCCCCTGTGCTGGATTCTGAGGCGTGCTGGGAACAGCATTGAATATGTAATCTGGTTATCTTTGAGCTTCTGTCGGGTGGATGAGAAGGATCTTCTCTGAGACTGAACCGTCGGTGAGAAATCAGGAAAGAAGTGGATTCTGTTCCCATCATGGTGTATTTCCCCTTTCTCTCGGGCCAAGCGGAGGATGGAGTCACGGTCCTTGTAGTTTAGCAATTTGGCGATTATTGGCTTGGGGCCCCTACTGGGATGGGTTTAGTGGAGGGAATCCTGTGCGCTCTTTCTACGACAAAGAGGAAGGAAAGCGCCTTGCGGCCAAAGAGAGTGGTGCACAGTGCCACAACAAAGTCCTCCATCCTCTTTTCGAGATGACCCTCTCCCACTCTGACGATTCTGATGTTGTTCCTACGGGAACGTCCCTCTAAATCTTCACACCTGGCGGTAGTGGTTTTCATTTGGGATTCTAGCAGGGTGAGTTTCGTCTCCAGGCTTGTTGTGCCATCGTCCAGGTTGGGCACACGTTGCTCCACTTCATTGAGCCTCTCAGAGTGAGTGTCTAGTCGGTGCTGGAGGAGATCTACCTTTGAGGCGAGGCCGTCCATTTTACTGTTCAGACTTCCTATGCCAGCCTTCAGATCCAAGAGAAGAGTCTTTATATCGGCAGACGCAGAAGTTTCTTCCATTTGGGGTTCACTGGCCGTGGGGGTGTCTGGTTCCTCTTGTAGTCGTGGGATTTTAGGGGCGGTGCCTGTCTCGAAAGTCAGTTTTCTTTGTGATCTATCTGTCTTCCCCATTGAGCTTGCTGTGGTGTGGCGATGATTTCAATTGTGGTCTGTGTCGGTGGCGTAGAGATTGTCACCCCTTGGGGGGAGTGTGGATTATGCTCCGGAAAGTGTGATGGATAGCACTTTGCTTGGTGCGCCTGCAAGCTTTGCGTGTGTGGTCTCACTTTATTTTGGGGTGGCTCCCGCTGAATGTATGTGAGTTCGTTGTGGCAGTGTTTGTCGACCTGATAGCCTGCCACCTCCAAAGCGGAAGCCACCTGTAGCTTACTCTTTCTGACTCTACTAGGTTGAGGTGCAGGCTGCTTCTCCTCTATAGCTGGAGGGAGAGGTTCGAGTATGCCGGTGTTATGGCTGAATTGCCACAGAGGGAGATTGCGGTCTGTTGCCCTTCTGAGAGTGTTTGGAGTCAGTTGGGG
This sequence comes from Ambystoma mexicanum, assembly GCF_040938575.1. Taxonomy (NCBI): domain Eukaryota; kingdom Metazoa; phylum Chordata; class Amphibia; order Caudata; family Ambystomatidae; genus Ambystoma; species Ambystoma mexicanum. The sequence goes on along the minus strand of NC_090934.1, from coordinate 1,099,223,351 downwards.
GGCCGATAAGGGAGTAGCAAATAATTGGTGGGCCTGAGAGTGATGTGCGGATTCGGAGAGTTGGTTGGGTGGGCTCCCCAGGCCTCCAGGTCCGTGTGAGGGTCTTTTGGATTAGGCGCCTTGGGGGGACGGGCCGTTGTGAGAGACCCGTTTGTGACTGGGTCTACCACCAAGCGCTGCTCTCACAAAGTCAAAGGCGCTGTTATGGCCAGGGGGAGTGAAGTCTATGAGTGACTTTTAAGCTGGATGGCTCAGGGGATCCCAGCGTGATCGCAGTTCGTCCGAGTTGTGATACTCTGAGTACATGGGGCGCGGGGGCTCAGGATGGTAGTACCTTAGGCTGTAGCTGGCTGCCCCCCACGCGCGCCTGGTACCTGAGTAATCGGCGGGTGATGTCCACCGGCGTTTTCCGGGTCCTCCAGATGCTGTAGGAGTTCTCTTGATGCACGGCTTCGGGCCGCAGTGCCGCGGCACGGGTATCGAGGCTCTGTGGCCCGGGTCTCTCCTCTCTGCATCTCGGATCTGGTCGCAGGGGTGAGGGAGGAAGTTCCATGGGTGGCGCCGACCTCCCACTCGCCCCCCGCACCTCGGCTGCCGGAGTGGTGTTGGCTATGTCCTTCAGAGCTGCGGCTGCTGGTTTCTCCCTCTGGCTCGCCTTTTGTTGGTGCGACGGTGTGGCGGGGAGGGGGCCGGAGCGGTCGCCTCGAGCACGTTCCTGTCCGAGGGCTCCCCGCGGTGTCAGCTTGCGTATTTATCGTGGGGGTTCGCCGATCTTGCCCTCTCGCTCAGCTCACGGGCTGGGGTTATCACAGCGCTCCCCGGTTTCCGGCGGGCCCACTTGTCTCCCGCGTTCCGAGGTCTGGGAGACTGCGTTTTCCCTCAGAAGTCATTGGATTTGCTCCAGTTTTCATTGTCGCAGCAGGGGAACCTTCTGGCCGGGTAGAAGTGTACTTGTCGAGGCAGAGGAGTTCCGGATAGACAAGGAATAGGCAGGATTAATTTTAGGCCGTGTGGGAGCTCTTTAGAGTGCGGCCATCTGGTTTCCAAGAATTAACTTGATACTAACACAATAACACTCACTTTGACTCATTTCAGACAGTCAACTATATCATCAAAGGCTGCACAAGGATCCAGCAGCACAGGTAAAGTTGAGTGAAATAATAAAAAAATGTCCTTATTATGTTGTGTCTCTTTATTCAAAGTGGAGTATTTGCATTCATATTTTGGAGAATATTGCTTGTTGCTAGCGCTACCACTGTGTCCTCTACTAACATTACATCAACCCCAGCAGGTGGAACGACCATGTCAGGTGGATAGGAAAGCACTGCAGGCACGGTAAGGAGAGGTAAGCGCAGTGCTGTCACATCCATGAAGGGGATAGATCTGTATCTCACTGACACTGCTCGAGTAGCTAATAACATGTGGTATAAGCACATGACCAAAGTAGGTAAGGAAACCACCAGGGAGAGCTGTTATGTCTGCTCATTAATCCCCTATGCCATGAGTGCCTCCAGAACGTTTATAGCAACTGAAATACCAGCAGCAAGAGCCCAAGGCCTGATGTACCTGTCGATGGTACCAACTCGAGAAAGGTTTCAAGGGAAAACAGCAACATTGAGATGGATGTCTCAGGCGACGTTCCCGTATGAAGATAGCTACATAAAGACTCTTCACATGATGAACAATTATTGGCAGTTAGACAAAGCAATACAGAAAGGCGACACAAAGACTATAACTCTGAAAGAACTGCCCTGCCCATGGAAGAGGGTGAAGGAGGTAGGAGAAGAACCTGGATGCTTGGAAAGACCGCTTGGGTGTAGAATGAAGGTGGACCAATGCCTATAACACCCCTGAAGATGCCAGCCCTCTGTTATCAGAATGACGCGGAAGAGAAGGTTGGAGAGAACACAGGATGCAGTAGCACAGGATACCATGCAGCGATGAAGATATGCACTGCAGTGCTGATGGATCACCACTCGCATTCAAATCCAAGGCATACGAGTAGCTGCCACCAAACTGAGGATGAGTTTGCTCGCATGTACATATCAATATGCCATCATTGATCATTGGTTGTGCCACAGAAGGATGAAAAGTTTGATTACTTCCCAAAGATGTACACTAACAAAAGCAAGAAGAGGTCAGTGGAAGAAGGAGAAACAAGAAACGAAAAGAGGTTTTGCCAAAATAAGTAGAGTGAAGAGAAGCAACTATTTCTCAGAAGAGTCAGAAGCAGCTCTAGACGATGTACTACCAGAGCACAGGTTGTTCAGCAGGACGCAAATGTTTTTCGCATCAGTAGCTCCAGCTATACAGACATATGAGAATGCAAAATGACTACAGATTACGCAGTGGGAGCTGATGCAGATGATAAACTCTACAGTAAATGGGTTTAACGCGATAAAGGAAGAGCGCCGAGCAGTATGGTTGATGGCGCTCCAGAATAGGTATGTTCTGGATCTGCTCACAGCAATGGAAGGAGGAGTTTGCGTAAAAAATGGAAGTTCATGTTCCACATGCATACCTGCCAAGGACGAAGATAATGGCACATTGACCGAAGCAGTAACACGACTCTCCCAGATGCATGCCAAGATGGTGGAGGAAGTCAAAGGGACTGGAAAGCAACAGAGCTGGATAGCATACCTGTGGTCATGGATGCCTTCATGGCTGTCAGACGGGCTGAAAGTAATATTAGGAGCACTAATATTGGCACTAGTGACACTATGCGTGATAAAGATCTGTGTTGCCCAGTGTCAAAAATCAGCACAGAAAACTATTGGAATTAAGGTGCTGATGGATGTGAACATAGGAGGAGCAAAAGACAAAATAGTGGAGGAAAGAGACAAGTTGAGAGATAGAATAGCAAACTGTCCGCTATTCCGACTTGAGGCGATGAAGTTGGATAATCCATTCAATGCTAAATTCCATGAAGGAAAATGGGTATGGTGCAACCCGGAAGGAGTATGCAGTTATATGTATTGGACTTTTAATGATCATGTAAATTATTATGGACACCTCGAGGAATTCGAAAATATGTCAACCAAGAGATAAAGGTATAAAATATGAGGATGTTGTTGACAGGTCGACCAGAGGGGGGACTGAAGAGATGGTCCGGAAGATGTCCCTCCTCACCTCCAGATTCATGACGAGACGAAGAGCCAGAAAAGCTTGCAGCCACCCATCTTATGTCGAACGAATCCCAAGTACACCTATGATTGACAAGTACACAAAAAGGTATCCTCTCAGCCAGTCATACAGGCCGAATGATATGCAAGGCTTCACATGTGTAGGTGAAGAACCAGAGATCGTGGACAGAGACACCTATATGGACGGTCTCGACTGAGCACCAAGAAGCCACGACACTGACGTCATTAGTGACACCACGATGTAGCAGCGTTAGTCATGAAGCACACTCACAGTCCTGCACAGCATTACACAGACACACACCGTATACATGAAGAACCTGCTTACACAGTTCTATAGCTAGAGGACAGATACATATCCATACTGTCGATGCTTTTATTATCTTGCATTAGCCAAATTCAGTAACACAGAAACTGCAAGGCACAAGAGATCCTGAACAAGCTTGCAGATGCTTAACGCAAACAACCCTTTGCGACTACAGGGATATATATGGAACCTGGTAGGACCATGCATAGAACACTTACGATAACATGAACAGGTTGAAGATCATATTATACATCTAAGGAATATTACAGAAGGCCCAGGAGCCACAGGACCTGAGACGAGAGAGCCGATTCAGGCCGCACAGAGCACAATGCAGGCCCACAGTCAAGGTCAGAGATACGTGGACACATTCAAATCTCAGATGACAAGGGGACCAGCTGCAGAGAAACAGAATAAACCCTCATTATTACAAGCTGAGGAGCTCGATTTTTTGGTCTCTAAACACGTGGTATAGCCAGACGAGACAATGGACATTCACCTGTGGTGGGAAAGCAGAGTTGATCCTAGCAAATCAGATGCAGACTGCAACAAGTGTTGCGACGTGAGGCGTAGATTCTTATACGCAAAGGTCGTACACACAAGTTACAATGCAGACACACAATTGTTTCACATTCCCTTGAAGAGGTGCACAGCAAGCTGAGAACAGATTCCGATCCTACGCCTGGGGAGATCAGCTCTAACCAATCACAGTTTAGAAAACCAGGGGTGGATGGCAAAGGGCATGAATCAATGGTAAGCCCGCTACTCTGCAACAATGTAATAGATAGTTTGTGGGGAAGGGACAGGCCAGCCACCTGACATCCACAGACCAGTAGAATAACCCCTATAATGTACTCCTATAGGTATTAGTATGTTCAATACCCAATCCCTTGTGATGAATGATAGGTTTTTTCGGAAGGGCCCAGGTGATGACAAAACACTCATACAAAACTGGCCTGCGCATCATGGAAAGTTGAGATGTACCAGAGAACTCCTGTTTTCTTGTATTGATCCCTGTTGGTTTTATTTACAATAAAACAAAGTATTACTTGCCGTTGGCTGAGTCCTCCATTTATTCTTGGGAGGGTGTTGTGCCCTTGAAGTCAGGCAGACGCCCAGCCATAATCTCGGGCATACCTGGGAGTCCCGCCCAACAGGTGGAAGAAAGTCCGTTATTGCTACCATTCAGTCCATTGGCTCTCTGCTGAAACTGTCAAACAATATCAGTATGGTGCAATTAGAAGCATAGCAAAACTTCCAAGAAATGTAGGCACTGTCTCAAAGTATGTCAGTCCTACTGAGAAATGCTGGCACTATGTCATTTAGCATGCATCCATGCACCATTGAATGCAGCTATGGCTAGGCCATTCTGGTCTAGCAGCTCACATAGCCGTCCACACTGAAACCCCTGACGTATCTCAACACCTCTGCCATTAGTACACAGCGACAACCAACGAAAATAAATTTGGTCTGGCTGGGCACACATCGAATCTTCAGCAATAGAAGTCTATCTAAAACCACCAACAGCCCCCAATCACGTGCCTGACCTGCGGGCTGCTTACTGGAGCCTAGCCAGCCCACATAACTCCTAGCCTGCAAAAATGCACAGAAGCATCTTTTAATTTAAACTTGAAGAACCTCCTACACCTGGACTTTGGTCACTGAGGGCGTTCCAACCACAAAGTGCATCGAGGCCATACAAATGGGAAAAGGGCGCTATAAAAATAACTAATACAATACAATGTAATTATTTCTGAAACATGTTGTTGCTGAATTGTTTGGCAACCAAGCTAAGAAGTAACACATCTGTACTATACAAATTATATTAGCTATAATAGAAAACTTTGGTACTCAGCCATTTATACCTACCCTAAAAGTGCTGGCAGATCCTTATAATGCCTATGAACGATCAATCTTCTACATGCCAAGACAATCCTTGCCAACTTTGCTGCGAGTACCAGAGTGATTTTCACATAGAGGGCTTTTCACATCAATCCTCAACATATCCAAAACGTTAATTAATTAAATGCTTTTGTGAAACAAGGTGAAGGTAGCGCAGGATGAAATCCCATTCAAAGTCATTACTCAACGTTGTGCTCTAAATAAACGCGTTTGGATGGCCTTTACAGCAACATGGTAATGCTCAGTCTGAACATCAAGCAAGTGTGTGATACGTTTGTGAGCTATCGTGGGACACATTGAAGCCTTGGTTCACAGTGCAGCTAGTAATTAGTAACATATTCAGCCTAATGTGCTTTAAAAGGCACCCTTTGCAACAACATTTCCCATTAAATCAAAAGTATGGAGCATGATTCTTTGGTGCATGGGCCTATTTTTGCCCCATTGCAACCAGTATTCAAAAACGTGCAGGTTGACTACCTTCATTACTAGACAGAGAACAAAATAAACTGCCAAACCAAACTGTAACCTCAGACATTTTTTCAAACCACTACCATAATTTCACACATTGGACTCAATTATTATGCTGCAACAAGTGCTCTTTTGGAAATGTACAGAAAGCTTGTGATTGGCAAGCGAATCAAGACAGCTGATAACAATCTACTAGCCTTTTAAATGACACAGCAGAGACAAAAAATACCTGTCTGGAATTACCTTCTTCACTGTCGAGGCAGGGGTTAACAAAACAGACTCTGGACCTTATTTGCCAGCTCCTTTTGTTAAGCAATCTGAGCTTCTGCCTCTTCTACACATTGAAAGAAATTGTGGACTGTAGAAGCTTTTAAGACTCTCCTGTCAGCAATCAACTTCTTTGGTTATTTGAGGGTGCTGCAGTCACTCCAGCTCCCCTACTTGCAGCGCTACTCCAGTCAAAGAGCCCCCAGCATAGAAGCAACCCCCCACTCTACCCACCCATCAAAGAAACTAAATAAAAACCCCAACAAAAAAAGCAATCCTTTCGCCTGTCTGATTGAGGGATTGAAGGTTTGATGGAACACGTCACACTGAGAAACAGCTTATCCTTCATGCTCCTTGGCACCAACATCACCTTGGGTTCCACAGCCCTATCAGCCATATTTAGTCCCCTCAACATCAGTGAAGTGGAACCCTGTTGCTTCCTCCATGCATATGACATCAGCATGGACACAGGCAGCCTCTTCTAGCCCACGCATGAGTACAGATTATTTTGAAAGAGTCCAGTCCATGCTGAAATCTGATACCATGGTGGACTATTTCAGTGGGCTGATCAGGGAACTCATACCCTGGCGCTCAGCGCCTTTCAGTCAAATTCAAGCACCTTTCACTGAAATCCAAATCTCGGTAATGCGGCTGGCACCAACTCTGCTGCTCCTATACTGGGACCATTGTCTTCTCCTACTACAGAGACGCCACCTCAGATGCCTCAGCCCATTGCGACAACCCTTCCAGATACTAGTGTACCCAAGACCAATAAGGAGGAGCACAGCAGCCTGCCCCAGGCTCTGGCTGCTCAAGACACATCAGACACAGACAAAGATTCTGCCAGTGACACAGAAGCGAACATCCTGCATTCAGCTACAGCGTTCCATGACTTAATTCCTTGGTGCCTCTACGCCTGAGGAATCTCAATAAGAGACCAGAGTCCTCTCTGAAGTTCTGGCTCACTGTGCCTCACACAGATTAGGGCAGGCCACATAGAAGGATTTATTTCCAGAGGCTATGAAGTTATGGGAGAAACCTCACTCCCTGCAGCCTACAAACAAAAAGCTGTATGCCAGATCGTGCAGTTTGTCTAGGAGAAGCTATATCTGACCTCCAACCCTCAACCTTATTCAGTGGTGGTGGCGTCAGTGGCGCTATATAGTATCCAGCAGACCTTCTTCCTCGCCAACTCTTCTCAACAAGGAGAATATGCTTCTGGGATCCTACAGCTGCAAGGTGTGTTCCAATGCCTCGCCCTGTTTCAGGCAGGCCAATGCTGATGCACTACTGGCAGCTGAAAACCCCAAAATGTGGAGAAAGCAGACTCATTTTCAAGCATTTCTACCCACAGACAAGCAGAAGGTTTTCAAATCTGGGCGAGAAAAGCAAAGATGATAGCACTAGACCTTCTAGAAGCATTGTTGCACCATATCGATACAGCCAGCAGGGGTATGGCCCAATGCACAAGGTGGCATGGATGCACCCCACCAAGTTTTTGTAGAAGGTACAGGACCCCCATAGTGGACCCCATAGTGGATCTTCATTTGATGGTCACGATCTGTTTCACTCATCTCCAGACAAAGAATTTAAGCACAAGCTGTTGATCCAGATAGTGAAATCCCGAGAAGTTTTGGCCAAGCCTGGACAAAAAGCCTTTTCTTCAGCCTGCCTTCCTCAGGGAATCCAGACATAGAGCGTTCTTTGGGTGTTGAGGTTATCAGGACAGGAAAGCTAGGAACCCCAGTGCTCTCCCAGCTTTTGCAGGAGAAAACACACCAGAACCACCTCCAAGGGTTTCTACACTGGCCCCTTTTCCAATGCAGTGCAAGACACTGTTGCGAGGAGCTGCCCCTTTAAAACTGTGCACTCCCCGAGCGCACAAACGGACATGACGAGGGAAGAAAGGGGGAGATGAAGGGAAGTGGAAAAGGAACAGCAGTATCCTGTTAAGTTAAGAATAAAGAAGACTGTCAGGTTGCCCACATCGTTGTGTGGGCGGACCCCGTTTTGGTCCTCAGGACATGACGTCCCGGACGTGACGTCAGGGGAAGGGGGAGGGACCAGGGAGGTTTCGGCAGTTCCGCCGGCACCACGAATAAAGAAGGTTGTTGCAGTAGAGTGGCTCCTGCGTGTTATTCCTGCACACGTCGGATTCGCTGCGTGGGCCCGCTTCAGTACGAAGCGGGGACCCAACACTGGCGACGAGCGGGCGCGGACCCCGCAGGCACCGTGCCGAGGTCTGCAGCCGAGCAGTTTAGCGCGTCGGCGCGCCTCGGACACGGGTGCCCACCCGGCAAGGCCCCGCCTCCCGCGTGACAGAGGCCTCACCTTCAGCCCGTCACCCTACGCTGCAACGGGTGCACCGTGTAAGCGCAGCCCCGGCTCCCGTGTGACATTCAATGTGCAGGCCGAGACACGGGCGCCCAGGCACCGCCGGGCCCGCATCCCGTGTGGCCCCGCCCCCCCAACGATAAAAGCGCAGTGTGAGCGCGGCCCCGGCCCCGCGTGACACGGCAGACACCCGCGCAGAGACGCCCACAGGACACGGGCGCTCTGAACCCCAGGAGGCACCCCCGCAGCCGGCCCCACCCCCACACGTGGGAATTCAAGTGAGGACGTAGCGAGGATTCAGCACCCAGCAGCTGCAGCACAGGCCAAAAGCCACACTACGTGGAAGCACCAACGCAGGTGCCCTCAGTGCATCTCACAGTGCACAAAAGTCGGCACCACCACACCCTCTTGGCGACACAGTGATGTCGGACACCGCAACCACCCCGGCGTCCTCCTCAGGAGGAGCAGGACAAGCATCTGGAAGCACCGACACTGCGCAGGACAACAACCTGCAGGCACACCAGGAAGGTGCAGCCCAAGTCATGCATATGCCCAACCCATTTGAAATCAGAGACACCTCCAACCTAGGGCCCAGATGGAACATATGGTTACGAGACTTCAAGTTCTACACAGGGGCCATAGGATTGACGGACGACACGAGGCTGAAAAACACATTGTTCATGGCAGTCGGACCGGCGGTAAGAGACATTGCAGGGGAGTTGCTGGATGTGGACACCGTCACATATGGCCAACTACATGCCAAACTGTCTGAATACTTCGCACCGCATACAAACGTGGATTATGAGCGCCACATGTTCCACACAACAAGACAGGAAAAAGGGGAGTCCATAGACAGTTTTGTGATGCGCCTACGCATCAAACTAAAACATTGTGAATTCCACAGATACTCTAACGAAGAGGCGCTCAGGTCCCAAGTGATAGCCGGATGCCTCTCACAGCCTTTCCGCAAGCAACTGTTACAAAAACAACGATCACTAGATGAAATCCTGGCGCTGGCCCGCATGGAAGCAGCGGTGGACTCGCAGCTGGACAACCTCGGCAAGGTGTCCATTCACCAACCCAGCGACAATGCAGAAATAATCAACAAGATATACACCCACCCAAGTCAGACCACCAAACACCTCGATGCCACGTGTTTCAAGTGCGGCTACGAATATCCACACTCTGGCACATGCCCGGCCATAGGGCAGAAGTGCGCCGCGTGCGGGGGAATGGACCATTACAGGGCCATGTGCAAGAACGCCCCTACCCACTCAACGCCCAAACACCGATACCAGGAAAGGCGCAGGCCCACACCACAGAGCCCGCCCAGGCCGCCAGCGGACAGCGAAAGGCGGCGTACCAGGAAAGACGAAGGAGACCGCAGAAGTCGCTACACTCGCGAAGACAAAAGGTCATCCAAGGACACTAGAAGATAACATAGGCGGCGCTTCGTAAGATACGTGGAGACCCGATCCCCCACCAGCACTGAAACCCTCTCGTCAGAGGAAGATCAGAGAAGGAAAGGGTACATGTGGGCCCTACAGGACAACACGACGGCCACCCAACACAGCCCCATTTTGACACTCCAAGTGAATGACACTCCACTGAAGTTCCTCGTGGATACCGGAGCGACGGTCAACATCATCAGCGAAAGCGCATATCAGTCCTTGACCGCCCCACCAAAGATACGAAAAGCCACAGTGGACATATATCCTTACGGGTCCAAGACACCCCTGCCATGTAAAGGCGTGATCACGGCCACGTGCACACACAAAGGACACGCGGCGAAGATCCCGCTATACGTTCTAGACACCGAAGCCAACAGTGGGTGCATACTGAGTTTCTGGACAGCAGTTGACATGGGACTGGTACACATCCTATACCAGTTGATGGCCCACAAGTACTTCGCCAAACCGGACTCAATTGAACAATCATTCCCCAGGCTCTTCACAGGTCTAGGCAAACTATGCAACCGGAAAGTGCACCTCCACATCAACCCCCAGGTCAAACTGGTAGCCCAACACTACCGAGGCATCGCGTTCAACATCCAAAGACAAGTAGAAGAGGAATTGGACAAGCTCATCAAAATGAACGTTATAGAACCCGTTTCAGGACCGACACCATGGGTTTCACCCATCGTCCCCGTCCCAAAAAAATCACCGGAAGGATACATACGGCTATGCGTCGACATGCGCAGAGCCAACACAGCCATCGAAAGGGAGCGACATCAAGCGCCGAGAATCACGGACATGATTCACCTCCTCCACGGGGCGAGGATATTCTCCAAACTAGACCTCACGAAAGGCTACCACCAGATCGGAATAGCACCAGAATCCCGTTACATCACCACGTTTGTCACTCATCTCGGCCTATTTCAATACAAAAGGCTCAGTTTTGGCATATCCTCGGCCGCTGAGATTTTTCAGGAGGAGATCCACAAGGTGATCAGGCATGTCCCCAACTGTCTAAACTATTCGGACGACGTCCTGGTATACGGCAAATCACAGGAAGAACATGACCTGGCACTGCACAGAGTATGCCAGGCGCTAGACGATGCAGGGCTCACCCTAAACAAAGATAAGTGCGAATTCTCCAAAGGATCGCTGAGGTTTTTTGGGCACATCTTTTCAGATAAAGGCATGAGGCCTGACCCGGAGAAAGTGGAGGCCCTCAACTCAGCCACGCCCCCCGTCAACACCACCGACCTCAGATCGTTCCTAGGATTGGCCAGCTACTGCTCCAGATACCTGAAGGACTATGCCACCATCAGCAATCCCCTACTACTTCTCACCAGGAAGGACATGCCGTTTACGTGGTCAAAAGAGTGCCAAGCAGCATTCGAAGCGATACGAAGAGCCATCGCACAGGCGGAGGACATGGCATATTTTGACGCCAACCGTGACACCGAGCTGATAGTGGACGCCAGCCCTGTGGGACTGGGCGCCATATTGACGCAAAATGACCACATGGAGCCACGGTCCACGCATGTGGTGGCTTACGCCAGTAGGAGCCTGACGAACACAGAACAGGCATACTCTCAGGCGGAAAAAGAGAGCCTCGCGGTTGTCTGGGCCTGCGAATACTTCCACCTATTCCTCTTTGGCAAGGAGTTCACTATCGTCACGGACCACCAGGCACTACTCACCATTTACGGCAGCCGGAAGGCCAGGATGCCACCAAGGATTGCCAGGTGGGGACTCCGTTTGCAGGACTACAAGTTCACCATACAGCATCGGCCAGGAAAAGAGGAAAACCCCGCGGACTATCTCTCACGACATCCCATGCCCACGACGGCGTCCCAACCGTCCATAGCGGACGCGTACATCAACTATATCATCCACCACCTACAACCACTGCCGGTAGGATGGCTGGAGCTGTCTGTACAATCTGAAGCAGACCCAGCACTGCGAATCGCCCGGCACTGCCTTCAAGTAGACAAGACGGCCCTCATGAGACAGCAGGCCAAGGATGAAGCGGAAACCACGAAAGAAGACGTCAAGTGGCTAGATCAAGTCCGCGACGAACTGACCGTGGTGGAGGACAACGTCATACTAAAAGGCTGCAAGGTCATCGTCCCGAGAACTCTCCGGGAAAGGATAATACACCTAGCCCACAAAGGACACAGGGGCGTAGTCGCCACAAAGCGCCTCCTGCGCCAGAAAGTCTGGTTCCCCCAACTCGATCGCCTGGTGGAAAACATAGTGGGCAACTGCCACATCTGCGCACAAGTGGCACCCCCACCACACCCAAACCCCCTACAACCCTCACCGCTGCCCAATAAAGTGTGGGAAGAGCTGGCAATAGACCTATTCGGACCACTGAACAATGGGACACACGTGGTTGTACTCATGGACGAGCACTCAAGATACCCGGATGCTCAGATAGTAGAGAGCAGCGCCACGACGTGCGTCATCCCAGTTATAGACAGGATGCTCTCTGCCTATGGTATCCCCAAGATCATAAAGTCCGACAACGGTCCCACTTTCATCAGTCAAGACTTTCAACAATTCGCAAAATACATGGGGTTTCAACATCGACGCATAACCCCCCGGTGGTCACAAGCCAACGGCATGGTCGAGAGATTTATGGCCAACATAAAGAGGACTCTACAAATAGCCCATGTACAGAACAAGCCATTTGAACAGGCCCTCAATCAACTTCTACGAGAATACAGGCACCCCCCCCACAGCACCACGGGTGTATGCCCGGCAGACCTAATGTTCCGAAGACCGATCGCCACGCGACTACCTGAGGACCCGAGACCACAAAGCCCAACACTGCTGGAACAAGAAGCGCAAATAAATGACACCGCGAACAAATCGAAAACAAAGGAGATCACGGACAGGAAAAGGAGGGCTCGGGAAAACACAATGCAACCAGGAGACGAAGTATGGCTAAGGCAACCCAAGAACAGGAAAGAGGAAGCCACCTTCGCACCCACACCGCTGGTCGTGACACACAAGAAGGGCTCTATGGTCACGGCACAAAGGAGTGACCACTCAACAATAACCCGGAACAGCTCGCACTTCAAACGAGTCAGACTGATGCCAGCAGACCAATGGACATGGGACCGAGACAGCGATGAGGACAGACCACGTGAAGAAGCATATCAGGGAGACGGAGAAGAGTCAGAAGGCGAAGTGCCCCGTTCCCCACCCGCCAGGGAGGAGCCGACCCCGCGCAAGACAATCCGACCGCAGAGGAGTCGCATGAAACCGATGCGACTCATCGAGGAGATGGGGTAAGAGAGGGGCCCTTCAACTAACGTGTTAAAAAGAGGGGAGATGTCAGGTTGCCCACATCGTTGTGTGGGCGGACCCCGTTTGGGTCCTCAGGACATGACGTCCCGGACGTGACGTCAGGGGAAGGGGGAGGGACCAGGGAGGTTTCGGCAGTTCCGCCGGCACCACGAATAAAGAAGGTTGTTGCAGTAGAGTGGCTCCTGCGTGTTATTCCGGCACACGTCGGATTCGCTGCGTGGGCCCGCTTCAGTACGAAGCGGGGACCCAACAAAGACGTATTTAGAACGAGCTGGTGTACATCTTTTTATTTCTTCCATAGCCCTGGGGGCTTACACTTGGCGACGAGGCAAATCCCGTACACTGGCGTCCTCCTTTGCATGCGCCGGCAATCGTGCCGTGTGACTGCATCCTGTACCAGCGATCCCGCTGTACTCCTGCAACGGTTCACGAAGCTGCGCTCCTCGCATCCATCCCAGCAATCCTGCTGCCCATCCAGGCCATTCTGGCCCCCATGCATCCAGCAATCCTGCTGTGCGCCCAACAAAGCGACGGCTGTAGACGCAGAATTCCACTCCCGACTTTCTCATAGAGCATCGGAGGAGCCCACCCCTCCTCCCACCTTCCAGCAGGCCGCTCCAAGCTGCTCCAGGCCTCCCACGGAGCATCGAAGGAGCCCGCCCCTCCTCCCACCTTCCAGCAGGCAGCTCCCAGCCTCACAAGGAACACTGGAGGACTGCTCTGGAGGAGCCCCTCCTCAAGGCCCTCCAGAATGACAAAGTATAAATAATAAGCACCAGAGGACTGAAGATCCCCTCGCGGGGGCGACAGGGGAGGACCACACATGCCGATCTCTGGTACACCCCAGCAAACCATCTACAAGGGCTGGCAGTGTCCAATCCAGGGGACTACAATGTAAGCGACTTAAATTCAACACTACAGCTAAGTCAATGCCTAGTCTGGGATGCTGATGGAAGCCCTTATTGATGTATTTTTATGTCCAGTTCATTTACTCTGGATGACAACCCTTATATAACACCCCTCTCTCAGAATCCCCCGACCCCGCTGAGCCAAGAAGTAGGTTTGTTTTGCAAATTTAAAAGGTTTATTTGAAAATTAAACAATATATATACATATATATCACACTTTTATAATAAATTAATGTTTGATAGCACACTTGTGAAGATGATAGTGATCAACAATGGATAATGTTACAGTGGTACACTCTTTTTGATGGCTTAGAAGTGATATAGAGAGGATAAAGTAGCTGAGAATGCTTTTATGGCTTCAAGGACAATGCAATGATGAATGAAAATGCAGTACAGAAAATAAACTTGATATGACTTCAACAAAAGACAATGTAATCACTTTTCTTTGACAATTCAGCCCCCCCTCTATGCAAGGTAAAGAGATGGGAGGAAAGCACACAGTTCTCAGGAATGCACTCACATATAATTCAGTTCCCCCCTAGCAAGCCTAGAGGAAAACAGGTAGGAGTTTTAAACACAGGCAAGATACTTTGATGTGGTATGCAAAGAAGTGAAAAATATGCTAAAATGATTTTAATTCCCTATAGGGGGTTCAGGGTGAGTGAGAGATACTTTAAATTAATTCAGGATCACTTTAGCAATGCTCTATGAATGATTGTCAGGTTGCACACGAATTTCAGCAAGGACAAATATTTTTACACGTGGCTGAAATTAAGCAAAATGTCAAATCGCGGCAAATTTAGTCGCGTGCGTCGAGTGCAATTACGGAGGCACTATAAGTCGGTTTTAGGTTCGTTGGAAAGCTTAGAATCACAGCTTTAAGATGACAGTTAAAACTCGCTCCTAGCACAAACGGTTCCGGAGATTTAGTAAAGGTAGTTTTTCGGATTTGTAAAACTCAGAATGACAGATGACAGTTTTCAGTTTTAAAGATGACAGAATGACACGATTTTAGGAGGCAGTTCTAATAGGCTAAAATAGTTTGGATTAGATTATTTTAAACTAAGAGATTGGTTTTGGTACAGTGCTAGCTGGGTACTCACACTAGATTTTTGGACAGGAATGTGACTTCGTCACCGATCGGGTCAGGATTGGCTGGACTTCTGCTAGCAGTTCTTCACAGAGATCTGGTCTCTGGTTCTCTCTGGTTCCGGATACAGCACTGCTTTCTGGATACTGCTACAGGTTCTTGCAAAAGTTCTAGGCAAAGAATTCAAACAGCTCGCCCGGCTGTTGAATAGTTTGGTTGGTTTTGAGGCCTGCTGAAGAGGATTCAGCTTGTGGATTCAGGCCTCTCTGCTACAAATTCTGGAGTTAATTTCTGGTCTCTGGAGATTGATGGATTTGAAGTTTGGATCTCTGGATGCGAAGTCTGAAGTCTCCCGGCAAAGCGTCCCGCACGAAAGTGGAAAGTGAATGTCCCTACCTGGGTTTCAATGTTCCTTTTATGTGTTTTGAAAATGGGTGTGTGCCTGGGCCTAGCTAAGCCTTCCCCTCTCACTTATCATTGGCCAAGCTTTCCTCTCTCCCTTGATTGGGGGAAAGAAATGGAGTGTCAGAGTGATGCTGTAGGTTTTATGGTCAGAGGAACCTCCCCTTGTCAAATTGCACACAAATCTATTTCTGACCCAAATACATATGTATCTATGTACCATTTTTCTAATGTTATAGGTCCAGTTAACATATTTTCTGTAGCACCAAACCATCCGATCCCTGTCTTTGTAAGATGTCGTGTCCACTTATGACAGAATTCTCCCCTTTTCATCCAGATAACGACCTCTAAACCTTTCCGGATTGTAAACAAATGTGCACCAGGGATATGGGTTTCAGATGATAAAGTGTCAGATTTTTAACATGCATACATTTGGAGTAACAACCTTTTTTTCCACTACTATTCCCAAGAACATACTACAGGGTCCTAACACCTCTTAAAATGTGCACAGAAAAGTCGCAAGAATGATGATGTTATTTATATAATTTTGACAAGTCCACACTATGAATTATCCATCTTTTTAAAATCATGCTTTGGCCCAAAAGGGGTGTGTTTTTCCAAAGCACATGGTGGAATTTCTGGTTTATCCACTTCCCCCAAGTTCAGCCTGCTCTCACAGGCAACGCCCCTCCCAGTTTCTCCCAAGAGGAAGCCATTTTAAACCCCCCCCAATATAACATTTGGCTGAGTCCAGGACAGGGCTTTGTTTAGTTTCCTGTAGTCCCAAGGTGCTCCTCCCCTAATCCAATCAGAGAGGTGTCATCTCCTTTTGGCAGGGGCAGCAGAATGCAGTCAGGCCTGGGAAGAGTTGTTGAGCCAGTTCAACTGCTGGTGGGGATTAATTGCCGGGCAGAATTCCCTCTCTTCAGCCAGGCTTCAGCTAAATGTCCCTTTAGGTCCCAGTTTTCTACATTCAAATCCAACTTACAATTTTTGCACATGCAGCTAGAATGCTGATTCTAAGTTCAAAACTATGACATTTAAACAATTGCAACCTATGTGACACTCACAAGTAGGTCACTCATTTATTCTAAACATTTCGATTTTAGTGGCTTTAAACCCAAATTCACTTAAGCTGCTGACATTCCCAGATATTGTTTATATATACATTAAATAATTACTTCCTTCAAGTCATTTCAGAATATAGTTTACATTGTATCCACCTCTTAGCAAGTCTTTCCTTGGCCTGGTTTGGGTTCATTTGTTCAGTTTTACACAAAAGTCTGGTGGTTTTAAAACACCGGCTTTCTGGTAGTGGTGAGCACCAGTATTGCATCCATTTTGACATTAAGAAAATGAATTCCCCACAGTTCTGGGTTGCTTTTGGCAATCAGCATTGCCATTCCCAATGGTTTCAGGCTACTGTGTGTGTAGCCCAATGGTGGTTTTAGGCAGTGCCCTCCTGTGCTCACAACATAGGCAAAAATGGGTGGCAGCCTATTCTTCATGTTTTCCCTGTGCACTCTCTGGGGAGTTCTGGCCATCATGATGTTTTCTATGCCAGTAATGCACAGTTTTATGGTAGGGCTTGGATGCATGGGTAAAAACATCCCACAACAAGCCTGCGTTCTCTTTTACAAGTGAGTGGATACACAGACAGTTCTAAGGGTCCCTCTATGCGACCATAACTGCCACTACTCTGAACACTGCATCGCCACCCACAGTTCACATAGCAGGGGACAACTACCCAACGACACTCCACCCTGGTCCTGTGTAGAGGAACACACATAGGGCCTCATTACGACCCTGGCGGAAATCGCGGTGCAAAATGCACCATGGAGCACGGCGGAAAGCTGCCGATAGCGCCATGGGGGTTGGCGGATTTTCCGCCCCATTCCGACCTTGGCGGGGCGGTAAATCCCCATCCCCCATTTTACCCTTCCCCATTCCCATTTTTGCCCCATAGGGTATAATGGGAGTGGGGAAGGCGTTAATTACGCCACCGTAAAATACGGTGGCGTAATTGACAACAAGGTCCCGTAGCGCCATGGATTTCTCCGCCCGGAAAAACCAGGCGGAAAACGCTCCATGGCGCTACGGGAACTCGTAGTAGGGCGGACGGGTCCGCCGCGAATAACGCTGGCGTAAACCCACTCCGCCAGGGTCGTAATGAGGCCCATAGTCATAAAGTGACCCAAACGCCAAAGGCTGCCCAGACCATCAAGAAGCAGCCAACCCTTGCACAACCATGAGCTCCTCTCTGGATCAAGCTGACCAGGCCTCGCCGCCTCCGACGCCGCCGACACGGTCCACAGCCACAGCATGGCGCATGCCTCCACCATTTTCCATAATCCTGCAGGCTGACAAGGGCCCCCTGTGGGTCCAATGGCTTGAGGATTTCAACAACTTCATAGCAGCTGCAGGTGAAGAGGCCTCCCCACGCCTACACAGCATGTTTATCAACACGTCTGGCACCGAAATAAAAAACTAATCAATACCATGCCACCAGCAGAACACCCTGACTTCGCGGCTTTAATAACAGCCCTTAACAAAAGACTGGTCACAGAACCCAACAGGGACTATGAAAGATATATGTTCAATCAATGTACACGTGTCGACGAAACTGTAGATGAATTGATTACCATGCTCCAAATTAAAGGGGCACACTGCCAATTCCACGTATTTTCCCTGGAGGAGGCCATTCGCCTAAGAATAATAGAAGGGTGTCTCTCACCCACACTAAAAAAGCAGCTTCTCAAGAAGCCCCTCACCATTGAGGAAGTCAGCAAAATGGCCAGAATCCTCGAAAGGGTTGACAAACAAGCAACGCAGATGACCAGTACGACAGCACAGAAACAAGAAAGAAGTGAGATGATTGCAGCACTTCACACAAGTGGCACCAGAGGGGGTGAAAGGACCAGTGGACCCAATTACACATCGACCCCACAAATGCAATGGCAGTGCTACAGGTGCTGTCTGGCTTTCCCCCATGCCGAGTCATGCCCTGGCTCACTCAGAAGTGCAGAAATTGCAGCAGAGAAGTACACTTCCAAGCCTTCTGCAGAGAAGGAAGACCTTTCCCAATGCCAAGAACATCATTATCACTGCAATACAGAGAACTTCAAAGGTCGCCCCAAAGTCAATCATATCAGATGCACCCATACCAACAAGGGCCAAGCAGATATGTGAGAGTGGTAGAGGAACTCTATCCTGAAGATGAACCCCAGGAATACGAGTCACAAGATCTGAACCCTCGAATTCACGACGAATATGACAGTCCACCTCCAGCACGACCAAGCTACCATGCCATGACACAAGCCAGTCAAGACTATGACAGTGAACAACCTATATGCTCAAGATGAGTTTATGAACCTCATTATGGACGAGGGTGAGGCAAGAGAAGCACCAAGGAAGCAAGGAGACATCTGCGACAAGCAATCCTGTTTTCTCATTGGCTCAGGTGCCACAGTAAACATTGTGGGGGAAAAGGAGTTTCACCAAATCCAGAACAACCCCCCACTAATAAAGACATCCTCCAGAATTTTTCAATGGGGTGCCAACACTCCCCTGCACAGTGTGGGATCATTCAAGAGACTACTCATCCATGGTGACCACTCGACGACGACCATAATACATGACATAAGAAGCCCAACCAAAGGGCGATGCTTACTGAGCTACAAAACAGCCTCCTGCCAAGTCCTCATCAACATCCATGTACAGGAAGACGACACCATCCGCTCAACTGCACCCAGAAGTGAAGTCAAAGGACACATCTACAACGTGGACCATACACCACCCATGGGTCCAACCATCACAAAGGATGGCATCCTGAAGGAGTTTCCACGTTTATGCCACGGCCTAGGCAAGATGAAGGGTCCCTTGTCAAGCTACACATTGACCCGGCAGTACGCCCTGTCCCACAACACCCGCGCAGAGTAGGATTTCACCTCCAGGTGGCAGTATCAAATGAACTTAATCAGCTTCTAAGGGACGACATCATTGAACCGGCCATGGGACCGACACCATGGGTCTCTACATTAGTGATAGTGCCAAAGGAAGGAAGTCGCCTGCGACTATGTGTAGACATGAGAGTGGCTAACACAGCCATCCAAAGGGAACGTCATCCAGGACCCAAGATCAAGGACATGATCGTTCAGCATAACAAAGCAGTTCTCTTTTCAAAACTAGATCTGAACCAAGGGTACCACCAGTTGGTACTCCACCCTGAGTCGCGAGTGATCACCACCTTTGCATCTCTCGACGGACTGTTTCGTTACAAACGATTACATTTTGGAATCTCATCAGCGGCTGAAATCTTCCATGAAACCATCAAGCAGATCATCATACCCGTTTAAGGAACCTTGAATTACAGCGATGACATCCTCGTATTTGGGAAGACTCACAAAGAACACGATGAAGCCCTCCGCACCACCTGTGCAGTTGTGCAGGAAGCGGGCCTGACTCTAAACCTTGAAAAGTGTTGTTTCAGCAAAGCCAAGCTCATATTTTCTCCACTGACGGGAATACCCCTGATCCAGATAACGTTTCCACAATCTTCAATCTGCAGAATCCCGCACAGGCTGTCGACATAAGATCATTTATGGGAATGGCCAGTTACTGCGCCCGGTACATACCTTACTTTGCCACCATCACTGAGCTCCTAAGACGCCTGTTACAAAAAGAGGTTCCGTTCGCCTGGACAGATGAATGCCAAAGTGTGTTTGATACCAACAAACAAGCCCTTGCTGAAGCCCGGAAGCTTGCATATTTCGATCCTGAATGGCACACTGAAATTGTGGTAGATGCCAGCCCAGTGGGCATAGGGGCCCCCTGACACCAACCCGAGACACATAGTGGCGTACGCCAGCAGGGTGCTGGCTCCCCCTGAATCAGTATACTCCCAGCCGGAGAAAGAAATCTTAGCAGGTGTCTTGTCCTGTGAACATTTTCACAACTTTGCAATAGGGAAGAAGTTCACACTCATCACGGACCACAGGCACTGCTATCCCTCTTCTGGAACCCAAGAAAGGTATTTACTTGCAGGAATACGATTTCAAAATCGTCCATCGACCAGGGGGTGAGAACAACCCTGCAGACTACTTGTCAAGGCACCCAACCGGCAATCCAGTCCCCAGGCCCGGCGACATGGAATATGTCTGCTATGTGACAGCCAACGCACTGCCCCCTGGCCATCTCCATTGACTCAATTGCTTCTGCGTCGGCAGCTGACCCCTCCATGGCACTGGCAATAAGTCTAACAGAGAACAATAGGTGGAAGGACTTTCATCGAGCAGTTCGGGGACACCCAGGTGTTTGCAGAGATGAGCTCGAAAGGCTTGCCAAAATACATACCGAACTGGCAGTATAGGACAAAACTATCTTGCTAAGGGGATGCCGGTTAGTTATTCCAGCTGCACTAAGAACCAACGTCATCAAGACTGCCCGTGAAGGCCACAGGGGTGCCAACAACACCAAAAGGCAACTCAGATGCCACTCCTGGTTCCCCTTCATGGATGATATGGTTGACCGGTGGGTGAAGTACTGTATAGCCTGTCAGTGCACCGCTTAAGCAGAACCACCAGTCCCGCTCAGAGTGACAAAAATCGAGTTCACCCATGGGAAAGGGTGACAGTTGATTGCTATGGACCACTGGAAACAGGAGAGTACCTGCTGCTCTTCATAGACGAACATTCCAAATTCCCCATCGTGAAGAAAGTGAAATCCACAGCATTCGCCCATGTAGCAGCCATGATGGGGTTTACTCATCAAAGAATCACTCCACGCTGGGCACAGGCAACTGGGATGGCAGAAAGGTTCATGGCCTCAATCAAGAAGATGATACAAAGAACACGGATTGAAGGTTCAGACCCACACCAGGCATTGTGTCGAATGCTGAGGGATTATCGTAACACCCCCCATGAAGCCACCAATAAGTCCCCAGTTGAACGCATGATGAAATACCAAGTCAGGACTAGAGTCATCAACAACCCGACAGCCCGGCCTGAGCCAGTGATATTGAATGGCTTCTATTTCAACATCCCTGCTCGACCTCCATCTTCTCCTCCTCTGATTCAGGTGGGGCTACTCTGCTTCTTGTGGCGGTCAATGACCGGCTCCATATGTAACCGATAGAGTTAGTTCCCCTCGACTAGGTAGGTCAAGGATATTATTTGAGAATGTTCTTGGTGACCAAAAATAACCAGGTTGGCCTGCAGGCAATACTTGACCTTTCCTTCCTCAGCCTCTTTCTTTCAATGAGAAGTTTAAGATGAACACAAAAGAACAATTGGTTTTGTTCAATGGATCTCAAAGATGCGTATCTCTATGTACTTATCTGAGAACCGCACCAGAAATGACTAAGATTTCCATCGGGAAGCACAATTATTAATATCAGACCCACCCTTTTGGACTCAAAGCTAAACCAAGGGAGTTCAATAGGCTCATAAATGACTTAGCCAGTGCTCTTCATCTCAGGGGGATCCACTTATACCCCTAAATGAGTAATTGGCTGGTGAGAGCAGGTTCTCTTCAAGAAGCTCTTGCAGTAACCCGCATGATGTATACCAGGTTCAACCTTGGATTCCCTACCAACTTCAAGAAGCCATGACTGACACCAACTCAAACCTTCCTGGGATTTATATGGGATTCCTGCATTGCCAGAAAATTTCCGCAACAAGTACACATGTCAGACATAAGTCTGTGGTGGCACACTTTCAGAACAAGCAAGCCATTTCCGTCTGGTGGTTCCAGAGACTACAGGGGCTGATGGCGGCATATGTCCTGTGAGTCCCTCATGCCCAGTTGTGGATGAGATGCCTGCACCTCCATCTGGCTGATTACTAAATTCAAACTATAGGGAATTAATCCGATCGTATTGCTATTCCCCAGACAATGACAGAGAATCTAGCATCTTGGCCCGAACCTCAGAATATCTTGTGTGGGTCTCCATTCCAGGTGACTACTCATGGAGGTATTCATCACTACGACTCATCCCTGGTGGGATGGGGTGCCACGCTGAGAGGACAAAAGATACATGGGCATTGCTCCACCCAGGAGAGGACATGGCACGTCTACATCCTGGAAATACCAGCCATCTTCAATGCACTTTGAGCGTTTCTTCCAAGTCTTCAACAGAAATCGGTACTGATACAGAGGAACAGGTGAACTGCCATGTTTTATATAAACAAGCAGTGGGAACCAGGTCCTTGCGACTTTGCCATTTGGAGTTTGGGATCTGGGCCTGGACCTTGAGCCATGGAATCTCTCTCAAGGCAGTACACCTCTGAGGTGTCTTAAACACGGAAGCCGGTCTCCGCAGAAGATTGAGTCATTTCAATCAGGAATGGGAAATCCAATAGTTAGTTCTCCTACCGATTTTCCAACACTGGGGGCACCAGAAGGTCAATCTATTTGCGACATCTCAGAACTGCAAATGTCCCCTCTTCACCTTCCATTGCGACTCAGTATGAATTCATTGGGGGACACCCTAACCATTTAGTGGGATTCAGCCTTCCTATGTATGTTCCGCCAAGTTCCTCTATTGCTCTGCGTTCTGGTGAAGTTAACAAGGATGAAGAACATCTGCCTCGTTCTAAAAGCACCACAAAGACCAGCTAGGTTTTGGTACTCTGACTTGATAAGTTTACGCTTGGAGGGTCCAATTGCCATTCTGGATTGTCAGGATCTCCTTCAACAGCAGCAAGATAAAATTTGACACCATTGCACTTGATTGCTGAACTGATCAATCCAGTTCCAGAGGACCTAATGTGACTGTGGGTAGATAGAATCTCAATCCAAGAGGGCCACAAATTGTCATTCATTCATGCGCCCTTCCTGCACCAGTCCCCTCGCAAGTGCAGCACCTGTTGTTCAGTGGCATAGGACAGGCGTATAGTTTACATGCGCATTCCTGACAACTGCTGTGACCCAAAGTCACTGCAGACAGAGTCTGCAATTTAACTTCTGCTCCTCTCATCCAAAATACAATCATTTTTGCCTTGTTGGTTTGGTGGCAGGGTAAACTCGAACAATAAACTTTGCCTGGTTATAGTATAGTGACTGAGGAAAAGACACAATTACTAAAGTCACACCAATTGAACCCTGGCCAGCTATGTGAGAGCAATGCGTACTCATGGCAGCTGGGAGCTCTCCACTTAATGCAGCAAGGCCACCAATAGTGGCAGACAGGCTGTAAAGACTGCAGGGGGATAGCATACTTCTGCCCTCTTATATGGTTGGCCTCTTAGATGGTTGGGGTAGAGGAACAGGGAACCCCAGCCGAGGTTCTCTATATGGTATCATTGGCTGAGCAGCCAAGGCTTAAACACTTAAGAGGTGATGCAGGCTGGTTCTCAAGTACAGTGAGTCCCTCAATCCCCCAGAAAGGAATGAGCACACACCATATTAGATGATAACAATGCTTCTTTATATAAAATAAGGTTAATAGAAATATATTCATATAAATAATAACACTTTGTACTTTGGTAATACTGTTCTAATAAGTACATTCATATATATACTTTATGTGGTACCACACAATATTTTAGATTCAATTTAAAATGCACCTTTAGCTGATAGTTTAAAAAGCATAGCAATCATAAGCAAGGTGTAGCTGCATAGATCAAGGAAGAAAGGCAGGGTAGTTTCTGAACATAGGCAGTATACTTTCTTTACACTTAAATAGTAATACTGTGTGAGGTCCCCCCACCTGGGAATCCTGTAAAGGAAAAGTTAGTGTGTACCTTATCTTGTTTATTACAGCCCAGTCCAAAAATGTTCAATAAAGTTCTGCTTTACTTACAGGTTCCTGAGATGCCACAGGAGGACAGGATCCAAGATGAATGTGGCACCCCTGGATGATTTCTGAGGCTGGAGGATGCTCTTCCTCTTCATCGTACTTTTGGTGCCTTGAAAGGTGTAGAGTTGAAGGTTCTTGGCTTCACTGAAAGGGACCCCTTGAGGATGGACTCTCTTTGCAAGTAGAAGTCGCTGGGATGTCGGGGCCAAGAGAAAACGAGGAACCAGGCGGTGACGTAAAGGTAGCACTTTCGGTCTTCCCAGTGGTCTCCGTTGGTGGGTCGTTACTCTGACTGTGGATGTCGCACAAAGGTGAAACTTGCTGTGGACTCTCAAAAGACCTGGATGAAGAGGATACGGCCATTGGGGACTTTGGATGCCTTTGTGGCGGCGGATGCAGTGGCAGAAGTAGGTGTCAGGTTTCAGGATTTTGTGGTTTAACGACTTTTGGTTCTTCAGTGCTGCAGCTGCCGCACGGACCTCTGGGTGATCTCTGGTGACCTGGACTCGACCACTGGACTGGACTATGAACCCTCACCAAGGCTGGACCCTCAGGACATCTTCTTCAGTTTCTGGTGGCAGGAAACCCACCGGAGGATCTTCCTCGGCACACAGCGAACTTGGATCTTCTTTGGCAGGAAAAAGTGGTCAGATGTTGTGTCAGGGATGTCCCTCGCAAGATTCTTTGTTCAGGTTGAACTTTCGCATCTCCGGGTGTCATGAAGCACACTATGCCAGGGTATCCCTCTTCTGGGTGATACGTAGCAATTTGGCATCCAGCGGTCACGAACACTCCTTCGGGCCCTGGGTGACACAACTGGACTTCTTCGATCAAGATGTCCAAGCATTCCTCCTCTGGACTCACAAAGATCCTTTCTCCGGACGGCAGGCACACAGGACTGGGTTGCATGGTATTTCTGATGATATTATTTATTTTATTTATATTGTGTCCATACACAAGTGTTTCATGATAAAGAGTGGCAGGTGCACGATAGTCCATTGTAGCTTGGGAAGAAGTCACCGATCCAGCTCCTTCTTTGGTTCAGTCCTTGGAAGAACACAGCAGCTTTTGGATTCCTTGAAGAAATGCAGCAGCAGACTTCTTCCTCTAGCAAGGCTCCACGGAACAACTTATTTTTTTTTTAAATTTATTTGTTTCGGTTTATAAAAGAAAACCTTTACAAAAATAGGAACAATCTCAAAAAATAAATACATGGAGAAAAATCAAGAACCAAACTTCATAAAAAGAAGGAGAAGAAAAGAAAAGGGAAATAGAAGACAAACCAAAAAAAAAGTATCAGAAAATTGTTTCTTACTGTTTTATCTGGGAACTTTTGTAGATAATGAGGGAGAGAACCCATCTTTTTTCCACCTTTAAAAATGGATTCGGAGGATTGCTGGATCTTACACTGGCAAACTTCTTCTTGCTTCAGCTTCGACTTCCACTTCTGAACAAATTTAGGAGTGAGAGGTCCCTATTTATACACATTTTCACCCCATTCACTCAAGCTGAGCCAGGCTCAGGAGCCAATCATTCACGGGTGCAATCATGCAGGCAGGCAGCCAATCAGGCTCACATGCATTCAGGCTATTCACCCAAACCAGACACCCATAACACAGAATGTGAGCTGACTTCAGACTCCATTCATACAGGTCCCACCCCCAGTGCGTACCCACAAAACTCGGTCTCTGTGAAGGCTCCAGACAGTCTGACAGGAGGCAGCCCCAGAGCCAAATATTCTCTTTCCACCTGACAGCCAGTCAAGGAGAAAGAGACAGACTCAGGGCTTCACAGGGCTTTGGGAAACAAGGTGTACAGGCAATATAAACCAAGAGGCTACAGTGGCCACTTTGCCTTTGTCCAGGAATCCATTGACTTCTATGGAAGGGCCTGGATGTCCCAAAAATGGAGGACACTCAGTGCCACTGTCAAGTCAGCAAGTAGCTGCCACCAGCCCATACCTTCCTCCGTGGGCAACACATAGGTGCCCAAAAACACACATTAGAGGTGCAAGGGAGTACCCCCATCCATGGGTGCCATATGGGTATCCCATAGGTGTTGTTCGCCAAAAGGAAAAATGAAAAGCTGCGCTGCCAGAGGTCCAGGCTGGACCTCAGTGGCAGAAAACATACAGAAAACACACAAAGAGAAGTGGTAGGACAAGGATTAAGATGCACTGTCCCTCCAAAAGGCATTTCCAGCATCACATTCCCCAGCCAAACTGAGGTTAGGGTGACTGATCTCCCACAAGATTGTTACCATCATTCAGACGGTCTACATACCTTTTGGACAGGCCATCTACATTGTCATGACTCCTTCCTGGCCTATGCTCAATGGTGGTTTTCATTCTTCATCTGCATGATCGCTCCCTGTGCACGCTCTTGATATCCATGACCTTCTCTGTAAATCTAACCTCGACCTACTAATCATCAGTGAGACGTGGCCTCACGAAGCCTCCGGCCCAGCACTGGCCCTTGCCTTGCCCGATGGTTACACAATTTTTAGACAAGACCGCAAATCCCAGAAAGGAGGGGGGGTTGCACTGATCACTAAGCAATCCATCCCCATTAGACGAATCCAAGGAGACCTATCCCATAACTGTGACTACATGCTCATCAAAATCAACCTTTCGCCTAGCTGCACCATCACATCCCATGACACCTACCGCCCACCAGGACCAGCTACAGAGTTCCAAGAAGCACTCCTACATGCCCTCGGCAACAACCTAAAGAATTCCACCATGTCCATCCTCCTTGGTGACATGAATCTCAGCCTCAATGACCCCGCAGATGGGAACGCCACCTCCCTCAACAATGCCCTTGCCATGCTTAGCTTCAAACAAACAGTGTCAGAACCGACCCACAACAAAGGTCGCTCCTTGGACTGGATTGCCCAACATAATTGTCTGCTCTCGATCCCAGTCATCACCCCCATTCCCTGGTCAGACCATTTCGCAATCCACTTCGATCTTAATTACGCTTGATCCTCCACCACCATCCAAGGAACACTGCCGCCCGCCCTCACTAGGAGCGCCAAGCAACTCACTAAGGAAAGACTACTTCCACATCTCCAGGTTCCCGAACTCAAGCATCCATTCACCAATAATCCGGACACCCTCGCAGCCACCTATAACTCTATTATCACCAAAGCCCTGGACACCATTGCACCACTCACGCAAAGAAAAACCAAACCCATCAAACAAACCAACTCCTGGTTCACCAAGGAACTCCTTAAACTACGCACAGAAAAACAATCAGCTCTCATGGAGACCCCCATGCCCTCTTCTAACCCCTTTAACAAAGACACATAATGGTGCAACGACATTCAAGAAGCCATGCTCAATAAACTAAACACCCTACAAGAAAAAATCATTAGCCACCAAAAAGCCTTAACGCTACAACTATCTGACCTACACCAGAACATCCCAGCTGAAACACCAGCCTTCTCATTCCAAGAGATGACAAAAGAGGACGTCCTAAAGATACTCAACTCGATCAAGCCTTCCAACTGTAAGGGTGACTCATGCCCGGCCCAGCTCATCAACGACAGTGCCCCTACACTGGTACCATTCTTCACCGCCTTCATCAACGCTTCCTTCAAATCAAACCATGTGCCCTCCTGCCTCAAAGAAGCATGGGTGCACCCACTGCTGAAGAGACCCACACTGGATCCAAAATCACCAGAGAACTACAGGCCTATCACGACGGTTCCCTTCCTTCTGAAGATCCCGGACAAAGCGGCATACCTCCAAGTCCAGAAATACCTAGAAGCTCATCACTTGCTTGGTCTCCGACAGTCTGGCTTTCGCCCCAACCATGGTACAGAAACCACATTATTGGATCTCAAGAACCAAATTGATGACCTCAGAGACGTAGGCAAACCGGCCCTTCTGCTACTCCTTGACCTTTCCGGCCCTTCGACCTGATTGACCATGACACCCTATGCCACCACCTCTCATCGGCTGGCAACTTCTCACCGAATGCCACTGCGTGGATCACCTCCTTACTCAGTGGTAGAGCAATGAAAGTCTTTTCAGATCAAGCTTGCGCCTGACCTCATCTAATTACATGTGGGGTCCCGCAAGGATCCTGCATCTCATCCACCCTGTACAACCTATTCACAAGATCATTATTCAAATACCTAGACTCGATAGGCATCACATACACCAATTATGTGGACGATACGCAGGTCCTCATCCCCCTTATGGGACCAAAAAACTCTCAATTCCATTTACACCACCATCCAGACCTGGATGGCTGAAAACTGGCTCTGTTTTAACAGTGAAAAGACAGAACTCCTAATCATCGGGTCTCCGGACACAATCAGAAAAATGGGATCCCAATATGACTCCTTTCTTATTGACAACTCCCGCATCCCGGTATCCCAGTCAGTCAAAACTCTGGGAGTATATCTAGACTCAAACCTCACCATGACCAGACAGGTGAGTGCAATATCATCAGCAGCAGCCTACCACTCGAAACTTATCACGGCCGCCAGGCCCTTCCGAACGCAACAAAACTCCCTCACCATTGCCAGAGCAATCATAGGATCTTGCCTAGACTATTGCAACGCACTCCTACTAGGCACGTCAGAAAGGAACATCAGGAAACTGCAAACGGTGCAAAACAATGCCCTGAGAGCAGCCGCCGGGGTCTCAAAGAGAGACCACATATCGGCCACCAGGAAATCTGTCCACTGGTTACCCGTCAAAGAATGTATCCTCTTTAAGTCCCTGGCACTTACCCACAAATGTCGCCATGACACAGCACCTCGCTACCTCTCGCAAAGATTCTCTGTGCCCCCCTCAAACAGGCCAGCTAGATCTAGCCACACCAACCGCCTAACCATTCCCAAAAGCCTCAGGATTAGAGCAGGTGGCGCTAGTTTCCCAGCTCTAGCAGCTACCAACTGGAACCTGCTACCTCCTTCTATCAGAGGCATTGAATCCCACACCATCTTTAGAAAAGCAATAAATACCATGCTGTTCATGTAAGATCCCCACAATGTATGTATTCTTCATATGTCCTTGCTCGTCCTGCCAACATGTAAGGCACTCGACCAATGTAACCATTGTATTGCCACCCACTTCCTGTAACTAAGACACATTCTTGAAACAGCGCCTCAATGCCTCCGGGCTGCTGGGCGCTTTACAAATACAAAAAAAAAAAAAGAATCTGCATAAGCCACTTTAAGGGCTTATGGGCAGTTTGGACCTTGAAGGCAGACTCATTGAGAAAAGGTCTAAAACGCCTAAGTGCCCAAATTATGCTAATGCACTCCTTCCCAGCAGTGGCCCACCTAAGTTCTCTAGCCATGAGTTGCCTACTGATTAAAATGATAGGGTGCTGTTAGGTGAGTACTCAATGTACATAGTTTACATTTACATCCACATGTCTATGATGTATATAGTTAATAAAGTACATGCATTGCATACTAGTGCTTTAGTTAAGGCTCTCTCTGGAGCATCCTAACTACTGTTGCCAAGTACATTTGTTATGGCTCATGCTGTGGAATGGGAATGCTGCAAGGGGGAAGGGTTCTAATTGTTGTCAGTTTATAGTTGGCTCCCTGGCTGGGGGTTGTCATCTCTGAGTTACTGAATAAAACTTCCTTCTACATAACTCTGGTGTGGACCTGTGTTATTCACCTACCCACAACAAACTGGCAACGAGGATGGGTTGGGGGTGCCTAGTGATGTCAGGAGTGCACCAGGAAGCAGGTGTTTCAGGTGTGGCAGCACCACACACTTAGCATTGGATAAAGAATTATTGGCTGTGCATATAAGATGCCACGGGAGAAAGGGGCACTTAGCACGGTGTTGTAGAAATTTCAATGCTGGTCAAGTTCGTGAGGTCACTGCAGGTGGGGATGGTGATGAAATTTGGGAACTGGGGAGGGAGGTGATTTTTTCAGTAAATACAGTTGCAGGTAAAGTAAAGATTCCAAAACCTCATGCAGTGGTGGCAATTAAGGGTGTACCTGTGAGAATACTTATTGATAGCGGAGCAGACTATACGGTGATCAGTGTAGGGGTGTGGAGAGACAAATTTCAATGTTGTACTTTGTGGGAAAACAAGGTTAAAGCGAATGCTTACGGAGATGTTCCCTTTGACATTATTGAGTGCTTCAAAAGGGAACTGGAATTTAAAGGGAGGAAGGCTATGGGTATGATTTATGTAGCTACCAAGGGTGGTGAGCTGCTCTCTTGGAGCAATCAAGCAGAGCTAAAGATTAAGATAGATGCCAGTCATCCAGAACCGGTATTGACCGTAAAAGCAGTGGAATCACAGGATAACAGAGGAGGTGTGGTGTGTGAACAAAACAAAAGAATGATAAGCTCGGTTGCCCAAAAGGGTTTGTTCACAAAATCAGTTTGAAGAAAGGAGCGATTCCTAAAATAGCCAAGCTCCGCACAGTGCCGCTGTCATTACGGAAAGAGGTGGAGGAGGAATTATTAAGGATGGCAAGGCATAGCATCATTGAGAGGGTAAAGTTTTCCCAATGGGTCAGTCCCATTGTTGTAGTCAAGAAGGCCAATGGGCAAATAAGATGGTGCATCGATCTTCGACACCTCAACAGCATGGTGATAGCTGACAGGTTTCCTTTGCCAAGGATTGACGATTTGTTAGTGGGAGTGTCGGGAGCTACCGTTTTTCTATCTTAGATTTGAAGGCAGCATATCATCAGGTCGAACTCCATGAAGAGTCTAAGGATCTTACGGCGTTCATAACACCAATAGGTCTTTTCA
The DNA here is from genome assembly GCF_040938575.1 of Ambystoma mexicanum. Classification (NCBI taxonomy): domain Eukaryota; kingdom Metazoa; phylum Chordata; class Amphibia; order Caudata; family Ambystomatidae; genus Ambystoma; species Ambystoma mexicanum. The sequence continues at coordinate 1,099,192,228 of NC_090934.1, read as the reverse complement.
GGTGTGTAAGGATGCCTTTTGGGCTGGTATCTGCCGCCAGTGCTTTCCAAAGCATCATGTACAAGCTTCTAGGGGGAAGCAGGAGTGATGTGCTATCAAGACGATGTTCTGGTCTGTGAGGTCGATGATGCTGAACATGATGCGAGGTTGAGGAGGGTCATGAAGATTCTTGGAGAGGCAGGTTTGACGATCGCCACAGAGAAATGTGTTTTCAAAGCCAAGAAGGTGATTTATCTTGGTCATGAAATCTCTGGGGATGGTGTTAGACCCAAGGAAGATGCGTGGAGGCAATTAAAATATGGTAGCACTCAAAAGCAAAAGGGATGTATTGTCTTTTTTAGGCCTGGTTGAGTTTTATGGGAAATGTGTTAAAGGTCTGGCAGACAAATCAAGAAACATGCGGAGGCTTACACACAAGGGTGTGCCCTTTTGTTGGGATGAGAATTGTAGGAAGGAGTTTGACGAGGTGAAGTTGGCAGTGTTGAACGCACCTATTTTGAAGGCGTTCGAGGAAAGTAGGAATACATTTTTATTTGTGGATGCTAGCGACTATGGCTTAAGGGCTGTATTAATGCAGGAAGACAGCGTGGGTCTACATACCATAGCTTTTGCATCCAGGAGTCTCAGAAGTGCTGAATGTAGGTACTCAGTGGTGGAAAAAGAAGCCCTTGCTTGTGTTTGTGGTGTTGAGAAGTTCAAGAGATTTCTGTGGGGAAGAGAGTTTGTAATCTGCACTGACCACAAACCTTTGGTCAGCATTTTTTCCTAAAAGGGGTTTGGAAGGTGTATACTGTCGCATAATGAAGTGGGTGAGTTCAATGGAGGTGTTGCGATTTACCATGGTGCATGTTTCGGGGGGAGAGTAATGTCGTGGCAGATGCCCTGTCACTGGGAGTGGAGCGGAATGTGGTAAATTCTGATGATGAAAGTCAGGAGGAGTTTTCAATAGAAATATTTCAGGTTTACAACAGCATACAAAGAAGTGAATGGGATGCAACGTGTTTGGAGGATGAGTTGTACCAGAAGGTGTTGACAATGGTGAGGAAGAATGATGTGAAAGGGGCAGAATGGAGCTCTGGAAGGTTTCGGTAAAGTCAAAAATGAACTGTGGGTTCAGCATGACTATTTATACCAAGGATATCAATTGGTTGTTCTGGTCAAGTTGAGGGGTATGGTGATAGATTTGGCTCATGTAGGTCACTTAGGCATGGCTAAATCCAAGGGTTAGGTGAGAGCCATTTTCTGGTGGCTTGGGTTAGATAAGGAAGGGGAGGAGTGTGTGAAAGCATGTGTGGAATGTGTGGGGGGAGATAAAGGACTGTTAAGATTCAGATTACAGAATTTATTGTGGTTACTGAATATAATTAGAACAACACCAAAAGAAAGGATACTCTGATATAAAGGATACAAGTTGAGTTCCTGTAGAGCTTCTCCCGATTGACTATTCTGAGTGTGAATTTGATGATTGAAACCTTCCAACCAATGCCACTCTCAGACTATAATTAACAAACACAGCCTGAAAGAGTAATTAGTGGAAAGGTCCAGATATTGGATGGATACACCAGTCTGTAGGATAAGAATAATAAGTTTTAATCACTATTCAATTTTAACCTAATTAAATGTATGTGTCAGATTCAGGATATGCACTAACCTGTAGTTGTGTGGACTGGAGGATGAAATTGAGTTCCAGGAAGAATATCCAAAAATAAAAACCAACGAAGGAAAAGGGGAGGTTAGTAAGGAGACTAACCCGAACGGAACGAGGGCCGCACTAGGGACGGGTCGGTGCACACCGGATAGCGTCCATAAAGTTCAGTGCACAGTTCTTGAAAGTAGGAATAATTTGAGGATTTGGATGAGGAGGCAATCCTAGAACATGAATGTCCACAATTGACTGAGACTGGCTGGGACCTTTGGAATGAAACAGGAGACCAGAAGAACAACAGCGCGGATCCAGCTAGCAGAAAGGAAAGGCAGTTCAGGAACTACCAGAAATAGCAGCGCGGGTCCGGCTAGCAAAGGGTAAGCAGATTGGAAGCTGCTTAGTAGAACCAGGCTCCGGAACGAAGATCCAAGAAACAACGATCAGAAGCGCCGAATAGCGGGAGACTTCCGTTTAAATAAGAGTCAGCTGACGTAAAATGCGTGAGTAGCGCGTTGACGTCCAGTCTTGTGATACTCACGCATACTTATTGAGTGGACTGATAATGTGTGCAGCGTGTTTGACAAAGAAGTTCGCCATGTTTAGCGGAAATGAAGGCGTTTACCAGGAATCTTTCCCCAGAGTCGCCACCGAGTATAAAATGGTCTGGCTGATCTCTGGGCTGTAGATGTAGGGTGCTGAACTCGGACGTGAGAGGGCCTAGCAGGCATGACAAGGACTTTCGGTTCGAAAAGTGCCTATGGTTGTACGAAACAGTCCCAAGGTGCCCTGGGATGAGGTAGCGCTTGACCTGTTACGGCCATTCAACATCAGTGGGTCTAGAGATGTGTACTTGTTAGTGGTAATTGATCTTCTTTCCAAATGGCCTGAGATGTGCATGCTGAAGGAGATTTCTAGTGGCAAAATGATTACATTTTTGGAGCAATTGTTCTGGAGGGAGGGTTTCCCGAAGAGGTGTGTGTCAGACAATGGCACCCAGTTAGTATCTAGGGAATTTAAAGAATTTTTAAACAAATATGGTGTAGAGCAGGTGACCACGGCACTTTACCATCCCTAAGAGAATGGTTGCATAGAGATGTTCAATAGGACGCTCATGGAGGCAATTAGAATAGCAGTGGTCACTGGAGGGGACTCGGTGAGAACCGTGATGGAGAGGACTTTCCAATATCGGTTGGCGCCCCACAGTATTACCAGAGTATCCCCTTTTGAGGTGCTTCGGGGAAGAAAGCTAAATACTCATTTGTGTCCTGGGTGGATGGGGAGGTCAGAATGTGTGAGAATAGACATTGAGGGTGTGAAGGAGTGAATGCGTGTGAGTGGGATGAAAACTAAAGTCTGTTATGATCTCAAGAATTGTTGCAGGGATTTTAAAGTAAAGGAGGGAGATGGGTTTAAGGTGAACCTGGCCACTAAGGTGCGGAAGTGCTGTGCTGTTTACTCAGAGCCTAAGTTAGTGGTCAAAGATCTGAGATCGTCTGTTTTGGTGCAAGGTGGTGCTGTGTGGAATAAAGAGAGGGCGGCGGTTATCAGGAGTGGAGTGGTGTGGAAGGATGGTGAGAAAATCAAGGATGTATAGTGCTCTTGACATGACGGGGAAGGTCAGTCAAGAGTGAAGTCATGATGATGTACCCATGTCTAGGAAGGTGTCACCTATTTTTATCATTCATTTCCGTTTTTGCTTGCTTCCTTCCTTAGGAAAGAAGGGAGGTGTTAGGTGAGTGCTAAATGTACATAGTCTACATTTACACCCACATGTCTATGATGTATATAGTTAATAAAGTACATGCATTGCATACCAGTGCTTTAGTTAAGGTTATCTCTGGTGCATCTTAACTACTCTTGCCAAGTACATTTGTTATGGCTCATGCTGTGGAATGGGAATGCTGCAAGGGGGAAGGGTTCTAATGTTGTCAGTTTATAGATGGCTCCAATAAACCTTCCTTCTGCATAACTCTGGTGTGGACCTGTGTTATTCACCTACCCACAACAGGTGCTCTCTCCCTTTGCCGTCTAACTGAGACAAGACAGCTCCAATTCCTGTGTCACTGGCATCAGTTTGCACAATAAAGAGTTTGCTGTAGCCAGGGTCACATAAAATGGGTGCCCTGTACAGACTTTCCTTCAAGCCATTAAATGCCTTCTGTCAGTCTCCACTCCAATGAACCTCCTTAGGCTGTTTGGGTGATGTCAGAGCTGTCATAGGGGCAGCTGTGGTGCCATAGTCTGCCATAAAGTTTCTGTAGTACCCAGTGAGGCCCATGGAAGTTCTCACCTCGGTTTGAGTAGAAGGAGTCTCCCAGTCCTGTACAGCTTGTACTTTACTAGGGATAAGTTGGATTTGACGCCCCATACCTCATGACCAAGCTAGGTAACCTTCCCCTGGGCTATCTGGCACTTGGCCTTAATAGTGAGTTTGGCCCTTTTCATGGCATGCAACACCTTATCCAAGTGTGTCAAATTGTCTTCCCAAGTGGAACTGTAGACAGCAATGTTGTCCAGGTAGGCCACACAGAACAGGCCACTGAGAGCATGATTGACCAACATTTGGAAAGTGGCAGGGGCATTCTTCAGCCCGAAAGGTATAACCCTAAACTGGTAAAGCCCATCATGTGTTGAGAATTATATTTTCTCTTTGGCCTGGTCAGTCAGAGCTATTTTCCAATAGCCTGATGTGAGGTCAAAGGCGCTCACAAACTTGGCAGTGCCTATCTTGTCCATAAGCTCATCAGCCCAGGGCAATGGATGTGCATCAGTTTTGGTGACTGTATTGACTCCTCTGCAGTCCACACATAACCTTCAATCCTTGGTACCTGCCTGGGAACTTGCCTTGGGGACAAGGACCACTGGGCTGGTTGAGGGCTCAATGACAACCAAGTCCAACATCTTGGTGACCTCTGCCTGGATGTGGTTCTTAACAGTGTCTGACATCCTGGAGCATCTGCTTTTGACAGGTACACTGTCACCAATGTCAATATGATAACTACACCATCGGGTGAGGCCTGGTGTCAGTGAGAACAGAGGGGCATACTGCTGGAGCAAAGCCCTGCAGGTCCTCTGCTGCTCTGGTGTCAGATCTGGAGAGAGATTCACTCCCTCCACTGAGCTATCATGAGGGCTACTATGCAACAAATTAGGAAGGGGCTCACTCTCATCCTTTTATTGCTCTGAAGCTAGCAAGAGGCATGGGACTTCCTCTCTTCTGTGGAATGGCTTGAGCCTATTGACGGGGAAGACCCAAGGAACTACCCTAGGAATACCAATGTCAACCAGATAGTTGACTTCACCCATATGGAGAATATCCTAAAGGGTCCAGTCCACTTATCTGCCAAAGCTCAAGGCTTGGTGGGCCCCATTACAAGGATCTCCTGGGCAGTAGTCCGGTCCACTTGTGAGCCCTTAAGGTCATGTCAGTACTTGTTCAAATCTTGGCTTAGGATTTGCTGATGCCTGGCCCATCATCTGTGCCACCCCTCTTCTGAGGCCTACCACAAAGTCCCCCACTTGTTTGGCAGGACTTGGAGGTGTGGCTTCCAAACCATATCTCACTAAGGCAAGGCCCACCCCCCCCCCCACTAGATGTCCAAAGAGCTGCTCAAAGGGGCTGAAACTAACACCCTCTTGAGGCACCTCTCCATAGGCAAACAGCAGGCATGGCAGACAGAGATCCCATTTCCTCCTTAGGGCCTCTTCCAAAGCACCCAACTGTCACAAGGGTCTGCAATGTCCTCTTCCTCGAATGAAGACTCCGTCTCACCTCCCTCCCCTTCCTTCTCACCGTTGTCTTTCCACTCGGGTTTTGGCTTCTTTTTCTCTTTGCTCCCGGGTCCCTCCTTTTTTTTATGCAGGTGTGGACGTCCACGGAAGGACGCAACAGCGCCACCGTATAGGTGGGACGCTGGACAATCCTCTGTGACCGTCAAAGAGGGGAAAAAGCCAATGGCACAAAAAAAAACAATGTGGTTTCCAAAGGCTGTAGCGGGGCAGTCTTAGGTACACAGGAAGGCTGGAAGATGCAAGACGTAGGCAGAAGGCAGTCCAAAACAGGCAAAAGGATTCCTGTACACAGATGAGTAGAATAGCATAAGTCGAATGGTAAAGGCAGTCCAAAAGCAAGCAAGGGTTCCGGTACACAGGTGAGTTGAATAGCACAAATTGAATGGCAAAGGCAGTCCAAAAGCAAGCAAGGGTTCCGGTACACAGGTGAGTTGAATAGCACAAGTAGAAAAGGGAAATGAAAATAAAGGGAGCAAGGAACGGAAAGAAATAAAGGGGGAAGAAGACGGACGGGAGGTCCGGAAAAGAAGGGAGAGGAATAGAGCGAAAAGAGAAAGAATACAAAAGGAAAAGGAGCGAGCGGGCGGCAAAAAAAGAGGAACCTAAAAGAGGAGCAAAAGGGGGGGCTCAGAAGAAAGCGGGCGAAACCGCACAAGGAAAACACACGAGCGAGTGCAACCACAGCTGGGACCTAGGAACGTTGCAACGCGCCCGTGAACCGGAAGTAGCTGAATAAGTACTACCGGTTACGCGCGCGAAGCAAAAGAACTAGACCCGTACGTGTCGCAAGGGGAGCCGTGATGGAACATTCAATGTCGGACCACTGTTCCAGCGATTCCAAACACGCCATCTCCCCCAAGGCGTGACACCAACATACCTTTGAGAGTCTTGCTAAACCTCTCAACCAGACCATTGGTCTGAGGATGGAAGGATGTAGAGAACGTGTAAGTTACACCACATTCCTTCCACATGGCTTGCATGTAACTAGACACAAGGTTGGTTCCTCTGTCGGAAATCACCTCTCTATGAAAACCAACTCTGGTGAAAATGCCCAGGAGAGCCCTGGCAACCACCTTGGCTATTGTGGTCCAAAGGTGTATAGCCTCAGGGTATCTGGTGGCATGGTCTACCAGAACCAGGATGAACCTTTGTCCTCCTGATGTTGGAGGTACTAGGGGACCAACAATGTTGATGCCCACCCTCTCAAAAGACGTTCCAGCCTCTGGCAAAGGCTGCAGTGGGGCAATGACACTTCCTCTAGTCTTGCCAGACAACTGACAAGCGGGGCAGATCTTGCAGGGAGCTCCCACTTCAACCCCCATCCTGGGTCGATAGAAGTGGGTTAAGAGTCTTTGCTTGGTGTTCTTGGTGCCAAGATGACCAGCTAAGGGCACCTCATGTGCCAACTGAAAAATGAAGGGCCTGTATGACTTGGGTGCAACCAACCTCTTGACTGCACTAGGTTCAGGCTCAGTGGGATCACTGTAAAGGAGCTCACCCTCCCAACAAATATTAAAGGACCTAGGCATTTCACCTTGTGCCTGGGCTTGGGCCTGTTTTCTTAGACCATCAAGAGAGTGACACTCTCTTTGACCCTTACAAAAATCTGCCCTAGAGGCCCCACCTTCAGCCAACAAGCACTGGCGGTCAGGGTGATCCTATGGGGTGAGTACCTCTCCCTGATGAGGGTACTCTGGCTCTTCTCCATCAGGAGTTGTGTCTAGGGTCACCAATTGGCCTAGTCCCTGAGGAGCTGGGACCACAGAGGGTGCTGCTGAAGCAGCAGGAAGAGTTGGAACGCCCTTCACAGATGTGATCTTTTTTTTTTCCTTTCCTCTCCAAACTTTATTTCTTATTTTCAACAAGAAAGAAACATATCAAGTACAAAGCAAATGTTAAGGTAACAACATAAACCTGAATCAAAGAAAACAATAACCTCAAAATGCATATTAACCGCAACACATCTTCTAACTCTTAATCATTGTCTTGGGTTTCCCCTTTGGCCTGGGCAACTGGCTATCAGTCAGACCCTGTTTGACCTGTGACCTAGTGACTGCAGCAGCAGTCAGCGGTAACCCATCAGAAATCAACCCCATCTCAACTAACTAATTCCCCAACAAGATGTTGGGAGGCACATTGTCCTGTACCAGGACAGGAAGCTTAGCTGTCTTAACATCAATCTGAATGGTGACTAGGGCTACAGGAGAACATTTGTTGGGCCCACCAGCTAACTTGGTGGTTCTCAGAGGAGCACCTACATAGTTCTCTGGCCTGAGCAGGGTACTGTCCATCACTGTCCTCACTGTCATGATAGCCCCAGTGTCTCTCAAACCAGTGGAAGGCTGGCCATTAATGATGACACTACACAGAAACTGGTGGATATTATGTGGGATTGTAGCCAAGACTTCTGAGTACTGGTCCCAGGCCCCAAGGAACACTATGGAAATCTGTGCAGGAGCACCAAAGGTGGTTCCTGGAGAGGAGGGGAGGACAGTGTCCTCCAACTCAGGCATAGGGCACGGGTAGGTCAGGTTGACAGCTTGGACACCAAGTGCCTTACTCTTAAACCTGGGGTCACCCTTCTTGTGGTCCAGGGCCCCACACTCCCAACAGGTGCCAGGAATGCAGAGAACCGTGGTGGATCCACTGGGAGCCTGCTTTGAAGCAGGAGAACCACTACTCTTACTCCCACCCCATGCGACATACCCTATAGATATTTGGACCTTTGAGAGAGACTGTGTAGGTTTATTCAAATGTGGCTGCTTCTTGGACTCCTCAGCCTTCCGAGCGGTCCCTTTTTCTTTGTCCTTGTCCTTCCCACTGGGATCCTTAGGGGACACCCTCTGGGAGACCCATTTGTCAGCCAACCTGGTCAACTTAAAGGGGTGCAAAATATTCTGGTTAGCAATTTACTGACGCAGCTCTGGTGAACACGCCTCTGAAAGGTTCACTTTGTAACCATCAACACATCCCATCATATTCATATGTGCAACACTCATCCAACCAACCCAAGACATGTTCGCTGTCATCCTATAATCCCTGGACCTTTTAAGATACTGGGCAGGTAAACTTGGCAACCAAAGCAGCTTTCATGCACTCATACTGGCCTGTTTCTTCTACACTCAGTTTCAGAATACAGTCATAACAAGTTTGAGGTACTCTACTTACTAGACCATTAGCCCAATCTATATGGTCAACATCATGGATACCACAAGCCATATCAAATGCTTCTATTCATTGGATGATATCAGAACTCTCCACATGCATACCACCCGCATTTTTCATAAACTTGTTAGCAGGAGACCTGATACCTTCAACTGGTCTAGCTGAAGTTTCCATCTTAGTCTTCTCCAGCTGAAGTCTTTGACATTTAGTGTCTGTTTGTGAGTTCACGATCCCTGTCTTTGAGTTCAGGATATCTATCTTTCAGTATTACTTGCTGTGCCAACTCCTCTTTCTTCAACTCCTTCAGCTTCAGCGTTCAACTTTTTCTATTCAAAGGCTAATTTCATCCTCAATAACTCAGGTTCCAGGGGATACCCATGAGAAACAATGCTGGGTTTTGGAATAGAAGTAACAGGAGAGGTGGCAAACCCATTGTGAGCAACTGTGACTTCACCAGGGGCAAGGTCCCCATCAGATCCCTCCCCATTGTCATCATGTGTATCACAATCTGAATGGAAATCCACGAGGGCAGCTATGAGCTTCCGCTTTAGACTGATCCTCAAAATCTATTACTCTCAATTCACAAGCACGCTGGAGAGCTTCTAAGCTCATCCTTGTCCTTTTACCATTTGCAATAGTTGCCATTGTTTGTAGTCAATTTATAACATTATACGCCTGTAAACCCTAAATTAGCAAAAGTGTGAATATTTTGTACTAGCAAGATTACACACAGAGAGCCTCATTCTGAGTTGGGCACAAAGGGATTACTGGCACCGAAAGGACACCGGTGCCGGTAAACCCTTTGCGCCCTATTCTGAGGTCCCTTAGCGGGTCCCTCCTTTAACACCTGGTCTGACCAGGCATTATGGACGGGACCAGTTAAGGGACTTCAGAGCTAATAACGGTACCGCAAACTGCGGTACCGTTATTAGCTACTTCCCCATTCCCATTGAGCCATATGGGGCTCAAATGGTAATCGGGAATGGATTTTTCAATGGGGAGTTCCCGGTCCTGCAAAGGTCGGACTACACCGGTAAGTCCCCATTGAACCAAGTCGGAGTCGGTACTGGTATGGGAGGTAGTAATGGCGCAAATAGAGTGCAGTCCAATCCAAAATATTCCAACCGTGTGGTGAAGATAGAAGACATACAAGGCAGAGGAGAGCTCTGCCCCTTACCCAATCCCTGAGACCATTGGGGGTTACTTCTGTTCTGATCAAGATCTGCCCCTCTGTCATCTTCACTGGAACCAGGCCACTTATTGGAGATGAAGGATCCCTTGTAGGTGTCAGCCAATGTCCCTAGCATAGGAGTGCAGAACAAAAGGGCTTACCCTGTCCTGGACCCCTGGATTGGGACTCACAGCAATATGAAGGAGTGCAAAGAACCCTGATACCCTGTTTTATTTCCATTCAGGCTGTCTTTAAACTGCTTTGACCATGCCTGCAGTGCTGCTTTTGGCACTCGTTTGCATCTTTGAACCACTGCTTGCATCCTCGTATTGGTGCTATGTTGCAACATACCAGCAGCGCTTATCGCTGCCATGGCTCGAACACCAGCTCACCACTGCAGAAGCCTTCGATTCAACGCATCTTTAAATGCTGCATCAAACTGTACAGACACAGATGTCAAAGCTGACTTGTTGCCTGGGTCAATGCAGCACACTGTGTCTCAAACCCAGTTCGACTGCGAGGACAGTGCAGAGAAGCCCAGCTCGATGCTGTCAACCTCCCAAGCTCAAGGACAAGTACTGTTAAGGGGCACTGTTGTTTAGTCCACATTCTGGAACCATAGTGACTTTTAAGCTTCCTTTTGCACCTTTTCTTGGAAATACATATCCTTGGACAGTGACATTGCTGCAATTGCTTGCCTGATCACCACTGCTCAAATAGACAGAGTGGTGTTCTGTACACATTCTGCATTCTCTGTCTTCTTTCCAAAGGGGTGGGTTTTTGTTGGTGTTTTTCTAAGTAGTTGTTTGCATTATTAATTATTTAACTAAAGTACATATATTTCTATAGAACCTTGATTGAACATTCTTTAATTTTGGAATCTTTGTACGATTGCTGTTTGGGTTGCTACTCCTCAGAGTATAGCTACCCTTGGCCCAACTTTCCAAAAAGGCAAAGGAGGTATACCCATCTGGATGAGTCTGTGTTACCTTTATGATTGAGATCACTGTTGGTTTCCTAGTAGCGTGGTTCTGAGTAGGTGATTCAGCCACTACTCATCCCTGTACTCCTGCAGAGTAGCAGTCATTTTGTCACACTGGTTTGCAGCGGTAGGATTTGATGCACACTGTGCCTACAGCTTAGTCTTCCCCCCAAAAATGGTGCAGTTCACGTTAGAAACACTGACAGACATTTTTTGATTTCTACAATAGAATTGGACACGGGTTCCATGCAGGGCTTGAAAATGAATGTTATCTACGAGCAATGTAAAGAGAGGGGACTCCTACAGCAGTACGGTTTGCAAGTCCAAATTGCTTAAGTGCATCCAAACCTTTGAGGAAGCTAGGGGGATGGAGAAGTCTCAGGGGGCATGTTGTGATTTAGAGTCCCCTGTCAAAGTACCCATTCTACTTGGGGGCCTGGAAGTTGATGGGGACTGACACAGCTGATTGAGTCATTCTTTCCAGATGGTGGGTAATGTAGTTTCACAGAAATTTGGGGTCTCAGTTAGGTCCTGTGTTTTAGTTAGATCTCAGGCCTCGGCCAGGTGCCAGGGTAGTCTCACTGGGGGTGGTCTAGATGTTTGGTTAGGATGCTCTCTCTAGAGGAGAGGGGCCTGGCCCTAGCCGAAAAGAAACAGAAATATTTTGTAATGTTACAAAAGCTAGAACTTGAGGAACACAATGAGGCCCGAAAACAGACCTCCATTGGGGAGGGGAGTGTTTCCAGTGGCAGCACCTAAGGAAAGCATAGGCACCATATCCTCAAGGAACTGGTCCAGCTGTATGAGACAGTCAAGGACAGCTTTGACTGATTTGAGGTTCTGGTGCTCATTTTCTGCTTTCAGCAGGTTGAAGAGGAATTGTTGGGAGCGTACCTTATGAACCGCCTAATGACGGCTTGACCTGATGTGATCATTCAGTTCACTCCTGAGGAGAGGCACATTTATGATAACATGAAGGCCACGGTCGTCTGGAAGTTCTGCAAGGTCTCTGAGCAATACCTTAGGAGATTTAGGCAGCTCACCAAAAGGGAGAATCAAACGTTGAAGAGTTTAAAATTCCGTTCCTGAAATATCTGAAGAGGTGGGTAACTGGTTGACACTTTTTAAGGAATGTATAGTTTGGTTGCACCCACGCATGTCCATGACATTTATGAGTCAGACCTATGGCAGAATCAAGGGGACAATAGATAGGAAGGTCCAAGGAGTAGGCTGGAGCAGTAGTTAAGTTTGCAGAGCACAATAGTGGAGATTCAAGTTTTTGTAGAGTGGTTAGTAAGAAAAGGATACATTTTCTGAATGTTGAGGAGGTTAACGCGAGCAACAGAGGCAGTGGTAGTAATGAATTGGTGTAGTTGTAGGTTGCTATCATGGCGGGCCCTACAATTCTGGGCACTGTGTTAGAGAGAAAGCAGGTCGGGCTGGAAAGAGACAGGAAAGCGGAGGTTAGGGATGGCATTGGAAGCAGGGACGTCACTTCACCAAAACGCCAGGGGTAGCGGAAGTGACATCACACGAACCTTGACCTCTGATGACATCACAGAAAGTGATGTAATTTGACCCACCCCCAAGTGACATCACATGAAGTGATGGCAAAGGACCTTCAGATTTTTTCGATGTATCTAGCATCGTGTTTCCAGGTGCTCTCATTTCAGTCACATATAAGAACCGAGGCACAGAGGGAGGCATGATTTGTCCACTATTACCCATTTGGGGAATGCCATTTTGCAGATTCGAAATGGGTTTTATATCTAAAACATACGTAATGCAGTATTTCTAACAGGGTAACCGAAATCAGTAACGCAAACTACAGCTAGTGTATGAAACATCTATAGATCAATGGACACAGAAATATGTGTTATCTGTGGCATTGCTGTGTTAAACAAGCCAAAAAAGCACTGACCTGGAGAGGCGTGTGCTGCTGTTTAACCAGGAGAAACATGCTGCACGAGCAAGGCCTGAAAATTAAATCATTGACCAGGATTTAGTATCAACAAAATTCCTTGTTTCAAATGTATATATGATTCAGCTACCACTTCAATAGAAGAAACCTATAAGTCTGGTCTGTGTGCACAGAGGGGAGTGCACCTGATAATGTTATCTTTTCTGGAGTATAATACCTGGGAAAGTTTCTTTCAATATACCCAAGACCCCCCCATAGTTTATATTAGCTAAGCGTAATACTGGATGCCAGAGGACTTAAAAAATAAAAACACCATTGAATGTAATATCACATTGCTGCACACATAAATTCATAGCACCACACAGTAATTTAAAATTGAAAACACCCACGAGTTGCTTCTCACCTGAGGACTCACTGTGGCCTATCCAAAAATCCTCTGACCCATCATTAGAAAGAAATCTACCAAATAAGTGAGCTGTGAGAAGTGTGACCACCTTCTTCCTCATTAACACATATTTTCCTCTTCAAACATACCCGCTGATAATCACGAGATGGCCAGCCAGCAGGGAGCTGAAACCCAAAATACCCACTGAAAAGCTATAAATCCTTCTATTTGAACAAGTGCCTGCTGTGGAGGATCCGGTGTGAAAAGACATCAAGGTGATAACACTTCTGTATACCCCAAGAGAAGTGACGGCTGCAAGGACTCCCGCAAATGCAGCTTGTAAGGCAAGCCCCAGAACAAAAGTAATATAGAGAAAAATATATTGCTGTGTTATACAACTGCTGACTGCGGCAGTTGCTGGGGGCCTCCCTCAGGCTCATGGCCACTTTCAACTAAAAGGTTGAAAGGCCCTGATGCCTTTAATGCCCTTGACACATCAAATATTTCATATATCAGGATGCTGATCATGCTGCGCCGGCCCCAGGCAGCCAGGACAAAAAAAAATAAAAATGAATTTATATATATATATATACTTTTTTTTAAAATCAGTATTTGTTGCCACTAAATCGGTAGGCAGTAGGACTGCTCAAAAAGCGGTATCCTACCGCCTACCTCCTAAATTGGTAGGGTTGGCAAGTATGCCACCATTCACATTCATACATCTGACACACATGCAAAACACACATCATATTACAAAAAAAAGCCTTCTTACCTTTTTCTTGCAGCTTCGGACCATCCTTCCAGGCCCCCTCGACTCCTCCGTGCTGCTCACAACCAGGAACCAGGAAGCTGTGAGAGCTTCCTGGTTCCTGTATGTGAGCTGCGAAGAAGCCAAGGGAGAATGGGTTGGAGCTGAACGTGGCATGTGACATGTGCCACATGTCACGGTGAACTCCAAAATCTACTTAATGCCTCCCCGGGCCCAGCCTTCACCCTGATGGGTGAGGACTGCGCCGGGGGCCCCCCAGACCTGGTGTGTAGGGTCCACCCGCGCCGGGGGACGGCCCACTACACCAGGAGCCCCTGTCTTTTTATGAGCAATAAAAAACGTTTTTTTTTCAAAAACAAATATTTTTTCTTTTTAAATTTAGGCTCCCAGGAGTTGCAACTGTGGCTCCCAGGGGTCGCAATTGCGACCCCAAAATGACATCACTGATTGGAAGCCAGGATAAAGATTACTTCAAGGCAGCGGAGAGCCATCTAGTGATGAATTGCAGTGAGGCAATTCATAATCTGCTCTTGGGTAGATGGTGTGAAGGAGGAAAATGAGAACAAATATTTGAGTGTCATCAACAAAAAAGGTGATTGTGAAAGCCAAAGGATAAGATAGGTCTTCCTGGTTCAGAGGTATAGAAGGTGAGGGGCAGGTGTCCAAGTGCTGTTCCTTGGGCGACGCCGACAGGGAGATGTGTCGGCTCAGAGGTTTGTGAGTTCTAAGAGATTTTAAAGGAACAACCTTCCAGGTAGTTGGTTTTTCAGGCCAGAGCAGATTTGCGAAACCCAAGATTCTGGAGAGTGAGAAGGAGAGAGGAGCAGTTAACAGTGTCAGAAAGGTCCAGGAGGATGAGTATAGAAGAGAGTTTGGAGTGGTGAGCATTAGAGAATACGTTGGAGACATGCGTGAGAGCAGTCTAGGTGGAGTGTTTACTGTAGAAGGCAAATTGTAGTGCATCTCTGAGGCCATTATCCTGAATGTACTAAGTGATTAGGTCTAAAATCAGCCGCTCAATAAATTTTGAATAATGGGGAAGGAGAGAAATTGGGCTCTAGTTTGCCGGGATGCTTGGGTTAGCAGGGGGTCTCTTTAATATTTTAAGACAGTTGCAGATTTCAAGGCGGCAGAGAAGAGCCCAGCAGAACGAGAAAGGTAAAAGAGCCCAGAACGATAAGGGCAAGCGATTGAGAATAAGTCTTTCACCAATAGGGGAGCAAAAGGGTTGATATGAGCGCAAGATGGGTAGGCACTCCAAAGGATGGGTGTTAATTCAATTGGAGAAGTAGTTGTAAAGTAGTCGAGAGTAAAAGAGAAAGGTGGTGGAGAGAAGGAGGGTTGAGGAGGGAGAGGAGGGCTGTGAGAGTGTCACACATTTTAGAGATTTTAGAGAAAAAGTAGTGAGAAAAGCCATTAGCCGAAAGGGAGGGGGTGATGGTTATTATCTTGGGAGGTGTGAGTAAAGATTGGAGGGTAGATGAACATTTGCAGAGGTGATTGCTAAGGGAGGAGATTGGGTTTGTGAAGTAGGAGGATTTGGAAGCGTCCAGTGCAGGGGTTAGGGCAGCAAGGGAATCTTTGTAGGCTGAGTATGACGTATGGAGATGGTAGAAGGGTTTCCGGAGATGTCCACATAATAGTCATTTTAGACCAGGCCGTCCTTCTTCAGCCTGCCAAGCCATCACAGAAAGGGGAAAGACCTGTGGAAATCAGGCTTGGTCCCACCCCAAAAGGAGCTGCCTAGTCCGAGCTGCTTGGTCACAGCCCTTCTGTATGAGACCTCAAGCAACACCAGACACCTTTTGGCCTCATCAAAGAAATGGGAAAGAATGTATGCAAATCAGGCTTGGGCCCACCTCAAAAGGGGCAGTGAAGCCCGATCTTCTTGGTCCCATGCCTTCTGCATGAGACTCCTTTCTGTAATTTCTTGGCCTGCTGAAGTGCTAAGGTCTGGAGGGTCCCCAGAGCAATTGCCAGAAGTTAAGATTAATTGTAAACCTTACAGCCGTTGCCCGATTTGGTTTACTATAATCACCCCAAGTGGGACGGGTATGCCCAGACTTTGGTCCCAAACCTGCTGGGCCTAGCGACCCAAGCTACACTTCACTGGGGACACCCAATGAGGCTGAAACATGTCTGGGGTTGTGATCTAGTGCAGAAGCGATGTGAACAGGCAGTGCGGGCCTGACTGCTTCTTTTGGGGCGGAAATAAACCCGATTTGTTTATGGTCTTTCGCCTTCCTGTAATGGTTTGGCAGGCTGAACGATGGTCTGTAGGGTTGCCCGTACAGCTATGCCAGAGGTTAAGATTAATTCCAAACCTTCCAGCCATCAGCTCTTTTGTTTTGATAGATCAACCATCAGCATAACAAAGTAATAGGGCCCAGTGGGAAAATGTGCTTACTCTTCACCCCTACCATGAAAAACCACCATGAAAGAATGCATTTGTAGATTTGCAGTACGAAAATATGGATATCCATTCAGTGAGCGGCAGCATTTCCGTGGGAATGTTTCAAGTATCTTGTTCCAGTAAATGTGCAGTCTATCACACCCAGCACAAAAACTGAGGTGCCAAACATGCCCTTGCCAGGCCGAGTCCATGATGCTGCCTGGCCCTAAAAATATCTGCGCATTGTAAACCCTTAGAGAGCAGAAGGGCTGGCCTAATCAACGCATAGTCCAAACATATATTAGACAAAATGTGTTCTCAAGCTCTCTGCAAAGACCATTTCAACTTGGTAGGAGTAGAGAGGAAAGAGACGGAACTGGGGGTGAAAGATGAATGTTCACTCTGCAGTTTTCCACAATGGACACAAGAGGGCGCTGCGGATCTACAATTCTCCACCTTTAGATGCTTTGCATCTGTCCCACAATTTCTAAACATCGTTTTCCCCCAGCTTATACCTGCATGGGCCGCCAGAGAGAGACACAGCATGGATATATGTAAATATATATATATATATATATATATATATATATATATATATATATATATATATATATATATATATATGGAGATATGTAACATATTTCTACGTTTATAAAAGATAGCTTGCATAGTACACAAACCATAGTAAGGTACGCACACAAATATATAACATTTATATATATTTATGTGTATACCCTACGATTTGTGTACTTTTTAGGCCACGCCCCTCCCACAAGCCACGCCCCCAAATGAGGGCCCCCCCCTCGATTTCTTACCCCACTTAAAGCCCTGGACGTGACGTACGGCAACTGGACTCCCATTGGGGATATCTCCTACCTATGCCCCGTCAGGATTCTTCTTCTGCCCCTGGGCCCGGATCTGTCGGTTCTGACGGGCCCCATGCTTGATCAGGGCATGGGTCAGTCTCACTCCGCATCGGGCTAAGGCCGACGGGATTGCTGCCACTGAGCCTATTGAAAGAATTAGAGTTCTGGGTCACCGTCTTTCTCCCATCGGATGCAGTCACCATGGACCCTTTTACTCCTACCATGCCCAGCGGCTGCGGGTCATAGGGCAGCGAGATCTTGCCTTCCGGGTGCCGGTTCCTGACCAGCAGCTCATCGCACAAAGATATGTCTGGTAGTCGCAGTTTCCTCCTGATGTTCTCCCTCTCATTTCGCCTCCTTCGATCTTCGCCCACCTGCTCTTTGTCAAGTACTCCCGGCTCTCTGTCCTCACTGCCTGAGAAGAAACTGAGCGGGCACCTTCTGAACATAACTTCAGCAGGGGCAACTCTTGTGGAGCAGGGTGGGCTGGCCCTGTACTTCCTCAGGAATTGATATAGTGTTTGATGCAGTGATTGCCCATGCCCATTAGCAATCCTGAACACTTTGTTCAGCATCCGCATGAAGCATTGACACCACACACAATTCCTCACAAACTCCTCCACCAGCAGTTCAAATTGGGGAACCACACCTTCATCCTCAATTGGGACATGTTTTTGGCTGAACCCTGATGCCCTTGATGTGCCAATGATATGACTTTCACAATCAGCGCCAATATATATATATATATACACACACATCCACAAATGAATAAATTACAAAATAAGTTAAACTAAAGGAAGAAGCAATATAGAGGAGCTCCTGGGTTCAGAGCAGGCAGGAGGTCTTTGGAGGGGGTCTGCGTAGGTGGGGAGGGGGTCTCACTGCAGGGGTCGCTCCTGGGTAGATATCACAGGGGTAAGCTTAGAAGAGCATGCCAGGAGTTTAGTGGACACTTATGAGGACACTCACTTGGTGAGAGTGGAAGGGAGAGGTGTAGCCTCAGTGAAAGTACAGACGGATAAGGTCCCGGATCCTGCGGTGCAAGGGGTGGTGGAGGTGCTTACGTTTGGTACAGGGGAGAGCGCAGACAAGGCTAAGAAACAACCCTATATGGGTATTACAAAGCTGTTGGGCGCACATTTGATGGTGGCTACAAAGGAGAACATTTGGGCCAGAGAGTTTGTGGATGTGCTCAAGCTTTTACATAGATAGGTGAGAGAGAGGAGCGGGAGGCAAGCCCGCGTGTACTGGTTACGATTAAACATTAGACGTCAGCATTTATAGTATAGGCTAGCATCTACTGTGAGAAGTAACCTGAGAAGTGTGTAGCTTTGTTAAAATATATGGATGTGACTTGGAAAGTGTTTACAAGTTTCAGAGGTTTTGCCTGGGTGAGGTATGACGAGGAGTTCATGGCAAGGATAGGTGAGGACAAGCAAGTAGTGCAGGGGGAGATTGATATGGACTTGTGGTTCCATTGAATGGTTCCCACGCCCTCAGCCCCGACTCGTCATACAGCGAGCGGTTTACCTGTGCCTTACAGGCCCTTTCCTGGCCGCCCTGCCCTTGATGGGGTGGGGGGAGGAGGTAGGGTTCAGCTGTCAGCGGCATACTGAGCCTTTAATAAAGAGGGTTTCTCCAGGTCAGTGTGCAAATTCAGACATGAGTGCAGCAGATGTGCAGGACGGCATCCCGTCACGCAAAGTTTTGTGGCAGGAGAGAGAGGGAGGGGGGGGCAAGGGGCGTGGTGAGTGTTTGTGGGGAAAGCGCTATACTCCAGTTAAGGTGGATGTGCCGGAGGAATGGCACTGTTTTTACCCGGGCAGGGAAGGGGCCAGGATTTTGGGTGCAGGTTTCCGAAAGGGTTTTAAGTTGGGGTGCCAGGGGGCAAGGATGTGGCGGTGGGCGGAAAACCTGAAGTCGGATCGGGAGAATTCGGAGGTGGTAAGGGCAAAGCTGCAGAAGCAGGTGGTTGAGGGAAGGGTCATTGGGCCATTTCCAGATTTGCCGGGTGATCTAGTGGTGTCCTCCTTAGGGGTTGTGCCTTAAAAAGTTCAGGTTGATTCACCACTTGTCATGGCCATAGGGCATGTCCGTGAATGATTTAATTGCCCTTGAGGATTACGGGTGGCCTATGCAAGTATGGATCGGGCAGTGGGTTTGGTGAGGAAGAAAGGCTGTGGTACTTTTATGGCCAAATGCGACAGACATCAAGTCAGCTTTTCGTTTGTTGCTGGTGCATCCCAAGGATTTTTGGTTTCTGGGGATGCAGTTTGAGGGTCAAATGGGCTCGATGGGCTGCGCAGTGTCATGTGCATTCTTTGAGCGTTTTAGCTCCTTTCTGCAGTGGGCTTTCACTTACAGTTCTGGCTTTGGGGGAGTTTTGCCCTATTTGGGTGATTTCTTGTTCATCAGTGGGGCAGGCGAAGAGCATGAGTGCCAGCGAATGCTGGAGGTTTTTCAGTTGTTGATGCTCGAGTTGGGAGTGCCATTGGCGTAGGATAAGGCTGAGGGGGCGGCGGTGGACCCGACTATTCTGGGAATTGAGCTGGATTCAGTGGCCATGACCTCATGCTTGCCAGATAACAAGGTGAACAGATTGGTACAGTTGCTGGAGAGGGCGGTAGTGGTGCATACGTTGACGCTGGTGGAAATTCAAAGACTGGTAGGGCATCTCAATTTAACATGTTCGGTTGTGGCCCCGGGTCACACTTTTTGTAGAAATATGTCCCGTTCCATGGCGTCGTCAAAGCACCCACATCACAGGGTGAGAGTTTCAGGGGCTGTCAGAGAGGATTGTAGAGTATGGCTGAGATTTCTTGAGGAATTCAATGGTGTGTCTGTGTGGCTGCAAGGGGACCCAGTGGCTTGGGAGGTGCAAGTTCTCTTCAATGTGGAAGTTGCTGGAGGATTTGGCATATACTGTAGGGGTAGATGGTGTGCGGAGAGGTGGCTTGAGCAGTGGAAGAGGGGAGGGTGGAGCATAGCTTGCCTGGAATTTTTTCCCGTTGCTAGTTGCGTTGGACTTGTGGGGCAGAGAGCTGCGGAATAACAAAGTGAATTTCAATGTGGATAACAAAGTAGTGGTCCCCATTGTGAATAAGCAGTCAGCCATGGAGCAGAGGGTGTATATGAAACAGGTGGTGGTGCTGGAAACACAAGAGCAACTGAAGAACAAGGCAAAGGGTATTACATCAAAAATTCATTTTATTTTGTTATAGATTGTGAAAAAAAGTCTTTAATTAATTCATTTTGTAAAACACATCCTATATAACAGACATTCATACATTCATTCATACTAATACAGCTCTAAAAATAGTGCATTTACATTTTTTTAAAGGGAAATGTGAAGAAAGTGCAACAACTGTTCCATTGTTAGGATAAAAAATACACTTTCTAAAAAAACAATTAATGAGATCGAAAGCAAACAGATACAAATTCTGTGTAGTGGAAATGTCAACAACACTTCCAGTGTTCAATGATAATGGTTTATTCCAGACAAAACGTTATCGACTATTAGTGCCCAGACTGTTGATGCCAAGATAAATAAGTCTTCTTAGTCAAATAGGCTTCTTAATACATAGTTTCGACTTGAATAGTTATCTATGTCTTCATCAGGATAGGGATGAACCTAACAACATTTCTGAAAAGAAAAAGATAAAACAATGGTACAATTAAAATTGGATGTTAAAAAACCTTAATTCACTCAGTTGCTCTCTGTGAATACCAATAGTCCAAATATGGGGAGAGGACAAATTAAGTCATACTCTGAAACCAACCCAAAATTGACTAAATGGAGAGGGTTAACTACAATTTATTTAAATGTTGCCCACTAAGGGGCAATGCATATCTCAAAAGGCCTCACATACCTCCCTTTCTACACAAAAGGATAGAGAATTCAGTGCATCAGGAAAGAAAAAATCATTTCACATTGATGGGACACTATAATTTCGTGTCAATATATTTTCCCTAGTTTAACACCCCGCTCCCCCCATGTCTCCATTTGGAATTCCATTGAACAATCAACTAAAGTAATACCTGAAAACCATACACCGGATGGTAAACTGGTCTTGTCTTGACCAGCTTCTCCTCTGTATTAGAGATGCTGGGTCAAATACAGGTAGTCCTCGTTATGAAGCACACTCCAGGAAATTTGTAAACATCAAACATCCCTGAAATGCCAAACAGCAAAAGAACAGTGCTTCTGTCACCACTGTATTACAATCCTACTTTAAGAGTATTTGATATAAGGCAAATGAGCACCACAAAAGGTATGCCAGCGAAATTACCTCAAAAAAGGGATAAATCTCCTTGACTTTGTATAGATGAAATGTGGGCACCGTCTGTCTCTTATCGAGGCCGACTTCGTAGAAATGAAAGAAGGATAGACAGAAAACTGTGACCGCCGTAACGTCCCCACTGTGTCGCAGTTCCTACTCTGCAAGCGACGCAGCTTCTAAACGCGAAAAACGAAATCAAACATATCAATGCTACGCTAAGGCTGTAGAGAAATGCAATCCAATGTGTGCTCTTCAATTGGAAAACAATTGGAAAACAAGAGAGAAGACCACCCTTCTTACTCAATATATGGGGCGTAACACTCCCAAATGTCTTCTGTGCAAGCAATTCGAAGATTAAATGAGGTCGCTGTAATATCCCTTCTGTCAAGCAGTTTCTACTCTGCATGCAGCACTGCTTCTAAAAAAGAAGCGAAATGAAAACTGTTAAGCCAATGTTACATGACAAATAGTACATGTCACGCTAAGGCTGCATGGGGAAGCACTCCAATATGTGCTTGATGATAGAGAAAAAGAAAAAGAGGAAGTTCAAAGCTGATTTCCAAAACATATTTCAAAAAAGATATTTAAAAAAAGAAGGTTCAAAGCAAATTTCTGAAAAAGCGCTTACCTCACGCAGAGTGACCGTCGCCCACGGAGAGTCCCAGCAGACTGAGGAGACCAAGCGGAAAGCGCTAGTCCCTCTTTTATGTCGAGGATGTTAGGGGCATAGGTACAAACAAAGGACCATTATCGTGTGTCCCCGGGTCACAGACACAGAAAAAGGACCAACGCCATATATGCACCTACCGAAGGAGAGTTGTTTCTAACGCTCGCGTGTTCTACCGCCGTATAAATGATCTGGTGCCAAATTTTTACAGATAAATGGCCAATCAGTGTGCAAAAGAAGAAAAAGAAAAAGAATGTCAAGTGTCCTCATTTTGTATACTTCTTGTAGCCCGAATATAGGTGTTCTTCAAAACACATAATGTGTGTAAAAATGAAATAAACTGTGTATTGTGCCAGGATCTAAAAGATACACTCAGTTTTGAAGTTTTAAAATTAGAAGACCAGACATCGTACTGATAATACAAGGAGGAATGAAATCCAAATAACTTTATTTTAAATAAAATTATTTTCAAAAAATCCTTCTTAGCTCCATTCCTCCTGATGATTCAGGCCTGAAGTGAGGCTATTAGTATGGTATATCCACCACTGTTCTCTTTGCGCAAGACGTGTGGCCACATTAGCCTTATCTGTGCCACATACTCTTTCTACAGCCCACCATTGCAGATCTTCTGGGCTGTGTTTTAGTTCCAAAAAATGTGTGCTCAAAGGGGCATTGAGTTGTTTGGTTCTAATCTTCGAACGATGTTCGCCTATTCGTAATTTGACCGCTCTGGTGGTCTTTCCTATATATGCCTTCTTACAAGGGCAAATAATAGCGTAAATCACAATAGTACCGAGGCAAGTGGTGTGTTGCCTAAGTTTCCAGTCCCTCCCATGAATATTAACAATGGAGGTGGCTGAAGTGCTAGCACAGTTGCAACAGTTACCACATGGGAAATGGCCAACAATAGGGGACATGCCCCACGTCATAGAAATAGTGGGTTGTGTATCTTGTAGATGGTTCCTATCTGCTTTCGAAACCCAGTTTTTGATGTTCTTGCCCTTTTTGAATGCATAAATTGGTTTGGGTAATTTCTGCATATTTAGTTGGAGCAAATGCCAGTGGCTAGAGATAATTTTCTTGATCTGGTTGTGCTGCGAATTAAATGTGAGCGCACACACTATTTGATCATCCTTCAACTTTCTTTCTCGTACAACATTTTTTTCCAAAAGTAGTTCTCTATGTTGGTAACGTGCTCGTTTTTTACAGCGTCTGAGAAGTTGTTTAGGGTATCCTCTTTCTAATAGTCTATCTTCTATAATAGAGGCTTGCTTGATGAAATCTTCTACTTTAGTACAGTTCCTACGAGCTCTAAGAAACTGCCCATAGGGAATATTTGATTTCAGAGATTGAGAGTGAAAGCTCTTATGGTGCAATATTGTATTCCTATCAGAGTCCTTTCTGTACAGGTCCACAACCAATCTCTTATCGTCCACTTTTATTAATAAATCCAAGAAGGCAATCTCTTTGTTGCTGGTCTGGATCGTGAATTTCAAATTTGGATTAAGATTATTAATCCAAGTGAAAAACATATTGTAGTCACCTTTTGAACCATCCCAAATAATCAGTATGTCGTCAATGTACCTTTTGTAGAGTTTTAGAGCCGGTTTAAATGGATTGGACTCTGTGAGAATATTAGAGTCTTCAAAATCCCACATATATAGGGTAGCATAATTTGGGGCAAAAGATGCCCCCATTGCAGTCCCGTTTATTTGCATGTAATATGTGTTTTTGAATCTGAAAAAGTTCTTAGAGAGAGCAATTTCTAATAGTTCTACCAGGAACTCACTAGGTACAGAAATAATATCTGTTCTGGTTTGGAGAAATCTCTTCATAATCCCCAGGGAATCTCCTTGTGGGATATTCGAATATAACGATTCAACATCCAATGTGATGAGTATGTCATGGTCCTTATTAAAAGGAAAAGATTCTACTAACCTTATAACATCCGTTGAGTATGAAAGGTAAGTAGGCGTATTTTTTGCCAATGGTTTCAAGAAAAAATCTAAGTATTGACCTATAGGTTCCAAAATGGAACCACTCAAAGAAATAATAGGTTGACCCGGGGGAGCACTCATGCTTTTATGTATCTTAGGTAACATATAGATAAGAGGAGTCCTGGTGTTAGAGGGCAGCAGGAAATTAAGTTCTTTTTGCGAAATGATGTCTCTTTCCAATGCATCTTTGCCCAATGTTTCAATTTCCTTCCGAATATTAGGGGAAGGGTCTCCTTGTAGTTTTACATAAACCTCTTTGTTTTCAAGCTGTCGAGTAACTTCATGGTCATATTTCATAGCATCCCAAACTACAACTCCCCCTCCCTTGTCGGCTTTTTTTATCACAATCGTTCTATCTGACTATAATTCCTTAAGTCCGGCCCAATCTTCTTTGGTGAAATTGAAGCATTTTTTCGACGTAGTCTTATCTTTGATCGCATAGATAGCATGAAAATCTCTAAGCACCACTTTCTCAAAAGTAGCCGTTTCTTTAGATATCATATTCAGTGAAGGAGTAAATTTAGAAGGAGGTCTAAAAGGCGTATTAGGGCTTAATTCGGTAGAGGCAATCTGAGTATTAGAAAAGAAATCTTTAAGTCTAATCTTACGGAACATGCTCCTGAGTTCACCTTCTACTTCCATTTTACTAGGATCCCTCATAGGAATAAAAGAAAAGCCTTTTTCTAGTATAGAAACTTCATTAGGTGTCAAATTCTTGTTTGACAGGTTGTATACCACAGAGGGAGGGTTTACCTTCTGTACGCCCTCCTTCTTGTCTCGAATACATTTCCTAACGGGGCGGGCCTGTCTGAGGTGGAGGAAAAGGGAGTTCAGGTGGAGGATAAGGTTGCATCTGCCCCTGCTGGGCAAACCCCTGGGGATAAAAATAAGGAGGATATTGGAAGAAGATGTTTTGTCTTCCTCTCCGTCCCCCTCTTTGTTGGCCTCTGCCCCGTTGACTCTGATTTTGTTGGATACCTCTCCTACCCTTTTGGTAGCCATCTCCCTCGTCGGAAGAGGTATCTGAAAAGGTAACCTTCTTGCGGGAAAACGAATTCCCTGTGTTGTCATCTGGGTCCCTCCAATTGGCTGGACCCTGGTAGTCAGTGCTGAGATATGGATATGCTGTTTCTTTAGAAAAGTTTTTAACATCTTTGATAAGTTTCTCCATTTTTTTCGCCGTGGTTGTTTTGATAAAGTCAGTGACTAGATTTTCGATGGTCTCTAGTTTTTCTTTAATATTCATAATAGTAGTATCTGCCCTAAATGCGACTTCTGCCTTTTCTATCTCTTCTCCAACTGCTATACTTTTTTTCAAAGCTGTGTTTATAGTGAGCAGCATCCAGTCCCTACTACACTTTGTCCCTATTCCAGAAAATGCACTTTTGTATTCAACATCATCTATGAATAGACAAGGCTCATTACGGACTAATAGTCCTGTAGGGATAATATTCTTCTTTAAATATTCTGTAAGGAGATGACTGTGCATTTCCGTTCTAAATTTCTTTTTCTTGAGACGCAAAATGCTATCACTAGTGATATTCAGAAAATCGCCCGTCACATTGTCTAACTGTAATTTGTCAAAAAAAGATGGGTCCTTAGTGATCTCCGCCAGTTGTTCTTCACTAAAAGAAACTGAATCCAATGCAGACATGGTAGAGCAGGAATGAAAGACCAGGAAAATGACACAATGGGGTAAAATATACTCCACTGTCAAAAATAGAAACTTGATCAGTATCTCAATAAACACTGAGACAAGAGACTACATGTATCAATATTTCCCACACAGCAAAGTGCTGCACTAAGTAAACCAACAAACAATGGTGGGAACCTCCAAACCCGGCACCTAGAGGTAAAACAATACATATGAAACAGGTGGTGGTGCCGGAAACACGAGAGCAACTGAAGAACAAGGCAAAGGGTATTACATCAAAAATTCATTTTATTTTGTTATAGATTGTGAAAAAAAGTCTTTACTTAATTCATTTTTTAAAACACATCCTATATAACAGACATTCATACATTCATTCATACTAATACAGCTCAATACAGCTCTAAAAATAGTGCATTTACATTTTTTTAAAGGGAAATGTGAAGAAAGTGCAACAACTGTTCCATTGTTAGGATAAAAAATACACTTTCTAAAAAAACAATTAATGGGATCAAAAGCAAACAGATACAAATTCTGTGTAATGGAAATGTCAACAACACTTCCAGTGTTCAATGATAATGGTTCATTCCAGACAAAAGTTATCGACTATTAGTGCCCAGACTGTTGATGCCAAGATTAATAAGTCTTCTTAGTCAAATAGGCTTCTTAATACATAGTTTCGACTTGAATAGTTATCTATGTCTTCATCAGGATAGGGATGAACCTAACAACATTTCTAAAAAGAAAAAGAAAAAGAAAAAACAATGGTACAATTAAAATTGGATGTTAAAAAAACTTAATTCACTCAGTTGCTCTCTGTGAATACCAATAGTCCTCCACCTCAGACACGCCCGCCCCCGTTAGGAAATGTATTCGAGACAAGAAGGAGGGCGTACAGAAGGTAAACCCTCCCTCTGCGGTATACAACCTGTCAAACAAGAATTTGACACCTAATGAAGTTTCTATACTAGAAAAAGGCTTTTCTTTTATTCCTATGAGGGATCATAGTAAAATGGAAGTAGAAGGTGAACTCAGGAGCATGTTCCGTAAGATTAGACTTAAAGATTTCTTTTCTAATACTCAGATTGCCTCTACGGAATTAAGCCCTAATATGCCTTTTAGACCTCCTTCTAAATTTACTCCTTCACTGAATATGATATCTAAAGAAACGGCTACTTTTGAGAAAGTGGTGCTTAGAGATTTTCATGCTATCTATGCGAACAAAGATAAGACTACGTCGAAAAAATGCTTCAATTTCACCAAAGAAGATTGGGCAGGACTTAAGGAATTACAGTCAGATAGAACGATTGTGATAAAAAAAGCCGACAAGGGAGGGGGAGTTGTAGTTTGGGATGCTATGAAATATGACCATGAAGTTACCCGACAGCTTGAAAACAAAGAGGTTTATGTAAAACGACAAGGAGACCCTTGCCCTAGGATTCGGAAGGAAATTGAAACATTGGGCAAAGATGCATTGGAAAGAGACATCATTTCGCAAAAAGAACTTAATTTCCTGCTGCCCTCTAACACCAGGACTCCTCTTATCTATATGTTACCTAAGATACATAAAAGCATGAGTGCTCCCCCGGGTCGACCTATTGTTTCTTTGAGTGGTTCCATTTTGGAACCTATAGGTCAATACTTAGATTTTTTCTTGAAACCATTGGCAAAAAATACGCCTACTTACCTTTCGGACTCAACGGATGTTATAAGGTTAGTACAATCTTTTCCTTTTAATAAGGACCATTACATACTCATCACATTGGATGTTGAATCATTATATTTGAATAACCCACAAGGTGATTCCCTGGGGATTATGAAGAGATTTCTGCAAACCAGAACAGATATTATTTCTGTACCTAGTGAGTTCCTGGTAGAACTATTAGAAATTGCTCTCTCTAAGAACCTTTTCAGATTCAAAAACACATATTACATGCAAATAAAGGGGACTGCAATGGGGGCATCTTTTGCCCCAAATTATGCTACCCTATATATGTGGGATTTTGAAGACTCCAATATTCTCACAGAGTCCAATCCATTTAAACCGGCTCTAAAACTCTACAAAAGGTACATCGACGACATACTGATTATTTTGGACGGTTCAAAAGGTGACTACAACATGTTTTTCACTTGGATTAATAATCTTAATCCAAATTTGAAATTCACGATCCAGACCAGCAACAAAGAGATTGCCTTCTTGGATTTATTAATAAAAGTGGACGATAAGAGATTGGTTGTGGACCTGTACAGAAAGGACTCTGATAGGCATACAATATTGCACCATCAGAGCTTTCACTCTCAATCTCTGAAATCAAATATTCCCTATGGGCAGTTTCTTAGAGCTCGTAGGAACTGTACTAAAGTAGAAGATTTCATCAAGCAAGCCTCTATTATAGAAGATAGACTATTAGAAAGAGGATACCCTAAACAACTTCTCAGACGCTGTAAAAAACGAGCACGTTACCAACATAGAGAACTACTTTGGAAAAAAATGTTGTACGAGAAAGAAAGGTGAAGGATGATCAAATAGTGTGTGCGCTCACATTTAATTCGCAGCACAACCAGATCAAGAAAATTATCTCTAGCCACTGGAATTTGCTCCAACTAAATATGCAGAAATTACCCAAACCAATTTATGCATTCAAAAAGGGCAAGAACATCAAAAACTGGGTTTCGAAAGCAGATAGGAACCATCTACACGATACACAACCTACTATTTCTATGACTTGGGGCATGTCCCCTATTGTTGGCCATTTCCCATGTGGTAACTGTTGCAACTGTGCTAGCACTTCAGCCACCTCCATTGTTAATATTCATGGGAGGGACTGGAAACTTAGGCAACACACCACTTGCCTCAGTACTAATGTGATTTACGCTATTATTTGCCCTTGTAAGAAGGCACATATAGGAAAGACCACTAGAGCGGTCAAATTACGAATAGGCGAACATCGTTCGAAGATTAGAAACAAACAACTCAATGCCCCTTTGAGCACACATTTTTTGGAACTAAAACACAGCCCAGAAGATCTGCAATGGTGGGCTGTAGAAAGAGTATGTGGCACAGATAAGGCTAATGTGGCCACACGTCTTGCGCAAAGAGAACAGTGGTGGATATACCATACTAATAGCCTCACTTCAGGCCTGAATCATCAGGAGGAATGGAGCTAAGAAGGATTTTTTGAAAATAATTTTATTTAAAATAAATTATTTGGATTTCATTCCTCCTTGTATTATCAGTACGATGTCTGGTCTTCTAATTTTAAAACTTCAAAACTGAGTGTGTCTTTTAGATCCTGGCGACAATACACAGTTTATTTCATTTTTACACACATTATGTGTTTTGAAGAACACCTATATTCGGGCTACAAGAAGTATACAAAATGAGGACACTTGACATTCTTTTTCTTCTTTTGCACACTGATTGGCCATTTATCTGTAAAAATTTGGCACCAGATAATTTATACGGCGGTAGAACACGCGAGCGTTAGAAACAACTCTCCTTCGGTAGGTGCATATATGGCGTTGGTCCTTTTTCTGTGTCTGTGACCCGGGGACACACGATAATGGTCCTTTGTTTGTACCTATGCCCCTAACATCCTCGACATAAAAGAGGGACTAGCGCTTTCCGCTTGGTCTCCTCAGTCTGCTGGGACTCTCCGTGGGCGACGGTCACTCTGCGTGAGGTAAGCGCTTTTTCAGAAATTTGCTTTGAACCTTCTTTTTTTAAATATCTTTTTTGAAATATGTTTTGGAAATCAGCTTTGAACTTCCTCTTTTTCTTTTTCTCTATCATCAAGCACATATTGGAGTGCTTCCTCATGCAGCCTTAGCGTGACATGTACTATTTGTCATGTAACATTGGCGTAACACTTTTCATTTCGCTTCTTTTTTAGAAGCAGTGCTGCATGCAGAGTAGAAACTGCTTGACAGAAGGGATATTACAGCGACCTCATTTAATCTTCGAATTGCTTGCACAGAAGACATTTGGGAGTGTTACACCCCATATATTGAGTAAGAAGGGTGGTCTTCTCTCTTGTTTTCCAATTGTTTTCCAATTGAAGAGCACACATTGGATTGCATTTCTCTACAGCCTTAGCGTAGCATTGATATGTTTGATTTCGTTTTTCGCGTTTAGAAGCTGCGTCGCTTGCAGAGTAGGAACTGCGACACAGTGGGGACGTTACGGCGGTCACAGTTTTCTGTCTATCCCTCTTTCATTTCTACGAAGTCGACCTCGATAAGAGACAGACGGTGTCGACATTTCATCGATACAAAGTCAAGGAGATTTATCCCTTTTTTGAGGTAATTTCGCTGGAATACCATTTGTGGTGCTCATTTGCCTTATATCAAATACTCTTAAAGTCGGATTGTAATACAGTGTGACAGAAGCACTGTTCTTTTGCTGTTTGGCGTTTCAGGGATGTTTGATATTTACAAATTTCCTGGAGTGTGCTTCATAACGAGGACTACCTGTATTTGACCCAGCATCTCTAATACAGAGGAGAAGCTGGTCAAGATAAGACCAGTTTACCATCCGGTGTATGGTTTTCAGGTATTACTTTAGTTGATTGTTGAATGGAATTCCAAACGGAGACATGGGGGGAGCAGGGTGTTAAACTAGGGAAAATATATTGACACAAAATTATAGTGTCCCATCAATGTGAAATGATTTTTTCTTTCCTGATGCATTGAATTCTCTATCCTTTTGTAGAGAAAGGGAGGTATGCGAGGCCTTTTGAGATATGCATTGCCCCTTAGTGGGCAACATTTAAATAAATTGGAGTTAACCCTCTCCATTTAGTCAATTTTGGGTTGGTTTCAGAGTATGACTTAATTTGTCCTCTCCCCATATTTGGACTATTGGTATTCACAGAGAGCAACTGAGTGAATTAAGGTTTTTTTAACATCCAATTTTAATTGTACCATTGTTTTTTCTTTTTCTTTTTCTTTTTAGAAATGTTGTTAGGTTCATCCCTATCCTGATGAAGACATAGATAACTATTCAAGTCGAAACTATGTATTAAGAAGCCTATTTGACTAAGAAGACTTATTTATCTTGGTATCAACAGTCTGGGCACTAATAGTCGATAACTTTTGTCTGGAATGAACCATTATCATTGAACACTGGAAGTGTTGTTGACATTTCCATTACACATAATTTGTATCTGTTTGCCTTTGATCCCATTAATTGTTTTTTTAGAAAGAGTATTTTTTATCCTAACAATGGAACAGTTGTTGCACTTTCTTCACATTTCCCTTAAAAAAAATGTAAATGCACAATTTTTAAAGCTGTATTGAGCTGTATTAGTATGAATGAATGTATGAATGTCTGTTATATAGGATGTGTTTTACAAAATGAATTAATTAAAGACTTTTTGTCACAATCTATAACAAAATAAAATGAATGTTTGATGTAATACCCTTTGCCTTGTTCTTCAGTTGCTCTCGTGTTTCCGGCACCACCACCTGTTTCATATGTATTGTTTTACCTCTAGGTGCCGGGTTTGGAGGTTCCCACCATTGTTTGTTGGTTTACTTAGTGCAGCACTTTGCTGTGTGGGAAATATTGATACATGTAGTCTCTTGTCTCAGTGTTTATTGAGATACTGATCAAGTTTCTATTTTTGACAGTGGAGTATATTGTACCCCATTGTGTCATTTTCCTGGGTCTTTCATTCCTGCTCTACCATGTCTGCATTGGATTCAGTTTCTTTTAGTGAAGAACAACTGGCGAAGATCACTAAGGTCCCGTCTTTTTTTGACAAATTACAGTTAGACAATGTGACGGGCGATTTTCTGAATATCACTAGTGATAGCATTTTGCGTCTCAAGAAAAAGAAATTTAGAACGGAAATGCACAGTTATCTCCTTACAGAATATTTAAAGAAGAATATTATCCCTACAGGACTATTAGTCCGTAATGAGCCTTGTCTATTCATAGATGATGTTGAATACAAAAGTGCATTTTCTGGAATAGGGACAAAGTGTAGTAGGGACTGGATGCTGCTCAGTATAAACACAGCCTTGAAAAAAAGTATAGCAGTTGGAGAAGAGATAGAAAAGGCAGAAGTCGCATTTAGGGCGGATACTACTATTATGAATATTAAAGAAAAACTAGAGACCATCGAAAATCTAGTCACTGACTTTATCAAAACAACCACGGTAAAATAAATGGAGAAACTTATCAAAGATGTTAAAAACTTTTCTAAAGAAACAGCACATCCATATCTCAGCACTGACTACCAGGGACCAGCCAATTGGAGGGACCCAGATGACAACACAGGGAATTCGTTTTCCCGCAAGAAGGTTACCTTTTCAGATACCTCTTTCGATGAGGGAGATGGCTACCAAAAGGGTAGGAGAGGTATCCAACAAAATCAGAGAAAACGGGGCAGAGGCCAACAAAGAGGGGGAAGGAGAGGAAGACAAAACATCTTCTTCCAATATCCTCCTTATTTTTATCCCCAGGGGTTTGCCCAGCAGGGGCAGATGCAACCTTATCCTCCACCTGAACTCCCTTTTCCTCCACCTCAGACAGGCCCGCCCCCATTAGGAAATGTATTCGAGACAAGAAGGAGGGCGTACAGAAGGTAAACCCTCCCTCTGCGGTATACAACCTGTCAAACAAGAATTTGACACCTAATGAAGTTTCTATACTAGAAAAAGGCTTTTCTTTTATTCCTATGAGGGATCCTAGTAAAATGGAAGTAGAAGGTGAACTCAGGAGCATGTTCCGTAAGATTAGACTTAAAGATTTCTTTTCTAATACTCAGATTGCCTCTACGGAATTAAGCCCTAATACGCCTTTTAGACCTCCTTCTAAATTTACTCCTTCACTGAATATGATATCTAAAGAAACGGCTACTTTTGAGAAAGTGGTGCTTAGAGATTTTCATGCTATCTATGCGAACAAAGATAAGACTACGTCGAAAAAATTCTTCAATTTCACCAAAGAAGATTGGGCAGGACTTAAGGAATTACAGTCAGATAGAAAGATTGTGATAAAAAAAGCCGACAAGGGAGGGGGAGTTGTAGTTTGGGATGCTATGAAATATGACCATGAAGTTACTCGACAGCTTGAAAACAAAGAGGTTTATGTAAAACTACAAGGAGACCCTTCCCCTAGGATTCAGAAGGAAATTGAAACATTGGGCAAAGATGCATTGGAAAGAGACATAATTTCGCAAAAAGAACTTAATTTCCTGCTGCCCTCTAACACCAGGACTCCTCTTATCTATATGTTACCTAAAATACATAAAAGCATGAGTGCTCCCCCGGGTCGACCTATTGTTTCTTTGAGTGGTTCCATTTTGGAACCTAAAGGTCAATACTTAGATTTTTTCTTGAAACCATTGGCAAGAAATACGCCTACTTACCTTTCGGACTCAACGGATATTATAAGGTTAGTAGAATCTTTTCCTTTTAATAAGGACCATGACATACTCATCACATTGGATGTTGAATCGTTATATTCGAATGTCCCACAAGGTGATTCCCTGGTGATTATGAAGAGATTTCTCCAAACCAGAACAGATATTATTTCTGTACCTAGTGAGTTCCTGGTAGAACTATTAGAAATTGCTCTCTCTAAGAACTTTTTCAGATTCAAAAACACATATTACATGCAAATAAAGAGGACTGCAATGGGGGCATCTTTTGCCCCAAATTATGCTACCCTATATATGTGGGATTTTGAAGACTCTAATATTCTCACAGAGTCCAATCCATTTAAATCGGCTCTAAAACTCTACAAAAGGTACATCGACGACATACTGATTATTTGGGACAGTTCAAAAGGTGACTACAATATGTTTTTCACTTGGATTAATAATCTTAATCCAAATTTGAAATTCACGATCCAGACCAGCAACAAAGAGATTGCCTTCTTGGATTTATTAATAAAAGTGGACGATAAGAGATTGGTTGTGGACCTGTACAGAAAGGACTCTGATAGGAATACAATATTGCACCATCAGAGCTTTCACTCTCAATCTCTGAAATCAAATATTCCCTATGGGCAGTTTCTTAGAGCTCGTAGGAACTGTAATAAAGTAGAAGATTTCATCAAGCAAGCCTCTATTATAGAAGATAGACTATTAGAAAGAGGATACCCTAAACAACTTCTCAGATGCTGTAAAAAACGAGCACGTTACCAACATAGAGAACTACTTTTGGAAAAAAATGTTGTACGAGAAAGAAAGTTGAAGGATGATCAAATAGTGTGTGCGCTCACATTTAATTCGCAGCACAACCAGATCAAGAAAATTATCTCTAGCCACTGGCATTTGCTCCAACTAAATATGCAGAAATTACCCAAACCAATTAATGCATTCAAAAAGGGCAAGAACACCAAAAACTGGGTTTCGAAAGCAGATAGGAACCATCTACAAGATACACAACCCACTATTTCTATGACTTGGGGCATGTCCCCTATTGTTGGCCATTTCCCATGTGGTAACTGTTGCAACTGTGCTAGCACTTCAGCCACCTCCATTGTTAATATTCCTGGGAGGGACTGGAAACTTAGGCAACACACCACTTGCCTCAGTACTAATGTGATTTACGCTATTATTTGCCCTTGTAAGAAGGCATATATAGGAAAGACCACCAGAGAGGTCAAATTACGAATAGGCGAACATCGTTCGAAGATTAGAACCAAACAACTCAATGCCCCTTTGAGCACACATTTTTTGGAACTAAAACACAGCCCAGAAGATCTGCAATGGTGGGCTGTAGAAAGAGTATGTGGCACAGATAAGGCTAATGTGGCCACACGTCTTGCGCAAGGAGAACAGTGGTGGATATACCATACTAATAGCCTCACTTCAGGCCTGAATCATCAGGAGGAATGGAGCTAAGAAGGATTTTTTGAAAATAATTTTATTTAAAATAAAGTTATTTGGATTTCATTCCTCCTTGTATTATCAGTACGATGTCTGGTCTTCTAATTTTAAAACTTCAAAACTGAGTGTATCTTTTAGATCCTGGCGACAATACACAGTTTATTTCGTTTTTACACACATTATGTGTTTTGAAGAACACCTATATTCGGGCTACGAGAAGTATACAAAATGAGGACACTTGACATTCTTTTTCTTTTTCTTCTTTTGCACACTGATTGGCCATTTATCTGTAAAAATTTGGCACCAGATCATTTATACGGCGGTAGAACACGCGAGCGTTAGAAACAACTCTCCTTCGGTATGTGCATATATGGCGTTGGTCCTTTTTCTGTGTCTGTGACCCGGGGACACACGATAATGGTCCTTTGTTTGTACCTATGCCCCTAACATCCTCGACATAAAAGAGGGACTAGCGTTTTCCGCTTGGTCTCCTCAGTCTGCTGGGACTCTCCGTGGGCGACGGTCACTCTGCGTGAGGTAAGCGCTTTTTCAGAAATTTGCTTTGAACCTTCTTTTTTTAAATATCTTTTTTGAAATATGTTTTGGAAATCAGCTTTGAACTTCCTCTTTTTCTTTTTCTCTATCATCAAGCACATATTGGAGTGCTTCCTCATGCAGCCTTAGCGTGACATGTACTATTTGTCATGTAACATTGGCGTAACACTTTTCATTTCGCTTCTTTTTTAAAAGCAGTGCTGCATGCAGAGTAGAAACTGCTTGACAGAAGGGATATTACAGCGACCTCATTTAATCTTCGAATTGCTTGCACAGAAGACATTTGGGAGTGTTACGCCCCATATATTGTGTAAGAAGGGTGGTCTTCTCTCTTGTTTTCTAATTGTTTTCCAATTGAAGAGCACACATTGGATTGCATTTCTCTACCGCCTTAGCGTAGCATTGATATGTTTGATTTCGTTTTTCGCGTTTAGAAGCTGCGTCGCTTGCAGAGTAGGAACTGCGACACAGTGGGGACGTTACGGCGGTCACAGTTTTCTGTCTATCCCTCTTTCATTTCTACGAAGTCGGCCTCGATAAGAGACAGACGGTGTCGACATTTCATCGATACAAAGTCAAGGAGATTTATCCCTTTTTTGAGGTAATTTCGCTGGAATACCATTTGTGGTGCTCATTTGCCTTATATCAAATACTCTTAAAGTCGGATTGTAATACAGTGTGACAGAAGCACTGTTCTTTTGCTGTTTGGCGTTTCAGGGATGTTTGATGTTTACAAATTTCCTGGAGTGTGCTTCATAACGAGGACTACCTGTATTTGACCCAGCATCTCTAATACAGAGGAGAAGCTGGTCAAGATAAGACCAGTTTACCATCCGGTGTATGGTTTTCAGGTATTACTTTAGTTGATTGTTGAATGGAATTCCAAACGGAGACATGGGGGGAGCAGGGTGTTAAACTAGGGAAAATATATTGACACGAAATTATAGTGTCCCATCAATGTGAAATGATTTTTTCTTTCCTGATGCATTGAATTCTCTATCCTTTTGTAGAGAAAGGGAGGTATGCGAGGCCTTTTGAGATATGCATTGCCCCTTAGTGGGCAACATTTAAATAAATTGGAGTTAACCCTCTCCATTTAGTCAATTTTGGGTTGGTTTCAGAGTATGACTTAATTTGTCCTCTCCCCATATTTGGACTATTGGTATTCACAGAGAGCAACTGAGTGAATTAAGGTTTTTTTAACATCCAATTTTAATTGTACCATTGTTTTTTCTTTTTCTTTTTCTTTTTAGAAATGTTGTTAGGTTCATCCCTATCCTGATGAAGACATAGATAACTATTCAAGTCGAAACTATGTATTAAGAAGCCTATTTGACTAAGAAGACTTATTTATCTTGGTATCAACAGTCTGGGCACTAATAGTCGATAACTTTTGTCTGGAATGAACCATTATCATTGAACACTGGAAGTGTTGTTGACATTTCCATTACACAGAATTTGTATCTGTTTGCCTTTGATCCCATTAATTGTTTTTTTAGAAAGAGTATTTTTTATCCTAACAATGGAACAGTTGTTGCACTTTCTTCACATTTCCCTTAAAAAAAATGTAAATGCACAATTTTTAGAGCTGTATTGAGCTGTATTAGTATGAATGAATGTATGAATGTCTGTTATATAGGATGTGTTTCACAAAATGAATTAATTAAAGACTTTTTGTCACAATCTATAACAAAATAAAATGAATGTTTGATGTAATACCCTTTGCCTTGTTCTTCAGTTGCTCTCGTGTTTCCGGCACCACCACCTGTTTCATATGTATTGTTTTACCTCTAGGTGCCGGGTTTGGAGGTTCCCACCATTGTTTGTTGGTTTACTTAGTGCAGCACTTTGCTGTGTGGGAAATATTGATACATGTAGTCTCTTGTCTCAGTGTTTATTGAGATACTGATCAAGTTTCTATTTTTGACAGTGGAGTATATTGTACCCCATTGTGTCATTTTCCTGGGTCTTTCATTCCTGCTCTACCATGTCTGCATTGGATTCAGTTTCTTTTAGTGAAGAACAACTGGCGAAGATCACTAAGGTCCCGTCTTTTTTTGACAAATTACAGTTAGACAATGTGACGGGCGATTTTCTGAATATCACTAGTGATAGCATTTTGCGTCTCAAGAAAAAGAAATTTAGAACAGAAATGCACAGTTATCTCCTTACAGAATATTTAAAGAAGAATATTATCCCTACAGGACTATTAGTCCGTAATGAGCCTTGTCTATTCATAGATGATGTTGAATACAAAAGTGCATTTTCTGGAATAGGGACAAAGTGTAGTAGGGACTGGATGCTGCTCAGTATAAACACAGCCTTGAAAAAAAGTATAGCAGTTGGAGAAGAGATAGAAAAGGCAGAAGTCGCATTTAGGGCGGATACTACTATTATGAATATTAAAGAAAAACTAGAGACCATCGAAAATCTAGTCACTGACTTTATCAAAACAACCACGGTAAAATAAATGGAGAAACTTATCAAAGATGTTAAAAACTTTTCTAAAGAAACAGCACATCCATATCTCAGCACTGACTACCAGGGACCAGCCAATTGGAGGGACCCAGATGACAACACAGGGAATTCGTTTTCCCGCAAGAAGGTTACCTTTTCAGATACCTCTTTCGATGAGGGAGATGGCTACCAAAAGGGTAGGAGAGGTATCCAACAAAATCAGAGAAAACGGGGCAGAGGCCAACAAAGAGGGGGAAGGAGAGGAAGACAAAACATCTTCTTCCAATATCCTCCTTATTTTTATCCCCAGGGGTTTGCCCAGCAGGGGCAGATGCAACCTTATCCTCCACCTGAACTCCCTTTTCCTCCACCTCAGACAGGCCCGCCCCCGTTAGGAAATGTATTCGAGACAAGAAGGAGGGCGTACAGAAGGTAAACCCTCCCTCTGCGGTATACAACCTGTCAAACAAGAATTTGACACCTAATGAAGTTTCTATACTAGAAAAAGGCTTTTCTTTTATTCCTATGAGGGATCCTAGTAAAATGGAAGTAGAAGGTGAACTCAGGAGCATGTTCCGTAAGATTAGACTTAAAGATTTCTTTTCTAATACTCAGATTGCCTCTACGGAATTAAGCCCTAATACGCCTTTTAGACCTCCTTCTAAATTTACTCCTTCACTGAATATGATATCTAAAGAAACGGCTACTTTTGAGAAAGTGGTGCTTAGAGATTTTCATGCTATCTATGCGAACAAAGATAAGCCTACGTCGAAAAAATGCTTCAATTTCACCAAAGAAGATTGGGCAGGACTTAAGGAATTACAGTCAGATAGAAAGATTGTGATAAAAAAAGCCGACAAGGGAGGGGGAGTTGTAGTTTGGGATGCTATGAAATATGACCATGAAGTTTCTCGACAGCTTGAAAACAAAGAGGTTTATGTAAAACTACAAGGAGACCCTTCCCCTAGGATTCAGAAGGAAATTGAAACATTGGGCAAAGATGCATTGGAAAGAGACATAATTTCGCAAAAAGAACTTAATTTCCTGCTGCCCTCTAACACCAGGACTCCTCTTATCTATATGTTACCTAAAATACATAAAAGCATGAGTGCTCCCCCGGGTCGACCTATTGTTTCTTTGAGTGGTTCCATTTTGGAACCTAAAGGTCAATACTTAGATTTTTTCTTGAAACCATTGGCAAGAAATACGCCTACTTACCTTTCGGACTCAACGGATATTATAAGGTTAGTAGAATCTTTTCCTTTTAATAAGGACCATGACATACTCATCACATTGGATGTTGAATCGTTATATTCGAATGTCCCACAAGGTGATTCCCTGGTGATTATGAAGAGATTTCTCCAAACCAGAACAGATATTATTTCTGTACCTAGTGAGTTCCTGGTAGAACTATTAGAAATTGCTCTCTCTAAGAACTTTTTCAGATTCAAAAACACATATTACATGCAAATAAAGAGGACTGCAATGGGGGCATCTTTTGCCCCAAATTATGCTACCCTATATATGTGGGATTTTGAAGACTCTAATATTCTCACAGAGTCCAATCCATTTAAATCGGCTCTAAAACTCTACAAAAGGTACATCGACGACATACTGATTATTTGGGACAGTTCAAAAGGTGACTACAATATGTTTTTCACTTGGATTAATAATCTTAATCCAAATTTGAAATTCACGATCCAGACCAGCAACAAAGAGATTGCCTTCTTGGATTTATTAATAAAAGTGGACGATAAGAGATTGGTTGTGGACCTGTACAGAAAGGACTCTGATAGGAATACAATATTGCACCATCAGAGCTTTCACTCTCAATCTCTGAAATCAAATATTCCCTATGGGCAGTTTCTTAGAGCTCGTAGGAACTGTAATAAAGTAGAAGATTTCATCAAGCAAGCCTCTATTATAGAAGATAGACTATTAGAAAGAGGATACCCTAAACAACTTCTCAGATGCTGTAAAAAACGAGCACGTTACCAACATAGAGAACTACTTTTGGAAAAAAATGTTGTACGAGAAAGAAAGTTGAAGGATGATCAAATAGTGTGTGCGCTCACATTTAATTCGCAGCACAACCAGATCAAGAAAATTATCTCTAGCCACTGGCATTTGCTCCAACTAAATATGCAGAAATTACCCAAACCAATTAATGCATTCAAAAAGGGCAAGAACACCAAAAACTGGGTTTCGAAAGCAGATAGGAACCATCTACAAGATACACAACCCACTATTTCTATGACTTGGGGCATGTCCCCTATTGTTGGCCATTTCCCATGTGGTAACTGTTGCAACTGTGCTAGCACTTCAGCCACCTCCATTGTTAATATTCCTGGGAGGGACTGGAAACTTAGGCAACACACCACTTGCCTCAGTACTAATGTGATTTACGCTATTATTTGCCCTTGTAAGAAGGCATATATAGGAAAGACCACCAGAGAGGTCAAATTACGAATAGGCGAACATCGTTCGAAGATTAGAACCAAACAACTCAATGCCCCTTTGAGCACACATTTTTTGGAACTAAAACACAGCCCAGAAGATCTGCAATGGTGGGCTGTAGAAAGAGTATGTGGCACAGATAAGGCTAATGTGGCCACACGTCTTGCGCAAGGAGAACAGTGGTGGATATACCATACTAATAGCCTCACTTCAGGCCTGAATCATCAGGAGGAATGGAGCTAAGAAGGATTTTTTGAAAATAATTTTATTTAAAATAAAGTTATTTGGATTTCATTCCTCCTTGTATTATCAGTACGATGTCTGGTCTTCTAATTTTAAAACTTCAAAACTGAGTGTATCTTTTAGATCCTGGCGACAATACACAGTTTATTTCGTTTTTACACACATTATGTGTTTTGAAGAACACCTATATTCGGGCTACGAGAAGTATACAAAATGAGGACACTTGACATTCTTTTTCTTTTTCTTCTTTTGCACACTGATTGGCCATTTATCTGTAAAAATTTGGCACCAGATCATTTATACGGCGGTAGAACACGCGAGCGTTAGAAACAACTCTCCTTCGGTATGTGCATATATGGCGTTGGTCCTTTTTCTGTGTCTGTGACCCGGGGACACACGATAATGGTCCTTTGTTTGTACCTATGCCCCTAACATCCTCGACATAAAAGAGGGACTAGCGTTTTCCGCTTGGTCTCCTCAGTCTGCTGGGACTCTCCGTGGGCGACGGTCACTCTGCGTGAGGTAAGCGCTTTTTCAGAAATTTGCTTTGAACCTTCTTTTTTTAAATATCTTTTTTGAAATATGTTTTGGAAATCAGCTTTGAACTTCCTCTTTTTCTTTTTCTCTATCATCAAGCACATATTGGAGTGCTTCCTCATGCAGCCTTAGCGTGACATGTACTATTTGTCATGTAACATTGGCGTAACACTTTTCATTTCGCTTCTTTTTTAAAAGCAGTGCTGCATGCAGAGTAGAAACTGCTTGACAGAAGGGATATTACAGTGACCTCATTTAATCTTCGAATTGCTTGCACAGAAGACATTTGGGAGTGTTACGCCCCATATATTGTGTAAGAAGGGTGGTCTTCTCTCTTGTTTTCTAATTGTTTTCCAATTGAAGAGCACACATTGGATTGCATTTCTCTACAGCCTTAGCGTAGCATTGATATGTTTGATTTCGTTTTTCGCGTTTAGAAGCTGCGTCGCTTGCAGAGTAGGAACTGCGACACAGTGGGGACGTTACGGCGGTCACAGTTTTCTGTCTATCCCTCTTTCATTTCTACGAAGTCGGCCTCGATAAGAGACAGACGGTGCCGACATTTCATCTATACAAAGTCAAGGAGATTTATCCCTTTTTTGAGGTAATTTCGCTGGAATACCTTTTATGGTGCTCATTTGCCTTATATCAAATACTCTTAAAGTCGGATTGTAATACAGTGGTGACAGAAGCACTGTTCTTTTGCTGTTTGGCGTTTCAGGGATGTTTGATGTTTACAAATTTCCTGGAGTGTGCTTCATAACGAGGACTACCTGTATTTGACCCAGCATCTCTAATACAGAGGAGAAGCTGGTCAAGACAAGACCAGTTTACCATCCGGTGTATGGTTTTCAGGTATTACTTTAGTTGATTGTTGAATGGAATTCCAAACGGAGACATGGGGGGAGCAGGGTGTTAAACTAGGGAAAATATATTGACACAAAATTATAGTGTCCCATCAATGTGAAATGATTTTTTCTTTCCTGATGCATTGAATTCTCTATCCTTTTGTAGAGAAAGGGAGGTATGCGAGGCCTTTTGAGATATGCATTGCCCCTTAGTCGGCAACATTTAAATAAATTGGAGTTAACCCTCTCCATTTAGTCAATTTTGGGTTGGTTTCAGATTAT
Source organism: Ambystoma mexicanum (assembly GCF_040938575.1). Classification (NCBI taxonomy): domain Eukaryota; kingdom Metazoa; phylum Chordata; class Amphibia; order Caudata; family Ambystomatidae; genus Ambystoma; species Ambystoma mexicanum. Next base: position 1,099,150,323 of record NC_090934.1, on the reverse strand, counting down.
GACTTAATTTGTCCTCTCCCCATATTTGGACTATTGGTATTCACAGAGAGCAACTGAGTGAATTAAGGTTTTTTTAACATCCAATTTTAATTGTACCATTGTTTTTTCTTTTTCTTTTTCTTTTTAGAAATGTTGTTAGGTTCATCCCTATCCTGATGAAGACATAGATAACTATTCAAGTCGAAACTATGTATTAAGAAGCCTATTTGACTAAGAAGACTTATTTATCTTGGTATCAACAGTCTGGGCACTAATAGTCGATAACTTTTGTCTGGAATGAACCATTATCATTGAACACTGGAAGTGTTGTTGACATTTCCATTACACAGAATTTGTATCTGTTTGCCTTTGATCCCATTAATTGTTTTTTTAGAAAGAGTATTTTTTATCCTAACAATGGAACAGTTGTTGCACTTTCTTCACATTTCCCTTAAAAAAAATGTAAATGCACAATTTTTAGAGCTGTATTGAGCTGTATTAGTATGAATGAATGTATGAATGTCTGTTATATAGGATGTGTTTTACAAAATGAATTAATTAAAGACTTTTTTTCACAATCTATAACAAAATAAAATGAATTTTTGATGTAATACCCTTTGCCTTGTTCTTCAGTTGCTCTCGTGTTTCCGGCACCACCACCTGTTTCATATGTATTGTTTTACCTCTAGGTGCCGGGTTTGGAGGTTCCCACCATTGTTTGTTGGTTTACTTAGTGCAGCACTTTGCTGTGTGGGAAATATTGATACATGTAGTCTCTTGTCTCAGTGTTTATTGAGATACTGATCAAGTTTCTATTTTTGACAGTGGAGTATATTGTACCCCATTGTGTCATTTTCCTGGGTCTTTCATTCCTGCTCTACCATGTCTGCATTGGATTCAGTTTCTTTTAGTGAAGAACAACTGGCGGAGATCACTAAGGTCCCGTCTTTTTTTGACAAATTACAGTTAGACAATGTGACGGGCGATTTTCTGAATATCACTAGTGATAGCATTTTGCGTCTCAAGAAAAAGAAATTTAGAACGGAAATGCACAGTTATCTCCTTACAGAATATTTAAAGAAGAATATTATCCCTACAGGACTATTAGTCCGTAATGAGCCTTGTCTATTCATAGATGATGTTGAATACAAAAGTGCATTTTCTGGAATAGGGACAAAGTGTAGTAGGGACTGGATGCTGCTCAGTATAAACACAGCCTTGAAAAAAAGTATAGCAGTTGGAGAAGAGATAGAAAAGGCAGAAGTCGCATTTAGGGCGGATACTACTATTATGAATATTAAAGAAAAACTAGAGACCATCGAAAATCTAGTCACTGACTTTATCAAAACAACTACGGTAAAATAAATGGAGAAACTTATCAAAGATGTTAAAAACTTTTCTAAAGAAACAGCATATCCATATCTCAGCACTGACTACCAGGGTCCAGCCAATTGGAGGGACCCAGATGACAACACAGGGAATTCGTTTTCCCGCAAGAAGGTTACCTTTTCAGATACCTCTTCCGATGAGGGAGATGGCTACCAAAAGGGTAGGAGAGGTATCCAACAAAATCAGAGACAACGGGGCAGAGGCCAACAAAGAGGGGGAAGGAGAGGAAGACAAAACATCTTCTTCCAATATCCTCCTTATTTTTATCCCCAGGGGTTTGCCCAGCAGGGGCAGATGCAACCTTATCCTCCACCTGAACTCCCTTTTCCTCCACCTCAGACAGGCCCGCCCCCGTTAGGAAATGTATTCGAGACAAGAAGGAGGGCGTACAGAAGGTAAACCCTCCCTCTGCGGTATACAACCTGTCAAACAAGAATTTGACACCTAATGAAGTTTCTATACTAGAAAAAGGCTTTTCTTTTATTCCTATGAGGGATCCTAGTAAAATGGAAGTAGAAGGTGAACTCAGGAGCATGTTCCGTAAGATTAGACTTAAAGATTTCTTTTCTAATACTCAGATTGCCTCTACGGAATTAAGCCCTAATACGCCTTTTAGACCTCCTTCTAAATTTACTCCTTCACTGAATATGATATCTAAAGAAACGGCTACTTTTGAGAAAGTGGTGCTTAGAGATTTTCATGCTATCTATGCGAACAAAGATAAGACTACGTCGAAAAAATGCTTCAATTTCACCAAAGAAGATTGGGCAGGACTTAAGGAATTACAGTCAGATAGAAAGATTGTGATAAAAAAGCCGACAAGGGAGGGGGAGTTGTAGTTTGGGATGCTATGAAATATGACCATGAAGTTACTCGACAGCTTGAAAACAAAGAGGTTTATGTAAAACTACAAGGAGACCCTTCCCCTAGGATTCAGAAGGAAATTGAAACATTGGGCAAAGATGCATTGGAAAGAGACATAATTTCGCAAAAAGAACTTAATTTCCTGCTGCCCTCTAACACCAGGACTCCTCTTATCTACATGTTACCTAAAATACATAAAAGCATGAGTGCTCCCCCGGGTCGACCTATTGTTTCTTTGAGTGGTTCCATTTTGGAACCTAAAGGTCAATACTTAGATTTTTTCTTGAAACCATTGGCAAGAAATACGCCTACTTACCTTTCGGACTCAACGGATATTATAAGGTTAGTAGAATCTTTTCCTTTTAATAAGGACCATGACATACTCATCACATTGGATGTTGAATCGTTATATTCGAATGTCCCACAAGGTGATTCCCTGGTGATTATGAAGAGATTTCTCCAAACCAGAACAGATATTATTTCTGTACCTAGTGAGTTCCTGGTAGAACTATTAGAAATTGCTCTCTAAGAACTTTTTCAGATTCAAAAACACATATTACATGCAAATAAAGAGGACTGCAATGGGGGCATCTTTTGCCCCAAATTATGCTACCCTATATATGTGGGATTTTGAAGACTCTAATATTCTCACAGAGTCCAATCCATTTAAACCGGCTCTAAAACTCTACAAAAGGTACATCGACGACATACTGATTATTTGGGACAGTTCAAAAGGTGACTACAATATGTTTTTCACTTGGATTAATAATCTTAATCCAAATTTGAAATTCACGATCCAGACCAGCAACAAAGAGATTTCCTTCTTGGATTTATTAATAAAAGTGGACGATAAGAGATTGGTTGTGGACCTGTACAGAAAGGACTCTGATAGGAATACAATATTGCACCATCAGAGCTTTCAATCTCAATCTCTGAAATCAAATATTCCCTATGGCCAGTTTCTTAGAGCTCATAGGAACTGTACTAAAGTAGAAGATTTCATCAAGCAAGCCTCTATTATAGAAGATAGACTATTAGAAAGAGGATACCCTAAACAACTTCTCAGACGCTGTAAAAAACGAGCACGTTACCAACATAGAGAACTACTTTTGGAAAAAAATGTTGTACGAGAAAGAAATTTGAAGGATGATCAAATAGTGTGTGCGCTCACATTTAATTCGCAGCACAACCAGATCAAGAAAATTATCTCTAGCCACTGGCATTTGCTCCAACTAAATATGCAGAAATTACCCAAACCAATTTATGCATTCAAAAAGGGCAAGAACATCAAAAACTGGGTTTCGAAAGCAGATAGGAACCATCTACAAGATACACAACCCACTATTTCTATGACTTGGGGCATGTCCCCTATTGTTGGCCATTTCCCATGTGGTAACTGTTGCAACTGTGCTAGCACTTCAGCCACCTCCATTGTTAATATTCCTGGGAGGGACTGGAAACTTAGGCAACACACCACTTGCCTCAGTACTAATGTGATTTACGCTATTATTTGCCCTTGTAAGAAGGCATATATAGGAAAGACCACCAGAGAGGTCAAATTACGAATAGGCGAACATCGTTTGAAGATTAGAACCAAACAACTCAATGCCCCTTTGAGCACACATTTTTTGGAACTAAAACACAGCCCAGAAGATCTGCAATGGTGGGCTGTAGAAAGAGTATGTGGCACAGATAAGGCTAATGTGGCCACACGTCTTGCGCAAGGAGAACAGTGGTGGATATACCATACTAATAGCCTCACTTCAGGCCTGAATCATCAGGAGGAATGGAGCTAAGAAGGATTTTTTGAAAATAATTTTATTTAAAATAAAGTTATTTGGATTTCATTCCTCCTTGTATTATCAGTACGATGTCTGGTCTTCTAATTTTAAAACTTCAAAACTGAGTGTATCTTTTAGATCCTGGCGACAATACACAGTTTATTTCGTTTTTACACAAATTATGTGTTTTGAAGAACACCTATATTCGGGCTACAAGAAGTATACAAAATGAGGACACTTGACATTCTTTTTCTTTTTCTTCTTTTGCACACTGATTGGCCATTTATCTGTAAAAATTTGGCACCAGATCATTTATACGGCGGTAGAACACGCGAGCGTTAGAAACAACTCTCCTTCGGTATGTGCATATATGGCGTTGGTCCTTTTTCTGTGTCTGTGACCCGGGGACACACGATAATGGTCCTTTGTTTGTACCTATGCCCCTAACATCCTCAACATAAAAGAGGGATTAGCGCTTTCCGCTTGGTCTCCTCAGTCTGCTGGGACTCTCCGTGGGTGACGGTCACTCTGCGTGAGGTAAGCGCTTTTTCAGAAATTTGCTTTGAACCTTCTTTTTTGAAATATCTTTTTTGAAATATGTTTTGGAAATCAGCTTTGAACTTCCTCTTTTTCTTTTTCTCTATCATCAAGCACATATTGGAGTGCTTCCCCATGCAGCCTTAGCGTGACATGTACTATTTGTCATGTAACATTGGCGTAACACTTTTCATTTCGCTTCTTTTTTAGAAGCAGTGCTGCATGCAGAGTAGAAACTGCTTGACAGAAGGGATATTACAGCAACCTCATTTAATCTTCGAATTGCTTGCACAGAAGACATTTGGGAGTGTTACGCCCCATATATTGAGTAAGAAGGGTGGTCTTCTCTCTTGTTTTCCAATTGTTTTCCAATTGAAGAGCACACGTTGGATTGCATTTCTCTACAGCCTTAGCGTAGCATTGATATGTTTGATTTCATTTTTCGCGTTTAGAAGCTGCGTCGCTTGCAGAGTAGGAACTGCGACACAGTGGGGACGTTATGGCGGTCACAGTTTTCTGTCTATCCCTCTTTCATTTCTACGAAGTCGGCCTCGATAAGAGACAGACGGTGCCGACATTTCATCTATACAAAGTCAAGGAGATTTATCCCTTTTTTGAGGTAATTTCGCTGGCATACCTTTTGTGGTGCTCATTTGCCTTATATCAAATACTCTTAAAGTAGGATTGTAATACAGTGGTGACAGAAGCACTGTTCTTTTGCTGTTTGGCGCTTCAGGGATGTTTGATGTTTACAAATTTCCTGGAGTGTGCTTCATAACGAGGACTACCTGTATTTGACCTAGCATCTCTAATACAGAGGAGAAGCTGGTCAAGACAAGACCAGTTTACCATCCGGTGTATGGTTTTCAGGTATTACTTTAGTTGATTGTTGAATGGAATTCCAAATGGAGACATGGGGGGAGCGGGGTGTTAAACTAGGGAAGATATATTGACACGAAATTATAGTGTCCCATCAATGTGAAATGATTTTTTCTTTCCTGATGCATTGAATTCTCTATCCTTTTGTAGAGAAAGGGAGGTATGTGAGGCCTTTTGAGATTTGCATTGCCCCTTAGTGGGCAACATTTAAATAAATTGGAGTTAACCCTCTCCATTTAGTCAATTTTGGGTTGGTTTCAGAGTATGACTTAATTTGTCCTCTCCCCATATTTGGACTATTGGTATTCACAGAGAGCAACTGAGTGAATTAAGGTTTTTTAACATCCAATTTTAATTGAACCATTGTTTTTTCTTTTTTGTTTTCTTTTTAGAAATGTTTTTAGGTTCATCCCTATCCTGATGAAGACATAGATAACTATTCAAGTCGAAACTATGTATTGAGAAGCCTATTTGACTAAAAAGACTTATTTATCTTGGCATCAACAGTCTGGGCACTAATAGTCGATAACTTTTGTCTGGAATGAACCATTATCATTGAACACTGGAAGTGTTGTTGACATTTCCATTACACAGAATTTGTATCTGTTTGCTTTTGATCCCATTAATTTTTTTTTAGAAAGCGTATTTTTTATCCTAACAATGGAACACTTGTTGCACTTTCTTCACATTTCCCTTTAAAAAAATGTAAATGCACTATTTTTAGAGCTGTATTGAGCTGTATTAGTATGAATGAATGTATGAATGTCTGTTATATAGGATGTGTTTTACAAAATGAATTAATTAAAGCCTTTTTTCACAATCTATAACAAAATAAAATGAATTTTTGATGTAATACCCTTTGCCTTGTTCTTCAGTTGCTCTCGTGTTTCCGGCACCACCACCTGTTTCATATGTATTGTTTTACCTCTAGGTGCCGGGTTTGGAGGTTCCCACCATTGTTTGTTTGTTTTATGGAGCAGAGGGTGGCCAGGCCAGGCTAATGAGAGAATGTGGACTCAGGTGCATGAATTGGAATGTTGTGTTTAGGGCGACGCACATACCAGGAAAGGATAACAGCATGGCTGATGTATTATCTTGTTTTCAGTGGCAGAGATTCTGTGGGCTAGCACCAGAAGCAGAGCTGGAGGTGCATCAGATCCCAGAGGAGCTTGTGGCAGCATGGGCTGCATACAGGAGAGCATGGTTGGATTTTCGGACAGGGGGAGCATGCAGTTGGAAGGGGATGGAGAATGTGGAGGAGAGAAGGAAGGAGGATGTGATCGACTTTATATTGAGCTGTGTGAGTAAGGGCTGGTCCAGGCAATGATAGCAGGGAAGCTGGAGGGCATTGCTTTTTATGGGATGTGGTTCTGGGGTTTTCAGCCTAGTGGGGGGAAATGGCATGTAGGATGTTGGAAGGATGGGCAAAGGAAAAGCAGAGGGGAAAGGATGGGTAGAGGCCGGTGTCAGCAGTCGTGTTAATTAGGCAGGTTCTGGAGGGCACGTGTTAGTCACTGTGGGAAAGAGAAATGTTTTCGGCGTGTTTTATGTGGTTGTTTTTTGTGGTATCTTGGGTGGTGTCAGAGTTGGTACTGAGGAGGCGAGGGGATAGAGGTCTGATGTGGAGGGATGTCTGCCTGTCAAAGGACAGGGTGGTTATCAACACTTGTAAATCAAAGACTGATCAGTTGGGCAGGGGTTCCTGGGTGATTTTGAATAGGGGTAGTAGGGAGCTCTATCTGGTGGAAGCTGGACTACTATGGTAGGAGAGATGTAAAGGAAGAGAGGGTTTGGTTTTTCAGTATGAGAATGTGGAGGGTGTGATGGCTGCTCAGTTTTTGGGGGTGATGGGGAGGGCTCTGTTGATGGTGGGCGATAATGCAGAGGATTTCGGGATTTATTTGTTCAGGATGGGGGCGGCGTCCGAAGGAAGCAGGCTGGGGTTGTCTGAAGAGAAGGTGAAGACCCTGCAGCGTTGGAGATTGGCAAAATACAAGGCGTACATCAGAGATCTGGGAAAAAGGGGCTGTTTTTAAAAATGTTGTTATTATTATCTTACATTTTATGACAAACTTTTCATAAATTAATTGTTTCCAATTTTCCTTAATTTATATAGAACATCTTATAATCATTAAATCTAAAAACATTGTTTAGTTCCAGGGGGATTCTGGTTTCCTTCTCTCAATTTGTTCAGTTCAAAGGTTTCCCCTCTTCTTCCCCTTGGATGCTTGAATAAGAAGTCTAGATAATTTGCTGTCCACTTTGGTGGCTGTTAGTCCTTTATAAACCGCTCTTCAAGTTGTTAGGGCTCAATAGCATGTCTCCTTTCCTTCTTTACCAGTAAGCTCTATTGGGGATCTTAGGGAACAAAGGGCTGGGTTAGGGGGATCATCAGAGGGAGGCTGATTTGTCCTTTTCTTTTTCAGGATTGGCTCAGAAGAGTGGTGAACTGCCTCAGATATGGATATGCGGACACTCCAAAGGGAAAGATACAGCAAAAAGAGGTTTTGCTACCCAGTTAGGGTGTAGTTACGGTTTGGCTTTGTTGAGATGGTCTGGGTTGGGGGGGCTCAGGTGGGGCCAACTGTTGCCTATGCTGACAGGTATGAGGGAGCTTTACAGGGTGCTGGCGGCTCTGGTGTTACATGTGGGGGAGAACGATCTGGTCAAGGAGACAGTTGTGGCGCTGTTAAAGATGATGAAGAGGGACCTTAGTTTGTTGAGGGAGATCTGGCCAGGGGTTGTTTTGGTTTGGACCGAGTTGATGCCAAGGAGGCTATGGAAGGGAGCTGTGAAGCAGGGTGTGGTGGAACGACAAGGAAGAAGATTAACAGGGAGATGTTGAAGTTCTGCAGGTCCCGGGGGGTGCATACGCTTGCGCAGCCAGAGATCAAATATGAGGATTTCGATTGTTTTGGGAGGGTAGAGTTAATTTGTCTCTTATGGCAAACCAGTACTATTTGATGGGCGTGATGTTAGCGGTGGAAGATATCATAAAGGGGTGGAGGTAGAAGGGATTGGGGGATGGCGCAGAAAGCACACCTCAGGGGAAGGTTTTTCCGGTGCCAGGGATATGGCCCTTTGGAGGATTGTTGAGGTTAGAAAAAAGGGGTAGTAGCACAGTAAAGGAGGGGATGGCACTGTTTGCACAAACAGACCAGCACAGTAGGTACAAAGAGGGGGAAGAAGTATTGACGAAGGAAGGGTGTGGCCTCAGGAGAAGATGAGGGAGAAAGTGGGAATGAAGGTTGAGAGGAATTGAGGGGGAGGGAGCAAGGGGAAGGAAGTGATTCATTGTTTAATTAAATAATTATTTTGGTGATTGTTATTTGATCTGTAGTCTGTAAGGCTAGGGAGCCAGGTTAGCGTGTATTTGTAAGCTGCGGCCTGGGATGTTAAAGCGACCTTTCCCATTTCAAGTGAGTCTGGGATTTTTTGTGCAGTGAGCCCAAAGAGGGGCCCGCAGGTTACGTGCAAGCGTTTCCCCCTGGGGTGTGTTTGGGTGCTGCACAGGGCAGTGAGCTGGCCTGGGGACAGAGTGCCCCCTTTCCTGTGGGTTTAAAGAGGGCAGGCAAAGTTCAGGAGCATGAGACCGTTGGTGAAGTTCTACATCTCCCCCACCCTCCCACCCTTTAATTTGATCTTGCAAAGGGAGGCCCCGGGGTCAGGGAGGTTTTTAAGTTCCCCCTTTTGTTTTTGGGGTTGATGTAGGAGGATGTGAGGTGGCCTATTATATGGGGGGATGGTGGCGTCGGTGTGACAGACCGGGCAGCTAGATTTGGGCAATGTTTCTGTTATCTGGTTCACGTTGTTGCTGATGTGGCAGATCAGCCTGGCTGTGGACCATAGAGTAGGTCGGAGGAAGATTGCTGTTGAGGGGAGCATGGTGGGGGAGGTTGACTAGGCGAAAGGTGTTGCTGGGGATATGGCCCTTTGCAGGATGGTTGGGGGAAGAAAGAAGGGATAGTAGCATGGTAAAGGAGGGGGAGGGTGATGCTGTTTGCTGGAACAGGCCAGTCCGGGGGGTACAAAGAGGGTTAAGAGGTATTGCAGAATGAGGGGCGTGTCCTTGCGAGAAGATGGGGTGACCGTTTCCACTTCAAGCAAGTCTGGGATTTGTTGTGCAGTGAACCCAAAAGAGTAATTTGAGGTCTTAAAAAAGGCTCTACATAGCTATAACTGTTGTTGGTACAATTACAATATCTTTACATCCACATACCTATTTGTTCACTTCTCATCACTCTCCAAGATCTTGGGTTTCACAAACCTGCTCTAGCCCATGATGTCCTGGAACACGAAAACATCGGACCCCACCCTGTCCCTACTGGCTTATCGCAAGGAACTCTGCTTTTCACCCTCTATATCTCTGCCCTAAGTAGAGTTCTCTCAGTCTTTGGCATTCACTACCGCCTCTTCCCTGAGTATACACAAATGTTTTTCTCCTTTCTCTACATCACCGCAGCCATCTCAGGAAAGGATAACCAACTATCGTACTGCAATCCGTCACCATAGTGACCACTAATGTAACTACAACTCCAGCGGGGGAGGCCTGGATGCAGCAAAGAGGCTGGTAGGGGGTGCCCCCACCCAAGGGGCTGGAAGGTGTAGATTGATGACCAGCCAACACCAGGGAAATAAGAAAAAATAGGCCATTAAGAGTGATATCCTGGAACATAGCTGGATTGGCCAGGCATATGTCTTCCCCCAGCTGGATCTCCTTTATCAGGGAATTCCAGCTGGTGCTTCTGCAGGAAACCTGGGCCATGAGCCCGGTGGATATGCAAGGCTATCAGACTTACTATATCCCTGCTACCAAAGGCCCGAGAGGCCGTCCTCACAGTGGATTGCTAATTTGGGTGGATGTAGAGCTAAACTGGAAGATAGATCATCGCACCTGCCATTCAGCAGATTTACAATTCGTGGTGGCAATGACTCAGTTGGGGCAGGACATTTCAATTTTCAATGTGTATAATAGGCCTAATACCCTGGTTATTCTTCAGGCATTTTATGAATTGGCTACATTAAATGGAGGTCAGGGGATGGGGCCAACATTGTAGCAGGTGATTTTAACATGCAGTTGGAACCGCTAGTATATCTGGAAGGTATATGGGATGACCAGGATGAGGCGTTGGATATCCCGCCGGCAAGAGCCCCATATCCTAAGAAAACCCACAGACTCGCTACTGATACTATTAGGGAACTATCTGAGATGGAGACACGAGCATGCAACAGACTTTTCACCAGCGATTGCCCTGCAAACATGACATATGTAGGGCCAATGGGCTCTACGATAATCGATTATATATTTGTCTCAGTTGATGTATGGTCTAAAATAAAGACATTTCGAAGTTCTGGAAACATTTGAAAGTGACCATAGGCCTTAGTACTAACCTTTGAACTTGGGTTCCCCGTTTTATCACCAATACATAAGGATAAATGAAACCAGGCCATCAGAGTCATGGGAAACATTAAATCAGGGGGACTTCAGACCATGCCTTTATGATAATGTTATCCCTTACCTCGAGAAGATTTGCTTTACTGAAGTGGAAGCCCCCAAGCTGATGGGAACCATTGGGGAAGTTGTCATGGGAAGTTTCCCTTTTGTTACAAGTACCAGCAGACAAATAAAACGAAAAGCTTCAACCAGGGTTGAATGGTATGACCAGGATTGTGTAATAGCAAAACAAGAGATGTAAGAGTGCTCATAAAGGGCCATGCAATAGATAAAGCCCTACTTCAGAAAAAAAGTTAGAATATAAATCATTGGTCAAGTCTGAAAAGGATCTTCACTCTAGGAACAAATGGGAGTCTCTGGCCTCTGCACTTGACTCGATGGACTATATTACATTCTGGAAGCTGGTTTCGGGTGCTGAGGTGAGAAGAAATGCAGAGATCCAGTGTAGTATTACTGCAGAGACATGGCTGAAACATTTCTCTTTGTTATACGGGGGAGGGAGGGAGGAGGAACCTGTAAGCGCTATTATGGCCATCCAAGAGGATCCTGAGGGACTTTAGTTTAGCATCAATGATGTGGAAATTGCCATTAAGTCACAAAGGCTGGGAAGGTGGCAGGCCCCGACAAAGTGCCGATAGATTAATACAAAGAAGAGCCAGTTATCTGGGCCCGATCCTCTGGAAGCTATTTGAAGCATGTGTCATTACTGATTCTGTCCCTGAATCGTGGCGGACGGCAGAAATTGTGCACATTTACACAAAAGGGGTAACAAGTGTTTCCCAGTTTCATTGTTAGATAGTGCGGGTAAAATCTTCGCCATGGTACTATAGGGCAAAATCAGGCATGGGCCTCAGAAAACCAGATTATACGCATGTGTCGGGCAGGTTTCCAGAGTGGGAAGGGCACAGTAGATCAGAGCTTGCGCTTGTATGATATCATTCAAAAATATACCGTCCTTAGGAAGATGAGACTTTATGCCACGTTTGTGGACCTCAAGGCTGCCTTTGACTGCGTCCCACGTAATCTGCTATGGCAAGTTTTATGGAAAAGAGGAATGCCAATGGGATTACTAAGGACCATTACATCCCTTTATAAAGAGAACAAGGCTGCAGTCAGAGTGGGCCTCGGGGCGAAGTCACTGATACATTTGATGTCATTAAAGAAATAAGGCAGGGCTGCCCCCTGGCTCCTCTCTTGATTTGTATTTATATAGAGGAAGTGGTGAAACAGCTGTTGGCTGATGGCAAGGACCCTCCATAGCTGGACAATATAAGATATCCTGGTCTGTTTTTTTGCAGTTGATGCTGTGATTTTGTTGACCACCCCAAGGGGTTAAAGCAGCCAAAGTTAGCTTTCTTGGAAAAATGTGAGCAGTTAAAATTGTCTTTGAATACAGAGAAAACTAAAACAATGGTCTTCAGGCCCTGCCTTGGTAAAATTGTGAACCTTGGCATAGTTCAGGGGGTATGCCACTAGAACAAGTAAGTCATTACAATTACTTGGGCACACGCTTCAGTGATAGTGGTAACTGGTCAAATCAAACTGCCAGAGCTACTGTCACATTACAAAAGTATAGTGGTGGCACCCATGCTTTTTTCAATAACCACGGCAGGGGTGCTGTTTCCTCTGCCCTGGATTTAAACAAGAAGCAAGCCACGGGGGCAGAACTGTGGGGGTTTGCTGACCTAAAGCCACTGAGAAAGGTGGAAAACAAGTTCCTTAAGGGACTTTTGTGTCTCCCCTTATCTATGTTTAATGCGCTGTTGTAGCTTGAACTTGAATTAGGCCCAATTGATGTAATCCCTGCAGCCAAACCAATTCTTTATTGCCTTCGGCTTTGGGGGCGTCCGAACGTGAATCTTACAGGGTGGATATGATCCTTCTGATGAGCCTTGAGGGAGTGATGAAACTGCCATGGCTGGCGCATGTCAAAAAAGCCTCTATGATTTAAATGACCAGGAAGCGTGGACCCCAACCACTGTTGATTAATACATTAAAGTCCAAATGTATAAAGGTAAAGATATGCAAGGAATTCTATAGCGGACGTATGGTTATAGCATGCAGGAATCTAAAATCTGCACCCAACTATGTATTAATCAAGTCAGATTTTGGGCTCGAAAAATATATGGACTGGATCAACCCTCTGCTTGCCTGTGTACTTTTGATTAATTTCAGATTGGGGTCATTGAAGGTGGTAAAATGTATTGTCTCATGGAGGCCAGGAAACACAAGTGAGTGCCCCCTGTGTAATGCAAGAAAGGAAACTGTTATAAATGTAATGTTTTTTGACCCGCTACTCAGGGATTGATGAAGTTATACTTAAATCCCTTAATGAGAGTAGCTTGTGTACACATAGCCATCAAAGCCTTGGAGCTATGCAAGACAACTGACGACCCAGGAAGGGTTTTTAGAGTATCAAAATGTATACATAGGGCCTGGTTGTTGAGGATTAAAATGTGAGATGTTGCTTTCATGATAATAGATGACTTTGTGTCTGTTGTTAGGGAGGCTGCAAGTTTTCTATTTTATGATTCATTATTGGTTACTCTCCCCCTCTGGATTATGCGTATTTGTTAGGTTTTATAGATGAAATTATGTGGCGCAATGAAATACTGAATGATGCCATGGATTTTATAATGTCTAAAATATGAGATGTTGTTTTCAGGAACATTGTTGATTTTCATTTGTTCTTTGGGGGGTTGCAAGCTTTGAACTGTATGATTTGCAAATGGCAACCCCCCCCCCAACCCCCCCAAGACACACTGGTTTACTATATTTCATAATTGATATGCTTTAGAATCAGGATGAATTGAATGCCATTGCTGGTTTTAAAGATTTTCCTGGAATTTGAATCCGTAACCAATTGATTGATATGTAATGGTGTAATGTGAGGTTGTTCTTTTATGGCTCAATAGCCGAATAAAAGATTACAAAAGCAAAGCAAAGCGATCCATCACTTGCTGCCTCTCCCCTGTCTCATGCTGTAGTCTTCGAAAACAAAAGTCATCTTTCTACCAGCTTCCAATGCCACCTCTACCCCCTCCTTTTCCATCTCCTTCACTCTTGACCTTGCTCCCATGCACAAGTCCTGTATCCTTGAATCCTCTTTTACAGCCACCTCCAACTAAACAATTCATCACTACCAGAGCCTAAGCGGGTTGGAATAATCTTCTTAACATTCGGGAAATGCATACATTTCTAACTCACCACTCTATGAAACTCAAAACTCTACCCTCATGCTCAGCAAACTCCACTTATGCTTGTGTCTACTCCTTGGCCTCCCATTCATCTCCTTCCTTCCTCCAGACAAGGTCCCTGGCTTCGCTACACACACTATCGACTAAAACCTATCCATGCCCCCTCCACTTCTCGATACCGATACCATGGTGGTTGCCTCTCCCTGCACAACTGCTCCCTTTGAAAGTTCCTTCTCTTATTCAGTATCTGGCTGACTGTATCTCTGCCCACTTGCCATCTTGCATTATCTCTGCACCACCTCTTCGCTCAACCTCATTGTCCCAAGCCCTTCGTGCCTCATCTCGCTTTTCTCATTCTCCCTACTCACCAGGTTCCATGGACAATTCCATTCAAAGTCCTCCTGACTCTGAATCATTTCAGGGCTCAGGTTAAGCTTCACCTACTGGCCACAGAGGGAGCTCCTGACGCCACTCCCCATCCACTATGTGACCCCCGGTGGTGGCTGGCCAGTAGGGGTGCTAGAGGCAGAGCCCCACCAACATTCACTCCCCATCATGTCCATGAGTGACATTAAAATCATGTCATTCATGGACATGGAGGCTGCATTGGTTGCACTTCGATTTTATTTGTTACCGACATAGCTGATTTTTAACTAGCTAGGTCGGTCATGAGCCTAGCTAATTAATATTTAACTACATCAGTAAAAAAAGAAATGTAAAATGAAAATGTCTTTTTTTATTAGTTTTCAGGCACTGTCTCACAGGCTAATTCACAAAGGCAGACCTTCAGGACGTTTCTTTTTTAACCACCGTAGAGCTCCGTTTGAGCTGGGCTTCTAGTCTTTCTATGCTTTGCCATAGCTGAAGCAGCACTATGCATGTGCAATGCGGATGGCTCATTGGAGCTCCCCACTGGACTGGAAATTCCTTTTTTAATTAGTTTGCCTGTGAGCTGTGATCTCGGTAGAATGACTTCTACCGAGATAACAGCTCAAAGGAAAGATGGGGTGGCCAACGGCGGGTCTTGAGTTCTGGAGACCCCCCTCTCCGGAACTGCAGCAGTCCCGGCTGTAGAGGGGGTCTTCAGGATGAGGGATGGCCTTTCCAGTGCTCACACTTCGTGTGACGTAAAGTTTGAACAATGGAAAGCAGAGCAACTCTCCCAGGGTCCTGTCAAGTTCCTGAGAGCTGCGCTGCTGCCCAGTGTTCGAACTTTCACACATACCTACATTTTGCGTCATGGCTAACCCTTCAAATGTTGGTAGCGGTGCTAACTCCATTCTTTCGCCCTGGCTCTTTAACATATTCCCTTCTCTGCTGACATGACTCATTTCCTCATTCTCCCTCAACTTCCAGTGCTACACTGATGATACACAACTTTTCTTCAAACTTCTCTCTGACGCCCTTGCACCCTCCTTCATCCCTGACTGCCTCTCTGCCATCCAGGTCTGGTGCACTACCAATGACCTCTACCTCAATGACAGCAAAACAGAGATTCTCCCTTTTGGGTCCCCTGCACCATACTTCTTACCTGCACTCTGGCCTTCCTCCATGCCCCTGCGCCCCCTCCACTGTAGGTAGGAATCTCAAAGTCATCTTCGACTCCTCCCTTTCCTCATCCCTCATATGTCAAGACGTCCCACTTTCAGCTTTTGCTTCTCAAAGGGACTCTATCCTTCCTCACCTTTCCCCAGAGACTAAATGTTACCCATGCTCTGGTTCTCTCCAGGCTTGACTACTGCCATAGCCTCCTCCTTAATCTTCCTTCCTCCACCCTGAAACCCCTCCAGCTAACCCAGAATAGGGCAGCAAGACTTATCTTTGACCTCAAGCCGAGGGACCGCATCTCTCCTGCCCTACAAAGCCTTCACTGGCTACCGGTCTCAGCACAGATTAAATTCAAATCCCTCTGTATCATACACAAGGCTGCAGGGGCCAGGGACCACTCTATCTCCAACGTTTCCTGACCAAGTACTCTCCTTCTAGACTCCTCCGTTCTTCTGGCCTCAACTCCCTGGGTGTTAAGCGCTTTGCCAAACAGAGGTCTGGTGGGCGAACATTTTCCTCGGCTGGCTCCCTCCTGTGGAACAGCCTCCCTCTCCCTCTGCGCCTTGAGCAAGACCTCCTTAAGTTCAGAAAAAGCCTCAAGACCTTTCTCTTTACCTCTTCCTTCTCCTCCTCTCTTCCCTGCTAATCTTACAGCAGCGTGACTGATGAGCAGAGCCCTTATGTGTCCTCAGGGCCATGAACCCCCACATCTCTGATCCCAGCCGCTGTCTATCTGCTGCACTTACTTGGGCTCACCTTATTGCTCACCCCTCCCCTCTCTGCACTTGCACGTTCTGAACACTCACAAGGCATAGTAGGTACGTCTCCCCTTCCCTTTATTCTCATTATTTGTTTGTACTATTAATGCAATTATTTATCCTTGCTGTAATTCATTTTCTACCTTTCCCTGTCCCCACCCTTGCACTGTGTGCGCTTTGAACCAGTTTTGCTAATTGTATAAGCGCCTAACAAGTGACCAATAAATACATTCAGAGACAGTGGGAGGGAAGAGGGGCAAACTTATTTGTAAGGGGGCATCTAATTGCTTAATGCATTCTAAAACTGCTTGTCACATTGAATCTGCACTAGAATCGTCTCATTAGATCCCAATGAGACTATTCTAGTGCAGCTGCAATGTTACAAGCAGTTTCTCTCGCCATTAAGTCTGAAAGCACCCATTAAGGACTGCTGTGAGAAGGAGCGGTCTCCTGCCCCCTCTCTACCCTTCCAATCACTCCCCTGACATGAAAGTACTAACCCCACTTCACGATTTCAATTGCCTAAAAATGTATGCATATGAATGCAGGTGCTAACAGTGAAATGCTTATGTTGGTAATTGTCTGCGCCGTTTATCGTCTGTGTCCTCTAATGGTGATGCTTGGGTGGAAGCGCATGAAAACATTTATTCACCAAATCAGATCAGTGCCTTTGTACTTCTTAAAATGAATGAGACCGCTGGTAGGTGTCTGAAGTAAATTTATGTGCTAGAGTTTGACCTGGCTTAAAGGTTGTCTAGCGTTTTGATTGTGCATATTTTCCTTATTTTGTTTTGTAGATGCAATATTGTTTTAATGTTGATTGGTTTGACAAACACGATTGGGGAAACTCAGCTAGACTGGCATTTTGGTGCAGCCATTTTGGATATATTTTTGACCTATGGCATGCATTTTGGTAAAGCCAAAGGGAGTATGTTGTGGGGGTACTGGCATAAATTGGCAGAACCAGCGTGGACATATTGTGGGTCATTACGAGTGTGGCAGTAATGGGTTAACAGCACCGGTAAAGGTGCCGGAGCTGTCAACCCCTTACCACCGCATTACAAGTCTGCTTCTTTTATGGGAATACTGGCATGTATTAGTATGATATGATATGTCATTTATAATGCGCCTGTACACAAGTGTTTCTAGGTGCGACACAACAATGAGGGGGCGACAGAAGGAGGCCAAAACAACGATACTAGGCCTTGTGACATTCAGATATCGCATGGGCAGGGAGGAGGGAGGGGAGAAGTTCCGGGGGGGGGGGAGAAGAAGTGCAGGTAACTCAATAAATGCTGCTGGAGGGTGGCTCATAAGTGCAGAGACACAAAGGACTGTAGGGTTGCAGATACAGACCCTTAAGTGCTAGGGGAGCCCAGAGGCAGTGTGCAAGGCCAAATGAACATGCAGGAACCTGGGCCCGAGTTTCAGTGGGTGGCCAGGAGACCAGTGTGTGGGACAGTCAGGGACATCAGCAAGGGAGCGGAAGAGAGAAAGCAGAAGCGAAAAGGAAGGTCTTGAGTTGCTTCGCGAACCGGAGGTGGTTCTGCTCAAGTTTGAGAGAGGCATCGAAGGAGGCCCAAACTGAGGAAAGAGATCTATCCCCCACTCTCTCCTTGGAGAAGCGTCTGACCCTCAGAGAGGTGGAGGTGGATTAGCGGAGGCAGGGGAGTTGCTAGGTCTGGAAAAGACCCGGGGCTAAGCTGATGTCGGAACTGTTGGGACTCGGGGCTAGCTAGTATTTTGGCTGTAGCTCCTGAGATTCTATCCGGGGCTACAACCAAAAGATCAGGGGCTATAGCCCCCTTAGCCCCCCCTAGCAACGCCCCTGGCGGAGGGCTCGAGAAGGAAGATGTTTAGGAAGAGAATGTTGGAGGTAGTGTGGTCCAAGACCCCAGAAAGCCTTGTGGATGATCCAAAGGGTCTTTACCTTGATCCTTGCAGCCAGACAGAGCAAGTGGAGAGATTTCAGAGCTAGAGAGATACGAACCGTGGGCAATGAAATGTATGGGTACAGCCAGCGTGAAAATGCTTTTATACTTGCATATATTGTGGGCAAAGGCATCATGAAAATCCTGTGCACGTTGGTGATTTCCATCTATTGGATTTTATTCATGAGTTACCCTACAAAACCAATTGCAAACTGTTTTCCTTTTTACCCAATTTTTCAAAAAAGTGTGCTGTCAGATGGGGAAAGGTCATTATCACATGACCGCACCGGAGGTCTACAAGGCTATTAGCACCCCTTAACCCCTTTTTGGACTATCCTTTCACTTCTGCCCCAGTATGAAGGAAAGAAACAAGGTTCCAAAGAATCATCTGACGTCGTCCCAAAATGGCAGCCGAGCAAATGATGCGTGGCGACTGATAGTCAAAGAGGGCTGCCAAGCAACTGACACTTGGTGGTCGAGGGAGGTACAACTGTTTAAGTTTGGATATATGTTGGCATGGTGGCTGATGGTAAAAGGAGCCAAGGGAGGAGCCGTTATGCCTGCTTGTGTAAGTGCAGGGCCGGGGGTTTGAGCAGACAGGCTAAGCACATTTGAATTGCACAATTTCTGAGAAAAGTGAGGTAAAAAGCCATACAAAAATCCACTAAATGCCATGTCACAAACAGTACACTACACAAAAGCACTTTACAACATTTTCTTTATAAAGCTGCAGCCATAGCCTATTTATGTAAATAATGGTTCCTGTAAATCACATGCACTAGGCTGTGGCCACAACCTATTTTTGGCTGTAATGTTAACTGTAAATTCCTTGCATGGGGCTGCTGCCACAACCTTTCTATACCAGTATGATCACTGTAAATCCTTTGCATGAGGCTGGGGCCCCACCCCTTCTCTGCCAGTAACAGTCACTGTAAATCACTTGCACAAAGCTTTGACCGCAATCTCTGTTTTCTAGTAATGGTCACTGTAAATTAAATGCATGATGCGTCTGCAAAACCTATCTGCCAGCAATGGTCACTGCAAATAACTTGTGTGAGCATGAGGCCACAACAGATTCCAGCCTAAAAAGCACAGACCAGGCATTGAACCCGTGCTGCTTGTGCAGTCTTGTACCCAAGACAAGCGTGTTGGCTAGACATCCACACAGACACATGCACACACTCTCTGATGCTAACATACACAAATATATACACACACAGCCACAGGCTCATCAAACTAGTCTTATACACACAGACACACACACACACACACATAAACACACACACACACACACACACAACACACACACACACACATTACATAGAATGCACTCACCTTAGATCTTATCTATTCAGGGGCAGGCGCAAAAGGCAGGGGCACAGCAGTGGGCACGGACGCATCCAGGCACATAGTGCCGGTGCACCCCAGAGGGTGTACAATTCCCAGGTCACACTGCCGCACTGCTACTGAGCAACATGGAATACCAAACACCCTGGGGGAAGCCCTCTGTGCAGCATACGCAGGCGCACAAGTAATTTTGTTTTAACTGAGTTAGAAAAATCAGGGGTGCATGTTGCAAGGGGAAGCCAACTGGGGCCCCTCAGCTCTGCCACTATCCAGGACTTATTTGTCAATGCCCAGTTACTGAAACACAAAAAGAGTCAAATGGACAGAACAGCATGTCACAGATTACTGTCAAGAAAGATGCAAAGAGGAAACATCGAAAGAGATCCTGCTCTTGTAGTGTGTTCTTTACCACTTCTATTCTTCTTTCTGCAGAAAAAACATTTGTTTAATCACTGGTACGATAGCGATGATTACTCCTTGTAAAGCCACATCACCTACATCAAACACAGACACAGCCAGTGCGTGTGCAGCACTCACTGGGGGGTTGGAGGCTGTACACTAGGCTATCCACGATGGCCCAGGGCACTGCTCAGGGTATCAGTAGGCAGATGTAACGGCAGGGGATGAGCCCATTGTATAGGAGCCACCATGTTCCTTTTTCCACACAAGCGCAGCAGACCAACGGCTGGGTTTGGAGTGTACTTTCTGGGACGTATAGTCCAAGGTCTCCAGTGAAACACCGAAAACGAGGCGCTCCTTCTGTGTTATGCAGTTCTACAGAAAAGTAGCCATGGGGCATCGGTAGGTGCATCTCAAACACTCTGCAAATATTTTGCTTGCCTCCCTCGCTGTGCCAACTTATTCTGTTCTTCCTGACTTACTCTTCTCCTTCTGTACTGGTCCTGCCTGCTCTCTAGCCTTGCCCTCCTTACTCCAAAGGTCCCCCTGGTGTCTTCTACAGCGTGCAAGGCCCTCCTTACTCCACAGGTCCCCCTGGTGTCTTCTACAGCATGCAAGGCCTTCCTTACTCCACAGGTCCCCCTGGTGTCTTCTACAGCGTGCAAGGCCTTCCTTATTCCACAGGTCCTCCTGGTGTCTTCTACAGCGTGCAAGGCCTTCCTTGGTCCACAGGTCCCCCTGGTGTCTTCTACAGCGTGCAAAGCCTTTCTTAGTCCACAGGCCCCCCTGGTGTCTTCTACAGCGTACAAGGCCTTCCTTAGTCCACAGGTCCCCCTGGTGTCTTCTACAGCGTGCAAGGCCTTCCTTACTCCACAGTTCCCCCTGGTGACTTCTACAGCGTGCTAGGCCTTCCTTACTCCACAGGTCCTCCTGATGTCTTCTACAGCATGCTAGTCCTTCCTTACTCCACAGGTCCTCCTGGTGTCTTCTACAGTGTGTAAGGCCTGCTTTAGTCCACAGGCCCCCCTGGTGTCTTCTACAGCGTGCAAGGCCTCCCTTACTCCACAGGTCCCCCTGGTGTCTTCTACAGCGTGCAAGGCCTACCTTATTCCAAAGGTTCTCCTGGTGTCTTCTATAGCGTGCAAGGCCTTCCTTAGTCCACAGGTCCCCCTGGTGTCTTCTACAGCGTGCAAGGCCTTTCTTAGTCCACAGGTCCCCCTGGTGTCTTCTACAGCGTGCAAGGCCTGCCTTAGTCCAGAAGTCCCCCTGGTGTCTTCTACAGCGTGCAAGGCCTTCCTTAGTCCACAGGTCCCCCTGGTGTCTTCTACAGCGTGCATGGCCTTCCTTACTCCACAGGTCTCCCTGGTATCTTCTACAGCGTGCAAGGCCTTCCTTACTCCACAGGTCCCCCTGGTGTCTTCTACAGTGTGTTCGTCCTTCCCAGTGCCCTTTTCCTCTCCATGTTCACTCATTCCTACCTGATCAATTCTATCCTGGATCCTTGTTTCTCTGGCCTCCTCGTCATCTCCGAGCCCATTTTGGACCTACAATTTACACTATTTGGCCAGTGATATCCTGAGTGCCTACAGATGAGTTAGCTGCTGCGAAGTAGAACCTTTTGAGCCACCCATTCCAGTGTCTGGGACTGTCTCTGCACAATGTAAACCGTAGAAGGCCCATCAGTTGTGGTGCAGGGAGTGTGTCTCAAGGTAGACTCGGCATCTCATTATCCGGCTGCCTTTGGTGCCTGCTTCCCACATGAAAAGACTAGACCTTCGAGGTGATCTGCACCTCAATCAAGAATCAGATTCCCGCTGTCTCAGGAGGCATGCAAGTACACAGCACTAGTGGGATGCATCGCTTGACGGATTCAGCTACCCAACTCCAGATACCGAGAGCCGAATGGATGCCAATCAAAGTCTGTGGGACAAACTCCAATAACTTTGCCAAGTTGAGAGTAGAAAACAAAACTGTGAAGGAACCATTAACACGTGCTGCAGTTGTCTCCATGGCCGAATCATCTATGGCTCACACCAGCTCAGTCAGGTTTGACGTAGATCCTTGAAAACTAAATACATTATTTCGACCTTCACAGGCCCTCACTGACAGAGCCAAGGTTGGGCATACTTCAAGTAACCTGCTAAGAAATGCCCTTCCATGGGAAGCAACGTATGTCTCAACCAGAAGTCTGATATTGGATAGCTTCACAGAGTTTGAAAAGGCATTCTTAGAAGTTTTCCAATCACCTAATCAAGCAGCTGTTGGCCAGATCTAACTGATGGACAAGTGCCAATGGAACAAAGACATAGGGCCTCATTACTAGTCTACCGGTCCGGAATTAAGGGTGCCGGTAGCAACGTAATGGCACCCATTCCGGGTACCTGCAGACCACAACTGTGCCTGCCTACGCCCAGTGTCTAGTAGGGTCTGACATGCCGGGCCCATCAGCCCTGGTAGGCACAGTTTTCATGGAAGCACCGGCACTGTTAGCAACAGTGCCGGTGCTTCCGTCTCCCCACTCCCATAAAGTCCTGTGGGACGCTATGGAATGGGGACTTACGATTTGTGCGGTCTGAGTTCCTGTGCCAGTGGGACTTGTAATGTCCCGGTGGCACCGGGATCTCAGGTGGCGGAAACAGTGTTACGAGGTTGGCGGCAACCCGTTGGTGGCACTGGCAGGTTACTGCTAACCTCGTAATGAGGCACATAGTCATCTATATCAGTCGTTTCTGTCAGAATGAAGCTGATTTGTTGTGGCTAGAAATTACAAAATAGAAATCTTTCAGGAGAGGGCTATGTGACATATACTAAGAAGAATTGGTTCATATTCTGGTGGGCACAATTCTTCAAAAACTGATAGACCACGTGTTACGGATCGGCCATCACCTAGAGGAGCAGCGACTATTAGGAAACTCTTCGATCAAGCCTCCAAACTCCAGTAGGACCTCATGTCAAGTCAGAGCAATTCCAGTAGAAAACACAGTGGAACCCATATAATTAGGAGCCATTGAGGGACCATTCTCGGAGGCCAAGCAAAAAAAAAGCGGGCCAGCAGCCTTTGTACGTACTGTGGAGGAGCAGGCCATTACACTGAAAATTGTCCAGTATGCCTGGTCAAAGTGACTGAAAATTGTCGGGCCTATTGAAGGATGTGTAGGAATCAATAGGCCCATTGCCAGACAAAAGACATCTTCCATCTTCTCCTGGCCCACCTATGCATCCTATGGCATTGTCCACCCTTGTAGTCCAAGTCACTTGGGAAACTGCAACCAAAGAAAAAGAGACCACAGTGCCCCTCCTGGATTCAGTAGCTTCCGGTAATTACATTGGTGCAGATTTCCGTCAACATCATTTTGGCCCTGCATATACGTAGGCTAGAGTCATCGAAATTATCAATGGGATGCCACTTTCTTCAGAACAAAATTTTTCCAAACCATACCACGGGAGCTCGTGATTAATCAGCATAATAAAGCACTTGCCTTTGATTTCATCAATACCTCTTTCTATCTATTGGTGTTAGACCTTCCTTGGCTCCAGTTAAATAGTCCTTATGTAAACTGGACCATGATTGGATTTTCTGATCCAATCTGTATACAGAGGAATGTGAGCCTTCCTCCGGTTGGATTATCTGCTCCCATGCAATATCCAAGCTGAAACAATCAGTGCATGCCTGTCAGTAGCAGCTGCTCATCCTGCCTTTACCAATGTTTTGGCTGGACCGGAAACAATACCATTTCCTCTGCATCGCCCTTATGATTGTGAAATCAGACTGATGGGTGACAAACCCATTCCCCACAGTCAGGTTTATCCTCTCACCATGAATGAATGGAATGTTCTCCAGGTGTACTTGCAGGATTGCCTTAGATAAGGCTATATTGTCGCTTCCTTGTCTCCGGCTGCGTCAAATTATTGTTTGTGAACAAAAAGCCATTTATCGACTACAGGAACTTGATCTAAATGACGATCAAACATCAGTGTCTTCTACCTTGAGATGAACTGGATTCCTTCCACTCCTCTTCCGTCTATACGAAACTGGACTTGCGTGGAGCCTGCCATCTTCTACATATAAAGGATGGAGATACGTGGAAAACTGCTTTTAACACACCCTTCAGACAGTATGAATATCTAGTCTTCCGAAGATGTATGGACTCCATCTTTTCCGACCTACTTGGAATATCTATGAGGGTTTATCCGGTCTCAGGTTTGGCTGGTAGAACATGTTTCTAGGTTCTCTTCTCATTGGTTCTTGTGGTAGGACCTCTGGAGTACCTCTGCCAGAGCAACCTTTGCACAGTTGACAAGTGAACTACCTCGTCCACAAAGTAGATTCCCTTCTATCAACGGAGCTTTGTGAACCATGTATGCTTCCTCAAAGTGTGCACCATGTTCTGCTTTTGTCCAGTCCCTTTTATAGCCCTGCGCCCATGGCTGATTTTGTGTCAGGAAAGAAGCAACAGGACCTTGGTTATGTCTCATGGAGACATTAGAAAAGAGGAAGCGCAGTGCTCATACAGCACACATGTAAAGAACTGCACTCCCCAGGAAACGTAAACAGCACCTGGTACATTATAAAGGCTCACACGGAAGAAACATTTCTGCTCAACGGACCTCAGAACTACAGAGTTCTGAGTGGCTGGCGGAAGAGTTTTGCATCTACTCGGCTTGTCCTGACTTTTTGTTTCCACTACAGAACATATGCCTTGATCTGTTTCATCCTTCTTCTCAGGGAGATGCAACCTTTTTCTTTTGGGGTCCTCATGCGCTATCCTCGTTTGGTGGTCTTTACTGTCCCCCACACTCTGGTAACCTCCCTGTGTCCTACTCCCCCCTTGTTTTTCTTATTGGACTGATTCTGCGTGTACCAGGACTCAGATTGTATTTCCTGACACTAGGAACTTGGATTATCCCTTTTGGGCAGACTCTCCGATTTCTTGTGAGTTTCCCATTATTGTTGGTTCGACCAGCATATAAACTAAATAACAAAGGAATCAACCCACTAGCCACGATCATCACATACCTACACTGTTGACCAAATGCAGCAGATGGCAGGACACATTGTGAGGGGCACAAATAGGTCCTTCCGTCGTGGTGAGACAAAAGGCAGAAGATGTGACGAGGGAAATGTGCACAGATCACACAGTGAGTAAAAATGTAACACACTACATGCACTCGGGAATCACGATGCGTGCAAGCTAACGCCTAGGTCATGCATGTAGAAGGTGATACAAATGTACGAAAAGGGATGCAGGTTAACTACTCAGAATGGGTATGATTACAAGGAAAGTCAGCAAACTCCTGACCCTCATTGTTGCAGGTAATGTCAGTGCTAAGTCCACATATAGGACACGCAATGACAGGGTTTGTGAGCGGACACCTTGAGGGTATTATGTAAGGCAAATTAAAGTGAATACTTATGAGGATGACAAATACTACCTGGGATGTCAACTATGCCCACAAACCCTGTAGATCAAACCGGTACCTGAAAAGGCTACACCAACAAATGGGGGATACATCAATACATAAGACACTTGACAAGCTGCAATATTAAAGCTCAGCAATTAATTAATTACTTAATTTTGCTTTGGTACATTCAACCTTTCACAACAAAAACTAAATGAATACAGATAGAATAATACATAGATAAATAGATTTCAAAATAGCAAACAAGATCACATTAGGAGTGGCATTTCGTTGATAAAGTTAGAACCTTTTAAAAGTTAAATGGCATTAATAACTCTTGTTCTTTCTATAATCAGTGCAACCTGATTTATGCCACAGGTCCTATGCCATAAGGTCTAAACGTTCTAAAATACCTGCACCGCAAGTCAAGTGTACCCATGCACTCCTGAAATAAATGGTTTCAGGCTTCTTTGGTCTTGCACCCACAGTAGCCACAGTTTCCATTTATCAGTAAAGGCAGCAACTGGCCAACTTTTAAGGTGGAATCTCATGAAGGGGTTCTTTAGGCCAGCGCTGGGGAAACTTGGCCAAATACATTGAAAGCAAGTTTTGCTTTTTTTCTGTGCAGTCCAGATCACAATAAAGTGAATAGTTCCCTAACTCAGTCTCAGTAGTAGTACAGTCTAAGTCCCACAATCTGTATTTGATTCTAACCAGGTTTAAAAACATTTGAAAGAGGATGTAATCACAATCCATTATAAGCCATTTCATACCCTCTTTTGCAGCCATCTGAGAAATAGGATTTGGTTCTTCAAGCATTGTGTCAGGTGTATATATAGCCCATTATAGTATAACAAAAGGGAGCTTCATTGGGCTTGCGCGGGAAGCGAAATCAGGCCCAATTCATATTTAACTGCTGCAACAGGGACCCAGTTTGGCAGAGACAACACCACACCTTCCTCCATAGAAGGCCTCCAAGGACTTGTCATTTTTGTCAGTTCTCAGGCTCCAGATGCTCAGTCCATTACATACATAGAGTACCACTTTGCCGCAGTAATACTTCCCAAGTGGAATTAAGGATGAATGTCAACATCTTGGTTTGATACGCTTCATATGGGCGGCAAATAGAAACATATTTGGCATCAATAAGGCATGTAAAGAACTTAAGTTGGGTCTGTTGGAGAATTGAAAGCCTAAGTAGGTCATCTGGCATGTCACTTCAAGGTTGCTATCATCAATACGTCTGTTAAACCTGGAGCGATGCCATGACCGTGTAAATCTCATAACTTTTGTTTTGTTTTTATTTAGTTCCAGTGCATTAAATTGACTGAAATTGGAATACCTGGTAAGCAGAAGTTGCAAGCCCAGGTTTGTTTGACCAATAAGGATCACGTCATCGGCATATGCAAGCTAAAGTAATTCAATTTTCCCCAATCTGGATGGGAAACTATGGAGGCCAGCACGTTCATAGTCTAGAGCGGGCACATATAGGTTAAATAGGTTAATTTATTCAACTGGAAACCAAGGGAGAAGAGCACGGGAAAACGAGGAACAGACTCCAATAGGGTGTTAAGGATCAGGAGCAGGGAAAATACAATTATAAGCCCATAACCTACCTCCATCCCACCCAGGGAAGGAAAGAAAAGGGCAACAAGAGTAGGACCTCTCTCAAAGAGGGGTGTGTCAGGGATCAGGTTTACACTTCAGAACACAGCAGGGTCAATGAACCCCAGAACAAAGACAAACTGCGCTGCTCAGGAACAGGAAAACACTGGCAAGGGCGAACTCACAAACGGGGATAACTAGGAAGGAGGTAAGATCTAGAATTTAGGAAAATAGGGCCAGATACAAGGTCACCAATAGG
Organism: Ambystoma mexicanum; assembly: GCF_040938575.1. Lineage (NCBI taxonomy): Eukaryota > Metazoa > Chordata > Amphibia > Caudata > Ambystomatidae > Ambystoma > Ambystoma mexicanum. Next base: position 1,099,122,995 of record NC_090934.1, on the reverse strand, counting down.
TGCCCTGCTACAATGACCAGCAGTGGACTGGCGCAAAGCTAGGATTTACGAAGCTGACTAACAATCACATACCTCTGGTGGGATCTTTGCTAGCACCTGCCACCTTATCCTTCACCTAACCTTGCCTTCCTAGGGTGATGAAGAAGTGGGCAAGGCATTCTGGCGAAGTGTCATTTTTGGGATAAAAAAAAAAACGGCTGACAAAAACCCAAAATGGATCTGTTGGGATGTGTAGCAGAAAATGTGGTCCAATAGCTCCCACATCACTAGAAGGAGAGAATGATGACAGCTTCCATTTGATCGCCAAGCAGTCTTTGGGGTGATGGCTTCTCACGTATACAGCGCTGTCTGAATAGCGCTACATTTCAGATTCCTTTGAAAGTGACTGTTCAACTTGTGAATACATACGCCAGACAACATTCCCCAAATTCTGGCAATACTGCAATAATTCATGATCTAACAGATGCACATTTCCCTGACTCACTGGTAGCAGGGTGGACTCTGGTAAGTGCATCAGTCTCCAAGTGTGAATCTCATATGGGCTGAAGCCTGTTTATCTATTGCCCTGCCTTGCATGCTCATTAAAGTGAGCATCAGCATCAGCATGTCTGGCCACTTAAAAACTGTTTCAGAACTGGTCCATCAGCACTATCTGAGGACTCCCTACTTTTATAAACATGTAGACCTGGTAATGTGAGACACAAGGCAGACAAGATTAATGTCCTCTGCTCTGCCCCCATTCTAGCATGACACTCTAGTCTGCATGCGGATTTTGATGTATAATTTGTTACCCTTCACTTATTCTTATAACTTTGTATAACACTTTTATATCCTGTCTTTTTCTCTTCATTTAACTGGCTCTCCCCCTTTTCATAACCACAGGGTCCTGCTATTTATTGCCCTGCTGAAGGCGGAGTATTCTCTTCAGATATGAAGATCATTATTCTTTTGATTCTGTACCACCGAAACGCATTGTTAACCAGAGGGGATACAAGGTCCATCACACAACACTGTGACATCCAGGATCTTTTCCTTTTTGCAACCACCAATCGAAGGACAAGGATACTTTTTTACAAGCTCCTTTTTGTTAATCTGTTTCCCTTACTTCATCCCCCTGATGCGTAGGCAGACCCAATACATAATAATTTTTGATTTTGGGATATAAAAACAACTAATTTATTTGTTTCATCACAATTGTACAACAACAAAGGGCATTTGTTTTCCCTATGATTTCCTAGCAAGAACACAGTTTATCATTAATACAATGGTTTTTTCAATTCAATACTTTCACTTGTTTAGATTTCATTTGTACTCCAAAAGTGACTAAGAACAAATTTATGTTAACGTTCTCCACTAAGTGCTCTTATTTTCTTAATGACTCTACACCCAATAATTGTATGTACCATTTATATCACTGATTTTATATGTTTTTACATGCTAGACTTCACCATGTATGTTATTTTTGTTTCTTTGATATAAAGCTTTTACTTTGTAATTCCCATAATGTTTATGTCTCATTCTGAAGGAGTGACTTTACTTTTTACCGCATGTAATATCTATACATTACACTAGCTATACAGGTTTTGAACCGGATGAATAATTCTAATTCATTTATACCCCATATGGGCCAACCCTTGATACACCAGGACCTTGTTTTGTTGTAAATACAGATGTTTTTTGACCCCCCTGGTGTGTCACTCCTGGGTCAGACCACTGCTGCTAGATTGTGGCACTCTTCTCTGTACATATATCAGAACAGATTTGAGCCATTTTAGTTTTCCACCATCCCTGCTGATTGTGGATTATTGGGGAAATGGAGCGTTTAATGATTGTTTAGCACTCAGCAGAGCTCCTGAACTACTTTCCCTGTGACTTGCTTGCCACAATCACTATTACTACTCAGTGCCACTCTGAAGTGTGGAATGACATCTTTGATAAAGGCTTTAGAAACTACAGGTGTGTGTGTGTGCTCGCCGGATAGGGTAATCCTCTACCCAATTTGAAAACATTGACAATTATGGGAACTGATTCCACTCTTTTACTTTAGGCAACTGTACACAGTTACACTCCACTGTAGCAAAGGGCTCTCAGGGTATAGGTGTGCTTGCTGGTTGATATACATATATATCCCCTATCTCACGTTATGCTGTTGGCACGCTCGCTAGACATTGTTTCCATAATTGCTCTGCCACTGGTGAAAAAACAGGCACATACCATTAGCTCTGCACTTGTGAAACCACCATAATGCAGCAGAAATCGGGGTAGCACTAGATGGCCATCTTTGGAGTGTCAGAGCTTATCTGTGTAAAGTGTAAACCCTGCTTGACCCCATACATTCTTTTCAACATTGAAAGTATTTTCTTGTTTCTCAGCAAGTTCATCAAGAGTAGAAACAGAAGGTGCAAGTGGCTGCACTTGAATTTGGGAAAACACTTTCCCAGCGAAGGGAACAAGAGAAAGGGCAACCCCCTTGTGTTTTCAGCAAGAGCGTACCCCCATGTGATTTCATCGTTGGGGAAACTGATGGGCGGCGCATTGATCATTGCTAACTCTTTGGGCAGGATTAGTGTCTGAAGAAGGGCATCCGCATTTCAGGTGTTTTTAATTGCTGTGTAATCTGCTATTAAGAAGCTCCTCTCTTTCCAAAGCAACCCATGACAGTGCACAATCACAAACGAATAGCGAGCCTGGGTATGTACTGTTACACGCTTTCCCTTAGCTAGGACATAGGCTCTTCTCACCCCCTTCTTCATTTCCCAGACATGACCCATCCACGAAATACTCCACTTTAGGATTTTGTAATAGGTTTTCAGAGCAATCTCTTCATGGCTTGGTGCGGGCAGGTCTCACTAAAGGGAAATCGCGAGGCACTCCCTCTGTCAGGCTCAGCAGCAGCGAGGCAGGGTTCATTACTGAACACGGTGTTAATCTTATGTTGGCAGAATTTAACAAAACCAACTCATACTTTGTAAGTAGTGAAGCAGAGACATGTTGTGTTTTTGTTTTCAAACGTAAATGCAGTATTTCCCTGGAGTACTGCTACAGTGAAGAGAGACTCCAACAGCTAATTCTCTGATGACAGTACAGCTAAAGAAGTTGCTGCTAGCAGCCATAATGAATTTGAGTTATATAAAGTTGCAATTTTTTCACCAAGTGTTGTTAGAATCAGCAGTGTGTCTTGCTTACACGCCTCTTATGAAGGTGATGCAACCACAAGGGCCTAGTCCACTTAGACTGCAAACCAGAATGAGCAAAAGTAAATAAATATGGACTGTAAGGATGTAAAGGAATAGAAAAGATAGATAACAGAGCACAAATAAACAACGGAAAGGTGGGTAGCTGTGGGTGGAGTATAAGAAAGTGTGGTTGCTGGGTTTGGGACCACTTGTAATGGGTATCACTACATATTATCTCCACCAAACATATCGCCGTATATATGGTCGTCTGGAAGGGTCATAGGCGATATTTTTTGGGGGGGATACTTTTTGGTTTATTTGGGAGTGGGGTTGCGGGGGTGTCCCCCGCTCCTTTAAAAATAATGCAGGGGTGGCGGGGGTGTCCCCTGCATGGTCCAGACCATGCCTTAACATCGCCACAAAAATATGGCTGTATTTTTGTATGGCAATATTTTTGCGAGGATATTAACACATGGAACCTTGTAATGTAGGTAAAATCACTGAATGTACAGCTACCTAGCTTCTTTGCTGTTGAAATTGGGGTATGCATGGGTTAGTAGTTGGGACAGCAGTTCCTTGCTGTAGTAATGACTCTATGACTATGAATATGCCATGTTCTGCCTGCCGATTCATGGGGTATTGGGGTTTCTGTGGTAAGGGTTTCTGTGGTAAGAGTTTAATTGTGTTAATCTGAATTAGGACTGGCAAAGCATGCCTAGTAAGTCCCACCTAATTTGCGTGTTTTTACCACAATTTATCAGGTACCTTGGACAACAGTGTAATGAAGTCTGAATCTGACTCTTGACCTGTTTCTGTCTGCAGTATTCCTGGTGGAACATACCAGTACCTTATTTTCATTGTCACCAGGAATATCTAAAAGTACACCTTCTAGGATACGATAGATGGTGGATCTTAATTTACATAGTAGGTCCTAGACTAATACATTCCCTGCAGGGAAAGGGCTCAAAGAGAAAGCATGTTTATCAGAAGTGGGTCAGATAGTCACTAACAAGGGTGCAAAAACCGAGCGAATCACATGTTTATTAGAAATCTTAACAGCTTTGACAATCGTAGAAGAACGCGGCATAGTGGGAAAATCCTTAGATGTAATTGCTCAGTGATGTGCTCTTATATCTAGTAAGCAAGGTATCATCTTTCCTTCAATTCCACAACTATTGAAGGAACCTCCTTCGTGATGTATGGGTATTAATGGTTGGATAATGACATGCCATGTTACGTGTCACAATACATTTTGTGAACTCTGTACACCTTGACAATCGGAGGCACCTCCACTCTGTCCTCTAGCTCTGCCTCTCCCACATCAGGGTTCTCTGGTATTCAAAGGCACCCCGCCACTCACATTTGTATACATGTACACTCCCCTACACCACCATTGTAGATTCTGTAATTGAAAGGTCATTGATATACATTCAGTAAATTCTCACTTTTGTTCTTGACAAGAAATACAATGAATTGCCACAGCCACTAGTCCCATGTGGGGTTTACATTCTCACCTCACACAAATAAGGTTCAGCTGTTGCTGACGTTTCCGCATTAACCCATAAACAAAGGCTGCAGCGTCTCACATGACTCCTGCTGGTTTATGAATCCATGAATGCTGTGTGAACTTAACCTTCAAACGATCCAGGTAGCCTGCAGGAGACTCGTCTTTTTTCTGTTTGCAATTATTTATTTTTGCCCAATCTGTTTTTTTCCCGAAAACAACACAGGGATTGTTGTTATGAAATTATCCCTTGCTTGTACAAATTCTACACCCATCCGTTGGTGCACGGTGGGCCAACCATTCACATGGGTCAAACGTTGGTGCACTCAGTAGTTATTATCACCCTCATGACCTGATTCATGCTTGCCTAAGAGGGGGTTTAACAGTGAATAGCAGTCTTCAGTTCATTTGTAAACTTTTCAGATGCCTCTCTAATATTTGGAAAATCTTCAGCCAAATAACATAACTACCATGGAGTCCACAGGGAATGTGCGGTCACCAAATGACCAGCACCATATGTACCAACCCTTGGTAGCGGCCGCAATGGGGCCTATGATTGGTTAACTATTGTACTATACACAGTGTCTGCACAAGTATTTGCTTGGCTAATAGTGGATGCAGAACTCACTTGGTTGGGTGGGGAAACCCTGCTTGGGACTGTGGCTGTGTTCATATAACAAATTCAGTCAGGGTTTGATGCTCTGAACACTAAGCAGTTGCAGCTTTGGACCGTGTAGCTGCTGAACAAGTTTGCGCGACATAGCTGTTCACATTTGTAGCTCCTAGCATCTCTATGATATCCTCCATTTCCTCTTCCTTGTCTCCTACTCTCCAACGCTCGTTCTGGATTGAATTGAATTGAACTGATACTTTATTTATATAGCACTCGTACACAAGTGTTTCAGAGCGTGACAAGGCAAGGGAGGGGATATAATGAAGTAATCAGATAATCCTGCTACCGTTTATGTTCTAATTCTATTCCTGTTCACTGTCTGTTCTCAACTTCTTTATATCGCTTCTCAGCTTGTCCATTTCATTGCTTCCTCAAACCAGTCTCAAAATTGTTCCCATTCCTCTGAAGTTATTTTACCCTACATTTGTTCAAGCACTCGGCATAAAGTATCTTATTAGATATTTGGCCAAATCAGTACCTTCTACAGGGAATTGACAATGCTGATCCTCTTGTGTTATGAAGCTCCAATCTTCTAGATATTTTGATGTACTCTGTTGATAACAAGAACAGATATAATTTGCTGTGGTAACACTTTTTAGGAAACTTCATTCCTTTGACTGTCCCTTTCCCATTTTCACCTCTCTTTTTGTTTTGGAAAATATATATGAGTATGGGTGTTGGACCCTACAAAGTGTGCTTAGATCATGAATCCCTTTGAATGCAGGTGGCTGCGTCGCCAAATCAAGGAGTAAGTGCACTCATAAACACCTCCAAATTGAATAGACTAAGAGTTACAAGATTTGCATGACACCCTCTGCAGAAGAATGTTGCAGATTCCAGATTAATAGCACTGTGACATATATGCAGAGTTTGCAACAAATTGTTGTTTAATTTCCTCAAAGAAAGTCAGCTGACACGTGTTTCGACCGGTGTCGTCTTCAAGGCAGTCATCCTATGAATTGCAGTCTTGGTCGATAAGGTTGTGCTGGTGATTATACATGGATCCTAATCAGACAGACTATTCGTCAAAATTGTGTTGCAGTGGATGGATTCAATATTATTGAGTTCAATACTCTGTTAAAGCGCCCCAAAATGTCTGTTATGGCGTTTTGTTGTTCAATCTCATGTCTTAGTTTATCTCCTATTATTGAGGTCGTTTTTTCAATTACAGTTAACCCGTTTGGTTCAGATTGTGTTCAAGTGTTCAATCCCTGCGCGTGTTTTGATTTATAGGAAAACCTCTATGTCATTCTTAATACACGTGGGAATAGTTTAAAACCACTATTTCATCACTTACTCTGCTTTAACACGGTTTCTCTGCTGTATTCTTAAACATACAACACACACAACAAATACTCTCCATAACCATATTTTAGAAACTGCTATGTTTTCAGACCCTATTTTAGTATTCTCTCCTTTACAAGAGATTTTCAGAATGAGCCAGTTATTTCTGCACCTGCTTTCTGCTTCCCTCTGCTTTCTGGAGCCAGACCCAGCTCCCTACTATCTTTTCCTATCGCTATTATTAACTGCTCCAGCTATAATTATTTGCGTTGGGTAATTTCTGTCGCCTTCCCAATCAGTTGCCCAAGATGTTATAGGTTTGTTGTGCTGCTGCATGAATTTAAATAAACTGCCTTCCAAGCAGCCCAAGTAGAGACACCAACCTATATGTGTGGCCCTCCGTTGACGCCACTTAGAGGTTTCAATTAGGCCTCTATCCTTTTGTGTGCACTTGGTTTCCAAGGGAGCGGTCCACTATTCCTATTACCGCCCGAGCTGCGCATGACAAATCCAAGGTGGTCCGGCACCAACTGTGGAAACCCGCTAATACATCCAATGCGATAACCATGGTAGCAGTAAGAGAGTCAGGTTTATTTCTATACATCTGTAGAGAAAATGACAGAGAACCAGCAGAGTATTCCCTTCCCAATAAGGCAGCCCCTGAGAACAGATTTCTTTGTGTTTGCCTTCTACCTTTGTTGCCTGAACCAATATATGTAATGGCCGCTACTTTGGTGATTTCGTATGGCCCTGGCTATTTAGCTAAAAGCCTATTTTCCGAAGGTGGGAAGGAGAACCAAAACATTATCTTTGACTTTAAAGCTGCAGTGTTTGTCCTTCTTATTTTATAATGTCTTTTGATTTTCTTGGTCAGAGGCAAGATGGGTCTTGTCTAGATCTCTTATGTGATTAATATGGGATGTCCATGATTTGATTGAAAATATTTTACCTAATGGAAAAGTGACCAAATCTATTTTACCGAAAATCAAAATAAGATTTTTGGCTTTTTAAACTTTTTTTTATAATGCGGGGGAGACCCCCCGCAACCCTCCACTTACCCCTCCCTATCCTACCTTTTACCCTTATCCCACACCCCACCTATTATGCGCTACACATATACCACATTACCTACCATTTTCGGTCAAATAAATTCGGTCATTTCTACTTAGGTAAAATTGTATTTGGCAAAATCTACGGTATCGATTAATATGTGGCTGAGTATCTTGCATGATCTGAGCTAGATTTTACCTTCATCATTCTGATCTTCCCAGCTCTCCTTCAGCATGTCTGGTCCAGTAAAATAGCTCAGAGGCAACGTACTTGTCTTGGAAGCAAGGCAACACTGAGCAGCGTGGTTTTAATTTAATGTCTAACACATAACCTGTTATGTTATGTTATGTTATGTAAGAGGCGTTTCTAATGTGCACTATCACCCAGAGGTATCCTGGCGCTAACTAGGAAAAACCTCCAACAGTGAAGACAGTTAGACTAAGAGAACCAACTTAGGGGATACAATGGGTTTAAGCAATTTCCGAAATTTTGGATAAATCCTCAGTTTACCTGAGAGCTAATGGAAGCGAGTTCCAAAGGCGAGGGGCAGCTACAGAAAAAGCTCTGCCAACAACATTAGCCTTCCTAAATTTGGGAACTACCAATAAGCCAAGTTTAGCAGAACGAAGAGCCTGACAGGAGTATAAGGAGACCGAAGAGCCTGACAGGAGTATAAGGAGACATTTTATTCCTGCAGAAAAAACGCACCCTGTTTATGGAGCGCACAGTGAATCGGGCAAATGGCCTTGAACTTGATTCTGCTGTCGACAGGCAGCCAGTGAAGCTGTGCCAAAATGAGAGAAGAGTGAGAATGTTTAGGCATACCCATAATGAGTCTCATGGCTTAGTTCTGTCAAATTTGAACCCTTCGAATATGATATTTTGGCTGAGCTAGAAAAACAGCATTACAATAATCGAGGACTCCAGAAATCGCTCTGGCAATCATAGGACCCCCATGATGCAGAGGCAAAAAAGGGTTTACTTTTTAAAGTGTTTAAGTTTAAAAAGCCAGTTTTACAGATAGCACTAATCTGTAATTCAGGCGACAAAGTTAAGAAGATTTTAACACCAAGATTCTGTACAGGGACCACCTGCACAGGCAAGTTCCCCAAGCTGGTAGGCCAAAAATCCTCAACTGACTCATAGCTGGTGGGCCAATGATCATAACTTCGGACTTCTCAACGTTAACCTTGAGACAGTTTACACTCATCCATCTACCTACTCCAGCAGGGCAAGATCTAAGACACATAGCAGAGTCCATTGGTTTCTGATCCACTCTCAAAATGAGCTGGGTGTCGTCAGCATGGCAATAAAAACAACACCCATGAGAGTGGATCAGAGTAGTCAAAGGCCTTATGTAAATGTTGAATAACAGGCGGGAAAATGTTGAGCCATGGGGAACCCCACAGTAGATGGCTCTGACCTAAACCGGGGAAGAGAGAGAAACTGTGAATTGTAAGTAAGAAAGAGGCAAACTATTGGGAGACAGTTCCTGTAATGCCAACATTGTTAAGTCATTGGCACAGAGTAGGGTGGTCTATAGTGTCAATCGCAGCCCATAAATCGAGCATAAACTGGAGAGCCACCCCCATGGACTCTAATCATAGCAATATCATCGAGAACTATGCTGACTCGGTGCTAGGCCCTGAAGACCCTCGCACATGAAAACAAGGCACAATCACCATACACAAACTGATACGATAGACACAAGGTTCGATTCCCAAAATCTAGGGTTTATTGCAAAGAAAATAGTCTCAGTCGGCTGACTGGAACTCACGTCTCGCAATGTGTGTCACCCAGTCCTCGTGAGAGGCAAGAGAGTGAGCATTCTACAACAGTATCTTATATACAAAAGGACAATCATACAATGTGTTTCTGACACATCAAAATCGCCCATAATGTATCTTCTTAAGCTAGGGTTCGGTGATTGACAATTATTTTTTATTATATTTTTTTCTTTTTATTGCAATTTTTAGTTTTTTTGACAAACTTTTTTCACAATATTATCCATGACAGTGTTCCCTTGTTAGTTAAATAAAATATTTTCCTTTCTAGTCTCCAGTTTCTTTCAAGATTGCATCTAAAAAGTTAATAGTTGCACAGGTTATTTTCATGTTGTGCCCAGAAATTATGCGATTCCACCATTCGTCAGTGTTACCATTTAAGGGGAAAGAGAATCCTAGCTTACATGTCCTTTGGTTAGAGATTGCTTCGCATTTTATCAACAAGTGTTGGAGCGATTCTATGTTTTTTTTTCAATGTCTACAAAGATTGTCTTTGAGGTCTGGCTCTTTTCTTAACCATCTCATTTTGTTTGTCTGAAGTGCGTTTAACCGTAACCGCAGAAATTGATCTGGATGTATATAGATAGGCATTTTGAGAGGTATTTTGGAGGTACATTTAGCTTGTTCATTGTGTTCCCAAGCGGAATTGCAGTTCGTAATGTCTCTCTTTTCTCAAGATTAGAGATCCAGTACCAACGTTGAAGATGTGCCTTAACTAATTGTGGGTGTCTTTGGAGCGACTCTTTCTGTATGACTGCAGCAGCCAAAATTAGGTCTATTTTGTAGGCCCAGTTTTTTTTAACATAGTTGGTGTTGTCTCAGGCATAGAGAACTTGAATATTTTGTAGGCAGGTTCTCCAGGCTGTTCTCGTATTTTGCGTAGCATTGCACAAGCTTTCCAGACTGTTCTATGATACAATGAGTTAATCACCAATTCATGGCGCAATAACGTCATTGAAACATAATGTGGCAGTCTGAGCACTTTCCGCCAGAACAGACCTTCAAGTGATTCCCAGTATCTAAAGTCGAGATTCCAGGCACATTCAGCCCCGAATGTTATTGCGGGTAAGACTTTATTCAGGTAAAATGCCAGTATCGGTCGAAATGAAACATTTCCGTATTCATTATGCAATTTCAGTCCTTGTAATGCTTATGTGGTCATTCTGCTTCTCAGGTCTTGGTACCATGGCCATTCACGAATGGATGTGCTGAAAATTACTCCAAGGCAACATATAGAAATCGTTGTTTCGATTTTTTCCTCTGCAACGTGCCATCTGAAATTTGTATTTTTTTTTCCTTTCAAAGAACCCATCTGCATTATTTTGGTCTTCGCAGTGTTTATTTCAAGTTTGGTCTTTGTTGAATATAAATTTAGTTTCGTCAACAACCGCTGCAGGCCTATTTGTGTTTGGTCGACCAATACTATTTTAATCCTCATATATAATGCAGTTTACTTCTTGTCCATTGACTTTCGGCGAAACACATCTGACATCTTCTATTTCAACTGGCAAATCGGAGATAAATAGTTTGAACAACAGTGCTGCCAACAGGCAACCCTGTTTTACTCCTTTTGAGGTGGGTATAATATTTGTCAGGTCGCCGTCCTGGTTCATTATTATTTGGACGGATGTTCCTTCGTGAAGTGCTCTTATAGGGTTTAATATGTCCGTTGGGTATTGCCACTTTGTTAGTTTTTGCCAGAGTAGATTTCGGTCTATTTTGTCAAAAGCTTGTGGCATGTCCACAAATGCTAGGAATACGGTTTTATGTCCTTTCAACGATTCTAGTTTTACCAGATTTAACAATAGTAAATTGACTTCAGTTCCTATGCCTTTTGTGAACCCTGTTTGACGACAATCGCCTATTCCAACATGTGCGGCCCATGTAGATAGCTTTTTTGTTAAAATGAGGCAAAGAGTTTTCCAATCGTATCTAAGAAGGCAATAGGGCGATAATTCACTGGATCTGCCCGTGACCCCTTTTTATGAATTGGACCAACCACTGCTGTTCGCCAAGATGGTGGTAATTCTTGTCTCAATGCTATTTTTTTAATAGCATTTCAATGAGGCACGGACATTTTTCTGCCTCCTGTTTGAGGATTACATTACTAATGCCGTCCGAACTGGCTCCTCTTGAATTTTTTAGCAGGTTCGATTCCCAAAATCTAGGGTTTATTGCAAAGCAAATAGTCTCAGTCGGCCGACTGGAACTCACGTCTCGCAACGTGTGTCACCCAGACCTCGTGAGAGGAAAGAGAGCGAGCATTCTACAACAGTATCTTATATACAAAAGGACAATCATAAAATCTGTTTGTGACACATCAAAACCGCCCATAATGTATCTTCTTGAGCTAGGGTTCGGTGGTTGACAATTATGACGAATATGACACCTTATGAGATGTTACTTTGTTAATCTATATTACTTGATTTAGCAACAGTTGCAATTTGCAATAAGCAGACAGGATTCTTTGTTACAGAGAACATAATGCACTCGTTTAGGGAGCAAACTGTGTTCCTAGGAGGGACACATTCCAAAGCATGCTATCTTCTAGTTTCTATTCGTGAGCTAGGGGTCAGCCTGATCTAAGAGGGCCCAAAAAGGGGGGCCGTAAGGAGAGTATATTTCATGCCTTTAACGGCCTGTTTCTACAGTTTCAGCGAGAACAGCTGGCACCTGGCTTGGCTAATAAATGCCTCTCTGCTCGCCTTCAAGGACTTGTGAGGGAGGAAAACAATCTATTTCAGTATTGCTTGGCATTTCTGTTTGGGCCGGTCTCTTCAACATGTAACTTGTGGCCTTGCTTTGTGTAAGAGCAGAACGAAATGAAATACATTTTGCAAAGTGTTTGAAGAGAAAGGCAAGAGAAAGCAAATGGTAGATCTTGTGGGCACAAAATAGACGCTCTATTGTTATTCCGACGATTCTGTATTTGGCGATGCTGGGCATATGATGTTATATTATGTTGGTTTTCGGCCAACATAATATAACATCTATGCTATGGTAGGGTACTTTCTAGACTCACAAACCCTCCTTTTGGCTGTAAACCAAGAGCATCAACCATACATCGCATCTTCCTCTGACCATGTATCTAATTCTGAACTATGCATACTACTGCAATCGTCATCATCAATATTAATCGACATGAACTCTTTCATAGTTTGGGTTTCGTTGTTTGCATTTGTATCTAATTTGGGAGTTCTTTTCTCTGTTACCATGTGTATGCATTCATCAGTTATTTCAGAGCAGATAATTGGCAGGCAGTGTATGCAACAACAACATGTCATCAAGATTCTGAGTACCGTTACTAAAATTGCAACTAGTTTCCATCCCCATGAGCGTAGTAACTCCCAAAACCAGGAACTTATATTCAGTTCCCAACCACCTGTTGGGGGACGAAGGTCAGAACTCAGAATGTGTAATTTCTTTATAGCCTCAAAAATCGAAGGGGAGGAGTCACTTACAAATACGCAGCACGCTGACCCCACAATTTTGCAAACACCTCCACGGTTGGCCAAAACTATATCAAGAGCCATTCTATTCTGAAGTGTCATTAATCTAATTGCCTTCTCTTCTAGGGTCATATTACACAATATATCAGTCGTTCCATTTATCGTTTTTTCTAAAATTCTGGACAATCTTCTTATATTCCAAGAGTTTATTGCTTGGCCCCAATATGGTATAAATGATTTTGCTATGTCTTCCGCAATTAATCCTGCTTCATCATCCCGCCGGGGCCTTGATCTGGATAATTTTGATATATCCCACGTTCGGGAAAGGAATACCCCGCGGAAGAGGATCCTTAAGTAACATGTCCCACCCCAATTTCTAGGCACCAGGGATAAGCTTTTTCTCCACATACAAAATAAACGGGGTCACCTACATATATTCAACATATGTTCTTCTTCTCTCTCAAGTACTGCAATATTGTCACAACGCGACCCTGGACACGGTGGAAAAGATGGAGGCTGACTTAGGCACCTTGCGGTCCTTACCGTTCTAGTCTTTTTGGTCCTTTTCCTTTAAAAGGTAGCCACGCCCACAACGCTGTGCGTTGCAACTCGCATTGTCAGCCTTTCGCTAACTTCGCCTGCAGTGCCGCTCCTTGAGCTCGGTCCTTTGATACTTTTCTACCTAGTACTCAGCCCGCTTCGGCTTTGCCTGTTTCTCGGCTCTTTCCTTTTGTACGGAGTTCTGTACTGTAAAGCCATCCTTCGCGCCCCTCCGCTACTTCTCTCCGGCTTGCTCTCTCTCTCTCCCTGGTGCTTGATTCCTTACTCTTGTTCATACGCTTTCGCTCCTGCTTGCTCTCTCTCTCGCTTTCGCTAGATTCTTTACTCTTGTTCATACGCTTTCGCTCCCCCTTGCTCTCTCTCTCGCTTTCGCTAGATTCTTTACTCTTGTTCATATGCTTTCGCTCCCGCTTGCTCTCTCTCGCTTTCGCTAGATTCTTTACTCTTGTTCATACGCTGTCGCTCCCGCTTGCTCTCTCTCTCGCTTTCGCTAGATTCTTTACTCTTGTTCACCCGCTTTTGCTCCCGCTCACTCTCCCTACTATTTCTCTCCCTCTCCCCTCCTTGCTCGCTCCCGCTTCTGTTCACGCTCTCATTCTCCTCTCTCTCTCGCTCTCCTGTACCAACTCTCTCTCTCTCCCTCTCTCACTCTTACCTGCATTATAGCCTTACCATCCCTCCTGACTGCTCGTGTGCAGCCTCCGCTTTTGCCTTCCTTGGATCGCAGTGGACTCTCTTCCAATCCTTTTCAACATCAGCCCTCCACTTCCGACACACTCCCTGCCAGCAAGGACTCGCCATCTAACAGGGTTTTTTCTGCCGTCACTGGCTTTTTCCCTGACGTTACGGGACTGGATCCCCTGGGTCCACCTGACAGCTTGTTCCTACCACTGTCAGGGTGGCCTCAAGCGCAGCTCGTCCCTATCTCTACGAGCGCAAGAAGGACAAAAAGGGAAGGAAGAGCACCAAGACGGACGAAGACCCGCAGGAGATCAAGAAGGAGGGGAGAAGAAGACCAAAGACATCTACCAAGGAGGATTCCTCTAAGGAGTCAGGTGAGGAGCCTTCGGGGGTGGTAGTTTCCGATTCTGACAGTTTGCAACGCCCACAGGTCAACATGGCCTCCCTAGAACAGATCCAGGAGATGGTAGCTGCTATCCAAGGCCTTCAGACTTAAGTACAGAATCTCCGAACCGAAAATGTCAGTCTACGACAACAGATCGCAGTACGAGATGATACTGGGGGCGACTTGCCTCCACAGTCATTCTCTTTTGGAGAATATGATGGCAATCCAAAGCATATGAAGGAATTCCTGGATGCTTGCATGGTCTATTTCACTTTTAGACCGAAGGCCTACGAACTAGACAGGTCCAAGGTTGGTTTCCTTGTTGCTAATCTCGTCGGAAATGCCTTTGCTTGGGCCACCCTGTTGATATCCCAATCCGATCCAGCAGTCAACGATTATTCCCTGTTTACCCAACAGATGAGAGCCAGATTCGACAGACCTGAGGTTCAGTTTTCCTCTTATGAAGCCCTCTTGGACATTCGTCAAGGGAATCAAGATGTTCAAACTTTTGCTTCTGCTTTCATCAGACTGGCAAAGGATGCAGGATGGCCTGACTCTGCTCAACAAACCCTCTTTCGCCGGGGACTCCATGACGATCTCAAAGACGAGCTAGCCAGAGTGGCTCGTCCGACCTCCTTCCAAGAACTAGTGACTTTGACTCTTCAGCTGGAATACCGACTTCAAGAGCGAAGACAAGAAAGGAGGAGGTTCTGAAACCTTCCTTCTGCCAGTACTACTCCAGTTCCTCTTCCTAATCGGAGCCAGACTGAAGAACCAATGCAGACCGGAACTACTAGATGCCCCCTGATTCCAGAGGAGAGAAAGAGACGTAGAGATCTGGGTCTCTGCATGTACTGTGGATCTTCTAAGCATTTGCTCCGGAACTGCCCCGAAGTACCTCCAAGACGTTCGGGAAACGCTTCTCCTCGGTCTTGAGCAGGGATAAGAACCGGGCAGCGACGATCAATCCCTGCAACCTTACATGTCAGAAGGCTATAGAAGATGATAACAGATTGTTGGTGTTCACCATTCATCTCACTTTCGAGCCCAATCCCACCGTTGAGGTCTTGGCTATGTTGGACTGTGGTGCTGCGGGTAATTTCATCGATGTCCAGTGGGCTCAAGATCAGGGGGTGCCTTTTCTACAAAAGAGTTGTTCCTTACCCGTAGAAGGAGTGGATGGAACTCCACTCTCCTCCGGGCCCATTGCACAAGAAACCATACCCGCTACTATGCTTCTTTTTCAACACCAGGAACAGATTGTTTTCGATGTGATAAGAGCCGCACACTTCCCAATAATACTGGGTATACCATGGCTACGTAGGCATAATCCTACTATAGACTGGTCAGCCAACACTATATGCTTTTCATCTTCTTTCTGTACTTCTTCCTGCCTTCTCCAGACCAATCCGGTTCCTGGTAAGGGAATCCCTACTCCTAAGTCCGCCTCAGTGGTGCAGATGGTGCCGCTCTGCTACCAACAATACGCCAAACTTTTTGAAGACGAACTACCACGCTCTTTACCTCCTCATCGGCCTGAAGACTGCTCCATTGAGTTAAAACCAGGTGCTTCCGTTCCTTTTGGCCGAATGTATCCCATGTCTCTCCCAGAAAGAAGGGCCCTTAAGGAATATCTGGACGCAAACCTTCAGAATGGTCTCATCAGAGAGTCACGCTCCTCTGCCGGAGCATCTATGTTCTTTGTACCCAAGAAAGGGACCTCCGAATTGAGACCGTGTATTGATTATCGAGGTTTGAACTGTATGACTATAAGAGACAGATATCCCATGCCTCTTATAAAGGAAATACTGGAAGCAGTTGAAGGGGCTAACATTTTCACCAAACTCGACCTTCGAGGTGCCTATCATTTATTGAGAATCAAGGAGGGAGATGAGTGGAAAACCGCCTTCAGAACTCCTCTGGGATACTTTGAATATCGAGTGATGCCCTTCGGACTGGTAAACGCCCCGGCGGTTTTTCAACGGTTTGTGGACAAGATATTCTCAGACCTGCTATACTCTTTTGTAGTAGTCTATCTTGACGACATTCTTGTCTTCTCTTCTTCTCCGGCCGAACACCACAGAAAGGTTGAGCAGGTGTTAAGAAGACTACAAGAGAATCATCTATTGTTAAAGCCAGAAAAGTGCATCTTCGAATCCTCGTCTGTTCCCTACCTAGGCTTTATTCTCTCCAAAGAAGGAGTGCAGATGGATCCCGAGAAGGTGAAGGCGGTACTTCTATGGGCCACTCCAAGCAGCCCTAAGGATATACAAAGGTTCTTGGGTCTCTCAAATTTTTACAGACGCTTTATCCCAAATTTTTCGGAGATCGTGCTACCCATTACCAATCTACTAAAGAGGGGTCAAGAATTTTTATGGGACTCGAAGGCAGAACAAGCTTTCCAGGTACTCAAAGAAGCCTTCACCACTGCACCCATCGTCATTCAACCCAATCAGTCCCTTCCTTTTGTGGTTGAAACGGACGCCTCTGGAGGTGCCATAGGAGCAGCCTTATTACAGTCTGGTAAGGATGGTATCGAACACCCGGTGGCGTACTACTCCCGGACACTCACCCCGAGTGAAAGAAACTACTCGGTATTGGAACCGGAATTGTTGGCCATCCGCCAGGCTTGTGTCGAGTGGAGACATCTGTTACAGGGGGCTGCCCATCCATTTCTGGTGAGAACGGATCATAGGAACCTTAAGGTACTCCAACAAATGGAGTGTCGCAATTCCAGACATGCCCGGTGGGCATATTTCTTCTCCCAATTTGACTTTGACATCACGTATCTTCCAGGGAAGGAGAATGTGTTGGCTGATGCCTTATCCCGGAGCCTAGGAGAAGAATGTCCAGTAGAAGGACACAAACCTGAAGAGATTCTTTCGGGGAAAAGGATATTAGGGGCGGTCAATTCATTTCTACAAGAGGTTGAACGTACAACTAGTTCTACCCAGATACCCAACGACCGTCTGTCTTCTTTGGAGAAAAGAGGGACAGTGTATTTCTACAAGGACACCCTGTTCCTTCCGTCTAAAGAGCTTCAAATTCAAGCTATGTCTTGGTGTCACGATGTACCCTCTGCTGGCCACAAGGGGTAAGGAGCCACGACCAATTTGGTATCAAGGTATTTCTGGTGGCCCACTTTAGCCAAGGATGTAAAGGCTTATGTAGCCGCGTGTCCTATTTGCGCCTCCAGTAAGCCCTCTATGCATCGCCCTTTGGGTCTCCTTCAACAAGGACCTTTGCCAGCACGTCCTTGGGAACACATTTCTACTGATTTTATTGTGGATCTTCCTCTCTCTATGGGTTCTACCGCCATCATGGTTACAGTAGATTCCCTGAGTAAGATGGCACACTTTCCTCCTCTACCTGGCCTACCATCGGCTCCAGAAGTAGCTGAGGTTTTTCTGAGAGATGTGGTTAGGCTTCACGGTCTACCCCAAACTATTGTTTCCGACAGAGGCTCTCAATTCACTTCTCGTTTCTGGTCTACACTGTGCAAGACTCTGGGAATCAGTAGAGCTCTCTCTTCTGTTTATCACCCCCAAAGCAACGGACAAACTGAGCGTCTGAACTCCACTTTAGAACAGTACCTTTGTGTTTCTGTGGTCAAGAACAGGAGAGTTGGAAATCTTTTCTCTCCACGGCGGAATTCGCCTACAATAATACAGTACACTCTTCCCTAGGAACCAGTCCATTCTTTTTCTCCTATGGCTTTCATCCCATGCATATCCCCTTGGTCGGAATACCATCGACTGCTGTCCCTGCGGTTGACCAAAGGCTTAGTGAACTAAGACGTATACAAGGGGAGGCTAAGAAGAACTTGGAGACTAGCAGGGAGCTCCAAAAGAGGTACGCTGACAGGAAGAGATCTCAAAACCCCAAATGGACTGTTGGCACAAAAGTTTGGTTGTCCACTAAATTCTTGCCACGCTGGCTACACCCAGGGAAGTTTTCTGCCAGATTCATTGAGCCTTTCCCCATTTCCGCACAGATCAATCTGGTGGCCTTTCGCCTGAAACTTCCTCACAGTATGAAGCGCATCCATCCTGTGTTCCACTCGTCCCTTCTCAAGGCCTGTCTATCAGATCCGCATGGTCGGACAGTGCCACGCTCATCAATTCCCGATAATCCAGAACCGGAGGAATACGAGGTGGAGAGGCTGGTGGATTCTCGCTACAGACATGGTACAGTTCAGTACCTGGTACATTGGAAGGGGTACTCCACTGCAGAGCGTACCTGGGAACCTAGAAGCCACATCCATGCCCCTCGCTTGTTATGTCTTTTTCACCGCCTTCATCCGGGTAAGCCCGGGGAACCCCAGATGAGAGAGGGGGGCATACTGTCACAACGCGACCCTGGACACTGTGGAAAATATGGAGGCTGACTTAGGCACCTTGCGGTCCTTACCGTTCTAGTCTTATTGGTCCTTTTCCTTTAAAAGGTAGCCACGCCCACAACGCTGTGCGTTGCAACTTGCATTGTCAGCCTTTCGCTAACTTCGCCTGCAGTGCCGCTCCTTGAGCTCGGTCCTTTGATACTTTTCTACCTAGTACTTGGCCCGCTTCGGCTTTCCCTGTTTCTCGGCTCTTTCCTTTTGTACGGAGTTCCGTACTGTAAAGCCATCCTTCGCGCCCCTCCGCTACTTCTCTCCGGCTTGCTCTCTCTCTCTCCCTGGCGCTTGATTCCTTACTCTTGTTCATAAGCTTTCGCTCCCGCTTGCTCTCTCTCTCGCTTTTGCTAGATTCTTTACTCTTGTTCATACGCTTTCGCTCCCGCGTGCTCTCTCTCTCGCTTTCGCTAGATTCTTTACTCTTGTTCATACGCTTTCGCTCCCGCTTGCTCTCTCTCTCGCTTTCATTAGATTCTTTACTCTTGTTCATACGCTGCCGCTCCCGCTTGCTCTCTCTCTCGCTTTCGCTAGATTCTTTACTCTTGTTCACCCGCTTTTGCTCCCGCTCGCTCTCCCTACTATTTCTCTCTCTCTCCCCTCCTTGCTCGCTCCCGCTTCTGTTCACGCTCTCATTCTCCTCTCTCTCTCGCTCTCCTGTACCAACTCTCTCTCTCTCTCTCACTCTTACCTGCATTATAGCCTTAACATCCCTCCTGACTGCTCGTGTACAGCCTCCGCTTTTGTCTTCCTTGGATCGCAGTGGACTCTCTTCCAATCCTTTTCGACATCAGCCCTCCACTTCCGACACACTCCCTGCCAGCAAGGACTCGCCATCTAACAGGGTTTTTTCTGCCGTCACTGGCTTTTTCCCTGACGTTACGGGACTGGCTCCCCTGGGTCCACCTGACAGCTTGTTCCTACCACTGTCAGGGTGGCCTCAAGCGGAGCTCGTCCCTATCTCTACGAGCGCAAGAAGGACAAAAAGGGAAGGAAGAGCACCAAGACGGACGAAGACCCGCAGGAGATCAAGAAGGAGGGGAGAAGAAGACCAAAGACATCTACCAAGGAGGATTCCTCTAAGGAGTCAGGTGAGGAGCCTTCGGGGGTGGTAGTTTCCGATTCTGACAAATATTCATGCATCTATTGAATGTCCCGACTGAATAGGAACCTTTCTTCAATAGACAAAATGGGACAGTGCGTGGATTGTAATTTATTGTATACGAGGGGGGGAACTACATCCTTATTCCCTACATGGTTCATGTGAAACGTGATTATGGATGATTTATAAGGCACATACAGTCTATCTACCAGCCTTACCACCACTGGTTTTATCACTCTTGCTCTGATAAATATGGAACAACCTACAGGTTCCATTACCACTTTCTCAAATTCATCTATGTTTGTCCTGTCTAATTGACCCGTGTCACTCTTATTCCATTTTCCATAAAATAGTGCGCTTAGTGACGCATAGAATGCTTTATTAAGGGGTAATGGCTGTACATACCAACCCATTCCTTTCCTACCATGCTGGGGTAAATGGGTGCACACCCAGCAGTTCATTCTGTTCAGGATGGAGTGAGTCATATTCACAATTAAAAGCAATGTGTTATTACCATAGCCTTCCCTGTGTCTTTCTTCTATTGGAGGGAGAGTATAAGAGAGTACATGGACTGGACTGTCGGTGACAGGTGCTTTCGTGGCAGGCAAAAGAGAACTCAATGGATGCACACTTTCCAAAAACCATAATACTGGGATTTTTGTACACAGAATACACAGAAGTGTTGTAATTATCAGCATTGATTTCTTACAGCAGCTTTTTCTAGATTTGTTTATAGCCTCTATATCTATTACATCATCAGCATTGGTGCAGGAGGGAACAGAAGCAAGTATGGGCATTGTGTGCGATTCTTCTTCGTGAATACTTCACACAGCAGCGCCCGTTGAAACACCAATATGTTCGAAGGGGTTAGCAAAGTGTTTAGGCCAGTTCTCGGCAGCCTGGATTGCTAATATTGTGGCAAGATTATCGTGCCTCTGCACATTGCTCAAAAGACTCCAGAGCAAACATCAATTGCCTTTGTACCATAAGCGCCCGCTTGTTCGCACGTGGTGATCAACAAATGGATTTTTTTTAAAGATAGTTCCAGGGCTCCCAAATTGATGCAGATTGGTGCAGCCCACACGCTCCACTTCCCTAGGCCTCCAATTTCCAATTAATCTGTGATGGGAATAGAGGCAAAGAAAAACACGAAGATCAGATCACTTTCAATTTTTCAGAATGTAGGTTGTACCTTATTGCTCCAGGTACTGTGTGATCAATGAACAGTGCAGATGTATTTTCAGTGTCAGCCTGTGATGCAGCAAGTGACGATGCAGGCTTTATGTCAGCCTTTGATGGAGATCCAGCTGGGCAAAGTTGGGGCACATTTAGCTCTTTCTCCTTTTTAGCAATTTTTTCAGGCTTTCTCTCAGGCTTAGGCAGAATTTGTGGCAGGGAACTGGCGATCGCATCTTTCGAGTCAAGGGCAGCTGTTTCTTTCTTGTCATCTGGATCAGGCAGTTCTTTCAATGGCGATGGAATTCTTTTCGTGTGGGTGGCGTGGATCCACGACTTACGTCCATCCACACGGACTGCAGTCTGAGTTGCCAGGAGAATTTGATAAGGGCGCCACCACCTCGGTGCAAGTGAAGACTTCCTCTCGAAATTCTTAATTAGGACCCATTCACCCGGCTGCAGACAATGCCCCAGATCTGTGTATCTGACAGGAAGAGCCTCCTGCACCTGCTGATGAATCAAACAGAGTTTCTGCGTTAACACGTTGTGAAAACAAAATCAAAAATATCGAGGCTGGGTACCCCAAAAGGAAATACACCGAACACGGGTTACAAAGGAACATACAAAGTACTTTATTTTATACTGAATCCAGTTACGAAGAACAGAGCAAAATCAGATAGCTATCGGCCCTCAGTGCAACACAACGAACTCCAGCGTGGTTCAGTGTGTTCAGTGAGAGACGCTGTACATTAAAATGCATTGGTCTTTTATACTCTTCGTGAGCACAATGTCCAGCCCTACTATGGGTTAATATTCCGCTAATACATCACTGATCTAGGGTTCATGCCGAGTTTCGCCCATCCACATGTAACTGGTTTGCTTTTAATACATATATCAACAAGCCTATACAGCAACTGTGTATTCTGGGATTTCCCATGCAGGTCTTCTCAAACATTAATACAATGTAGTTAAACAAGTATTCTACGTTCAATATTTGAATACATTGTTCTTAACATATGCTTGCGGATTAGTTTCATTGCACAAGTAATCCTTTACACACAGGTCAACGAAGGACAAGGTCTCAGTTCACGACCTCAACAAGTGGCCTGCAGGCAAGTTACATATTAGCTACATACAGAGGCCAAGACAGCCATGTTGTATTTCGGAATGACATTGTCCACCATTTTAACTCACAGGGTGACTTTACAAAGCGGACCTAAAATAGCGGATTCACCTAAAAATGGCAGCTTACATTGATTTTAATGTCAGGACCTTGCAACACAGATTTCTTCGCAAGCGACTTGTAAGCAGCTTGGCGTAGGCCAATATACATATATTTATTGCGATAGGAGGCACGCTATAATTTCTCATTTGACAACGTCATAATATGTTCTAAGCAAAGGGTATTCAACTTCACTTAGGCGCCTAGGCTGTGGTGCGCACCAAACATTCGCAGGTCTCCCCATGACAATCTCAAGGGACAAAATCCTGACTGATAGGTATCAAGAATCGAGTTCTCCTCTAAAAATTCTCTCAATTGTGGGGTAACAATAGTCTCAAGAATCTTAATAGGGAACCTTAAAAGGCAGATAGGTTGAAAGTTGGCCATATTGAAGGATCCAAATTGGGCTAATTCAAAAGGGGAGAAACCAATTTCTGCTTAAGGGCCCCTTGGTACCTTTCCATAGACCAATTTGAAAAGTAAGACTACATTAGAACTTTTCTGGGTATTTCGCACATCTGATAAAGCCCCTAGGGGCAAGATAATCCAATTCTAACCATCCTCACTGACAAGTTTCTAGAATAAGGTCTTAAGAGTTTCATTAAAACTCTCTACCGGACCATCAATCTGGGGAAAATATACAAACATTCTTAGGGTTCAAATCCTGATGAGTTCTTTAACCTCACCCATAAGGTTTGACATGAACATACTGCTCTGATCAGTAAGAATTTCCTAAGGCACCATCCATCAAGAAAAAGAATGGGATCAGAGATTTTCACATTTTCTGGGTGGTATTGTTCCACAATGGGAAAGCTTCCAGGTATCTAGTGGCGTTGTCGACTAGCACCAGGATATACATATGTCTCCATTCTGATGATTCCAACAGCCCCACAAGCGATTCTGGAAGAGTGGACATACATTATCAGCAGGGGTCGAAGGGGTGATCTCGGCAAAGGACCTACTTCAGGTTTTTGATATAGCAACTGGGATGTTGGAAATGCATTGGAGGGACAGGGCCTCCATGTCCTTGTCATGTACTCCCTTATCATGTGTGTTCTGTGTTACTTTCTGCACAGGAGTCCAGTTGGGACCCCTGGCAGTGCAGCTCGTCCTCTTTTTGGTTGTGGTGTACCAAGACCCTTGGGATACCGTTATGGCACCCATGGGTGCGGGTACAACCCTGTACCCCTAGTGTATGTTTTTGGGCACCTGTGTGTTGCCCGCAGAGCAGGGTATGGGCTGGTGGCAGTTTCACGCTGATGTGACAGGATCTCTGAGTATCCTCCATTTTGGGATCCCCAGGCCCTGCCATAGGAATCACTGGGTTCTTGATAGAAGGCAAGATGGCCCCTGGGGCCTCTTGGTTTCTATTGCCTGTTGCCTTGTTTTCCCAAAGTCCTGGGAAGCCCTGACTCTATCCCTTCCCCTGAGTGGGTGTTGTGTGGAAGAACCATATGTGGTATTGTGGGGAAGTCCAGGCCAGGCTGGCTAGAGCCTTCTCAGTGAATGTATGTTGTAGGTACACACTTGGGGTGAGACCTGTGTGAATGGATTGTGTGACCAGTAGGCACTCCATGTTATGAGTGTCTGGTTTCTGTGTGTGTGACACAATGAATGAGACAGCCCTGCCTGGAACTGACATGAATGCAGTGTAGTGTGCTGAAAGGCTGTGTGATTGCCCCAATTCACAATCCTTGTTATGGGTGTCTGGGTGGAAGTGAATGGCCTGAATTCCTGTGAGCCTGTTTGGCTGCCTGCCTGCACGAATGCCTTTCCTTGTGATTGGCTGACTGAGCCTTGCTCAGCCAGAGTGAATGAGAGACAGATGTGTATATCTGGGGACCTGTCACTTACCAATTTGTTCAGAAGCTAAAGTCGAAACCTGAAGCTGAACCTTGAAGCCCAGCTGGAGACGATTGCTGCTGCATTTCCTTCAATGTAATACAAAAGCTGTTGAGTCTGTCAAGGACTGATCCAAGTGAGGACCGGGCTAGGATACCTCTCCCTGAGCTAGGAGGGACCATCGTGCACAAACTGCTGCTCTTCATCAAATCACCCTGGAAGCCAGTTCTGTGAGTTTGACGTCTGAAGAAGGGGTCTGCCGAGAATCCTGAGGAGAGCACCTGGACATCAAGGGTTGTCCAAGTCCATTGACGTGAACCAGGGTTGGAAGATTTCTGTGACCACTGCAAGTCAAGTAGAATCATGTTGCCCAGAAGCAGGGACACCTTGACGCCATGCTGCATGATGCCCAGAGCCGAGAAAGCTCCACCTTGCCTAATAACATTTGAAAGACGGGTTCCCTTGCCATCATTGATCACCACTATTTCCCTCCAGAGAAAGCGAAGGTCGTCAGCCGCCGAGGAAACTCCTCCGATGGGTTTCCCGCCGCCACCAGAAGCCACTAAAGACGTCCCGAGGACGCTGACGAAGTGAAGATTCAAGGTCCAGCTGTGGTAGAGTCCCAATTGCCAAAGCTATCCTGAGGTACATTCTGCGGCTGCAGCACCGACAAGCCAGAGGACTGCTGACCGCGACCCCCGGCATCCAACGCCAGCTGCCGGGCCTGCATCCATCACCGCCGAAGGCCTTTTCATTCTCTCAATGGTAACAAGTATGTTTACCCTTTGCTCAGGGTCCTTTTCAGGCAGATGATATTCACTCCCTCCTGACAACATGTTAACTGCCTCTTCCCAGGGAGTGATCTCCCCATGTATCCAGGGAGCAGGGCAAAGTAAATCTGCTTCCTCACAGTTTTTGCCCTTTTCTAGTTTTCTGTAGCCTCTTTTCTAGCCCTCGACCAATGTCTGTCTTTGTTAGACAGCTGAGGTTTGGTCTTTAAACTTTGTGGCTTGTTTTGAGTTCTCTGATTGGCTTTAACTCTTATTCATTCCATTTTGTTTGAAAATTGAATTAATTGGTCTTATCCGTTGAAAAGCTGAATTTAATATTTCACCGCCAAGCTGTTGAATGTAAAGGAATACATGTATTATCTGTACTGATGTGTTTATGTTCTGTTAACTTTTATCCTGTTTAAAACCAAGACATTGGGCCTCATATTATGAGTCCGGCGGCAGCTGCCGGAGTCATGATTTTACCAGCACCCGGCAATGGGGATTTACCAGGGCACTCCAGCCCCATTGCCGGGTGCCGGTAATTATTACTCCCCATTCCCATTTGAGTCCCATTGGACACAATGGGAAAGGGGAGGCCGGATGCATCGGCACCACTCATGAATGGTGGCGGTGCATCTGTCGAGGTCTGCTCGCGGATGCCGGTCCGGCGCCCAGGTCACACCTGGCAGGCAGAAAGGCACACGCAAGCAGAACCCATAGTTTGCCGGTCTGGTAACAACGGTGCTGGTAGCTTACTGGAACCGTTGTTACCGGACTGGCAAATTTGTAACGAGGTCCATAGATTTCAAAAAGAATTCATTATTATTATTCGCTTTTCTTATTTGTCAGGATTTAATTGGTATGCGTGTGACTCGGCGGTTGGCTGTAAGAATTTTAGCCTTGGCACCATCTTGCAAGTACAGATGATGGTGGTTGGGGCTCACAGCATTCTGCACTGCACAATGTCTTTTCAAGAACCAGGGTCTGTGGTTTCATCTGACCATAATCGGTCCAAGTGGTGTCTTCAGATCAGCCTCAACGATAAAGTGCTTTGCTATTTTGTTCATGAAAGCTTGCATTTGACCCTTTTCTGTCATTGGATCTTTCGAAAAGTTTGTGGTTGGAATAAGCAATGAAGTGACCATTCCCTGCACACCGTGGCTTCAACTATGCTCTGGTATTATAGTTTGTGGAATAGTTGTATTTTCAAGGTCCTCTGCTATTAGACTCTGACAGTCCCATGGGATACTGCGACTCATAGGTGTGTCTTCCTTTCATGTAAAGAAAGAATTGAAAGGTTTGTTCTAATACCTCATGTCTAAGAGAAGTTCAAGCCCAAGGAATCTTGTTCCATATCGGGCAGCAGCTGGACCAACCCAGTCTCCTGTGGGCCCCCATGCCCCACATAACAAAGAATGGCTGGTTCCCCCAACTCATGCCAGAGGGACAGCTAATCCATCCGAAAGAACATTTCAGAGATATGCAATTTGTTCATCTGACATCCGTGGTATTAGCACAGTTCTAAAGCTTGCACCATGAGCTATCTTGACCACACTCATTAACAAATCTCTTTCTTCAGCTGTCTTCCATTTTTCCCAGATTTCAAACATGCGGTTATGCTCCCAATTCTAAAAAAGCCTCCTGTTGAAGGTTCCCTTCCTGTGAACTTCCAACCCATCTCTCTACTACGTTTTCTTTTCCGAATCTTGGAGTGTGTCATCTACTTAAAGATCACTTCATATCTCGATAATCACTCCCTACTTTTCGAGCACCTATCTCACTTTCACCCTATCCATTCTTCCAAACTGTATTTCTCTCTGTCTCTAACTCACTCTTGGCATTCTGAAATCCCAAACTTTCCTCTATTAGTACACAGCGGAGCATGGCTTTGTCCTCCCAGCCAATGGGGAGGCTCAGAGTGGGGGCATTACCATACGGTAATCCCACAGCTCAGAGCTTCCTCACGGCTGGAGGCCACCATCTCCCCTGCCAGGGAACAAGGTGAGTTCCCCCTCCCCTGCGTCCTCTACCCCCTTTGCCACAGATTTCCCTCCCCTCCTGCCCCCGTCCCACTTAGCTTCTCCTTTCTCTTACTTTTTGGGAGAGGCCACACCGGGAACACTACATGTAGTCCCTTTTCCCATTCCATGGTAGCCAAATTTATTTTTATTTTTTTCATTCATTTTAATGGCTGCCATGGAAAGGGAGACAGGACTACGTGCAGTCCCTTCTCCTGTTCCATGGCCGCCATCTTCTTTGTTTACTTTTTTGCACTATTTTACATGGCCGGCATGAAAAGGGAGAATGGACTTGGTTACCCATTTCATTTTTCCACACTATTAGTACCCGGTCTAATGGGCTGGGGTACTAATAGCAATAAGCCCCTTGCCAGGGGGGGGCCTTACCACCTCTGATAATGCCACTGGGTCTTTGTTAAGGCCCTTGATTCGCTCAGGCTTGTAACTATGGGCCCTGGGGCATTTGCTGACACAGTAACGCCCTCCCTGCTCTGGAATTATTCCTTAATTCTTATCCTCTTAAATGTTCCTGACACTTTTGACATAGTTGATCACACCACTCTTATTCTCACTCTTTTCTCTCTGGGGCTTTCATAGACTGTTGTACAATGGTTTCAATTCTACATAGCTGTCTGCTCGTTCTCCGTCTCCCGGATAGGGAAACAATCCTCCGCCTTCCCACTGCTCCATGGTGTCCCCGAGGGATCTGTTCTAGGTCCTCTACTCTTTTCACTTTCTCCTCCCACCTCCATTGTTTCTTCATTTGGCTTCTCTTCTCACGTTTATGCTGCTGACTCACAAATCTCTATTTCTCCCTCTTCCTTCTCGGTCTTGCTTCATTCTAGTATCTGCTCCTGTCTATCAGCTAATTTCCTGCACCTTAACCCCTCCACGACCGAGATTCTTTTCTTCCCCTCCTCTCCTATTACTTCTCTCCCCCTCTATTTTTTCCCTGCATTCAACCTCCTGCTCTCCAAATCTGCTCTCAATCTCAGCCTCTACCTTGACTCCTCTTTCTCTTTACCAAACACATATCTAACACAGCCTGTTCTTGTCACTATTAACTTTATAACATACGCAGAGCCCATCCTTTCTCTGTCTTTACATGCTACCCAAATATTAATCTCTAAACTGGGTCTTTCCTGTTTTGATGACGGTTCTGCTCTACTGATTTGTATTCTTACCCCACTTTATGCAATCAACTCTTCTATTCCTACCCTATCTCCTTCCAACGTACGTCTATCTCCTGCTGTTTATGCTCCTTCTAATGGCTACATTTTAAATCTTGCTTACTCTTCCATTTTCTCTGCATCATATTCAAATATATACACCGTCTAGCACCCCCAACCTCTCTATTCTGCTTTGCCTGTACGTTCCTTCCCATTCCCTTCGCTTTCAAGGAAATTTCCTTCTTACAGAACCCAAACCTACTTGCGCATCATCTCGCTTCCGGTCCTTTGTGCTCTTAGCACCTGAACATAGGAACTCTCTACCCCTTAAAATGAGATCCGCTCATTCCCTTTCAACTTTCTGTCTGAACTTTAAAAAAGTCTTCTTTGCTCTGCTCACTAAGTTATGGAATGGTCAAATATTTTGTGCA
Source organism: Ambystoma mexicanum (assembly GCF_040938575.1). NCBI lineage: Eukaryota > Metazoa > Chordata > Amphibia > Caudata > Ambystomatidae > Ambystoma > Ambystoma mexicanum. The sequence continues at coordinate 1,099,094,325 of NC_090934.1, read as the reverse complement.
TATCTCAATAGATTTGTATTACATTTACAATTATTGTTTTAATTTGTGTAGCACTTGGCAAAAGTATTAAACAAATCAATAAAATACAAATCTTATAGGATTTGGAGCCTGCTTTGTAAAATTTCGATTTGATTCTGTTGTTTTTATTATTTTTAGATCAATCGTTTTTTTTACTACTGACTATATTATATTTAACACAACCTTTTAGAATATATTTTTTCTTAGTTTCATGCTATGTATGCTTTGTAATCAGAAACTTAACCAACGTGTTAGGCCACTCCTTTAGTTACATAGGCCACAAAGTCCAAGGGGCTCATTGCGTGTATGCTGGTAAACCTGCCTTACCGTTACCAGCACCTGATATCCCGTTAATATTACGGGTGCCAGCAACGGCAGTATGTTCCCATTCCATGGAGTCCCATAAGATTTAGCGGTGCCAGTGATTCAGTCGCTTATCTGCCGGTATGGGCCTGATCTACCAGCAGGTCAGGCCTGCTAGGAGATCCATGGCCCCCACTGGAAGACATGTACTTTACAGGACTTGAAAAAAATGCCAGTGCCGGAATTACCAAAATCTTTTCCACCATTTCTTCTAGACCGGCAAAGTTGGAATGAGGCCCATCTCTTATAAAGGTAGCTTAGTTAGTTATTATTCTTAGGCCAGGGTGTGAATAAATATTGTCTTGTTACATTTTGGGCCCTACCCCCGGGATTTGTCAACCCATTGTAAGCACTGTAAAGACCTGACAATCTTATTATTATTATTATTATTATTATTATTATTATTATTATTATTATTATTATTATTATTATTATTATTATTAATAATAATAATAATAATAATAATAATATTATTGTTATAATCCATAGTTCTGCAATGAAACTACAACATGTTACATATTTCACTTTGTTGTTTTCCAGTAAAAATAAATGTTTAAAGTATTGCAACAATATGTTGCCAGCATGTTGCTCTTATAGCCTCTTCACTGGTTCATGTTTCTAATGAGTCACATTGATATGATCATCAAGGCTCTTGGACAGCTCCAAATACTAGATGTAGACATTGATTTTTCACTAGAATTTAGATTGTATACACACATGTAAACACATTACAAAATGTGCACGTCCTTTTAGAGGTTACACTTGAATGTGTCAGTAGCTCACAAGCAGTGGCCTGTGACACAGCGCTTGAACATCTATGCTCTTGGGCCTGGGAGCATCCCAAATGTAAATGGACTTTAACACAATGGGGTCTTGGGGTATCAACTTGAAATGCTCTGTGCCCAATTTTCAACTGTGTTGCAGAGCAGTGAGATTACAGAGATTTCCCCTGCTTTGTGGAAATGAAAAAGAACTGTAGTTCTCACAATTGCTGCGCCATTAAAATAGTTAAACTTGAGCCGTAATGATTTATATATTTGTACTCCTTTATTAAATCACAAAGCTCATTTCTGAGACATGTGTTTCGGCACGTACCGTGCCTTTTTCAGTCAGGGCTAATTTCAAATAATTAGACAAAATTAGATATGAAAATCAAAAGTTTCCACATTGGTAACATAAACAGTGTTATCACAACAATCCAATATATGATCAGATGTAAAAATAGTTAATGAAAACATATTAAACACAATATTACGCAGGTATGACGGGTAAGAAAAATTAGAAATTTAAAACAAAAAAGAGAGAGAGAAAGAGAGAGAGAGAGAGAGAGAGAGAGAGAAAGAGAGAGAGAGAGAGAGAGAGAGAGAAAAAGAGACAAAGATATATGATTAGCAATGTCGAATTAGTACGATAGTACAATGACTCTATTACTTGAATTGCCGCTGGTTCCTTACCAGTCTTTGTTCGTTTTTGCATTTGCCTTCTGATCACCAACCATTAAGAGGAGAAGTAGCACCTCTAAGAATGCATACACCTACTTTACCATCAACACCTTCAGGAATGGGAGGTTTGAATCCACAATACCCCCTTCTTAACACACAATCCTTGCTTTCCCTACAAGTTCTTTTCATGATACAATCACTATTGTAACAACTCAATGCCAGGCTCCCACCCCCGCAGCCACAAGCAGTTCATATCTGCAGAAAGACCAGGGTACGCCAGGTCCACAGCAACAAAGGGGTCCAGACCATTCCTCCAAGGACTGAGGAAAACATCCAACAGTTCAATCGCCTCCTAGACCACCACCTCTACGAGAATATAGTCCACGTGTACAGGAACAAGAAGAGGGAGAATTGGTAGATACAGACCAAGACTCTGGTCCAAGGGACACAGGCTCCACCACCTCTTCATCTCCTCACAGAGCCGATACGTGGGAGACGGACGACACAGACCAAGATATACAGGTTAGTCCTGCCTCTCCTCCAGATGACATTGGAGCCTTCTACTCCATGGTATTGAAGGCTTGCCAGGAATCCAGTTTAACTCGGGCAGAAGAAAAGAAGGACTGCTTTCTTTTTTACCACATGGGTAAGCGCAGAAAGGCTGTATTTTCTATACCCATCCTAGATCATGTGTGGCAGGAGGGCCTTCATACTCTACTCTAAAACATCCATTTACAGAGCCAGCACTTAAAGGAAGACTGGATAACAAATTTAAGAGGCCGAGACAACACCAAAATGTCTCAACTCACAACCCTCTCCAGAGTGTGTGGTGTCAGAAGCAGTGGGTCGCAATATTGGAGCCAAACAATGCCACATTTCTCGATCGTAGCAAGCAACTATTGCAAGGGCAGTGGCTACTCAAGGCTCGTACGCAACACAAATGCGCCACTCCCCCAGACAATGAAGGCAGAAAAATTGATGCCTTCGGTAAAAAGAGGCTCACCATCGGAGCAACTACAGTCAAAGTAGCCAATGCCCTTGCAATAGTTGCTCGCTACGATCAAGAAATGTGGCATTGTTTGGCTCCAATATTAGAGCACTTACCGGAGCCACAGAGGAAAGAAGCCATGACGCTGGTTTGTGAAGGTAAGGAAGCCTCAAACCACAGCATTAACATTGCTGTAGATCTCACTGAAATGGACGTCAAACAAATTGGCAATGGAGTAGTCCTCAGAAGACAAAGATGGCTACGTTGCACCAATTTTAGGCAGTAGGTACAACATAAAGTGGTCGAATTGCCTTTTGAAGGAGAAAATCTGTTTGGTAAAAGATTGATGAGGCCCTCAAAACAATGAAAGCAGACTCTGATACTGCTAGATCTCTAACAACCTTACACGGCAGAAGGTCTGTTCATTCCTTCCGAGGTGACTCGGGTAATTCTAGATACTCGTCCTCAAGGGACAACAAAAATTATGGCGACCCGGATATTACTCACAGGGATACAAGCAAAATGACCAGTCCTCCCAGCACAGCAGGGAGTATTACCAGGGACAGCGAAAAAAGCGGATTAGCCACCTCCAAAAGAGGTAGGCAGAACCAGGCCCAACAATGACTGCCTTAGGGGCTCACAGGTGGGAGGAAATGTGGCATTTTACCTCACCAAGTGGTAAGCAATTACAAAAGACAGATGGGTGCTAGATGCCATCCAGCGCAGCCACTTGTAGGAATTCAAATGCGCACAAATCCCGTTACCTCCCATAAAGTTATCACACTTGCACCTTCCAATTCTACAACTGTAAGTGTGTCAAATGTTAAGGTAACGGGCAATCAAAAGAGTTCCTCATCTGGCAAAGGGAAAAGGAGTATACTCCAGATATTTCGTCATCAAGAAACCAGACGGAAAGTGGCGTCCAATCCTGGACTTGCAAAAGCTAAACATCAAAAAGCAAATATTCAAGATGGTGAGACTTCAGGGCATTATAAAGACCGTCCAACCCCACGAATATCTGGTGGCGTTACTCCTCAAAGATGCGTACTTGCACATCCCGATACATCCAAGACACTGAAAGTATCTCAGATGCAAGGTCGGCGAAAGCCATTACCAGTTTTGAGTACTGCGATTCAGCCTACAATCAGCCCTCAGGACGTTCACAAAATGCTTAGCACCAGTGACAGCCTTTCTCAGAAAACAGGACCACCACCTCTACCCATAACTAGACGACTGGTTGCTTTGAGGTCCAACATATCAACAAACCATGTTTTCTCTAAGACAAACAGAAGCTCTTCTGCAACAATTTGGATTTGCAATAAATTACACCAAATCTTGCACAGTTCCTTCAAAAAGTTTGGTGTTCCCAGGCGCTCAATTCCTCATGGACCAAAGTCTCGTCAGACCCTCATCAGACAGGATGAAAAAATTGATAACCATGGCAAATTCTTTCACTCCACACAAGCTAATTGTGGTGTGCAAATACATGGCTCTCCTACGGACCATGTCTTCCTGCATCCCGCTGGTACCCAACTGCAGGCTAAACATGCACCCAATAAAAAGGTTTCTAGCTACCAGATGGTCCCAAACCCACGGGTCCTGGTCAGACAAAATTACCATCACTCGGACCCTTTCAAACACACTACAATGGTGGACATACCCCTACAACATCTCAAATGGGATGCCCCTCGTAGAGCCTAACTACATCTCACGATCATGACCGATGCCTCCCTGGTGGGATGAGGAGATCATCTAGAAAAGCATTAAGTAAAAGGTATGTGGACCCGCGAAGAATCCATCCTCCACATAAACGTGTTGGATCTTCGTGCAGTACATTGGACCCTGAAGTCCTTCCTCCTGCTAATTAAGAATTCATGGTACTATTCCTCACGGACAACACAACCACAATGTTTTATCTGCAGAAACAAGGCAGAACACGGTCAAACACCCTGTCCCAAGAAGCACAGACCATCTAGGGTCTCAGGCAAACCTATCACAGAACGACGGGGTGATCCTGCATCATGACCCGGGCTCCCTCAAATTAACAGCATGGCTCCTGATTACCCCACATTTGGCCACTTAAACATTCCGCAAGACTGCCAGCGCATTCTAGCTGCGTTAGGGCTCCATCCACTAACATTTCCTACAAACACAAATGGAAAAGGTTCTGTACATGGTGTGCACAGCAGCCAACCTTCAACCACTGGTCATAAAACCTAAGCAGGTTCTTCCCTATCTTCTCAAATTGGGAAAGGAAGGTCTAGCGATCTCCTCTATAAAGGTGCACTTGGCGGCAATCTCTAGATTTACAAGGAAAAGAGGATCGCCTCCTCTCTACGGCAATAGGCTACTCAAACACTTCCTAAAAGGTCTTTTTCGTACCTTTCCTCCAAAGAAAAGGATTCCACTGTTATGGAGCCTGAATCTCATCCTGGCCGGTTTCATGAAGACACCCTTCGAATCGCTATCTACAGGTCTCTGCGAACTGCGTCTAGAGAGCATTCTACAAGGGCCACAGCCGCCTCTGTGGCTCTCTGGTCCGGAGTGCCCATCAAAGACATTCGCCAGGTGGCAACATGGGCAGTGCTTCACACATTTACCAGGCACTACTGTTTACAACAGCAGTATGCTGATGATGTGCAGATGTGTCGGACAGTCCTTCAACGGCTGTTCCAGTAAGGTAAGGCCCACAGCTTCTGGGGTATGTTCCTGTACTTACGTATATGTATACTTCTCGCATGAGCGCAGAAAAATGTAAACATTTCTAATCTGAGAAATCATCTCCTCCTAACTTGTATACTGCTATAAAATCTATTCACAGCATGTGAATCCAAGAAAGATCCAATGCTGGAGAAGGGAGTAGTTTCTTACCTGTAACTCCATTTCTCTAGCGTTGGTATCTTTCATGGATTCATCTGTGCCCTTCAGCCTTCCCCTTCCAGACAAACATCCTCTACAAGGGGAATACCCTCCAGCTGGAGTGGTTAAAATATGAGGGGAAGCTGCTGAGGCAGAGCTGTACACTTGACGTCCTATTGGTGGGGACCAAAAACACCCACAAAGACGTCGATGGGACACTCAAGGTGTCAGGTTTTTCCATAGGAAAACTACTAAATCAAAATAACTGGAATTCCCAGCCTGACGACAGGGAATTTTCACAACATGTCAATCCATGAAAGATGGAGTTACAGGTAAGAAACTACTCACTTATATGCCTTGCCTGCCTTTGAGTGTCCCTTACTTCAGCAGAGGCAAGCATGACAAGCCGCAAGGAAATCATTGCATGCCTACCACACCCAGCAATGACACCTGGCTCTCACATGTTCAATTAATGATGAGGAAGATGCGCTGAGAGTTCAACTAATTCAAAGGTGCTTCTTGTTCAAGTGGGCTCCTCTGCATGCATTTGACACCAGATCCTTCAGGAACCTGACACCTTGATGCAACTCATTTTACAACTTGATGCTCTAATGAGCTAGCCAAGTCCTGAGACACACTTATGAAAGAAGCATTCTGTACCTTAAAGGTGGAAGATGTCAGTGGACCCAGTGGTTCCCAGATGTCCCCTTTAAAGAGTGTCCTGTGTCCTGCTCACCAGAGGCCTCTATCCCCTGCAGCTGACAGCTGGGACTGATTTCATGGTTCTGTCCCACATCAAGGCGAATGCCTGTCTGGAGATGCAGCAGGTATGGCAAAATATCTCACTTTGTCAGGGTGTGATGGTCATAGAGACTTCACTGCAAGAGGACACCAAACTCCGGCTCTCACTTCATCCAAACTAAAAGTGTTGCAAGAGGACCAAGTGGCCAAGATAAAGAGGAAAAAGAGATTGTCCTCATTTTTACAATCCTAAGTGCAAGATGGCACAGGAGGAGACAGCTTTGATGCATACTCATTCATACGGGACAAAGTGGGCCTGGTGCTCATTGACCCTGGAACCTCAGTCAGTGTGATGGCACAAGTGTACTTCCTCATAACTGATCCTAAAACAAAATTGTTAAAACTATGCATCTTCACCTTTTAAGGATTGATGCCACTACTACCGGAAGCTATTTTTGTAACATCACTTAGTCATGCTCAAATAAAACGCAAGCCAAATTCTATGTAACCACAGAAAAAAAGGGCACTTTGTTTGGTTGTGACACTGCTGTGCCCCTAGAGATTGACCACTTCACAATTGGTGTCAATGTGGAAGACATTTCAGGTCTGAAGTGGGCTGTGTGACGATTCATGGGACCTCGACACCTCTCCCCATGGGGGAACCCTTCCCTGTGAGACTAGGTGGTAGTGTGACCTCTGCAAGGTGAACCGTCCAGTTCAACAGCTACGCCGAGACGGTCAGCCCCAGGTCTACATGGAGTCGCGCATGTGATCGAGAAGGAAGCGACGAACGAAGAGAAAGTCACCTGCAACTCCGGGAAGAACAAGAGATACATTCCCTGTTCAAATCAGATAAGGGGAATTGCGGGTGACCCGGTTGTGGTCCGGGTAGACCAAAGTGCATCACGAGTAGTCTCCCTCATCACTGTAGTGAGAATCAAAAGGTCAAGAATCAAGAGTGCATCGGGAGTGATCTCCCTCATCACAATATTGACCAGAAAGCCAAGAAACAAAAGGGCTTCGCAAGTAATCTCCATCGTCACAGTAGTGAGAATCAAAGATCAAAATCCAAGTGTGCATCGGGAGTGATCTCCCTCGTCACAGTGATAGCACTAAGGGAAGCCAAAGAGAGCAAATATTGAGGAGCAATGTCCCTAGTCAGAGTGGAGACTCTGTCAAAACCCATAAAGAAGAAACACTCTGGAGTAATCTCCCTCGACATAGTCGTAACACTAAGAGAAGCCAAAGAAAAGAAACACTCTGGAGTAATTTACATCGTTTCAGTGGTAACACAAAGAAAACCTAAAGAGAAGAAACACTTGGGAGTAATCTCCCTTGACATAATAGTAACATTAAGAGGAGCCAAAGAGAGGAAACACACAGAAGTACTCTCCCTCATCACAGTGGTGACACACGGAGAAGCCACTGAGAAGAAGCACTCAGGAGTAGCCTCCCCTACTACAGCAGTAGTTGACAAAGCGGACAATGTCAAGAGTGCAACAAGAGTGATCTTCCTCGCCACAGTGGTGACAGTGAAATTAATAGAAGTCAAGAGTGCCTTCGGAGTACTCACCCTCATCACAGTGATTACATTAATAGCAGTGCAGAGAAGAAAAGGCAACTAGAGCTGTTTACAGAGAACTTTCAGTGTGGGAAAAGTTCAACAAGGACGGTAGAAATTATGGAAAACGTCTGTGAAACTCCATTGGAGGAGCTAAAGAGACTTTTGAGGATTATTGTATGGGTCAGGAGAAGGGAGTAATTCTCCTGCCCCGCAACCCTTTGTTGAATCAGAAACAGAAACACAAAATTGGAAAAGACTGAACCAGTTTAACAGGAGAAGGGAGCCATTCGCCTGGTATTTTGTTATCTATAGATGCTGAACTATTTTGTAACTTAGTGGTAGGGTTAGAGTAGTTTTTGGACAGAGGACAGATACTCTTTCTTGTGGCCCTCACCCTGATGCCAAGTACCCAAGTTATCTTAGACTAGGTAGGGGTAACCCTGTAGAGATGGGGAAATGTAGCCCCTTTTGGCTGATTATCTGATAAACTCGATTTTAATAATGCCACCTCTTTATCCAACTCCTCACTCCACCTCACCACAGCTGCCAGAAAGAACAGCAAGCTTGCCTCTATATATATGACATGGTAGAACTGGTTGGTCCATGTCATTGCAGGGTAACATTTGAATTCCACAGAAAAGTGGAGCTGGCATTTGATATACTGGGGAAAGACAATATCATTGTGAATGTAACAGGCCCAACACCCTGCGTCTCTTCAGTAGTTGTGGTGGCAAAGCAACCTGACTACATGTGTATCCCCAACAAAGTGATAAGAAGGGAAAGACACCCACCCAAACCTAAGATTGATGATATCGTCGCTAACCTCCAAGGGCAAGAGTGTTCTTCAAGCTTTGCCTCAATGTAGATATCATAGGGTCCCTCCACACTCAAATTCGAGGTTTAGCACTACCTTTTCTTTGTACTGGGACCTTTACCGTTACAGACAAACGCGATTTGGCTTGTCCAGATTATGAGGTATCTCAGCGTGCGATAAACATGGAGAATGCGTAAATGACAGGAGTCCTTAATATCAGCAACACCATTCTGATCTATGCTACCTCAGAGTCAGAGCACCTGGAGTGTTTGTCAAATACCTTTGAGTCGTTGTGGGTTCATATTTTGATGCTGAACAAGAGCAAATGTGAATTCCCTATGCACATTTTTCAAGCTTCTGGCCTCTCTGCAGACAAAAAAAGGTGCAGGATAAGAAGGCTGCTCTAAACCCTGCCAACTCATTAGAATCAAGGCGTTTCCCGGTGATGGTAAACTATTGTGGTCAGTTTATCCCGCATATGGCAACACTGTCAGGACCTTTAAATAATGTCATGGAAAAGAACAGTCCGTGCGCCACAATGCTCACAAACAGAAAGAGTTCAGCTGCAGCCTGATGACCATTAATTAAAAAGTTATTTCATGGATTACTCACTGATGAATAATGGAATTCTCCATTATACAGTATGCATTGTTAGCTTAGTTCTGATTTTCAGCCATTTTGAAAAGTCAACTGCATATGAAGAGACAAATGGAATGGGCACAATTATAACCCCATTAAGCAGGCAGCCATTTGGCTATAATTGTTGCAGTAGCTGCCATAGGACTGATCCTAGGTGAAGCCCTGGCCTTACCATGATTCACCATGTTCACTGTCTAATTTTGTTAAATCATTGGAAAGTCTATGAGAAAATGACCTGACAGCTTGAGCTTTGATCTGGGCTGGTTCAGATTTGGGAGGAGGACCAGTTTTACTGTTCCTTTTTAAATCAATGTAAAGTGATGGTAAAAGAAACCATGCAGATATTTTAAAAGATCAGAAGTATTATTAAGAAACCGATGCCCCAACTCATCATTGGTCATTAGAAACATAGGTGTGGCTTAGGTAAGTGTTCATTTGCTCTATAAAGCAAAGCACCAAAGCAGAGCAGCATTCAGAGCCTCCTAAGATTTCCTGATGAGCAGATCCTATACGGGCAGATGTGCTGACAGACAGAGCCTAACCATACAGCTGGATAGGAATCCTGACTGGTTTAGGTAAGAAGGATGACCAGCTATTCTAATGACTTTACCTGAGCAGAGTAAATCTACTTTCTGAGCCTAAAAAGGACATGTTGACAAATTTCCCAAATTATAACTTTGTTGCTGCTTACTCCTTTTAGCATTGAAATAAGCATTTTGTATGCTTGTAAGCCTTTCTTAACAATATATGTTTCTGTCCATGGTCATGGATAGACAATAGGGCCCATGATGTATTTTTATTAGGCTAGTGCCAAACTGTTCTTTGGAATGTGGGAAAAGACAGGTTTTTCTGTGCTGCAAAGCTGGGCAAAGAATATTCAGAAGCCTGTGCTCCTACTTGCAGCTCCTCGGCTAGGATAAGTGAACCCACATATGGACTAGGGATTAAATGGGAGGAATCTAGCAGGTGGGTGGATTTCAACTATTTTAACCTGAATTTTTAATCCAAAGCAATAGGTTGCTAGATTGCTTTGAGGTAATTATCATTAGAATCCATTGGCAATTGATAGAGTGTGCAGCCCTTTCTATTTAATAGGTTTACAGTTTTTGATGTAACTTCACCTGTCTACTGGCTCACCAATCCTAAAAAGCACTACCGTGAGGATATTTTTAGTATATATTATGCCATATTTTAGGTGGCTGTATACATTGTTGATGGGGTGTAGGCGTTATAATAATAGAAGTGCCTCAAAGGACAGTAGTATGCTAGGACTATATTCAACTACATTATTGTTAATATTGGGGACTGCCTGTTTGACTGTGCTATTATTAATGCTCATATATTTCCTCTACAAGGGAATAAATATACATAAAAGCTAGGTATAAATGCGATTTTGTATTTCTGAGTACAAAAAATGTTAAGGATTTCAATCAGGCAATACACCTTGGTTTCAGCCTAGTATGCAGTGCGCAAATGAAATACGTATTTTATTGTGTCTATACGTTCAATATTCTGAGTGATATACCACTCATATCACACCCCCTTTCAAAATACCCCTAGGTCACAATGGACCAGGAATCAGGCTGGTTGGTAAAGGTAATATTTATTTATTTATTTGAAATTCAAATCAAACACATGTTTTAATATATGGGACAGCAATCACTAATGTGGTGACAATACAAATAGGAAAGTAGGTAAGGCAACTGAATTTACTTTTTGGCAACACAGAATATAAAACACAGAGAAAAGAACAGTTTTGCCTTGTTTAGGAAAGATAGCGCTTCAGTTAAGATTTCCCCCTGCAAGTTTCTCAACTCACAAAGGAGCAATTCTACACAGATGTAAGTAAGCAGCAGGTATTCAGGAATATAGAACAGTGTACAAGGTTTGAATGCAATCTTCCCTCCCCAAACAAGAGTGAAAAATGTTTTGGGAATTTTACACTTTTAAAATGACATTTGAAAATGGCTGTGTGAAACAATGAAAAGTGTGCAAAAGTCCTTAAATCAATATACATTCCTAGGGGAGCAACACTGAAAAGGTCCTAACAAACATAAGCTATAATATGAGCAACAGAACACTCTTTGAATCAGAATGGAGGTTTGGAAATACTTTGAATTTGAAATCACCTGTAGCTACAGGTCTTAGGTTTAAGTCAGAGGTGAAATGAAATCTCTAGCTATTAATTTGAGGAAGTTATGCAAGTTTGAATGAGAGGTGTTTTTAGAAAAATAGAACAGGGAAAAACAGAAAATCGGTTTTAAAATGACAGGTTGATTTTACTTAAACTAGATTTAATGGCTAAGGAAAAGAAGAATACCACCCGTGAATCTCCACAGTTACTCACGGCCGCTTGTAAGCCTTCACGTGGCGGATACCCCGTTTTCTTTATGGGAATTACTTTATTTAATCCAAATCACTAATGGTTTATGGTCTAGTAAAGCAGAATGAGGAGAAATCAGCGCTAACACTTGGAATCACAAATAGGGTTGCAAGAATGGTTCTGACAATATTATAGGTTCTTAGGTTAAAGATGGGATAGGTTATAGATTGGGATAGGACAATGTAAGGCAATATATGCTATGGTTTACTAAGATTCCTATTGATACTTACAGTCCACTTTAATTTAAGATTTTGGACCGTCAAGAGCTCTGGTCATCATGGATTGTGTCTACAGACAGCAGGGCGCATCTGGCAGAATTGGATCAGTTGGGCTGTTCTGGTCAACTGGACTGGCACCTCAGACTGGACTGGACTGGATTGGATTGGCCCTTCTGGTTGTTACACACTGTAGATCAGTGGGATGGCGAGTTTCAGCAGGCAAGCATTCATGGTAGTAAGCCAAACTGGATCAAAATTGTTTCCTTAAGTTTTGGGATTGCTTCAGAATTTGGGCCTAGCTGAAAAAGAGTTCAGCAAATGCTGAGGCCTTGGCTTTGCAAAAATATCTGGAATCAGAAACAAGATGGAGAATTTAGGAACAGGGCGCCACGAGGAAATCAGGATGGAGTCAGGAATCAGTGTCTGTTTGTGAGTTGTGAGGTTGCCTTATTTATCCTGCCAAATGGCATCACTCAGTTTATGTTAGGGGCAGACTTACAGCCCACACCCATAATGCTGTGATTGGTCAAAGGCACAGTTTCTGCCTTGCTTTTTGCTCGTTGGATGACAGAAAGGGCTGTTGTGTTTTATGATGTGGTCTGGAAACCTCCCATAGTTATTGGGACCAAAATTTAACTTTCCCACAAATACATATTTATATACTTATGCCTCTGAGAAAATCGGATACATAAATTACATATTTCGTGGGTCATATTTACATCCAACTCCCAAGTCGGTGGTACCTGGTTTTGTCTTTCTGTGGAATTTTGGCAATTTTAATCATAAAGGTTTGGCCTAACAATTCCTAATTCGGTACATATATTTGCAATCACCCCTAGACATGCGTACACAATATTAGATTTGCAGCATTAATAGTTTTTGCGCAATTAGTCATTTTTCATAACTTCAGTTCCTTACGCAGTAAGAAATCCTACCAAGTCTTCAAATGGCTAGCCTAAATTCAAATTTATATGTATGTATTTTTCAATCGTTTAGTTATTCTGGCTCCCAAGTTAAATGTCTTGAAGTTCAGTGGCAAATAAGCATTTTAAATCCAAAAATCACAAGTCCGTTTTTTCTTTCTTCCTTCACAAGTGTGAGCAAATAGCAAGTCCTTTGAAGTTCAATGAGAAGCCTCTTCCTGGAGAGCGGAGCATCCTGCCCCTCCCCTGGAAGGATGAGTGTCAAAGCCTTCTATTGCCTTTGCCTGGGGCAAAGACGAAGGTCTAATGAGGTCGTTTGTCATGAGTATGCGAGGCTTCCCCGCAGCAATTAGCCTTTCCTGCCAGCAGTGAAGTGTCAACCTTTCCCAGGCTAAGGACTGTCAAAGCAGAATTGTTTTTTTGTTTATAGTTTATTAACTCAAGACTAGGTTTTAACTTTAAGTTTCACCTAAATCTTTCATTAAAACATATAAAATGAACACAGTCTATAGGTGGATTTTTACATTGGGAATCCTTTGACATATCTTAAAGAATTAAGCCTTTAAACAAAAACATACTTTCACAACAGGCGATTTTGCACTTTCTTCATGGAAAAGCACATCAAACTGCTTTCTTGAAATCCGATTTTCCTATGCAGCACATACACATTTTATTTAGCATTAGGTCTTCCCTTGAGTGCAGGGATTGTTTGCAGTCTGGATACATGTATCCTGCTTTTGGTTAGAGTTTCTCTCTGCACAGCTAATTCTGCTACTTGTTGCAATTTCAGCCACGTCCCCCCTCCGTGGAAGATAAAAACAAGGGTTCCTGGGCTGCTTTTTCATTAGATACATTTTATAGAGCTGTCAGTCAATGGGGCCGGGTTCCTCTGAGCTACACTGGATGATCCTGGGCATTGCAGTATCCTTTTAATCTCAATGATTCAATGGAAATAAATGGATCTAGCGCCAAAAACAGCCCTTTTTGAAGGTTGCAAAGCCAACATTTTAAAGGCATTTTCGGTTTTCAGTACAATTCTGCTGCTTTGCTCCATGTTGAATGTGGCAGAACCCACTGGCATTCTCCTGCAGTGCGAACTCTGTTTTTCCGCACCCCCCCTGACTGCGTGGGGCAGGGTGTGCTGCCTTTTTCTGGTTGTGACCCCAAGGCAGTTTTGAAGATTTTGGCGCGCACAGGAGTCAGCGCATCCATTTTGGGCTGTTTCTTTCCCCATTTGTACAGTGATGCAGTGGGGTACATTGCAATGGGTCAAAATATCCCACAAGAGGCACTTTGTTGCAAGTCTAAATGCTTGTTGTTTTAGTGAAAAAACTGTGCAGGGAAGTTTTTGATGGTATATAAGGTTAATCATTTACACAAAGGAAATAATAATTTGTTGTGTGTTGAATCCAATGGAGTCATCATTGCTCCTCTGGCGGTATCCTCCTCCCATGTGACATGGGGATGGCAGCTGCTACCTGATCCTGACCCTCAGGGCGACTACATGAGGGAGGATCAAATGGGAGGAGACAGCCTCCGGGGAGTGTCATGGTTTCATTGGATGAGACGTGTGATGAGTCATGGGAGATGGACATATAGGTGAGGTTTTCTCACAAGACTCCATTTCATAAATAATAAAAGGTGTGACAAACACCTGTCTTTCCCTAACCTAACAATGATTTCCCTGCATACCAAACTAAGGCTAAAAGAAAATGACCTAATATCCAAAATGTCTGTCCCTCACACTAATACATACAACAAAATCATACAGGAATTAATTGGCGACTACACCACATATTCAAGTACAAAGAAAACAAGAATTTTTGTGATCAGGGTTGGATCCCCTTCCTCTGGATCAATTCAGAATATGTTAAACCCAGTTCAATTTCTGAAAAGTTCTTTTGACTCGCCAAGTTCCACTCCAAGTGGAATACACAGTTCTTTGTATCCAATATGTCCTTCACTTGGCAAGGCGACTTTCTTAAGTCCAAAAGGTTTCTCACTCTTATGACAATTGTTAAGACTTCCACAGTCATTGACACAAAGATTCCTTTCTCAGGAGACCAATAGGTTTTTACCACTTTACATTTTTTCTTCATAAGTGACACCTTAATTAGGATGGATCATTCAGAAAAGTTCTACTTCAGTTGGTGATGGATATACAACAGTTCAACAAAACACAGGGGTGAAATTGCCTATTCTTTTCCACCTTCTACTTCAGTCAGGATGATTATACAACAGTTCATCAAAACACAGGGGTGGAGTTGTAAATTATTTTCCACCATAATCTTCACAACCTTCTACCATGGTTACAGTACTTCAACTTTTCTTCTTCCTGGTCCACATGCCTGCCAGAACTAACCACTATGTGTCCCTTTTCTGCTATGCTTGCCTGCCAGGATAAAGCTCCTACTACTACTATTCGTAATCTGTGATGCGGCTTGTTCACAACTTTCCACACTTAACTCCTTAATGGGCAAAGTTAAACCAACAACATCTTCTGGGGTAAGTCGTTTGACTTGAAACACAATTGGCTTATTACTTCTTTCATACACATGCTGTATAAGAGGACAATTGGCCTTTTACGGGTCAGTGCAGGTGATACCGGCGGGGTGCTGCTGGACCCGTAATGATTTACCAGCACCTGACTTCCTGGTGCCACCGGGGGATTACAACCCTGGTGGCCCGGAAACTCAGGCGCCGGTAAATTGTAAGTCCACATTAGGACTCTATGAGAGTGGGGACCATGGAAGCACTGGTGCTTCCGTGAAAACTCTGCTAGCGGGTGCCATTCCGCCTGGCAGGTCTGACCTGCCGAGTGGGACAGCACCCACCCGCCGAGTTGTAGTGTGCTGTTCCAGACACAACAGCGCCGGTAAGATCACCGGCACTGTTGTTTCCAGACCGGAACACTTAGAATGAGGCCCAATGACTCTTACATTGATTTGCCATTGGCAATGCAGGTTGCAATTTACACCCCGTTATCCTTTGAGGGCTTTTCTCCTGCTGTCTCTGATTTCTTTCCGTACAACCTACTGGCTATTGACAATGTACCTTATTTCATGAGCACAGCCAGAACATTTATTGCAAGAGAAATACCTGACTAAGATGCTAAATGTCTCAGTTATTTAGCAGTGTGCACAACAAGAGGGCAATTTTTAGGAAAATGGGCAACCCTAACATGTAGGTCGAGAAAAAACATTATAAAAACACAGTAAATGGAACCGAACCCAGGCTGGATGAATTGGATGCTCATGTATTTCCTTAGTGGTATGACTGGAGACCAGATAAGGATTATCGAGCAAAAAAAACTAGGATGTGCAGATGTATGGGAGACAATAGGATTGCCAGAATGCCACATTTTGCTTTAGAAACAAAGGATTGATTAAATCAGGAATGCAAACAGATGATTGATGTCCTAGGAATGAATGGAGGAACTGTTGTGCTGATGAAATGATGTTGGGCCTGTGGACCCAGAGATTGCATGCAGTTACCTCAAAATTGGGGAGGCGTATGCTCCATTGTAATGGTAAATGTTCTAGCATTGGTGATCCCCAAAGTGACCTTCAGATCGATGAATTTCCAGAAATGGATGCGCATATGAGGAAGAAGAGGTCGCTCAATCTCTAGCGCAAGAGGAGAAGTAATTATTTCTCAGCAAAATAAATGGAGGCTTATGAGAATATTCCAGATGAGCATAAACTGTTCAACAAGAGGGCAAGAATAATCAAATCTATATTCCTGCCAGGACTCCAGACTGCAGTGAACGCCAAGTGGCTTCAGAACACCAGATGGGAGCTGCTGCAGATGATTAATGCAACAATAAAAGGATGTAACGCAATCAGATAAGAATTGAAAGCCATCAGGCTGATGACAATCCAGAACAGGTATGTCCTGGACTTAATAACAGCAATGGAAGGAGGTGTGTGCGCCAAGATCGGGACTTCTTTCTGTATATTTATACCTGCCCATGATTGAGGAAATGGAACCCTGACAGAGGCAATAGGTATGCTGACATCTCTGCACACGAAAATGGAGGATGAAGGTGATGAGATACCAGGAGATTATAGGTTTTCATCTTTATTACCGTGGATTCCAACCTGACTGGCAAATCCTTGAGCAATACTAGTGTTGGTATTCTTAGGATTCTGTTTTATAAGGATCATCTTAGGACAATGCCAGAAGGCAGCCAAGAAAGCTTTTGGGATGAAGATAATGATTGACATTGACTCTGGGAGGGGTGAGCAGATGCAAAATGAAGCCAGTACACATGAGAATATAAAGAAAAGTACCCTTTCATCTCCAGGAACCAAGTTCCATTACCCCAAGGATCAGAAAAGATATGTGGGACTTTGGATATTTTGTTCACCACCTGGAGAGTGCTGCCATATGACCTGGAGTGTGGATGGTAACATACAAAATGCAGGTCATCTGAGGGGGTGACAAAGGTATGGATTCTAAAGAAGAAGCAGGATAAAGAGAAGATGCTGATAAATGATAAAGAGGAGATAAAGACCATGGAAGAAGAGAATTTGGTCGAAAATGAGACCAGACGGAGGAATGTAGGGGATCAGGTAGAAGCTATCTTGCCAGTTTCTGCCCCCTCACTACAGTCATATTGGAACAGTCGGAGAAAAGCAAGAAATGGGACCCCCTGCATCGTTCCTATACCACATCAAGTGTATGAGAGATGTTATGCACTCAGACAGCCATACAGAATGCACCCTTGCACTGAAAGTGTGGAAGGATGTCACATAGAAGAATGTTATAAGAAGGATATCACCTCCCAAGATGTCAGAATGCATCACTGAATATTATGAACTAACGTTAAAGTGAAATCTGATGAAGACAAAGTGATGTCATGAAGAAGATATATGAACCTATGCTAAAACGATATGAAAATACTTAGAAGTAATGTTGTAACTGAAGCACTAAGAGTAACATGCACATAAAGTTAAAGTAATCATGGATCTAAAGAAGATGGAGAAATGTACTGACCAATAACTGTAAATACGCAGTAACGCAAGGTAGAAAGAAAATGTATAGAAGCTTGCTATAGAGGAATATATAAAATGGCAAGCACGGCCATAATAGGTAAATGGATGCTGGCTCAAGTTGAATTTAACCAAGCTACCTCCGAGACAGGCTGAGGCTGCAAGAAAACAGCTCTGTGTGCAGAGCCGACGATGAGCCAAGGTTGGCTCAGAGAGAAGATGCTATTTTTAAAGGAAGAGCACAGAGCACAAAGGGAGTATGTGGATAAGCTTGGAATGTGGAACATTTTTCATAGATGAAGAAAGAAGATAACATCTGTGAGTGACAAACTGTTGGTCAATTAATAGCCTACAAAGTTAATGTGATGTGGCAGTAGCAAGTCTCTAGAGGCCAAGAGGAGCAACAGCACCCTGCAGAATTAAATCAAATAGCAGTAAATAAAAGGCTGAAATTGACACATTTGTGGTCTCTTCACATGTGACTCAGAAGTCAAAAACAAAGTCTATTCACTAAAGCCTTAAGCTAAAATAGTGGTGTGCTCACACTCCCTTGAATGTTCCAGGCCAGTTAGCAAGCAACAAAGTCAACTACAAACGGAAGACTTTGGCTGATAACCTACCGATGACAGATGATGGACTACTTGGGAACATGGGGAGTAGTCTAACGAGATTCAAACACATAGGTTTTGTTTCACGTACATGCTGCTAAATAGTCAAAAGTGCAAGGTTGGGATAGAATGCCAACCAATCAGTGGGGTTGAGACACAACCTAACATGCAATGTAGCATAGACCAATTGACTGGTGTTTTGTACACTATAATCAGTACTATACTTATTTAGAGGTATTTCAAGGTGTGCCCTACAGATAAGGGGTAGCCAGTGATACACTAATCCTTATATGTTCTATAAGCTGATATATTCCCTTTACCAATCCCTTCCCTTGATAGGTTTTTTATTTCATCATGTACAATGACGTCATAGATGACACATATTGGGGTATCAGACCTCCATGCAATCAAGTTTGTGTGTGAGAGTGCATGCATCAGTCCGATGTCTGCCAGCTGACCCGGCTTTATTCAATTGATAATAAAGTAGTACTTTGCCATATTCTTTGAGTCTGCCCGATTATTTGGTCTGAGATCATTATTGTAATTCCATCTAGCACAAAAATGCTTAAAGGTGCTAGACCACATTTTCACTTCAATAATCCCCACACATACGTATAGACCAAATCCACCTCAAAAGCTCAGGATTATGCTTCTGCAGCATTGAGGAAAAGCCATTGACAGAGGCATATAAACTGTCTGTGAGTGCAGGACAAGACACGCAATTTACCCAATGACATTTAGGCTTAATCCGCCACTTTACCAATCTGATTATTCATAACTAATAAAATGACCCCTCGAGTAGAAACGTTTCTCCTTGGATCTTTTTACTTATTGTGTGTCTTACTTTTTTCTAATTAATTGTATTCAAATACTGAATCAAAATTGAAATCACCAGAAAGCTGTTTTCTCTGAGCTTGTGTTCTGCCCTAAAGTGACTCCTGCTGCAAGAGATTGGATGCTACAGTTGTTCTTAAAAATATTGAAAACAATTCCACTTTCATGCTCTATAAAGGTGTTCTACAATTCTACATCCGTCTCATTGGCATTCATTCATTTATGGCTATTATTCATGTGTGTATATAAAAGATCATCATTGTTTACGAACAGGGTTGATACAACCAGTGATATGATATGGCCTTTATAACTCGCCTGTACACACGTGTTTATAGGCGCGAGAAGACAAGGAGGGGGAAACAAAGGGAGGACGAAACAACGATCTTACTAGGCCTTGTGTCATTCAGATGGTGCAAGAGCAGGCAAGGGCAGGGGGAGAAACGCAGAGGGTAGGGGGTGGATGGAGAAGTGCGGGACAAAGGAAAAGCAAGAGTGCATCCAACAGGTGGCAAGTGCGGGTACTCATAAGTGCAGCCAACGGGTGCTAGATAAGTGCAAGAGAGGGAACAGTAGGTTTGTAGATACAGACCACAAGTGCAGGGGCGCTAAGAGGCAGTGCAGGATTGAAGTTGGACAGGCAGAGACCTGGGGCCAGAGGGTGACCAGTCCGTGGATCAGGCAGGAGATCAGCAAGGCAGGGGAAGAGAAAAGGGTGAAGCAAAGAGAAAGGTCTTGAGTTGCTTCCGGAACTGGAGATGGTTCTGCTCAAGTTTCAGAGAGGAAGGGAGGCTGTTCTAGTGGGAGTCTCCAGCAAAAGAAAGAGATCTGCCCCAACTCTTTGCTTGGAACAGCGACTGACCCTCAAAGAGTTGGAGGTGGAGGTGCCGAGGGCACAAGAATGCAGATATTTAGGAAATGAGAATTGGAGGTAGTGCAGTCCCAGGCACCAGAAAGCCATGTGGACAATGCAGAGGGTCTTGAACTTGATCCTTTCTGCCACTGGGAGCCAGTGAAGAGATTTCAGAGCTGGGGAGATATAATCCCTGGGCTTGAGGACAAGGACAAGTCTTGCAGTCCTGTTCTGGATGAGTTGTGGAGTTCGGAGAGTAGAGGCAGGAAGATTTAGAAAGAGGCTGTTGCAGTAGTCCAGCCCGGAAAGGACCAGAGCCCTGGAGACAGTGAGCTTCTGGGGGAAAGTGAGGAAGGGAAGAATACCTTTGAGGAGGTGCAGCTGGTAGTTTGACTTCTTAGAGACTTCAGAGATGTGCAGAGAGAAGGAGAGTGAGGAGTCGAAGATGACCCTGAGGTTCTTAGCCTCACAGTTAGGAGCAGGAATAGGGCCCAGGGTGAGCGGCCAGAGAGTGAGAGGAAAGCAGGGAGCTGGTGTTCCGATGAGGAGGATCTCAGTCTTGCTGGCATTAAGGCAGAGTTCATTGGTGGCACACCACTCCTGAATTTCAGAGAGACATTCAGGAATGAGAGAAAGAGTAGGGGCAGCTGAGGGGAGCTTGGAGGAGAGTTGAGTGTCATCCGCATAACACTGAAAGGTGGAGCAGAGAAACCTATGCGGTGGGCAAGAGGTGCCAGGTATTGATTGAACAGCCAGGGAGACAGATTAGACCCCTGGAGAACACCACAGGTAGAGAGAGAGATGGAAGAGAGGAAGGACCCCAGTTGGACCTGGGATGGTCGGTCAGTGAAAAAGGAGATGCCAGGCCAGGGCCTGTTCATTGATACCCAGATTATCACAGAACTGGTTGAGCAGGATGGCATGGTTGACTGTATTGAAAACAGAAGAAAGATTGAGAAGAACGAGGACAGAAGGAAGGGTAGAATCGAGGTTTGAGAGCAGGTCTTCACAGATGTTCCGATGGAGCAGTTTCCTTGCTTCTAGCCGCACTGAAACAAGACGGGTGGTCGTGGAGACAACCAACAGATTCAGTGTGAAGGTTAAGCTGGGAGATGGTCAGCTTTCCAAGGAGTTTGCCCAAGAAAGGAGTAATGGAGATAAGGCTATAGTTGGCCAGACAGGAGGGATCGGCAGAGGGTTTCTTAAGAAGGGGTGCACAAAGGAATGCTTCAGAGGGGAGGGGAAGGTTCCAGTGGTGAAAGAGTGGTTGCAGAAATAAGCCAAGGCTGGAGCAAGGGTGTCAATGTGGTCCTTGATGGTTTTGGAAGAATAGGGAAGAACTTGTTTTGACAAGACTTTCATAGATCGGACTTGGTTAGAAACGTCATCAGGAGTGAACAGAGGAAAGAAGGAGAAGAGACGGCTTCATGGGGGGCAGGAAAGGAGGATAAAGATGGAGAGGAGGAGAGGGTGTACAGGATGTCCTGAGTTTTAGTGATGGAATGAGAAGCCAAGGCCATGCAGACGGCCTGGAAGGAAACGGGAGAAGTAGAGACTACAGTAGGATTGGTCAGTTCCTTCCATATTTTAAAGAGTTCGGCTGAGTTCTAGATGCCGGAGAGATGCAGGCTTGGATGTGTGCTCTCTTCTTAGCAAGGACACAAAGTCTGTATTGCCTTGAGATGGTGGCAGGTCAGTTTGTCAGAGGGTGTGCCTGTTGCCTTCTACTTCCTCTAAGCCATCCTACACTTGCGTTTAAGGGTGACGAGGTCTGAGTCGTACCAAGAGTTGCACTTGGATTTGGGCTTCAAGCGGTTCCTCATGACAGGGGAAAGCATTTCAAGAGTGTCAGAGACAGAGCAGTGAAGGTTAGAAAGGGCTGTGTCAGGGTGTGAGTCAGCCAGAGGTGCAGAAGGAGGAGAGAAAGTGGTGACAAAAGCCTTAACTGACACACGCTTCATGGGTAGGATGAACGAGAAGGTGGGTGGCAGAGACGGAGTTGGCTTGGCCTGAGGGGTAGAGAGAAAGAGATGAGAGGAAAGGAGAATGTGGTCACTCCAGCAGAGAGGGGTGGTGAGAGGGTTAGAGAGGGGGAGGTCTGAGGAGATCAGAACATCCAAGGTGTGCCCTGCAGAGTGAGTCGGGCCAGTGGGGTGAATAAAGAGAGAGAGAGAATCACAAAGGTTGCGAAAGAGACCAGAAAAAGGAGAGGAAGCATCCAGGTGGATGTTGAGATCTCCGAGGAGAAGTGGAGAGGTAGAGGCAAGGAGGGAGGAGGTGAGGTCCGCCCACTCGAGGAGAAAGGCAATTACCTGGCCAGGCGGCCGGTAGATAGTGGCCACAGTGAGAGAGAGGCCAGGAGAGAGAGACAGCTTGCAGACCAGGCATTTAAAGGAGGAGTAGTCCTGCATAGGAATGATAGAAGCAGGGATCCACTTCGGGAAGATCAAGGCTACACCCACACTGGGATGGTTGGTTCTGGGAGGTTCAGAGAGGATCTTGTAGCCCTCAGGGAGGAGAGTGTCAAAACCTGTGACAGATCTGGCTGTTAACCACGTCTCAGTCAGACCGAGAACATCCAGGTCGAGTTCTTCAAGGAGACGGCAGATGTCAGAGGAGTGTTTGACAGCTGAGCGTGAATTGAGGGTGGCACTGTGGAGCAGGTTGCCACCTTTGAAAGACTTCCGTGGAGGGGTACAGGCCTGGGGTACGCCCTGAGGAAGAGTAGGAGGAGCCTGAGGATGGGACGGTGAGGAAGGAGAAGAGGGCAAGGTAGCCAAGAGGAGGAGGATGCCAAAGAGGTGGCAGACGAGGAAGACAACAGGGTGGCCAGATAAGCAGTAGAGGGTGCTGTAGTGGTGGCAGAAGATGGAGGAGGCAGAGGAGGCAAAGGAGCCAGAGAAGGGAAGGAAGGGGCAGCGGGAGAAGAAAGGAAGTTGGTAAGTCGTGGGAAGCGTCTATAAAAGAGGAGGAGGTTGGCCTGAGTGCCTTGGACCAAGACGGTGCCATTAAGATACACATTAATGATGATCTTAGAAGAGTGGAAGGGGGTCAGGAGGACCTCCCACTGGGTGCCACCATTAATGGGTGAAGAAGAAAAAGGAGAGAACTTAGAGACCATATTAAGGGTCCATAGGCCTGGAGAGGGAACGACAAAGAGGATGTCAGTGAGGGTCTGTCGAGAGGATGAGGATATCCCTTTTGAACTTTTTCCTACCAGACTTAGTGAGAAGCACAGGATAGTGAAAGAGTTACAACAGAATGCTCAGGTTGCTGCTTTAAAAGTGGGCTTAATAACATCTTTGCTATATTTTGTATTGCCATCTGTGTCATTATACTTTGCTCTTACAGAGTAGAGACTGATATATACAGGCGTGTTTTATGTTTTTCTTTTCTTTATATCGCCTGCTGGTTCTAGTTGAAAGGTGGATACATGGGTGCATGAGCCAGCACTCATTTTTACATATTGAGCGCATGCAAGAATGATCTGAGTAGTTGAAAGGTGGATACATGGGTGCATGAGCCAGCACTCCTTTTACATATTGAGCACATGCAAGCATGATCTGAGGCTCCTTGTGGTAATCCATTACA
Source organism: Ambystoma mexicanum (assembly GCF_040938575.1). NCBI lineage: Eukaryota > Metazoa > Chordata > Amphibia > Caudata > Ambystomatidae > Ambystoma > Ambystoma mexicanum. The sequence continues at coordinate 1,099,070,496 of NC_090934.1, read as the reverse complement.
GGATGTTAAATGTGGATTCACCGTCTTTATACAATGTGTGTATAGACCCTTTTCATGGCAAACTTGACTATTTACTGTTAATTTGTGTAAAATTGTTTGAACAATTGCCAGGTAACCAGACAATAAGGTGTTGGGAAACCTGATGTGCTCATCATAGCCTGAGCTTCGGATATGGTAGCGGGTGTGTTCATGGTTTTCTGCACTTGTACTTCTGACCATGTGGGGCTTCCTCTAACCTGAAGAAGTCCTAACCAGAAAGCCAAAACCTGAAGAACCAGCTGTCCTTTAAAGGTTTTTTCCCTTCGCATGTCTTATGATTTTGGTGTGTATTTGACGATACCTGTTTGCGATGTAGTACCTATACCACTGTGCATTACTGTTAAATGACATCTTTATTTCAAGTAATGTGGCGATAAAGAAATGTGGCACAGTTAGTAAGTCATCATGAATGTCGACAGATGTTCTAGGATCAAATGTATGTCACATTGAATTTTTTATACTAAGAGAGCATTTTTGTTAAGAAAGCTGCATTATGTAAACACTAATGTTTCAATAGATGGAACATGGACCTGAAATAAAAGTGAGGAAAAACACGCACATGCGGAAGTCGGTTATCAGCTGCTGACTTTTCTCTACCCAGAAGGGCACTACCAGGAAGGTGGGTGACGGTGCTCGTGACTTGTAAAACCAGGCCTACCTGTTTCTAGTACACATTTTAAGGTGTTGCCTACACCACACCCTTACCTATTCAGCATGAAAACTATGTCAAGGAGGAAACGTGGCTTGCAATAATTATTATAATGACGTTGCGCAGTTCAGTAGCAATGCTATAACGACTTATCACTGGGTGTTCCAACGAATGCAATCCGGTGCGGCGGACAGGATTTACCTGCCACTTTTGCAAAGCAGCTGTGCAGTGTGTGGCATGTCGACTAGTAAAAGCATGGGAAATGATGCATGCCATGCATGCATTTACGAGCTGGATCTGTGCATTTTAGGGGTGCTGGTTCTGCAGGTGAGATGCGGTTTCTCCACTGAAGAAGGAACCAAACATATGCACGCACTCTCTCTGCTCCCAAATTTCAATTAAGTTGACACCAGAGTCAAGCAATTGAAACTTTGGTGCACACAGAATGTTTGCCTGTCAGTAAATCAAAATGCCAGAAACAGATAAAATGATGGAATAACAACACATCACCAAGCCTTTTACATGGTCCATGTACTCTCAGTATCAAGGTGGTTGCCTATGCATTTACATGGCCCATCTACTCTCAGTATCAAGGTGGCTGCGTATTCATTTACATGGGCCATCTACTCTCAGCACCAAGGTGGCTACGTATTCATTTACATGGGCCATCTACTCTCATTATCAAGGTGGCTACGTATTCATTTACATGGGCCATCTACTGTCAGTATCAAGGTGGCTGCGTATTCATTTACATGAGCCATCTACTCTCAGTATCAAGGAGGCTGCCTATCCATTTACATGTGCCATCTACTCTCAGTATGAAGGTGGCTGCCTATCTATTTACATGTGCCATCTACTCTCAGTATAAAGGTGGCTGCGTATTCATTTACATGGGCCATCTACTCTTAGTATCAAGGTGGCTGCCTATCCATTTACATATGCCATCTACTCTCAGTATCAAGGTGGCTGGCTATCCATTTACATGGGCCATCTACTCTCAGTATCAAGGTGGCTGTGTATTCATTTACATGTGCCATCTACTCTCAGTATAAAGGTGGCTGCGTATTCATTTACATGGGCCATCTACTCTTAGTATCAAGGTGGCTGCCTATCCATTTACATGTGCCATCTACTCTCAGTATCAAGGTGGCTGCGTATTCATTTACATGGGCCATCTACTCTCAGCACCAAGGTGGCTACGTATTCATTTACATGGGCCATCTACTCTCAGTATCAACGTGGCTACGTATTCATTTACATGGGCCATCTACTGTCAGTATCAAGGTGGCTGCGTATTCATTTACATGTGCCATCTACTCTCAGTATCAAGGTGGCTGGCTATCCATTTACATGGGCTATCTACTCTCAGTATGAAGGTGGCTGCCTATCTATTTACATGTGCCATCTACTCTCAGTATAAAGGTGGCTGTGTATTCATTTACATGGGCCATCTACTCTTAGTATGAAGGTGGCTGCCTATCCATTTACATGTGCCATCTACTCTCAGTATCAAGGTGGCTGGCTATCCATTTACATGGGCCACCTACTCTCAGTATCAAGGTGGCTGCCTATCCATTTACATGGCCCATCTACTCTCAGTATCAAGCTGGCTACATATTCATTTACATGGGCCATCTACTTTCAGTATCAAGGTGGCTGCATATTCATTTACATGGGCCATCTACTCTCAGTATCAAGGTGTCTGCGGATTCATTTACATGGGCCATGTACTCTCAGTATCAAGGTGGTTGCCTATGAATTTACATAGGCCATCTACTCTCAATATCAAGGTGGCTGCCTATCCATTTACATGTGCCATCTACTCTCAGTATCAAGGTGGCTGCCTATAGATTTACATAGGCCATCTACTCTCAGTATCAAGGTGGCTGCCTATCCATGTACATGGGCCATCTACTCTCAGTATCAAGGTGGCTGGCTATCCATTTACATGGGCCATCTACTCTCAGTATGAAGGTGGCTGCCTATCTATTTACATGTGCCATCTAGTCTCAGTATAAAGGTGGCTGCATATTCATTTACATGGGCCATCTACTCTCAGCATCAAGGTTGCTGCGTATTCATTTACATGGGCCATCTACTCTCACTATCAAGGTGGCTGCGGATTCATTTACTTGGGCCATGTACTCTCAGTATCAAGGTGGTTGCCTATGAATTTACATAGGCCATCTACTCTCAATATCAAGGTGGCTGCCTATCCATTTACATGTGCCATCTACTCTCAGTATCAAGGTGGCTGCCTATGCATTTACATAGGCCATCTACTCTCAGTATCAAGGTGGCTGCCTATCCATTTACATGTGCCATCTACTCTCAGTATCAAGGTGGCTGGCTATCCATTTACATGGGCCATCTACTCTCAGTATGAAGGTGGCTGCCTATCTATTTACATGTGCCATCTACTCTCAGTATAAAGGTGGCTGCGTATTCATTTACAAGGGCCATCTACTCTCAGCATCAAGGTGGCTGTGTATTCATTTACCTGGGCCATCTACTCTCAGTATCAAGGTGGCTGCCTATCCACTTACATGGGCCATCTACTCTCAGTATCAAGGTGGCTGGCTATCCATGTACATGGGCCAACTACTCTCAGTATCAAGGTGGCTGCCTATCCATATACATAGCCCATCTACTCTCAGTATCAAGGTGGCTGCGTATTCATTTACATGGGCCATCTACTCTCAGCACCAAGGTGGCTACGTATTCATTTACATGGGCCATCTACTCTCAGTAATAAGGTGGCCGTGTATTCATTTACATGGGCCATCTACTCTCAGTATCAAGGTGGCTGCGGATTCATTTACATGGGCCATGTACTCTCAGTATCAAAGTGGTTGCCTATGAATTTACATAGGCCATCTACTCTCAATATCAAGGTGGCTGCCTATCCATTTACGTGTGCCATCTACTCTCAGTATCAAGGTGGCTGGCTATCCATTTACATGGGCCATCTACTCTCAGTATGAAGGTGGCTGCCTATCCATTTACATGTGCCATCTACTCTCAGTATAAAGGTGGCTGCGTATTCATTTACATGTGCCATCTACTCTCAGCATCGAGGTGGCTGCATATTCATTTACATGGGCCATCTACTCTCAGTATCAAGGTGGCTGCCTATCCATTTACATGTCCCATCTATTCTCAGTATCAAGGTGGCTGGCTATCCATTTACATGGCCCATCTACTCTCAGTATCAAGGTGGCTGCCTATCCATTTACATGGGCCATCTACTCTCAGTATCAAGGTGGCTGCATATTCATTTACATGGGCCATCTACTCTCAGCACAAAGGTGGCTACGTATTCATTTACATGGGCCATCTACTCTCAGTATCAAGGTGGCTGCCTATCCATTTACATGTGCCATCTACTCTCAGTATCAAGGTGGCTGGCTATCCATTTACATGGGCCATCTACTCTCAGTATCAAGGTGGCTGCCTATCCATTTACATGGGCCATCTACTCTCAGTATCAAGGTGGCTGTGTATTCATTTACATGGGCCATCTACTCTCAGCACGTAGGTGGCTACGATTTCATTTACATGGGCCATCTACTCTCAGTATCAAGGTGGCTGCGTATTCATTTACATGGGCCATGTACTCTCAGTATCAAGGTCGTTGCCTATGCATTTAAATAGGCCATCTACTCTCAGTATCAAGGTGGCTGCCTATCCATTTACATGTGCCATCTACTCTCAGTATCAAGGTGGCTGGCTATCCATTTACATGGGCCATCTACTCTCAGTATGAAGGTGGCTGCCTATCCATTTACATGTGCCATCTACTCTCAGTATAAAGGTGGCTGTGTATTCATTTACATGGGCCATCTACTCTCAGCATCAAGGTGGCTGCGTATTCATGTACATGGGCCATCTACTCTCAGTATCAAGGTGGCTGCCTATCCATTTACATGCGCCATCTACTCTCAGTATCAAGGTGGCTGGCTATCCATTTACATGGGCCATCTACTCTCAGTATCAAGGTGGCTGCCTATCCATTTACATGCGCCATCTACTCTCATTATCAAGGTGGCTGCGTATTCATTTACATGGGCCATCTACTCTCAGCATCAAGGTGGCTGCCTATCTATTTACATGGGCCATCTACTCTCAGTATCAAGGAGGCTGCCTAGCCATTTACATGGGCCATCTACTCTCAGTATCAAGGTGGCTGTGTATTCATTTACGTGGGCCATCTACTCTCAGTATCAAGATGGCTGCGCATTCATTTACATGGGCCATCTGTTCTCAGTATCAAGGTGGCTGCCTATCCATTTACATGGAACATCTACTCTCATTACCATGGTGGCTGCGTATTCATTTACATGGGCCATCTACTCTCGGTATCAAGGTGGCTGCTCATTCATTTACATGGGTCATCTACTCTTAGTATCAAGGTGGCTATCTATCCCTTTACATGGGCCATCTACTCTCAGTATCAAGGTGGCTGTGCATTCATTTACATGGGCCATCTACTCTTAGTATCAAGGTGGCTATCTATCCCTTTACATGGGCCATCTACTCTCGGTATCAAGGTGGCTGCGTATTCATTTACATGGGCCATCTACTCTCAGTATCAAGGTGGCTGTGCATTCATTTACATGGCCCATCTACTCTCAGTATCAAGGTGGCTGCGCATTCATTTACATGGGCCATCTACTCTCAGTATCAAGGTGGCTGCCTATTCATTTACATGGGCCATCTACTCTCAGTATCAAGGTGGCTGCCTATCCATTTACATGGGTCATCTATTCTCAGTATCAAGGTGGCTGCGTATTCATTTACATGGGCCATTTACTCTTAGGGCCTCATTACACGGTAGGCGGTAAGGGTTTAGCGGTACCAGTATTTTACCGGTACCGGTAAACCCTTACCGCCTTACTACGAGGTCCCTTTGCGGGTTGGGAAATTTAACGGCTGCTTTTTGCAGGCGGTAAAAACCAACCCGCAAAGGGACCAGGGAGCTAATTACGGTACCGCAATTTGCGGTACCGTAATTAGCGCCTTCCCCATTCCCATAGAGCCCTATGGGGCAAAAATGGGAATGGGGAAGGGCAATGGTGGAAGGGGGAATTACCACCCCGCCAACCTTGGAATAGGGCGGTAATTCCCCTTTCCACCAAGGCGGTGCCGGTATTTTACCAGCATGAACCATGGCGCTAATAGCGCCATGGTTCACCGCCATCTGTGTAATGAGGCCCTTAGTATCAAGATGGCGGCGTATTGCCATACTGATAACTTTACTCCACTAGGTGTTGATAAAGTGAATCTATGATCCGAGACCTAAACGCAAACTGCCATGGCAGAGTACATGGGGTATTTTGTCAACACAGAGATTTTCAGAAACCCGTGTTTATGTGCACACAGCCCTACAGATAAGAGGCATGCCAACCACCTTTACTCACTATAAACAAGCAAACACATCTATCGAAACACAGAAGAGGAAATGGTACTCCCTGCCATGCTGCTCGGTCTGCTGCATGGCCGGGGTAGACCAGTACGCCTTATCTGGCTGTTTCTTGGGTACCTCGGGGAACGAGGACTCCATCCAGACTACATTTCCTGGTATCCCTGCAGAACGCCTGCAAGTCCTGCATGCAGGGTGCGCCTGACATCACACGCCATTTAAGCAGCGGCGCCAACGTCATGGCCTTGGGAGGGCTAAAGCCCCACCCTCCCCTCCCTGCTTTGAAACAGCAGGCATCACTCTGCTGTTACTCCCAGCTGGGGCTCGGCAAGAACCTGTCACATTTCTCACCTTGGAGAGCAGTGCATTTACTTAAGCAAATACACCACTCGCCGAGGTGAGAAAACAGTAATTGAAGTGAACCTAGAGGCAGAGGACAAAAGCCTGCCCAGGGGATAGCAGTAGCTCTCCCTCCCCCTACGTTGCAGCTACAGGCTTAACTGCTGGCTCAGCTATTACATGGCCCTTGCTTTCAATAATTACCAATAACTAAATAAATATATATGTGTGTGTGCATGCAGGGATTGTATTTATGCATGCAGGTATGAATGTATGCGTGTGTGCATGCATGCGAGGGAGTGTGGAAGTGGTCGTATGTTTGTATGCTAGGAGGTGTCTGCAAGTGCACACTGATGAATGAACGCAGTGTGAATGTTGTACATGGGTGTGACTGCGCGTGTTAATGAGCGCAGTCATGCTAAATGTTCTGGGTGCTCCTGTGAATGACAGATCAGCTGTGTGGATGTATGTGTGCTGGGGACTGGGGAGGGGCATTGGAGCATGGACATTTTTTGACAACAGCATGGCATGTTTTAATACCGTTTTTGGGCAAAGGAAAGCCAACTTGAGTGTTTATATGTGATGGTGTTGGAGTGGTGGGTCTGGGGGAATACCACAGTGCGGCTGGCCTGGCTGCGTCTTACTGTGGCATGGAATGTCGTACTCACATTAAGGTAAAAGGCAACATGATGAGTGTTCTTGCATGGCGAGAGAATGTTTCCTTATTTTGACTTAGCTTTTTATTTTACTGGTGTTATGGTCAAAGGCAACATAAATATTCTTACATGGGTGGAATATCACATGAGTGCAACATAAGTGTTCTTATATGGGGGATTTGTGTACAGAGGACATATTTGCATAAAATGTATCACGCTGCCGAAGTTTGCACTCATTTAATGAGCTGTATTTATTTATTGCGTTTATTGACAGTGCCCAAACCTGTAAGTATCACAGCACTGGTATAACTCGCTGAGCAGGGAAAACACAGTACAGTACAGAGCAAGAGCGTGGTAACACGGTGCAAAAGCAACATAATAGCACAAGGTCCATAGACAAGGGTAGAGATCAGGGAGGCCACTTTGAAGTATGAAAGGCAGAGTTGGCCTTGCCAGGATTTGAACCTGTGAATCAAAATCAGATTGCAATAGCATGTGCTTAGCCCGCTGAGCTATCTTACCGGCTTGCCAGCAAGAGCATGTTTTCTTACTGTGGCATTGCAGTGTATTACTGGTGTTAAGGCAAAAGACAACATAAGTATTCTTACATTGGGGTGGGGGCATTCGTGCAGCCTGTGAGGCAATGTTTTTTTCACTATGGCATGACATTTTTTACTGCCGTTAGGGAGAAAATACAACATGACTACAGTTCTTACATGGGGGCTGGGGGATTTGTGTAGCCAGCCACCATATGTTTTCTTACTGTGGCATGGCTTTTTTTCACTGGCATTAAGGCAAAGCCAACAGGGGTATGTTCTTACATGGGGATACTGGCATGTATTGGCAGAGCCAGCATAAACATGCTTTGTTATAGTATCCTTACTGCCATTATGGACAAAGCAAACATGAGTATTTTCCTATGTGGGAACAGTGTAATATATGTGTGCACCAGAATGGATTTATGTGAGCACAAATGCTTTTTTTACACTTGCAGAGTACTAGCATATAGTGGGCAAAGGCATTATGAAAATGTGTTTGAAAATGTTCCTGTGCATTGTTGGTGGCTTGGCATCTAATGGACTTTTTATGTCTTACCCTACAAAACCGATTGTGAACTGTGAGGCTTTTACCTAATTTATCACAGAAAGTATACTGTAAAATGCACTATTTTAACCCATTACTTAAAAACCTCAAGCTGACAACACCACCCTTGAGTGGTATTTTGGGGTCGGTAAAACGTACCACTCTGAATATTTTAGAGTTTAAAACAATTTCAATTTGTCACTTCCGATTGTGGTATGCGAAAAATGCTTAATTTAGGAACTTTTTGCACGTTTTGAACAGTCAGGAAACACACTTCCATAGACTGCACTGTTTTTGAAATGTGACTTTCCACTAGGTCAGAGAGAAGATGAAGGTATAAAACCTTGGCCAGGGACTGCGTAACACAATCACAGATACGACAAAATGCAAATACCGAAATAAAAGATTAAACCGTTCTAAAATACTAAGTTACAAGTCATTTTGACAGTAAAACATTCTTTCGTAAGCACATAGCAGCTGTTAAAAGGCAATCAAGACGCAACAGACCGTGATGATTTTCACTTCTAAGAGAACACTGCATTGAGTAAAACCATACAGTCTCAACGAGGGTTTTTAGTACTTTGACCTTAGGACTGGGTGAAAAGGACAAAAAAATAAAGTGCAATGTGTCTTCCTTTATTAGAGGGTTACAGCAACAAGATGTTCTATCAGCCGACCATGTTGCTGTGTTTGCTGCCATGGGTAATTGGTTCAAACGGAACAAGGTAATTCAGAGCAGCTTAATACCCAGGGTTTCTAAGGGCGGACCAGGGGATCGAACCTGTGTTACTCTGTGTCGTCTTGCTTCCAAGATGAGCACTTCGCCCTTGAGCTATCCTCCCGAGACAATATATAGTGCTTAGAAGATAAGCTAGATACATATTTTTACAATCTATATGATCTTCTTTAATATAAGAATGCAGAAGGAAGGATCTTACCGAGGACTTACATGACCGATGAGCAATTCCTGTTCAAGTAAGCGCTCTTTAAGAGTCCCTTAACCTGAGGTGTAATAAGCGAAGGTTCCAAAAAGTAATCTATCAATCCTCCACCTAAGAAAAGGCTCTTTACAGTACTCAGCCACTTTATTGTCTTGCAATTTTCTAGAGTCAAGACATCCAGTAGGATGTCCTTATTTAGGTCAGCTATCTCATTTTGCCAGATCGAACACCATAAACAGGCCAGCATTAATAAGGATCTTATGAGTCAGGAGTTGGTTGAGCATCTAAATGTAATAGTTCATTGGCTGTCAATAGACGTACTCCTAACATTGTTTGCAAAAACTATCGCTCAAATATTTCAAGTGATGAAAGGGAAGTTAACGCCCATACGCCACTTGCATATCTAGCAACACCACAACATCTTTCAACATAGACCTTTAGAGCTGCGCCTATTGGACCTCCACCATGATATTTTGTGAAATGTTGTACACCTCCCGCTGCCGGTTTCATTTTTTCAAAACTTACTTTATTGAGCATTTTAATGACATGTGATTCAAAATTCCAATCTCAGCATATATGAACATTTAATATATATATATATTTGTATTATTTATTTAATATTAGAAGAACCACTTCTCCTGTGGAGTTTAACGAAGAACTGTAGTTACCCCCTGCACCCCTCCTCCCTGGGGACAAGACGGTTCATGGGAGTTAGTCTTTGGGGCTTTACTGTTCAGCATAGCGGGGAATGAAGTGGCGAGTTAGATTTTGAGTCACTTATAGATTTTGAGGAAGGGGAAACATTCAATTTTTCTGCTCGGCGTGATCTCGTGGATAGCCCCTGTGATGTTCGCCATAACGTAGAGTTCTCTAGCTTTGTAGGCCCAGGTAGATTCTGTTGGCAGTTCTTGGGATTTCCAGCTTATGGTGATGCAGACCCTGGTGGCCAATAGCAAACAGTGTGTTATGTGGGGGGCCCTTACCTATTGGTCCTCTTGTACTTCAAGTCCAAATAGCATGAGTCTTGGATCGCATTCTCTGTTAATGCCTTCTATTTTCCGAATCCATGTCAGGACTTCTTTCCAGTAGGCTTGCGATTTGGGGCAGGGCCACCACATGTGCCAGTAGTCAGCTTGGGCACCACATCCCCTCCAGCATTGTGCCCTGGCTTGTTTGAACATCTTGGATAGCCTTGTAGGGTCATATTGCCAGCGGTGCAGCAATTTTATTCCATGAAGTTTGTATTGCGCTGAAATTGAGGTTTTCTGTGCCAACTTCCACAATTGGGACCATAGTTGTTCTGACATCAGTTGTCCTAGGTCCTTCTCCCATCTGTTTTTTAGGCCATCGTGTTTGCTTCCTAGGTTGCCTATCAGAGATCTGTATAACTGTGAGATAAGGCCCCTGGTAGAGTGTGTTTCACTAATTATTTTCTCAAAGAGAGTGAGGTCACTTTTGGAGTTTTTTCTTCCATTTTGAAACATACACATCCAGTGGGCCAATTTGTAGGTCTGCTTTTTAGTCTTGAATAGATATGCATCCGTTGGGCTTTAGGATTTGACCCACTCTTTCCAGGCCTGGCTGCCTCGTACCATTTTTGATAGCGGTTTGGCTCTTGGATGTCGTTCCTAACGGGGGGGGACCTACAGACAGCTCATGGAAGATGGCCATGTTGTGGGAACTTTCATTTCTCTTCTGCTTCACCATATTTTCAGGAGTGGACCCAGTGTGAAGTGATTGATTACGCTGGCAGGGAATGCATTTTTGGGGGCCCACAGCCATTCTCTGAATGTCACCGGACGTAGTAGATGGTTCTCGATCGCCACCCATTGCTTCTGTGTGTCTCTTCTCAGGTGTGGCCCCAGAGTGTGAAATTGGGTCGATCGATAGTGTGTGTAGGGGTCCGGGAGCCCTGTTCCTCCCTCCTACTTTGGTTGGATTAGGGTGCTTGTTCACCATTGGGTGGGTCCTTCTATCATTTGCGCTTGTGTGCTTGTGTTCCACTGGGCCCGGAGGGGGCTCTGTCATCAGTTAGATCTGTGAGGTGTTTCAGCACTTGCTTCGCTTCTTCAGGGGGTAACGATTCTATATTCCTCTCCTTTGAATTTGAAGGTTAAGTCAAAGGTTCCATGTGTTAATTTCGCCGCAAAAATATTGCGATGCAAAAAATATTGCTATATTTTTGCAGCAAAATTCACACATGGACCCTGCGGGGGACACCCCCTCAACCCTTGCATCATTTTTTAATGATATGGCGAACCGAACGGCTATATCTATGGCAATATTTTTGTTGGGGATATTATGTAGTGATACCAAGTCAAAGGGGTACCCCTACCTATATCGAATGGCTTTCTCAGTCAGCCACCCTGTGAGTTGCCTGCATGCCCTCCTCCTTCCCAGCGTGAAGTTTGATAGGTCTTGAAATATCTTGATCCTGGAGCCGTGGAATTCAAGGTCTTGTGTCTGTGTGGCTTTGAGGAAGATCTCTGATTTCTCTTTATAGCTGAGAAACTTAACTACTATTGAGCGTTGTCCTCCTGTGAATGATCATCCTCCTCTGTGGGCCCATTCGATATGTACGTTTTTGCCACCTTCAGATGCAAATAATTGGTTTATTATTTCTTGGACCTTTCTCTCGACGTGTGCCAGTGTTTCTCCTTCTTTCTCTTCTTAGTCCAGTATTCTCAGGTTGGATCTTCTTTCCCTATTTTCCATATCATCCATTTTGAGCGTAAGTTCTTCCTCTCTTAACTCTATGTCCGTCATTCTTGCATTTAGCTTCATTTCCACTAGGTCCATGTTAATCTGGTTGTGCTTTAGGTTCTCCACTTTACCTTCGATGTGTTCCACTTTGCCTCTTATTTCTGAAATAGAAGTCTTGATGTCTGACCGCAGGGCACAGATTTCTGCCATAATCCCTGCAATGTCTTCCTTTGTGGATGCATTACTCATCTTGGCGGTCTTTATTTCAGAGCCCTTCTCTCTTCTATACTGTTGGAGTCTCATAGGCTTCTTGTGGGCGGGGGCCTTGTTCTTGCCCCCCCCCCCCTTGAAGGCTTACAGCAGCAGTGTGGTTGGCTTCCTCTTGCACCTCAGTTCTGTTTTCTAGGATTATTTTCATCCCTCTTGTGTTGGCGGATCTGATCCCACCTCACAACTGTTGTGCAGACTCTCTTGTCACTGGGGGCACTTGATGGGCGTCCCCAGTGGGTCCTGCTGAGTGTCTCTTATATGCAGGTCTGTGCGGTAGGCTGTTCTTCTATCTAGGCTTCTTGTGGGCAGGGGCCTTGGTCTTGTCCCCCCCTCCTCTGAAGGCTTATGGCAGTGGTGTGGGGGGCTTCCCCAGGGACCTCTGTTCTGTTTACCAGGATTATTGTCATCCCTTTTTGTGTTGATGGGTCTGGTCCCACCTTACAACTGTTGCGCAGTCTCTCTTATCACCGGGGTCACTTGGTGGGCGTCCCCTGTGGGTTCTGCTGAGTGTCTCTTGTATGCAGGTCTGTGCGGTGGCCTGTTCTTCGACTATACTACTTATTGGGCTCTTTGTAGGAGCTTAGGAGCTGTTTCGTCAGTAGGGTGTTTCTCCCGCTTACAACCAGTTGGTGTGAGACTGGCTGGTCTCTGTCACTTTTCGCTTATGTGGTGGTATATGTGGGAGCTGGGCAGAGCCTTGTGTCTCTTGCGGGGCTCACTGTGTCATCTAGGTGGAGTGCTACCCTCAGTTAGAGTTGCACGGGCACTGTGGTTCTCCCTCTCGCGGGCCGGGCCTCATAAACTGTGCATTGCAGGCATGCGGGGGGGAAGCAACTCTCATGTTCACTCTGGTCCGTGGCGTGGATGGCTCACTCTTCCTCTTCTGATGTGCCGTGGTAGAGCCTTTCTGCTTGATGTCCGGAGTTCGTTGCTTCTCAGTACGAGGTCTGTGGTGAGAGCGGGCAGGACCTCTGGGAGGTGTGGAGTGCTTGCTCGTTCGGGCTGTGTTTCTTTCTTCTGGGGCCTGTTCGGTGCAGCCTGATTCCTATCTCCATTTTCCCCTGTGAGCCGGCTCATCTCTGTTGAGAGAGCTGTTTGTGGGTGTTTGTGAGCCCAGCGACCCGTGCCAGATCAAGTATCTTTTTAGTGGGCGATCACCTTGGGGGATTCAGATGTACTTCGTGGGTTTCGCCGGGTCGGATGTCTTTCACTTTGTGGCTGGGTGGTGTGGGGCTCTGCCGGGTGAATGTCATTGGTTTCGGGGTACCCTATGTACGGGTTATCCCCTTCGTGTTGTTGCACAATATCTCCGAACTGCCCTCACCAGAGGTTCTATCCATCTTCTCTGGGTTTGTGTGGCGGGGGTTTGTTTCTGGGCACTCTGCCTTTAATACCGCTTTCGGCGAGCGTCAGGATGGACTGTGGTGGTGCCGTAGCAGGGAGGTGCCGCAGCACGGTGGGCTTCCTCCTGTCATTTCCCTCCTTTCTGTGAGCCATGCGCCGTGTCATCCACCTCCTCTCCTAACTCTTTGCGGACGCTCTGTCACAAATGTGTCCTTCAATGCTGTCGCTTGCGTGGAGGAACCCTCTTGAGGTCGGGTGAGGGTCCTCAGTGAAGTCTTTTGCTACTGTGGGCCTCCCTTGTCAGTTTGGTGCTGAATGTCTCCCGGCCACCATGCTCTGAGCTCTTGCGTCTTTTCTTTCAGTGATTTTGCAGGTTGTATCACCCCCTTGCCACACGTTTGAGGTGTCTCCGGGTGCCTCAGAGTTTCAGCATTGCAGTTCTGTGGTTATTTGTCGAATTATGGAGCGAGATTATCTCTTAATCCGCTCTGTATTCTCTTTCGAGGTCGGAGCTGATGTTTAGGCGACCATTAAGTTCCATGCCCCCTATTGGTTTGCCTGTTTCATTTTAATGGCCGCTTTCTCAATTTGATTAGTCCAGGCATTTTTGCATAAAACTCTTACACACAAATAGTCAGAGTTTCCCACTATTTCCCACTATTTGATTTACCAATGAAAAAGGTGGATACATTCATCTTTCTACTGTAATAAAGCATAACTCTTGATTTAGCAACATTAATTGTCAACTTCCGTACAGACATAAAAGTATGATAGCCATATGAGAGGGCTTGTAGAGCAGGTGGTGAATGGCCAATCAGCACTACATTGTCTGCGTAGAATAAGCACGCAATATATCTACCGGCCATATGGGGTATGTCCAGAGTAGATTCGAGAAGACTGTCTTCTAGACCAGCCAAGTAGAGATTGAACAAAAGTGGCAAGAGGACCCATTCTTGTTTAACACTTTGTTTGCTCGAAAAGCTGTTGATGTTAGCACCATCTTTACCACATGTAATAAAGGCTCTGGTGTTAGTATGCGGTTGTACCAAGAGGCTGAGAACCTCTTTGTCCAGATCACATGTTTTCAGTATGTCCAAGAGAAGGGACCTGTCAACGTTATCAAAGGCTGTGGACAAGTCCATGAATGTCTGGTACTTGTCCTCGATTAAGGCCAGGTTTAGGCTTGTTCTGTTGCTCCTAGAGAATTGAAAACCAAACAGCAGATCCCGTAACATTTTATTTTCTTCAGTCCAGCTTAACAATTCCTCCCAAAAAAAAATGACCAAACAGTTATAAGGATATGTCAGTCAAATATATAGGCCTATGGCTCTTTGGTGAGTTACACTTTCCTATTTTGAGAATTGGAATTATGCTTGAAAACAGCCAGGATGGCAGCAACTTCCTGGAGGTGAACACAGCACAGACGACTTTACATAAGAGAGTCACCCAAGTTACAATATCAGACTTGGATAGGTCTCCTGGGACACCGTCTGGACCTGGTGCCTTCGAGGAGGGTCATTGTTTTATATAAACTGACGGTTGTTCTGTAGTTAATTTCTCAGCAAGGGACTTCAATGGTATAGTAAGACCGATATGCCCCACCCATAAAGAGAATACAAGGCAGTGCCACTGATACAATCCGAGCCCTCTATAGTTTGGTGTAACGGCCGGTTTCCCAACGACCAACCAGAAATGTATACGCACTATGGTCCAAAGGGTAGGCCTCAGATTGATTATATATTCTATTTGGTATCTGACTGGTTCCTGGTTAGGGACTGTCGGGTCATAAACAGGCATGAAAGTGACCATAAACCAATGTCCATGTCCCTGGAGGATGTGGAATATTCTGCATCCCCGGTTCAACCTTTTACCTCGGACTTATCAGTGGCAGGCCATGCACGACGCGCCATTAGATGAGCCAAAGTTCTGCGGATGATACCATTCCATGTATTTATGGGGTAATACTGGGGCAGTCGGAAGGGTAATGTTCCCAGTCCACTGACGTCCAGGACAAAACCTCAAAATGTGAAAGTATGCTTTCCAGCATCACTCCTTTTGCCTCCTGTCAAAAAAGTTCAATTAAAAAACGTGCAAAGAAACAAGAAGTGTGTTATGACTGTTCAGGCAGAGAGGCAGTACCTCGATTCACACCTGTCAGTTGAAAAACAGCACTTGAAATCTTTGAGAGCAGCACTGATGAGAAAGGAAAAAAAGGATTTTCTGTCTAAAAAATTAAGTTATTAAATTTCTAAAGTGCGCGTTCACCAGAGGCACCTTGGCGCTAAGTATCTGATTACAGAAAGGATAGAGGAAGGACAAGAAATAATAAGTGGGTGGCACATCTTCAGGTGGCCCAGATAGGCGACTAGGGGTTTTTGGAGCCTGATCTCAGACAGGGATTTAGGAGGTGACACCTCACTGCAGGCTTGTATTTCTCCTGCAGTGGGGAGGGAGCACCACTCAGCACTGTATAAGAATGCAGACCCAATAGTTTTAAATGAAGAATGCAAACCCAGGAGCACTGGGAGGAAAGTAGCGGTGGTGTGTGCTAGCAGTTTTTCCAGAAGGACGTTGAGGATGTACTAAAAACCCCAAAAAGTGGGGACAACTGTGGGGCCAGATAGAATTCCAGGGGACTTGTTCAGAGCCGAGCTCTGTTAGAACCAGCTGCTGGTTCTAACATTGGTTTTTAACAACATCCTAGGGCAGGAAAAAGGTGCCAGACACAAGGAAGATGGCAGAGAAGTCCTTTGAACTATCGCCCTATCTCCCTTTTGGATATAACAGGGAAGATGTTTGCAAAAGCCCTTCTGAAAAATGTGCAGGAATAGGTAGAAAGGGAATCACTGCTTAGTCCTCTCCAGCCAGGCTTTACCTCAGGCTTAGGTAGGTGGGTCAGAGGTTTTGTCTCTATTTGTTAGTCTAGAAATATCTATCTTTATCTAAATCAAAACTATATTAAGTATTTGTTGACTTAAGAACTGCATTTGACAGCGTTTGGAGGAAGTCGTTTTGGGAGGTATTGGTGGCTAAGAACATTCCTGAGGCTTTGTTAACCCCAGTTGCTCTGGCAACTCAGCTACGGTATGATGGAGTTTGGCTGGTGATACTACGCTCCCATTGCTGGAGGACAGAGGGGTTCGCTAGGGGACAAAGATGTTTTTCTTTGTCTCAGAGTTGGGCTTACTTGGTTTTTAAACAGAGCCCTGATTACAAACCCTACTTAGACATGATTGCCCCAAATTACGCCTGTGCCCTGCACATAGAATTTAGAATAGGTTATTTGAGGGTACGTGTATGCACAAATAAATGGAAAGACTCAAAGGAGAGTAATTAACTACTATGTGGTTGGATTAAGGAAGATACTACGCACTTTTTGTTTATATATGAATGGTTGAAAGACCTAAATATTAAATATCTCGAACCACTGCTTGTATTGCATGGCGTTCACACTTTAAGCGATGCTATCAAGTTTGCTAGCAGCAGCTCATTTTGTGGCCAAAAAAAATCATCAAGCGTGGTTAAGGAAAGGCTTATTGCTAGCACTTTAGAACCAAGGGCGCCACACTAGTTATTTTCTGTTATATAGCTCGAGATGTCACAATCATATTATGTTTTATGTAATATAATTGAGGTATTTTTTAACTCCTAGCTATGGTGAACTGGAAATAATGTTTTAACAGCTGAATTTTATTGAGACTAATTAATGTTTGTTCCTGCTTGGGTATACACAGGGCACTCGTTATTTACATTGAAATGAGAAGAGGAGTTTTAATTGTGGTACTGTTGGATTAATGGAAGAATGCTTTTTAATGCAATGTAATGTTTTTGATGTATGTGCCTGCTGCCTTTATAGTCGAATAAAGGATTATTAATCAAAATACCTAGAAAATGGGTTGAAGATTGACGATCATAAACTACAACAAAATAATAATACCAAGTCTGACTTGGAATATTGTCTTGTAGGGCGTCCAATACACTGTTTGTATTGAAGCATGAAGCAATCATCCTTCAAAAGAGTTTAATGTCTTTAGAAATAAAGACTAGCAGAAGTTGGTCCCTTAAATGTATTCTGCCTCTGATTTAGCCTTTACTTGAGTTGTTCTATGTTCACATCTTGTTCCTGTAATATCATCAAACTCTGGTCCGTTGAACAAGATAAGAGATGCCCTTTTGCTAACTTACAATCATTATTAAACCAAATGTCATTTACACCACTGAGGGGGCGGGGGGGTTGTCCTTATGGAATGGGTCATATCAGACTTTACTGTATCATTGATTGAATTAAACACCTTCATAGTTTGGACAGGGGCAATTCAGTAAATAGACATGCTACACTATTGGTTATAGCTGGGTTGAGCATTGTATTCACCTACTTATCTTTGTATTCATTACAACATTTTAATCAAGTTCTATTATTAGTAGTCAGTAAGGTCCTGGGATGAGAAGGGGTTACATATTCAAAGTAGAGAAGACTTTAGCATGAAGTGGACAATTATCAGTTTCTACTGTCGTTACTGCCTCAAAATTGATAATTCTGGGGCAGTCCTCCAATCTGCAAATAGTTTAGTCAATTGGCGCTGACGGGGTTCTGACAAAAGTGCCCTTAGCCAGAGTATCTGATTTAAATCGACCATTTCATCCAATCAGATTCAAATCCAGGAGGAACCTAATAGGTTTCTTCCTTTGCATATTTACAAAGGAGGAGTTAAAGCTTTGCAACGGTATGGACCAGGCGTCATCTTCCTCCAGATGTAGGTCAGTTGTATTCATACAGCAAGCTTGTGCGTTATAGTCCCCTGCTAGTAACAAAGAATTCCAGACCAAAACATCTCTCTCTGGGCTAGTGGTGACCGACACATCAATGCATTTCAATTAATCAATTAATGTCATTTTGTGAATATCAATATAAGCGTGAAATAGAAGGCTTTTAGAATCATTAGTAGTCGTAATACACAAAACTTGTATATTACAGGTCAAAGGAGGTAAAACCATTACCACAGTATCTAGGGAAGTTGCAATAAAAGTAATGAAACCTCCTGAATTTGGTCCTCTAGATGCTGCAGCAACTGGTATAAATGACGTGCTATAACCCTTAAGAAACACTGGTTCAATTAACCAGGGTTCTTGTATTAAAATAGGCTAAATTATACCAATCAGGCTTCAGCATTTTGTTTTTTAAGACTTGATATATTTTAAGAAAGAATATCAATGTGATCTATAGGCTTGGGAAGAATACGGTTACTACACATGTTATGTTATGTTATATAGTAATCCAGGACAATTAAATCCTCAGTTAAAATGCAATCCTGAACAACAGGAGGTTTCCTTTGTAGGTGAGGGAGGGAAGTTTGAAATGCCCTTAATTGAATTCTAGAGTTGTTCGGGGGAAAAGTTCTATATGCAATTGCCAGTAAACCATCTTCTATGAGATGGTCCCTGAATCGAATGTTTATGAGATCAAAATCAGGGTTCCAAGGATCAGAGAATTGTTCAACCTTCATAATGTCTGATCTGATCATTGAACAACAACCACATATGTGTTTAATCCAATAGGTGACTTTATTGCAGAGGGAGCTTGAATCTACATAACACTCCTGTGTATGTTTTGGTACACCACACTTACAAATCACCAAAGGATCCATATTAGCAGGGGAGATAGAGCAACAATGCTTTGCTTCTATTTTCTACAGCGCTACTGCTCTTTTGGGCAATTTTGGAAGGGGTTTTGGATGAGTTTTATTTGAAACCAATACATTCTGGCTATTTGTCTCAAAGTTTGATATAACCTTCAAAATTAAAGATAATCTAGAATCCTTAAATGTATCATCAACAATTATACCTCTATGAAACATTGATACGACTATTTGTCATCTTAGAGTTTGAGGCACAGTCTCTTTCTATTGAAGCAGGAACTGGGAATTGGATTGCATGGGTGTAAAATACTTAGTGGCGTTAGCCTTCAAACGCATATATCTTATTTGACCTGCTTCAGTTAATAACAACACAAGTTCATCCTTAACACCTTTGAATTCATGTTGTAGGAAAATAGCCGTTGACTTTTGAGTGTTATACCTGTCAAGGGATAGAGGAAGTGAGAGAGAAGATTGAGTCAAATGATCTTTTGGCATCACTACATGATGTTCATCCTGGGAACCTTCTTCTATGTCGCCTTTTGTAGTGGTACTGTCAACAATTTGGAGGCTACCTTAGTCTTATCATTAATTAGAGAGCCAATGGAGGCTGGTAACTTAGAATTCTCCCAAAAAGAAACACACAGCCCATCAGTTACAACTATAGAACAGGCAAGTCATCTAATACTGAAAATCTATTTGACAACGAAATATTTTTAGTAGTTGAAAGCTTGCTAACAAATTTAGATCTTGTTAGAAGTGTAAAGGAATAATTTGTTTTGTTCACCATAGATGTATCATGAACTTAATTTAAGGGTGCAGATGTGGACATGGGACACAAAGGTGACATGCTTTTTGGCATAAACATGTATTGAACCAAAAATAAGAAAAAAAGTACCCTACCTGTCCCTATGGCTAAGAGGTGTTTCCCTGCTTCAAACAACACTATGGATAACGTCAGAATGTCCGTCAAAAGTAAATAGCCCAGTGCCCTATGTCCCAAACTTATTCCAGTCCCTTACACTTCAACAGAACCTATAACTAGATTGTACCATGATTATTGCAGATGACTCCCTCCTTCAGGATGTTTCAGGCAGTTGATAAATGGTGGGGCAATATCCTTCTTCCCCTATCCGTCACTAGGCTTGAATGTGTTGTTCCTCGTGATCGGGGAGGAGGTCTTCCTCTCTCCAGACCTTCTCAGCAAAGTTCCAAGTTCCAAAATAATATTGGAAAAGCATCTCCCTTCCATAAGCCTTTCTCAGGCTCTCTTTTCCAATAGCTTTATTTCTCAAAGTTCTGTCTTCGGCCAAAGGATACATCTCACTTCCTCTGGTCTTCTTGTAACGTGTGCCAACAAAGATCTCTACTCCCCTTGGGCATTTTGTGTCTTATGTCAAAGGATCTCTCAACCTGGACTTCTTGTGACCTGTGCCAAAGGATCTCTTCCCCCTGGACTTCTCATGACTTACACCAAAGGATCTCTTCCCCATATCTTATTGGGACTTGTGCCAAAGGATCTCTTCCCCGATGGACTTCTTGTGTTGTCGTGTGGGTCCCAGATCCCTTTTTCAGCTCTGTAAGATGATTTCTTAAGCCCGCCAGGCATTATCTCATATATATGTATACCTCTCTTGGTTTCTCAATTCCTCTGCTGAAAGAATCTTAAAGCCGAGGACAATAGCCCAAGTGTGCTGCAGCAGATGTCAATGGTACAGAGAATGTATCAACGCTGAAAAGCCGGAGCGAGGGAGACTCCTGCTTCTGTGATTCCAGACTTGATTCCAGTTAAAGAGGAATGCCAAAGTGGTTTATCACAGCCGGTGAGTTGAGGGGAGAGCCGATAAAAACCAGACTGTGGTGAATGAAAGTCACAAAGTGGCAAAGTAAGAAAAGCTTAAGAAACAGTAACATTGTAAAAGGGAGACCAGCTGCAAAAGAGAGCCGACACCACGTGGGTGCTGCTCAGAGAAAACCCTGGTCAATCCCCATCTGAATGAAACTACAGTTACCAGAAGGCTGTAGGAGAGCTGTCAAAATAGGTCAAAGTGGTCATACAGGAGGTCAAGCAAAATCCCTGTATAGTCAACGGCCTTTGACCTAAGACTGTGAGAAAACAAAGGATGTGAATCCCTCAAACATTGAAAGCAAATGTGAATGTGAAGTTGGCAAGAGTGAACCCGGCCGAGAGATGTCCACTGGAACTGTTTAAAAAGACATTGAAATTTGTGAAGGAAAGAAAAGTCATAGTGAACCTGATGGAGGGAGGCTGAAAGTAAAGAGGGGTCAGCACCCAAAAGAGGGGGAGCCAGGGACGAAGAATCCCCACCCTAAGTAAAACCAGGAAACAAACTTTCACTTGATTGAAGGAACTTTTATTTTAATTATTTATATAGTGCAGACCTTGAATCGTTCAAGCTTGTTCTGAGATCTAAGGTCAAATGGAAGATCATTCCACGCCTTAGGAGCAGCGATACAGAAAGCTGCATTTTCTGTCTTCCTAGTTCTGCATCACGGGATCGTTAATCATTTTTGATTGTTAGATCTGAGAGATCTCCTCCCAACCTCATCCTCAATGAAAACCTGCAAGTAGCTAGGCATGATGCCAAGAGTGCATTTAAACGTGAGCACAAGAAGGCGATAACGTATTCAAGACTCCACCGGGAGCCAATGCAAAGCTCTTCTAGCCTCCAAGACATGGACACGTCTAGCGAGTCCCATGATCACCGTCACGGCACTGTTTTGAATTACTTGTAATCTGTTTGTATCTGCTTTACTAAGACCAGCGAGAAGACTACAGCAATAGTCCAACTTGGCACTGACTATAGCTCTTGCTAGTCTCTGCATTGGCCTGTGTTATGAAGGGTCTGAGGTAAGCAAGAAGTTTGATGTAATACGAGGCCCCTGAGACTAAGCTACCCAATGTGAGCCATCATAGTAAGACACTGGTCGAAAGTAACACCCAATATTTTAACTTTCTTAAGAGGGGTTATCGCATCGCTCCCCAGTTGGAAGACATCATAGACGAGCCAACAATTGATAGTTCAGTTTTAGATCTATTCAGGGCCAGGTAATTCCATAACATCCAGTTTTCAATAAAAGCATAGACCCTGTTAAATTCCTCTTCGTACGAGTCATCAGCAACACACTGCATATCGTCGGCGTAGTTGGTAAATAAAATCCCTTCCTGTTCCAACAATGCAAAAAATGGAGCCATAAAAATGTTGGACAGGGACAGCGATATGCAGGCCCACTGCGGGACATCATATTCCACTGGTACCGAGACTCGGCCACCTCAGAACATACTCTGCTTTCTCTATTGTTAAGAAAGGATAAAACCCAGCATGTAGCGGCGGGGAGAAATTGGCCATTTCTTCTAACCTGAAGACCAATATTGCATGGTCTACCAGGTCGAACGCGGCCAATAAGTTCAAAAGCATGAGCATGGATACAAATCCTTAATCCTTAATCCATTCGATCTAGAGCCTAGATTTCAATTCCAGTAAGGCAGTCTTTGTTCTGTATCCTACTCTAAATCTGGATTGTCGACTGTTTAATACAGGGTCTGTTTTTAAGTGTTGGGCGATTTGCCCATACATCACTCGATCGAGAATTTTAAGAAGGAAAAGCGTATTCGTGATGGGCCCATAATTCAATGGCTCATCTGTAGGTAATCCGTTTTTTTAAAGAATTGGAGTAACCCAGGATAGTTTGATATCCGCCGGAATGTGACCCTCAATCAACAAGGCATTCACAAATTTACAACTTGCTGCAAGTAGGTAGGGGGGCAAGTTTTTATGATCACAGCCGAACAAGGGTAGATTTTGCATCTGGTAGTTTTAGGTGCCTCACCACCTCCGACAATTCATTCACAGTAATAGGGGAAAAGTTAAACTGTGGGATGGAGGAGCATCTTTTGTAGTGCTCAGTGCAATGCTTGCTCTGATTTAACAGGGAGGCTTCTTTTTTGTGAGATATCAGTCTTGATGCCCTTCAATTTATTAACCAAGGCATCTTGTAAACCCTGGCACCAAGCCCCATCATTCACAACAGATCTGGCACCAGGAGAGGAGGTGGATTCCTCCTCTTTCAGTAATTTAAAAAGTTCTCTTACCTTGGATTTGGCATTTACAATCCTAACATTAAAAACAAATGTTTGCGTCCTGAATAGCCAGTTTGTACACTCTGGCTGCGCCTTTATAGTCCACCAGAGACCCAGGCGCAGGGTTGGATTTCCATTCATAAAAGAGTTTCCTCATTTTAGATTTTAGCTTTTGCAAGTTGGGGGGGAAACCAAGGTTTACTTTTTACATCCAGCTGAAATTTTTTGTGTTTCACCGGAGATAATTTATTAGTGATGTCCTCCAGATTGGAGGTCAAGGCTTTAGACATCACTACTACAGGATCCTTGAGGAAGAAGTTTATATTGGAACTCAACAGTGGTTCAATTCTGGTCCGCGTAATTAGCCCAGAGTTTCTTCCAATGATATCCCCGGTATCTCCTTATTTCTAAGTTTTTGGGGAAAGTCAGCCTGGATAACAAAGTGTAAAAACGAATGGTCAGACCAGGGACAGTTGGAAACCTGGACACTTTTAACATTGGTGGCAGGGATCCAATCCAGCGTATGACCCAAGATGTGAGTAGGTAGCCAGTTTCTCTGTTCAAGACCTAAGTTAGCCAAGGCCATCTCCAACTCTACGCCCCTGGATTCTTCCTTGTGGCCCAACCAAAAATTAAAATCACCCAGCAGTAAGAAACTAGAATGTGGTTTGAGAAAAGACAATAAATGGTTGGCCAAAGCCGACGTGAAGCCTTCAGACAAGGAGGGGGGTTTATGAATAAGAAGTAGGTTTAAGGTAGCTTTGGCGTTGAGAGCTATTTTCACCTGTAAAGATTCAATACCGTTCATTATAGTTTTGGTTTTTTCCCAAACTTTCAAGGAGGATTTATAAATCAAGGCCACACACCCCCCCGCCCTCTAGTCTGTCCTGCCTCATCATAGAGTAACCTTCAGGAATAGCTAGGTTGAGTAGCAGGCCGGCTGCCCTGTGAGCCCTAGTTTGGTTGATTGCGCATAGGTCAATATTCATATCTTCTATATAAGCCGCAACCTCTGAGGCATGTTTACCTAAGGATCTAGTGTTAAGAAGTAAACAAGCCAGGTTATGTTCCGGAGGTACATAGAGATTACCTTTTTCCGGCTTCCCAGAGATCCCCCCCTGTGCATCCTGAGTGGTAAAATCTAACACGGCTGCAGGTATAACGCAATGCATGTTAGTACCCTGGAATTCAACGAGGGCTTCTCTGAAGTCTCTAGGTGAAATCGATGTTATAATGTTCTGAGTGTCAGCCACTAAACCTGGGATTTTCATAGGGGACTTTGAACATGAACTCGAAAAATGCTCTAAGGTAATTGTGTCAGTCGGGATGATTTAATTGTTTTTAGGGCAAAAAATAGCAGTTTCGGAGTCTTGCACTTTAGAGAGAGGGATGGCCAAAGAGCACCTTTCTGCACTTACCAGCGACTGAGCCCTCAACATGGACTCCTGAAGATGAAAATATTTTCTGGCAGTAGCTATTGCAGCCAATACTTCTCCTAAACCCATGGCAGTGGTATTCACAAGAGGTCCGGAGCTTCCGACCTTCGGGTCCTGCACAGACCGGCACAGACCAGCGGGCTCCTTCACGCCGGCGCTGCAAGACTACAAAGCAGGAGGGAATTGTAGTTTATAGCTACAAAAGCACGTGCGTGCAGAGTTTAAAGGAAGAAACTCTGTTTCTAATCGCACAATGACAAAGATTACAATGCAATCAAGTTCAAAGGGTCAAACTAATGCAGTAGTAAAAATGTCAATCCAACACAAAATAAAAAGAAAAAACAAGTTAAAATTTATTAAAAGAAATAACTATTCCAGCAAAGTATCTAGCAGTAAATATAAATGTATCACTGAGTGAACAGAGACTGGTGCCATTAAATACCGGCACAGTTCCGGCGGGCTCAATCGCGCTGGCGCGTTTGCACCAGGTTTCAAGCTAAATACGCTGCAAGACTACAAAGCAGCAGGGAATTGTAGTTTATAGCTACAAAAGCGTGTGTGCAGAGTTTAAAACAAGAAATTCTGGTATTTTTAGTTTTTAAAAAAATTATTTAGCTACATCAGTCCCTCCAAGGCAAGAGACTTTCAAGAGAAACAAGACTTGGCCATTGACGGTCCTGCTAACTGCAGGTGAAACTATTGTCTTGTGCTGGGGTAGCACGAAACTGTACTGTGCTCCAAGATCCAACCTTGCCCCATGCTCAACATGTGGGGAAGGGAGACCCAAGCTACCGCAGCCTGACATATTATTTATGAACTCTTCTTTCTTTTCTTGAGAACTATCCCACATCCTTGTTCGTATTAGTTGTAAGGTTTAGCAACAGGTTTCTTACTATAGGCCCTTTTTATTTGACACAGCGCCACTAGGACTGCCTTTTTTAATTTGATGGTCGACGCTTGCACACATCTTAGATTTAGGTTTAGATTAGGAGTTTAATAAACGCCCTTGAACTGTGATCACTTGTGTCTGACTTTACTGTTGCCACCATGAGTTCCTTACACCAGGTACGGGGCAAAGGTTGACCTGTATTGCTTGTAAACTGCACCGATAAAGTCATCACTCCCAGGGGTCGTGCCCCCTTTCATACCTTCGATCGTTCTCACCACCTCCTCCTCCTCTACTAGGTCTTCTAAGTTAGCGGCCACGTCCCCAGAGTACCGGGATGGGCAAGTGGTTCAGAAACTCTGTTATATGGGAGCCATTCACTCTATATTCTGAAGCATACAAACGGTTAAAGAAGATTCTAAATTGTTCCCCAATACCCTCCATATCATACACCCTGTAGCCCCCAGTGGCTGTATTACTAGTGACCATTTTTCTCTTCTGTTCCTCATGAGATTTCCAGGCCAAGATCTTATTGACCTTATCATCTTTCTGGTGGTATTTCTGTTGAGGAATAATATTCTCTGTTCCGTGGCCTGGACTAATAATTGTTTCAATTGGGCTTCGTATCTTCTGAACATTGTACTTTCCCTAGGGTGAAGGGGTAATCACCCCTGGGGCCTGGCCGGTGTCACACTATTTTCTCTCTTAGATCCACTTCCTCCCACCCACTTTCTCTCTTTTCCCGGGAGCCCATTTTAATCAATTCCCCCTGTATGGTGGCTTTAAACCCCTCATAAATATTTTGGATCCCAACTTCATCTTTGTCAGTGTGTTGGAAGTAGATTTTATCTCAATAAGCAGGGTTTGTGCTGTCTGTTTGTCCATAAGGAGGGGGTCATTGCACATCCACCTACCACTTGGTTCCCCCCTGCTGATTTACCCACCACCACCTTCACCAGATCATGATCCGACCACAGAACCGGTTCCACCTGAGAGCTTGAGGCCTGGCCCTTAAGCGTGTTGTTAATCAGTATCATATCTACTCTGGAAAAGGCGTTGTAGATCTGAGAGTAGTAAGTAAAAGGTCTGCCCCCCCCCCTCCGAGTCCCTCAGAGAATCCGATATCCCTAACTCGTTTTTCACTTTCCGGAATCCCTTGGAGAGCTTGTCACTAACGTGGGACCCTCCACCCCACCATTCCTACACTAAAACAGACCATGTTGAAATCACATCCCACCTTCATAAGGCATTCTGCAAAGTTCTTCAGCCTATCCCTGACCCCTTCCCAGAACACGTTTGGGCAATATGCCTTTCCCAATATTAGTGGGATCCCCAGAAGCTTTCCCTTTATGAACACAAATATCCCCTCCAAGTCAACCATCTGTGCCACCACTTTCAAAGTTAAGACTGCTGAAGAGTGTTATCGCCACCACCTTCTGTTTAGTGTTGGCCGAAGCTCTATAGACACTTCCCACTATGCTCGCCTTCAAAGACGGTTCCTCTCCCAATAACCAATGTGTTTCCTGGATCAACATCACTCCCAGCTGTGCCCTTCGGAATTCCCACAGAAGGAGGGATCTCTTTGTTGGTGAATTGGCCCCCCTCACATTTAGGGAGCCAATTTGTATGTCAATTGCCATCACTATTTGGTTGCTTGTGCTCCAATATCATCCGGCAGCTCCCCTCAGGACTTCTTCCCCACTATGCCCAGTACCCCTTCTTCAGCCTTGTGTACCCCCACAAAAACAACTGCATTGCTTTAGACAGTTATAAATAACTCCACTGAACATTTAACTTCCCATATGCCCCTCTGCGCCCCCTTCCGCAGGCGCCCAGTCTGGATCGACCATCAACATGACCTCCGACCGACCACCAGTGGCTTTCTTGGCCATCACCCCATCTCAATGACTCTTCTCTAATTCTGAGCCCCTCCTACCAATACCAACAGTAAAAAAGCTCATACTACATTTCCAAACTCACTCAACCAATACAATCTGCATTGTCCACAAGGCCTTCTGGGGTCTGGGGCCGCAATACCTTCAACTCTCTCTTGAGGTTTTAGGCAAAATAAATTGCTCCGGTCTCACTGTCTCTGTATAAAGAATTGAATTATCAATATTACAGAAATTAAATGTGGATACTGAGACCCTGATCACTAATCCTGACAAAGTGAAATCCGGTCTTTATGATGGAGACTGAATAGAGACCATTGGCCGCTTTCACAGCTATCCCTCTCTGAGTCACCTCACTCAAACATAGGAAAAGAGGAGTTATTCCGCCTTACTTGACTCTTTTTCCAAATGCTCAATATAGAGCCATTTTTTGAGATTTCGGTGGAATTTACTCCTGACTAAGGAAGTCCTATTTAGGAGAGGGATGATCTCTCCTGAGGAAACATTATGTAGATTATGTAGGATGAAAGCAGTCAAAGAAACAAGACATTTGATCTTGAACTGCCCAATCTGAATGTCCTCAGGGTGAGTTATTTAGGCAAGTTATTTTTGGGTGTGAATTGGCTCAGTGACTAATCTTTGTGGCGTAGATGCTTATAAAGTGACAACATTGCAGATGGTTTGGCAGTGGCCGCCTTTTTTAAATCAATATAATTTTAAATTAGATTTCAGTTCATAGCCATTTATGAATTCTTATTGTGTACTTGACTGGCTGGTTGTTTTTAGATGTGTTAACATTGGAGTGCAAAGGGGAAAGTGCAATATGAGAAGGGGACCCATGAGTATATTTATGCTGTTATCTTTTGTATTTGTGATTTTTTTCAATTTAATATATTGTGTTGTTATGTATTTTATGGTTAACATGTTGTAAAGGTTTTTATTTTAAACACATGCAATTACAAAAAGCACATTTTGTTCCCCACAATGTTTTGGGGTTCCTTGTTTCCACCTATACATTTTTATTTCGCTGACCGCAGTACTCTAGGTTCGATGTTAAATCCTTTTTCAGCCAAAGCACAGTCTTCAAACAAAGGGTTTCCCATAGTTGCAGTGAAAGCAGCATGAGCCTGTAGGAACACATTGCTAGGTCCACTTTTACCTCTGTCAGGTTGAATTTCTGCGACCAATAGGGTCATCTCATCTGCCATTTTCCATTTGATGGCGTGACGGCGTGTTGCGTCGCTGAAGTGCTGCTTCAGTGCTGCTAGCGTCTTTTATGCAGCACGCACTAGGCAGCTCCAAGGGCTCCTGCCCGCAATCAACGCCAAAAGGTTTTTGGGAACTGTAGTCAGCCAAAAGTAGGTAATGCCAAGCGCTGCTTCAGCACTGCCAATGTTTTCTGTGCAGCATAGATCCTCCCCAAGAAAATGGAGATGCAGTCACCCCATTGTGGTTTTCTAAAGTCCCTACTGCTTAGGTTTTAGCCTACTCTTTCATATAAAACAGATATTTCGACTCCTTGTATTACCAAAGATTATTATAGCTAATTGGGTGCCGGCTCTGATTTATGTCAGCCTTCTGGAAAAGCAGCAAGTGAAATGTAGGTGTCTAGCTATATTTCTATTCAGCATAGCACCCACAATATAATGGCCAGAGTAAAAATGCACATCAGACAATCATTGAATATCTCTGATGTTACCTAACAGAGCAATTCCGCTATTCAGGGCACACCATTTAATTTGCACTTACCACTAGCCATTGACTAGTGATAATTGACTCTTGGCGAGTAATAAATAGTGTGCAGTCGGTATGTATAGAATTGAAGTGGCAAGTGACTTTTCCTGACTGGCTAGTAGCTTGCAACTTGACATGTTGCATCCTGCCCTGACTTATAAAACCACTATACCTTCAGTAGCCCTTCTGTACCAGGTAAGTAGGTCTAGTGCCTCTGCAAAATCAAATGTGCAGGTAAGTACCTGAGTAGGAAACAGCAACCCTTTAAAGTCGCCCCAGAAAAAACCTTGGCAAAGCCCCAAGGTTTGATGCAATTACAGAATAAAGTTTGGAATTTAGAAGGTAAGAACATGTTTTTAGGAGTAATCTTCCAATCTCACCACACTAGGGGCTACCCTGGGGGGACTGAATCACGAGCAGGCAAGGGAGAGTCAGGGAGTGGACTTTGTGTTAATACAATCCCTATGGAGGGAGAAGGGGGGAGGGGTTTCGTGAAATCAGGTATATACGCTCGCACCCCAGGAAAACAAGTATACAGGCAGAGAAGAGCAGTAGAACATTTTGCCATGGTCAGCAGTCAACAGTTGAGGTCTGTGGCTGTGGGGAAGACTTAGCTCCAGGAACGCCTCTTTTTGCTGTAGAGAGCAGCTGGACTCCAGAGTCCCGGGCTCCAGCTCAGGACAGTGACCAGTGCAGCAGAGAGGTCTTTGCTGCGGCTGGACACCCCACTGGATGGGTTCAGGGCACTTTTGATGGCTTCTGGCAATGCGCTTCTCATGCAAGGGTCTGGACTGATTGTTTCCCCAACGGCCTTAGAATCGACAAGGGTGTTAAAGGATTGCAGCAAGAGAGGCAGGGCTTCTCCAGGTCTTGGCTTTGGTAATGCTGATCGTCCTCAGCAACAGACTTTCGGATCTTGCACCTCTTCTTTTAGGTCTTGGCTCCAGAGGTCGATCCGAGAAACGGGTTCAGGACACCTCTTCTCATCCAAAATGTTGGCTTGGGGCTAATTCAGCCTGCCAGTGGCAAGGGCCTGAACCATTCAAACAAGTAAGGGTTTTCCATTCAGGGACAGCTACAAACCCCACTTCTGCTCAACAACAGACATCTCTTGACATAAAATGGATGCCATAACTTGCCTTCTTAGTCTGGACTGGGATCAGACAGCCTCAACCCCCACCTCCGGCCATGTCACATTCGCTCTCACTTATCTGTTGTGTTATGTTGTGTTATTGGGCATTTGTATAGTGCCATTCACCGTTGGTTTGATCTCAACATGCTGTGGGTTGAATGGTGTCCAGTCAATTGGTCGAAAAAAAACTGGTCGACTGCAATTTGGTCGACGCAATTTGGTCGAAAACCAAATGGTCGAATTTTTTTTTTTATTTATATATTTATTTTTCGGGTTTTCGTTTTGTAAAAAAAAGGGGTTTTTAGAGAAAAAAAGGGGGTTGGAGGGGGGGACCCCCCCAAAAAAATAAAAAAAAGGGTTAAAATAAAAATAAAAAAAAAATCGACCATTTGGTTTTCGACCAAATTGGTTCGACCATTTGTCTGGTCGACCAATTTTTTTCGACCAAATGTCTGGTAACCTGGTTGAATATCCTCTGGGACCGTAGTCCAGGTCAGCGGGGAAAGTAGAGTGGTAAGTAGTGCATGTGTGCATTCAGTATGTGTGCAGCTAGACTGGATTCTGTGGTGGGTAGCTGCATTTTAATGCTAGTAGTAGTTTGAAGGTTGTGTGAGACCAGTACTATGTCTGCAGCTAGGCCGAATTGTCTTGGGTAACTGCATTCTAACAGAGGTGGAGCTTGTAGATGAGATTATGTGTGCAGCTAAGCCGATTTGTTTGTTGGGGATAGCTGCGTTCTAAAGGTTGTTGAGGTGTGCATGGTGGTGTATAATTATGTGTGCGGCTGGTCCGAAATTAATGTGGGATAGCCACATTCTATTGTTTTTTGGTGCAGAGAAGAAAGTTAGCACATTGCTGGGTATGCACGAGTGTTCGTGCAGTTGGACGAGGTCCCCTGTTCCTGATTACCTTTCTCTGCCTGCCAAATTAGCTTTTGCTCCCAATTACAGCGGCTTGGTGCTTTAGTTCTCCAGGAACCTCTCGGTCTAATGTGGACTCAATTCTGTTTTGCCAAACATGGCTGTACTTCTCTCTGGCTTAACCACATGATCAACGTTGAGTTGAGTTTGGCTGTTTCCCAAACCTGCTGTACCAAGCTAGTAGCTTCCCTATGCTTTGGACTGTTAAGTGTTTAAGTCTCGGCATGACAGGGGCTACAAAGGGTAGTGGCCATTCTAATCATTTCAGTCCTGTTGCTTTCTAGGCCACTCAATTGCAGATTTACCGTCTGCCATCACTCTGTCTACCTGAGTGGGCAATTGCTCATTGGTTTACACCTTCTCCATAAATAATTTCCTCCAGTTCCGTTCTGTCGGAATTACGATTACTTCCTAGATACGTGGTTGGGTACTTAATGGACCTGAAAAGCTGGGCGTCAAAAACTGGACTATGCTATTAGTGCTGTGCCTGTCTGACATTTATAGGTGCAGCAGATGGCTGAGTATTCCAGGTGTAGTGTATGGTTTGAGCTGTAGGCAACAGCTCATTGTCACTTATGAGAGCTGGCCTTGCCAGAGTCCTCATCTGATTTAAGAGCTTAGTACATTGCCAGTGAAATGAAAGCCAGCCCATTCATAATGTTAGAAGATAATTGCTAATAAGTGCATGGTTCTGAGTCCCGAGTATTCGTTTACCGCCGGTGCAGAGTATTGCCTTTCTAGTTTGTGGTTTGAGTTTTGAGCGATGTCGTATCATTGTCCCTTACAACAACTGAACTTGCCAGAGACATCACCTGACCTGAGAGCATAGTGCAAAGCCGGTAAACGACGAGGAGCCAGCCCAATCATAGCATTAGAACATAAGTGCTGCTAGGCTCAGGGTTCAGAGTCCCGGGGATTCATTTCCAGACAAATAAAGGGTAAACACAGTCATTATGTTAGTGCATAGGTGCTACTGTTTTACTACCCCCCATTTACTACCCTAGTCCCTCCTCTGTGGCCCCTACACTGCCCCTGATTCCTCTACCCAGTCCCCGGTTCTGTCCCATCTCGATACTTCCACACTGCTTTCTATCCTCGCCTTCACTAGTACCTACTGCTACGGCCCTCTTGACTTGCCTTATTTTTGAGCCCCTGTTATGCAATACTCCAAATCTTCTCCTCGCCCTCCTTTCTCCCCTACCCCCTCCTTTCTCCACTCTCACTTTCTCTTCTCCCTCCTTTTCTCCTTTTCCCTCCTCCTTATGCCCCGTCCTCTCCCCCATTCCCCCATTACCCCTCCGGAACCTCACCTTCTCTCACTCACCGCCCTAATCTTCTTTACCCCCCCTCCCGCCCACCAGTCCTGTCACATGAACCTAGCACTCTGGAACGCCAGATCCATCTGAAATAAAACTGCAGCAACTCTTGACTTATTCTTTCGCCTCAACCTCCACTTTCTATGCTTAACTGAAACCTGGATTCCCCCCCCATAACACTTCTGTCCCAGCTTCCTTAACCACCTACTCCTCCTCCTTCTCTCATACCCCTCGTGCTACCGGCGTGGTGGAGGTGTTGGTCTCCTCTACCACCCTAAGTTTATCTCCTCTCCCACCTCTCAAGCCCTCCCTTCCTTCTCTTCCTTTGAATTCCTTTACAAATCCTTTTCCTCTCCCCACCCTATTTCTCTCCTGATTATCTATCGACCCCCAGGCCCACTTTCTTCCTTCTATGAAGACCTGGATCACCTCTGCTTGCTAATTTCTCCCTCCCCCTCTCCTCTGTCAGTACTTGGCGACTTTAATCTTCATCTCCCCACCCCCCCCTCAATCCTCTCCCCTCCTCTCTATCCTTGATTCCTACCTTCTTTCCCCTCTCCCCTCCTTCCCCACACACTCCTCCGGCTCCACCCTTGACCTCATCTATTATTCTTCCTACCCTTCTTCACCTGTCTCTACCCTTCCTGTCTATCTCTCTGACCATGCACTACTCTCATTTTCCCTTTCTCCTCTCCCTCACTCCTCCTCACCTTATCCTTCCGCTCCAGTCTACTCACAACGCAACTTCTGCAACTTTGACCCCTCTCTCTTCGCAGACACCTGCACTTCTCTTCTCCCACCTATCCATAACTGCTCCTTATTATCAGCGAATGATGCTCTTTCCTCCCTTTCATCTGCTATTTCATCCTCCCTTGATTATCTCTATCCTCTTTCGTCCTTCCGCCCAACCCGGAAACCCTCTCAACCTTGGCTCACCCCTCACCTCCTCTCGATGAGACGCCTTCTCAGACGTCTCGAGCGACTCTGGCTCAAAACCCCCTTGCTATCTAACCAAACCTCTTACTTCTCTTATCACTCCATCTACGACTCTTGTCTGGCCTCAGCTAAATCCTCATATTTCTCTAACCTACTCCAAGCGATTCACCCTCGCCGCATCTTCCAAACTCTCTCTCGACTCCTCTCTCCCCCCACTCCTGATCCCTCCTCTAATTCCTCACTCTCTCCTTCTGACTTTGCTAACTTCTTCTCTTCTAAGATTGTCTCCCTTCGGCAAAACATTCTCACCTCCACCTCTGACTTCCCTGCTTCTTCGCCCCCCCCCCTTCCTGTATGTCCTCCTTCTCACCTGTCTCCCCCTCTGAAGTCTCCACGCTCCTATCCAAAGCCCATCCCATGTCTGCCCCTACTGACCCTCTCCCTTCCCTTCTCATCCCTAAGATTTACCCCTTCTTGTCCCCTACCTCACTTCCTTCTTCAACATTTGTCTCTCCTCCGCTACCTTTCCCTCTGCCTTTAAACATGCCACCGTCATCCCCATACTAAAGAAATCTTCTGCTGACCCATGCCTCACCTCGAATTTCAGACCTATCTCCCTTCTCCCTTTCCTTTCCAAGCTTCTCGAACGCCTTGCATACTCTCAACTTTCATCCTTCACCACTAATTTCTCTATCCTACCACCCTCCCAATCAGGCTTTCGTCCTAAACACTCCACTGAAACTGCTCTCATCTCTATTCTGAACTCCCCTCTTACTGCCTGTCATGCTAAACAATCCTCTATCCTTATTCTCCTTGATCTCTCTGCAGCCTTTGACACTGTTGATCACCCCCTCCTACTTCACACTCTCTCCTCCTTTGGCTTCAAAGGCTCCGTCCTCAACTGGTTATCCTCTTACCTCTCCTTCCGCTCCTTTACAGTCTCCTGGGGTGGTCGGTCCTCTCCTAACTATCCTCTTGATTATGGCGTACCCCAAGGCTCTGTTCTTGGCCCTTTTCTCTTCTCTCTATACACCTCCCTCATTGCCCCTGTTATCTCCTCGTTTGGCATCTCTCACCACTTCTATGTCGACGACACTCAACTCTTCCTCTCCTTCTCCTCCTTCTCAACTGACCTCCACCTACAGCTCTCTTCCTGCCTCACTGCCATCAAGAACTGGATGTCTTCCCGATTTCTCTCTCTCAACACCGACAAAACAGAAGTCTTATTTTTTTCCCTCTAACTCTCCTCCCCCTCCTTCTCCTCCCCCTTTCATTCACATCCCTCCCTCCAATCTCCCTATCTCTTCTCAGGCTCGCAACCTAGGCGTTCTCTTCGACTCCTCTCTCTCCTTCTCCCAACACACCTCCCTCACTTCTCGCTCCTGCCGCTTCCACCTCTTCAATATTCGCAAAATCCGCCCCTCTCTCACTTTCCACGCTACTAAACTCTAAATCTCCTCCCTTATCTTCTCCCGCCTCTTCTACTGCTCTTCCTTACTCTTTGGACTCCCTAATTCTCACCTTGCCCCTCTTAAATCTATCTACCACTCTGCTGTGCGTACCCTTTGTCTCCTTACCTCCCGTGATTCCATCTCTTCCTCTCTCTCCTACCTTGGCTGGCTTCCTTTTCACTCACAACTTAAATTTCAATTTCTCTGTCTTGTCTTCAAATCTCCTCATGGTCTTGCCCCCCCTATCTCTGCTCCCTTCTCTCCTTCTACTCTCCCTCCTGTTCTCTCCAATCAGCTGACCATTTCCTTCTCACTTCACCTCCTCCTCCCTGTGCCTCCTCCCGTTTTCGCTCCTTCCAGCTCTTAGCTCCTTTACACTGGAACTCCCTTCCTCTTGCCATCCGTTCTTCCCCCACCTTCCATAAATTCCGCACTTCCCTGAAATCTCTTCTTCTCCATCCTCCTCCTTGAATCCCCTACCCCTTCTACTTCCCCCTTCTTCTCTCTTTCCCTGACTCTCTCCCTCCCCTCCTCTACCCCCCTTTTCCTCCCTCCCTTTCTCCCTCTTGCCCTCCTCCTCCTTCACTCCACCCTCAACCTGTCCCTTCTCCCTTTCCCCCCTCCCCTTTCAGTTAATTGCTCTTTCCATTGTTTTGTTGTTTGATTGATTCATATTGTTATGCTTCAACAGTTTATCGTTCATGTTTTATGTATCATGTTGTTCTTTGTACAGCGCTTTGGCGTAAGGCGCTTTGTAAATCAATAAAATACAAATACAAATACTCGGCAGTCATTGTCAAAGAAGTAAGGAGCCAACATGATCATAGCGTTAAACATAGATGTTACTGGTAACCAGGTTCTGTGTCCCGGCCATTCTTACTTGTCCGTGGTAGTGGATTCTAGGCCATTTCTAAACTGAGCGTGTTGGTCGGGAGGCATGGTTTCTTGGATGGGAGCAGGCCAAATTGGTCCTTTGCAACATTTTGGGGAAGAGACAGGTTTTAAGTGCTTTCTGAAAATCCAGTTAGTCTTGGATGAGTCAAAGGAGGGGAGTGGGCAATGAATTCCAGATTGTTGTGAACCCGTAAGCCCTTTCAGCGAGGTAGCGCTATCTGGGATGGATGGGGATGCAGATTTTACACCAATAAGAAATGGCAGGATTTGGATACATTGTTAATATCCTATAATATCATATCATATGGCGTGACAGAGTTAAGTCAGAGTCCATTGTGCAGCCAAGGTTTTTGACATAGGTGGAGGTGCAAGGTCAGGTGGTCAAGGAGACGGTTGTCAGAATACAGCTGTTTTGCCACACACCATGATCTCTGTTTTCCCCGGGTTGAGAAGTAGATGGTTACTCGTCATCTAGAGAGCAATGCGTGAAAGGCCTGCTGCTAGGTCAGGGTGTGGGTCGCAGCTCAATTTGGAAATCCTCAGGATGATTTGTGTGTCATCAGCGTAGTTATAGCAGCTGAGGTTATGAGAGTGAATGAGCCCGGGCAGAGGGTTCATGCAATGGTTGAAAAGAAGGGGTACTCCCATGCTCACTGGCTGTGCAGTGGAGAAGAAAGGGGCAGAGATAGGTGATTTGCTGTCTGTTAGTGGGAAATGTAGTGATTCAATTGAGATCTGAGTCTCAGATTGCTAGGGAATTTAATCTGTCAAGGAGTATGGTGTGTTTAACAGTGGCAAAGGCTGCTGAGCGGTCAAGAAGAATAGGTGTGGCACATCCTTCTGAGTCTGCAGTGACTTGAAGGTCATCCCAGATAGAGATCAGTGTGGTTTTGGTTTTGTTACAGGGATGGAGGTCTGATTGCACGGGGTCTACGAGGCGGTTGGTTTCTACAAAACAGTTGAGTTGGGAGTATGCAGTGCAGTCGATGAGCTTTGCCAAGAATCGGGTGTTAGAAATACCCTGTCTGGAGAGGGTTGAGGGATGGTTAGTTTAGATGGGGTTTGACATGGCTGATTTTGTTGGGTTCTGGGAAGATGCCAGAGTTAAGGGAATCATTAAGGATGGACCTGGCCAGTTCCCCTGCAGATGTAGAGATGAAGATTTCTTGAGGAGTGAGGCGGGACAAGGGTCGAGGGGGGAGCTGGAAGGTCGGCTGTCGGACAGCAGTTTGATGAATTCCTCGTTCGAGATGGGGCTGAAAGAGCCGAACAGAGGGGCATGTGGGTTTGTTCTTGGGTAGAGGATGTTGGACGGGAGGTGAGGTTGGAAAGTTTGACGTTGAGGGTGGCCATCTAGGGCTATTTTGTGGAAGTGTTCAGCGAGGGAGTTGCAGAGTGTTTGGAGGGAGGTGATCGGGGCAGCAGTGCAAGAAGAGTTCAGGAATTCAGTGATGGTCCTGTGCATCTCTTTACTGCTGCTGTGCCAGCTCAGAATTATGTTATTATAATAGGCTGTTTTGGCCTTGCCGATCTCTGATTTATAGTTGCTGTGATGGTAGATACATGCTGATTTGTTTTGAGGAGTTCGGGAAGCTCAACATTTGTGCTTGAAGGAGTGGTTTTGAGTTTTTAACGCATTTAGGTGGAGAGTGAACCACTTGGGGTAGTTCCTTGGAGGGTGGGTACGGGCTGGAGGGGGTGAGAGGATGGATTAAGCCGTTGAGCTAGGAGTCAAAGTGCTCGATGTGTTGGACTCTATCGGCGGCTGGGAGTGAGGGGAGGGCGAGGAGCAAGGCTTCTGCCAGGTCTGGTATTATTTTGACCTTGTTCCAGCACTTGAACTGTGGTGGAGGGTTAGAGCAAGCCTTGGGCGGCAGAGGGGGTGTGCAGAGAGAGAAAAGGATGGCTGAGTGGTCTGTCTAGATGAGCGGTCTGGGGGTGACGTGCTAATGAGGTCGATTGAGAGAAAACATCAAGGGTGTGGCTGGCAGTGTGGGTGGGTCCTGTAATCTGCTGGATAAGGCTGAGTGCCTCCAGACTGTTGACCACCGATTGAGTCATGGGGTTGTTGGGCACATCAAACCAGATGTTGAACTCCCCCAGTAGGGTGAGTGCTGGGTGGGTAACTAATGTGGCTGATAGTGAGTTGCATAGGGTGCTAGGCAAAATGTATGTCATATCCGGGGGGCCTATAGATGAGTAGGAAGGTGTGGGAGTGAGTAGTTGGGTGAGATTGCTTCATGTGCGATCAGTTTGAAGTCGTCCAACAACCATGTTTATGAGATCAGGGTTATCGGACGTTAGGAGATCGAAGGTGCTGTGTCTGTTCCTGGCCATAGAGCGGGAATTAATAAGGAGGCAAGCTAGTTTGTCAGGGGCTGGTGGGCCTGGGGTGGTCAGTGTGATTTGTGGGATGGTGTTGGTAAAAGGGGAGGTCGGTGTGACTGTCGGAATGGGTTGGTCAGGGTGACTGGTGGGGTGGTGTTGGTCACAGGGGGGATTCTGTTGGTAGCAGGGGGTGTGCGTGGGTGGTGTGCGGTGTGACTGGTGGGGTGGTGTTGGTCAGAGGGGGGATTCTGTTGGTAGGATGGGAGTGTGTGGGTGGTGGGGCGGGAACAGGGAGCGTAGTCGCAGGCC
Organism: Ambystoma mexicanum; assembly: GCF_040938575.1. Taxonomy (NCBI): domain Eukaryota; kingdom Metazoa; phylum Chordata; class Amphibia; order Caudata; family Ambystomatidae; genus Ambystoma; species Ambystoma mexicanum. Next base: position 1,099,032,081 of record NC_090934.1, on the reverse strand, counting down.
TTCGAGAAAGGACCTTGTGGGTTGGGAAGTCAAATTGGTAGTTATTGTCTCTCGGTTTAGAAGAGGTCTGGCGAGTGGAGAGGGGGAATTCAGTGGTGGCAGGCTTGGTGGTGTTCAGCTTTGGTGGCCAGAGGTTGGCTTCGGTGGTGCTGATATTGGTGGTTGGTGTTGAAAGGGGGAGGGTTCTGGATCATGTTCAAAAAGGGAAATGGCAGGCAAAGGTATCAGAGGGGGTGTGATAGAGTGGGTAGGAAAGGTGTGGTTGGTAGACTGATGCAGGTGTGGAGAGGCATGTAGTGTTGAGGTGGAGGGGCAGTTCCTTCCTCTGTGCTTTCTGTGTTTGGGTGTCAGTGGGGTGTGTGAGAGGGTGGGCGGGTCAGTGGGAAAGGGGGTAGAAGCAATGGTTCGGGACAAGGCAAGACATGCCATACTGAGAGAAGGGAAAGATGTAGCAGGGGTGGTCTGGTGTGGGTGGTCGTGGGGGTGAGGCAAACGTGGGAAGTGATGATGATGGGTGTAGGTGAGGCATGTAGGGCTTGAGTGTGTTGGAAGGAGTTAAGTGGTGGATGAGCCATGCTTATCGAGGGAGATGTGGATCGGGCACAGGGCGGCGGTAGTGAGCAATGGAAAGGGGCTTTGAGTGTCAGAGCGGCACCGTGTTTCCTTGGTAGGTGGGTTGGATTGAGTGAGGAGCAGGGCAGGTGTGATCAGGATGGTGGGTGCGAGGTTAGTGGGTTTGAGGAGGTTACTGAGGTCTTTTGGAATACTGGAAAGCTCTCCTGGTATAAGAGTTGGACGATGTGTGATGTATGGAGGTGCAGTGGGTTTTGGCCCGGGAGGGGTGAGAAGGGGGTATGGAAGAGGAAGGTGAGTGCCTGAAAGTTGGCACGAGGATTAGGCTAGTGGCGGGGAAGTTGTGTTTTTTTGGATTGCCAGAGGGCTCCGCTATCTTAAGAGTTGGAAGCTGTGCTGGATGTGAACATGGTTGCAGTTAAGTCTTTCGGTAGGGTAGGCGGGTTGGGGGGATGCAGTTGAGGGTGTGAGCAGAGGTAGGTGAGTAATGGGCACGGTTAGGATGTTTTGTGGTGTGCCAATGAACTCCTTTCATCTTCAAGTTGGAGGGTGTGCGGTGTGAGGAGGTGGTGGGGGTCGGTCTATGGGGAAAATTGAGATGGAAATGCTGGAGTTGAAAGGGGTATGGGAAGCATCAGGAGGAATCCTGAATGAGGGTGTGAGGGTTATGTTGGGGCGGAGAAGGGGTGTTTTTTGGAATATCAGGTAGCTCCTCTTGTCTGGGAGTTGGAGGATGTGTGGTGTGCGGTCGTGTGCGGGAGTGTGACACTGGGCGAGTGAGATTTTAAGGGATGAGAATTGTGTGAGGGGAGTAGTGGTCTCAGTTGTCGGTGTGTCCAGCTTTGGTGTGTTGGTTGTCATGGTGCCTCATCAGCGTCTGGCTTGGGTGAGTGGCCAGGGTGGAGGGGGGACAGGGGGTTCTAGGCTGACCCGCTTGACAACATCAGTAAAGGGAAGAGTACCTAGATTACAAACACAACAGTAATGGGAAAAACACCTAAAATTGAAGCACAGCAGTAATGGGAGAAACACCTAGAATTTAAACACCGAGAGCTGGAACACAGCACTAATGGCCAAACACCTAGAATTGGAACACAGCAGCGATGTGAAAATATCTAGATTTGAGACAAAGCAATAATGGCAAAACACCTATCTTTGAAACACATCAGTAATGGCAAAACACCTAGAATTGGAACACATCAGTAACGGGGCTACCCCTAGATTTGAAACACAGCAGTAATGGGAGAAACACTGATTTGAAACACAGCAGTAATGGGAGAAACACCTAGAAATTGGAACATAGCAGTAATGGGAGAGAACCCTAGAATTGAACCCAGCAGTAATGGGAGAAACACTGATTTGGAACACAGCAGTTATGCGAGAAACACCCAGAATTAGAACACTGCAGTAATGGGAGGGACACCAAAAATTGAAACCCGGCAGCAATGTGAGAAACACTTAGAATTGGAACAAAACAGTAATGGGAGGGATGCCAGAATTTGACCCATTAGTAATGGGAGAAACACCACCTAGATTTGAAACACAACAATAATGTGAGAAACGCCTAGAATTGGAACACAGCAGTAATGGCAACTGCCCAGAATTGAAACCCAGAAGTAATGTGAGACACACCTACAATTGTAACAAAGCACTAATTGGATAAACACCTAGAATTGGAACACGGCAGTAATGGTAGAGACACTTAGAATTGAAACCCTGCAGAAATGGGATAAACACCTAGATTTGAAACAGAGGATAATGTGAGAACCACCTACAATTGTAACACAGCACTAATTGGATAAACACCTAGAATTGGAACACGGCAGTAATGGGAAAGCACCTAGAGTTGAAACCCAGCAGTAATGGGAGAAACACCTAGATTTGAAACACAGGAGTAATGTGAGAAACGCCTAGAATTGAAACACAGCAGTAATGCTAGAGCACTTAGAATTGCCACACAGCAGTAATGGGAAAGCACCTAGAGTTGGAAGTCCTCCTTTTTAATCATTGTTCAAGCAACTTTCAGGTCAAGAGTAGCAACAGAGATGCTGAAATGATTTGTGAACCTTGCACCCTTTTTGAGCACGAGGAGTTCCCAGAACCTGACACCGCTCTTAGAGGAATGCTAGGTTTGGGTCATGAAACTTTCCCAAGGGAAGGGACAGAGGATGTTAAGAAGACTGAGACCTGTGAACAGGACAGACCCGTGACACGTGACTGGTCCTAAAATTAGTTAGCTCTTACCTTTCCGCAGGACACCAGGGGGGTTACAAATACCCAAGAATACATCCTGAGATGGTTTTTCTGGACTGGCACACACAAGGGGGCTAGGGAGATATGTGGGATTCTTCAGGCTCGCCTTTGCCACCCTCTACCAACCCACAGTATTCCATCTGAGATATCTAAAAAACTCAACTCCACAATCTGAGTATTGGGCAGAGATATCATTAAGCAATACACAAGTGGATCAAAAGGCAATCCAGAAAGGTGGCAAACAAAATGTTTGCATTCAAATGTAAATGCATGACGTTTGAGAATTTCTCAAACAACTGTCCTGGAATATACCCACTGTGCTGGGAGAAGAAATCAGGTGACCTCAAACAGTGGGTCAGAACGAGCTGTGGCAGGAGCTGTGTACCAGATATGGAGGGACTACGAGGCAAACACCTGCATGGGATGAGAATTGAAGATGGTGCCAATGCTGCACAGGGACTATGTATATGCGGAAGGTGAGAGAAATCAGACACCAAATCAGTAGCGAGAGGCTCATTACCACAGATTCAGTATTTGTTTTGGGATACAAAACAAAAGAACAGCACAAAACCCTCAGACATCTTCTTAAAGATTCCAACTAACCCCAAAAGCCAACACAATGAATGAAGCTCACTAGGCACTCCAGATAGAGCTAGATGAGCCTTAGCAGGGTGATTTTGGAGTAGAATCTGCAACAGACAGAGAACTGGAGGATGCTTTCCTTTCCGCTTCCTGGCAGGGCAGGGAGACTGTCACCTGGCACCTGAAACAGGGCTATAAGGGTTCCACACTTGCGTCCCTCCCTCACACCTAAATAGGTGAGAACATTATCATACCATTAATCTAAACAGGAAGAAGGAGTTTTCACTAGACCTTATGCCATGATCAAATACATATTTGTATTATTATTTAGTACAAAAAACACATAATTCATAATAAAACACAATAAAATACATTCACTATTGTGTACTCATGAAAAGTAAATTAAAGCAACACATATTTCATCCACAACACCTTTCTTTAGATTTTTTGGGGAGGTGATTGACGAGGTTAGTATTGGGTAGTGTGGGGCATATATTATGTTATCAGATCCTAGCCTACTTTAGAACAAGTATGGAGATTTGTCCTTATATGTGTCAACACTTATTGGTGTTTCTAGGTCTACTTAGCAATGCCACATGTTCAGATAATTTCTAATCATGTAGCTTTGTGGGCCCGTATTCAGGACATTTTCTTTTCTTTTACACACATTCATCTAACAATAGACTGTTGTCTTACATCCGTCTTGTTTTGGAGTGAATACAACTGTAAAAAAACAAATTTATTATTGGTTACTAAAAGCAAAATAGAAAAAATTAGAAAAGTGGCAGTCCCTGTCTAATATATGGTAGATTTGTTACTAACCTTATATTTCTTATGTATGGTGCGGGGAGCCCCTTCTAAGCACGTATATCTACGTAGTGGGCCAAGGAGTGGGTTGTATTACACACTCGTATCTTCAATATTTTGCATCCATTTTATGGCTTCCTATTGATATTCGACAAAAATGTAAAACAATTCTTTAGAAACTGAACTTTGTTTTGCTTATTGTTAACAGTATTAGGATTTTAATGAATATCTTTATTTACCTTGTTGTTAAGACGGGGAGTTGAGTACAAACGCTGTCTGTGATGTTATCAGTTGGCAGTTTTTCTCGTTCATCTTTCATCTTTTAAGGGTGTCGCATTAGTGCCATACAGGCACTGTTCTGCTCGCTCTGCGAATGGAGCGTAGATGTTATTTCAGGCTCCCATGTTTATGTTCTTTAAGGGGCAAGCTCCATTATCTCAAGAAGCAACTCGACTCACTTAATCTTATGTCTGGATGGCTCCCAGCATTTCCTCCATGTTCTTCTTACAGAATCGAGGCGATCGCGAGGTCACATGACAGATGTCTTTTTATTTCACACGTGATGACATCACATGTTTTTTTCTGGCGCCATCTATGAAGTACTAATGAAAATGCAAGTTTTGGAACAAAACGTCTATTTACTAGCATTAGTTTTAATATATATATTAGGCACATTTGTTGTTTTTATAGCCTATCTTTAGATGTATAAAGTTAGATGTTATATACTTTGTAAATCGAATAGCCATACCGTTGTTTCATATATCTGCCATATTACATCTATTCATCTGATGGGCTTTTCATTAATATCAATAAGTTTGGACCTATTATATTGTTTTTCGGAACATAACAGAAAAAACACCATGTTGGCTCTAACTTTGAGATAAGAGTCACATACAGCTATTATAAGTGGCTACTATATCATAGTGGTTTTGATGGATCCTTTTCTTATGTACACATTTTAGTGGATGCATAGGCCCCTCTCAATGACAATATTTAGGCCATATTTTACAGAGTTTAACTGATATATCCATTTTTGTTACAACTTGCGTAATTTCTTTTCAAATTGTCCAAAACACAAGTATGATAAAAATACTGGACACTTTAACAGCAGGGGAGGAAGACATTTTGGTTACACTTGATGTTGAATCGCTGTACACGAGCATCCCCCAACAGAAATGCATACAAATTATGCTTTCCTATCTTGAAAAAAGATCTAATAAGACTGCTCCATCAAACTTCATTGAGAAATGTATAAAAGTGACTCTTACAAACAACTTTTTCTTGGCTGAGGGAGAATTTTACCAACAAATGCACGGAACAAGAATGGGCGCTACTTTTGCCCCAGACATACCGAATCTCTTCATGAATGACTTAGAAATGAGATCAGTGCATGCGGATCAGAATCCATTCAAGATCCAAATGAAGTCATGGCATCGTTACACCTTTGTACTATGGGGAGGTAATCAAAACAGTCTGTCAGAATTTCTAATTTGGTTAAACATGCAAGAGGCATGTATTAAATTTACCATGACATCCAATAAAAATAGAATAGCTTTTTTGGATTTAGACATTTTCAAGTCATCATTTAATAAATTGAACACCACTTTATTCAAAAAACCGACGGACAAAAATACTCTGCTATTATATAATAGCTTCCACCCCCAATCTCTACGTGAACATCTTCCATATAGGATAATTTTTTTGCATTAGGCACAATTGCAGTACTAAAGATGACTATGAAATCAACAGCAAACAGCTAAGTACAAAATTGAAAGAAAGAGGATATCCTGCCCATATCATCCGCAGATCGTTAAAACAAGCTCCACACAAAAACAGACAGGACTGTCTAGTGAAACAACCAAAAATTGTAGAAGAAAAGATTACATGTGTGTCCACATTTTCTCTAATTAGCCATGATCGGCGTAGGCTTATTATATAAAACTGGGGAATGATTACAACAGAAGATTTCAAAATCAAAAAGCCTTGCTTTGCATTCAAACGAATGCCGAATTTACATGACAAATTGGTCCATATGTATCCCAACATCAAAGCCAAAGTCTCCCAAATACAAACCACCTTGTGGGGACTTCCACAAGTTACTGGCCACTTCAAATGCGGTAATTGTTCTGTATGTCGATTGACAGGTAACATGAAAGATATAGATCTGAAAGGAAGGAAATGGAGTCTAAAAACATTCATAAATTGCAATACAAAGTGGGCAATTTACCGCATAAAATGCCCCTGCGGCTTGCTATACATTGGCAAAACAAAAAGACCGGTGCGACAAAGGATTTGTGCGCACCGGTCCTGTGTAAAAAATGCCAAAATAGACAAACAGCTGGTAGCACATTTCACAGAGGCACACCATAATCAAGAAGACATATTTTGGTTTCTAATTGAAACTGTCCCAGCACATCCCTGCGGTGGTGATCGAGACATGAAATCACGCAAGTTGGAGCACAAATTGATTTATCAGTTAAACTGATGGCCTAAATATTGCCATTGAGTGGGGCCTATCCATCCACTAAAATGTGTATATAAGAAAAGGATCCATCAAACCACTATGATATGGTAAGCACTTATATGAGCTGTATGTGACTCTTATCTGAAAATTAGAACCAACATGGTGGTTTTTCTGTTATGTTCTGAAAAAGAATGTAATAGGTCCAAACTTGTTGATTTTAATGAAAAGCCTATCAGATGAATAGATATGATATGGAAGATATATGAAACAACATTCTGGCTATTCGATTTACAAAGTATATAACATCTAACTATATACATCTAAAGATAGGCTATAATAACAACAAATGTGTCCAATATATATTAAAACCCATGCTAGTAAATAGACGTTTTGTTCCAAAACTTGCACTTTCATTAGTACTTCCAACATGGCGCCGGAAAAAAACATGTGACATCATCACGTGATAAATAAAAAGAACTCCACCACGTGACCTTGCGATCGCCTCGATTCTGTAAGAAGAACGAGGAGGAAATCCTGGGAGCCATCCGGACGTAAGACTAAGTAAGTCGAGTTCCTTCTTGAGATAATGGAGCTTGCCCCTTAAAAAACATAACAATGGGAGCCTAAAATAACATCTACGCTCCATTCGCAGATACAAACACGGAGCGAGCGGGACGATGCCTGTATGACATTAATGCGACAACCTTAAAAGACGAAAGAGGAATGAGAAAAACTGCCAACTGATAAAATCACAGGTGGCGTTTGTACTCAACTCCCCGTCTTAACAACAAGGTAAATAAAGATATTTATTAAAATCTTAATACTGTTAACAATAAGCAAAACAAAGTTCAGTTTCTAAAGGATTGTTTTGCATTTTTGTCGAATATCAATAGGAAGCCATAAAATGGATGCAAAATATTGAAGATACGAGTGTGTAATACAGCCCACTCCTTGGCCCACTATGCAGATATACGTGCTTAGAAGGGGCTCCCGGCACCATACATAAGAAATATAAGGTTAGTGACAAATCTATCATATATTACACAGGGACTGCCATTTTTCTAATTTTTTCTATTTTGCTTTTAGTAACCAATAATATATTTGTTTTTTTATAGTTGTATCCACTCCAAAACAGGATGGATGTAAGACAACAGTCTATTGTTACATGAATGTGTGTACAAGAAAAGAAAATGATGGGCCTACAAAACTATGTGATTAGATACTATCTGAACACGTTGCGTTGCTAAGTGGACCTAGAAACACCAATAAGTGTTGACACATATAAGGACAAATCTCCATACTTGTTCTAAAGTAGGCTAGGGTCTGATAACATAATATATGCCCCACACTACCCAATACTAACCTCACCAATCACCTCCCCAAAAAATGTAAGGAAAGGTGTTGTGGATGAAATATGTGTTGCTTTAATTTCCTTTTCATGAGTACACAATAGTGAATGTATTTTGTTGTGTTTTATTATGAATATGTGTTTTGTACAAAATAATAATTCAAATATGTATTTGATCATGGCATAAGGTGTAGTTAAAACTCCTTTTTCCTGTTTAGATTTATGATATGATAATGGTCACACCTATTTAGGTGTGAGGGAGGGAAGCTAGTGCGGAACCCTTATAGATATAACTGATTTCTGGTCCTCACCCACTTAGCCCCTAAAAAAAGAGGACTACCAAGTTTGTGTGTAGCATTTACCTGACACAGGGTTTCAACTTTGCTGGGGAAATTGCTTACTACTCAGATGCTTCAGCCAAAAGGGCTCTATAAACACACATAGGACATAGCAACTTGATTCAAGGGTGTGAAGCCATGCAGTGGATCTAAGAAGAGAATACAGAAACCTGGTCATTGTGAGGATTAAAGGAGTTAATGCTGAGAACCAGGATATGGTGAGACCTACCCAAGTGAATGCTAAGAATCACGTTGTGGTGAGACCTGCCTTTTTAATGTTGAGAAACCAGATTGTGGTAAGCCATGTCCAAGTGAACGCTCAAAAAACAGATTGTGATCAGACCTGATTATGTGAATGTTGAGAACCAAGGTTGTGCAGAGACCGGATCTGTGAATGTTGAATCCCTCAAGTCTGTCAACAGAGCTACCTTCAACCCTAAGGTCTAAGAGAGCCATTCAAGTGAAACTCCAGAGGTTGGATAGACATCTGACGGCAAAGCAAGAAACACGGACCAGGAGTGCAGCTCAAGCTGGAAGATAAAGAGGCTAAGCTGAAGCTGGGAGAGGTCTAGAGGTTGAGTTTGAAAGTAGAAAGGCCAGCTGATGGTTGTGGTGATTTATATGGATCTCTCTCTGATGTGCCTCTCAGAGGGTGAATAAAGGAGTGGATAAGGAGGGATACCATGAGCTTCCGGCCCCTCCAGAGACGTGGCAATGGCTCAGTGGGTCTCCTGTGCAGTGTTTGTTTTAATCTGCAGGAATACATCTCCCAATGATCATAACAAGACAAAGTAATAGTCCAGACACCAAAGAAACAGTTAACAGCAGAGAACGAACAGCTGTCCTGTGAACCCAAGGAGTTTGCGAGCTGGATGAAGGGGAACCTTACCATCAGATGAGCAAGCTGAAGCGGCCTCCCTGTGTTTTAAGTCTCGCAGATTTGCAGCTATGGCCCTAAAGACTGTAAAACAATTATCCAAGATGAAGACCATACTAATAATTGTATAATGATGGGTATTAGAGCCTATCCCAGAAATAGTTATATTATTTTATTATTCAGGGTATTTATCGTGCACGTAGCATGCTTCAAGAAGCAGCAGAGCCCTGTAGATCAGAGCTTCGTAGGCACCCCCCCCCCCCCCGGATGGTTGTGCATAAAATGGCGTGACTCGACCACACCGCTATATTAATGCTGCAGATTCTCCTTCCTGCCTTAGGGCTTCAAGTCATGTTGAGCAGCCTTCCTAGGGTAGGGGGCGTGCCTCTGCTGTTCTACAGCTCATCCATTTGCTGTCATGGACTTGACAACCTTTGATGCTTTGTCCCTTCCCTGTGGACAGTCTGCAGTGCATGGTCAATGCAGAATTCAATGGAACATTACATGAAAATAATCAGTCAACCAGTATATGGTTCGTGCTGAGATGCCTTGATCGACCTTTTCCACGTTTCTACGTAGGCATTTTCCTCCATGCTACAAGACTGCTATTATGGGGGGCGAGGTGGTGCTCAACACTAGACCTCTTTGCAGTACTCTATATGGCAGCTGCTTGTGGTTGAGGCCTGCTTCTTAGTACCTTGGGGTCGATAGTTCCACAGCTGTTTTCTCAGTGGTATTTGTATCAGCGTCTTGGTAGGTCATTTAATCTGTGACATGTATCGGGGTTGTGTCATTTAGTGATACAGACTTTGACAAGGAAGCAGGCTGGGGTGGAAACTCATTAACTACTTGCCAGTAAATCTCGCTATATCGAGTCTTACTTATCCCTGAAAAAGCTTGGGGTGGACCGGGAACCAAAAGTGGCCAAGGAAGTGGTTTTCAAAGTGGACCCATGATTCACCATGTGAGCTAGCCCAACCCCTATAAGTAGAGTTTGGGGTGGTCCTCATGCAAGAAAGTAAAGAAAGTTTAGAAAAAAGTGGGTCCAAGTAGTGAATTTTAAATCACATTTGCCCCTAAATAGGGATCACAAAGTAATATAACATGGAAACTAACATATTACATTTGTTAAAATTCCAACAAAACACTTGAATTTCGTAACAAATTCTTTACTTCAAAGCGAAGTGTATGTTGAGGAGCGATGGAGGGTTGGCAGTGCGGTGGATGCGGGGGCAGGTGCAGAGGAGTGGAGTAGCTGGGTACCCACACAAAAGTGCCCTATGGTGCACAGGCCCACCAGGAAATCTGCCCTTTCATGCACCTGGGCATAGTCTGTTAGTCTCACTACCCTCCAGTGCACACTCCTGGGTCTTGGACTGGGGCACTACTGCTTTCATACATTAATCACAAAGCTCAGGGAGAAAGGGCAGCTATATTTATCATCAGTAACTTTATTTCGGCTTGGAGCCATAAAGGTACATCATGGCACATGCAAAATAACAATACAACGCATAGAAATGCATTTAACCACATTGCAATGAAACCAGTTAGTCTAACCTTAGAGCCCAACTATTATCCACCAAACTTGTCAGTTCAGGTGGGATTGCCCAAAAGTCCTTTTGCCCAATGGTGCTGCATTGGGCATTGTGCCCTTGTTTCAGAAGGGTGATCAACATTGGGCATGGAGTGGGCTCTGATTTGTGCTATTTGGTGGAGGATGGCATCTCATATCAATGTCCAATATACCACTGCTCACTCTCTGCTGCCTGAATTCAATCCGTAGGGAATCAAAAGCACTTTCCCCTGGTAGTGCAGCCTGGTGCAGTTTGGCGTGTCCTCACGGATCGTACTGCACGGAACCAGCGGGTACATTTATTTATGAGCACTTGGGGACCCTGTGTAGGAATAATAGCCCCCACGACCCCATATGACCTTGCTGTTATTCTTGCCCTGCTTGGGTCATATTATTTATCTGGAGCCAAGGGGTGAGACTAAAGTTTGGAAAGTGGGCATAGATTCACTCTCGTTTGGTGAGGGCTCTGACCACGAAGCAAAGCTCGCCCGTGTAAGTAATCTGTCCAATAGCGCCCACCTGGGCCATTACTGTCCTGCTGTGGATGCAATGAATAAGACGTGATGTCAATGCATCATGACCTGCCTGAGACATTCATTTCACGTAGGCCATAGAATTACATTGACCAGTTTGACCTCAAATGACACTTCTCAGCGCCCACAACCTTGGCAGAGTGCATGTGCTATAAAAATACAAACACATGGAAAGAAGGTGGATGTGCTTTGGACATTTTGCTCTTCCGAAAGCCTCCTATTTCAGCAATTTTGTGTAATGGAAAAAGTGAAAGCACTTAAGCGGAATGCAGTTTGCTGAGTGAAACCTAATGCTCAGATCAAAAGCAGGCTTATTGATTCGTGTTAGCCTCCAGATGGGCTTGTGCATTTTAAAAGAAAAATCTTAGAATAGCAAGTGCCCACGTGTGGCAGAGATGCTACATTTTGCAAACCAACCCGAAGCCCAAAATCACAATTTCTAGAATTGTGCGCAAAACTGGACAATTTCTTCTTCTTTTTACATTTTATTTTTAACACCAGCAGTATCTCTACTAAAGGGCTCACTATAGTGGTGTAGAACCAAATGAGAGGGCATAGCTACAGAATGTGCCGAGGGGCCACTGGCATTCAGGCCACAGATATGTCTTCTACCCAGAAACATACAGCGCCAGAATCTCAAAAATTAGCGCAAATTAAAAAAAAGAGGAGGTGCTTTTTTCAATTGGTCATTACCGAAAAAACGCAGGTAACCTGCGCATTTCATTAAGGGCTGACAGTGCTCCAAAGATGAATATATTAGTGTAGCTAGTGTGCTCCTGGCACTAATGTATGACAGGCTCCCAGCAACCACGTGGTTGCGATGAGCATATTGCACAGAGACAGGCCCTTAAATGAATAAAGCAGAAAAACATTTAAATCCCTGTTTGGAGGATGAAAATGCAAGTGTAACAGATGCAGTTTAAAGTGCGACTGGGACATGTAAAGAAAATAAAATCACAACAAGCATTGCAATGCCAATAGTGTGCGCTTTTTTGTAGATATGGGGAGATATTTGCCAGCATTGGCTGAAGACAGACGATGTACAAGAAGTGCAGAAAGTGAATGATGGATGCTTAAAGTCACGGGCCAAGCACTCTAAACTGTTGACATGAGTAGAAGACGAATCAGGCCCAGTAGTTGTAGTCCCATTGGTTAATGTAACAGTGTGTTTCCGAATTCATGGAAAGAACCATGTGGGATATAACAAAGAATGCAAAGCCACAATTGACATTCCTAGGATGAGAGTAGGGACAGCCGTCCTTATGGATCGATATTGGGCTTGTCCAGCTAGCGCTTACATGAATTTGCCAAAGGATTGAAGCAGAGTGTGTTCCCTGGTGCTCACCCATGTTCCAGCATTAGTGATTCCTCAGAGTGATGTGAACATTGGTGAATTTCCAAAAGTGGATGCCCATTTGAGAAAAAGAAGATTGCTTGAACTTGTTAGGCAGAATCACATGCAGTACCCTTTGGGAACACTACATGCGATTAAGACTACAAGTGTCAGTACAATTTCACCTTTGGTACAAGCCTGTACTACACAGTTATGTGGTAGCAGTGGCTGAGCAGCCAGACGTATCTCAAGAGTTGAGTGAGCAGTAGAACAAGTTACACAAAGGACCAACAAATACAGTGATTCAAATATACACTTACCCAAGGTTTCTTGGTAAAAGAATATACATTTATTTACTCAGTCAGTTTGAAAACATTACACTAGCAAGAGCAGTTCAATATCACACACTAATATACTACAAATACACAACCAATAAGTTACTGAACAATTTCAGCTCCCCTGAAGTCGGAGCAAAATGGCACTTCAGATACTTTTAAAAGGGGTAGAAAGACAAGCTTATAAGAATCAACACCACAAATACTTTCATATGCAGGGCAAAGGGTTTCAGTAAACTACAACCAGCAATTCAGTTCGTAGACCTGGGGTAAAGTCAATGGTTGACAGTCTTTGTATAGGATAGCACAGTTCTGGTAGTAAACGGTTACGTTTTTGCCACAGAGTTTAGAAGAATTTGGCTAGGCGAAAAGTTAGACGAATGTTTAGGGAAGGGCAAACCTTCGAAGTTGGGAAAGTTCCACAAACTTTTGCGATGGTCGAAAAGATTTCTGGACCGCATTTGCACAGTACCTTGTAAGTGAAGAAGAGCTGTAGCTGAGGCAGTTGTTCCTGGCAGTTCGAGCAGATCTGGATGTTCCTGAGCTTCAGTCATGGGGACAAGAAGGAGGATGTCGGGAGGTTCCTGCACTGCCCAGGGATGAGGCCACAAGCTTAGCAAAATGTTGGTTTAAGGTTGAGTGCCTTAAAGACCACAAACTGGTATCCTTCTCACTGGCTATCCGATTTTCCACAGCACTCTGCAGAAAATTCGACCAGGAGGGGGCGGCGTCCAGACGGCTTACGAGTTGTTGTTCCCACCAAACTCAAGGGAGGAAGTTAACCTTAGAGGGCTCCTCTGTCGATGGAGTTTCAGGCAATTCGGACCTGCAGCAGGGCTTCACCAGTCATCCAGGAGTTGCAGCAATTCTCTTCCTTCAGCTCATCTTCGGTTCTTTCATTCCAGTGGTCGACTCTGCTTTCCAAGTCCCAGAGACCTGCTTTTAAACAGTTTTCCCCATTCATTCCAGCCTGGCTGTCACTCACACAGCAGGGTGGCTGTCCTTGCCGGACAGCCAGCCGGCCAATCACACCAGAGTGCATTCAGGTCGCCTAGGAGACTAAGCACAGGGAGTTTCAGGCACCTCCCTCACATCCTGTCCACCCCAGACACCCTGGCGCCAGAGGAGGGCTTCAGCACTGAAGCCCGCCAAAGGCCAACGGACAAAGGGACCAAATCTGGTTTGGCACTCAGAGACAAACACAAGAAGGACCTTTCCTAAAACAAATGGCAAAAAAAGTCGACCAGAGTCTGTTTTTACAGATAGGTCTTGGGCGCCATATTGAAAAACATGGCTCGCCCGATTTTTAGCTACCGTTGTTCACGGTCGGGAAAAATCATGGTAGTTTGATCTAAACCACTGCCACCAGCCAAAGTAGGAAATGGTAACATTTGACTGGTACATGAGTGTTTCGACTCAGGGTCTGCTAGGCTACCCCTCCAGCACTCCATAGGAAAATAGTGTGTGCTGGGTCAGTACATTTAAAGAGACTAGTAAAGTCAATGTTACTTTACATGCTCTGGGAGACAGTAGTCAGTCCCAGAGAAGGTATTTAAACCTTGGGAAGTCTGAAAGACGTCCCTGTGTCACTGCACTGAAGGTGCTGTGTGACACACAGAAATAGATGAGCCTATGGATTTGTTTTAAAACTCCATAACCAAAGAACACAAAAGTAAAACACACATCAAAATGCATGGAAGAGTGGGAAAAAAGGCTCACACTCTTCCCAAATGAAAAAATCAAACCCTAGAAATCCAGCAAAGTTGCTCTGGGTCTCAAAAGGTAAGGGAAATTAGCACATGTTGAGAATTCTTCCTAACAGAACTCCTCCGACGGATGACAAGAGAACATTATTTCTCAGCCAAGTCAAAAACAGTGTATGATACCATTCCTGAAGAGCACAAGTTGTTCAGCAAGACTGCTATGATAATGACAGCTATATTCATGCCTAGAATCCAAACAGTGGCGAATGCCAAGTGGTTGAAAATGACCATATGGCAGCTTCTGCAGACAATCAATGCTACCATAAAAGGATTCAACACCACCAAAGAATAAAAGATATGGCCTTGATATGATCACAGCGATGGAAGGAGTTTGCACCAAAATTGGCCCATCATGTTGCCCATTTATACCTTCTCACAATGACCAGAATGGAACCTTGACAGAGGCCATAATACTGTTGACAGACCTGCATGCCAAGATAGAAGACCAGACAGATGTCATTGAAGGTGACAGCTGATTTGCCTCTTTGTTTTCATGATTCCACAGTGGTTGGCAAATATATTCAAGGTTCTTGGAGTAACACTGGTGCTAGTAATGTTTGGATCATGTGTAGTCAGGTCGTTGATTGACCAATGCAAGAAGATGACAAAGAAGGTGGTAGGAATGAAGATCACGATTGATGTCAACCCTGAACCAATCGCTAAGGAGCTGACTGATGACACCGTTAGAAAATTCATAGAGGCTTGCATCATTGCACCTGAAGGAACTATGTTTCTGTATCCAAAGAATCATAAGAAGTATGTGGGATGATGGGTCTATTGTACCCCGAATGGACAATGTAACTACATGACCTGGAGGGTACATGAACATGTCAAATCAGCAGTCACCCTGGGGGATAAAGGGGGTGAAAATTTGGACACCAAAGAAACACTTCTTCAAGAAAAAATACCTGGATGTGGAAACGATTGAGGAGGTGGTTGAGGGCTCGACCAGAATGGGGAATGTAGAGGAGCAGTTGCATGCCTCTGCAGGAAACCCTGCCCCCTACCTCTCATATGTTGGAGACCTGAGATTGTGCCGTGTTTGACACCAGCAGTTGTGCCAATACCACAGGGTGTGTTCAAGAGATGATACCCATTGAAACATCCCTACCGAATGTATCCCCAAAGTGATGACAATCTAAGGGAGGAACTCCCTGAAGGAATATGAGAAGGAGCAGAGAAAATAAGCCAGTGATGTCACAAAAAGTATGCACAACATCTCAGGATACTGACTGAAGTGAATTTATGGATCTTAAAGAAACTAATGACGAAGTAAGGAATCAAGTGAACTCTCAAATATAAAGGAAGAAGACTACGCTTGCACGAAGTGCTGCAGAAAATCAACCGTTCAATAATTGTACAGACTCTGAAACGCACGGTAGACCAAATCATCATAGAAGCTGGCTATATGTAGTGATTAGAATGCAGGCGAAGCCACAATTGTATAGAAACTGGACACTGGTATCATGAATTTGGTAAGCCAGTACCCATGAAGCAGAAAGGGATACCTGTGTCGCAGCAAGAATAAGCAGAATTGTGGAGCTGCAAAATGAGTTGTCTGGCCTGGAGTCAAGAATGAAGCAGCCAAGGTCAACTGTCTATTCTGGAAATGGGCGAATGTGGGGAGGATGACTCATCCCTTGTTAAGGTGCAAAGAAAGAACAGCAAGAGTGCCAAGTTTAATTAATGTAGAGAATTTCAAAGCTGCAAAATGGACCTTATCGTGGTCTCCTGTCACGTGAGCCCAGGATAAAAACAGAGTTTGAACTTGAAGTCCCAGAACACGATAGCGATTGCTCTCACTCCCATGTATTCTGAAAGACAAAGATACTTTGCAAAGCCAAGTTCAAAGACAATCTTCATGGTAGAAGGCATGGATGATGAGAGATGCTGGGCGAATTGGGTGGGATGGTAGTGCCATGCCCCATCTCCTTGCAACTGGGTCTTGGCTTACGTGCTGCTAAGAGAACCAAATGTTCCAGACCTGGCACAAGCGTGCCAACCAATTGAAGTGGACCATATAATGGAGGACCTTATAGTTTGAAAACCAATGAGGAACTGTGTATCTAATGTTTCTGAAGATTACATGTTTTAGAGGTAGGCATATTTATTTATTTTGAATTTTGAAAGCACTCACACAGCCCACGGGCATCGAGGCACTGTTACAGTAATTGTTTGTTTTTTAGTTGCGTAATTGGTTTTGTTCTGTCTCAGTTACATATTTATAACGCGCTTAAATACCCAGAGGTTTCTAAGCGCGGACCCAGGGATTGAACCTGTGTTGCTTCATGTCGTCTTGCTTCCAAGGCGAGCACGTTGCTACTGGGCTATAGTCCGCCTGATAGTGGGCAGCCAATTACAATCCTCTAAATACTTAGATGTTCCCCTTAACCCCCCCTTAGTAGGTTTTTCATTATTGCCACGTAGTATGACATCACCTCTGATGTATTTTTAGTATAAAGTCTATGTTTTTTGTGAAGATCGCTGAGAGAAATCGAGCGTCCGTCCGTTGATGTTCGTTGTAACTCCATGTCTTAGCTAATTGTTAATAAAACAGTACTTTGTCATCTTCCTGAGTTGGTTTGGTTATTTGGATTTGGAGTGTATCTTTTTGATCCCATCCATTACATAGGCACGTTCCTAAAGGGCCCTAAGCTCACATCCTTTTTCTTTTTACTTGTTGTCATTGTCCTTAAATTGGGACCCAGTGCTTTTTTTATGAGCATTCCCCTCTTTTTGGTTACATTGCTGCCCATAGGTAGAGAGATATGTTTGCCTGTGCCAAACCAAACAGTTTGGGGCCCCTCCTTAGTCACCTGTTTAATCAGGGTATCTGTCACACTTATAACTGAAGAGGAAAGTATCAGTTTCTCTGCATATCTCTAGGTTTTTCCTCCTCAGCTGAACGTGCTACAACAGCGTCCATTAGATCCGTTAGAGTCTCTTTTATATTTGTTTGTTCTCTTGCCAGTTTAACACAGATGGTGTATAGTGCTTCCAATATTATAATTTCTTCTGGATCTCTACGTCCTTTTTCCTCTGAGTTGTCAGGTGAAGATGAGGAGTCATTTAGGCTGCTTTGTCGGGTAGCCTGCGCTTCTGCTGCTATAGCTTCAAGATTTGTGGTAAATGAAAGGTTAATTGCTGATCTTGGTCCGCTTTCTGCAGAAGGTGTGGGCTCCGAGCTCAGCCTGCTGCATAGCCTTATTTTCGCTTGTGTCTGGGGTTCCCCCTGCAAACCCAGGTTTAGTTTCAGCAATGAGTTGTTATCTATTGGGGATAATCCGGAAGTGTCAGCATTGTCCTTGTGAGGCATGTTTTGTGAGGCCTTTTTTCCAGGCTCAACTTGTGGACTTTGAACTTTGTTGGGTAGGCGTGCTACATTGAGCCGCTTCATTTGCAAGAGAGACTATTGGCGTTTCGCCAATTAGTGATTGTTGTCCCTTTGGTTCTTCTTTTGCAACCCGCCCCCTTTGCAGTCGGCACCTCCCTCCAACTCCAGCAGCCTCCTTATCAACATCACGCGTGCGTGAACGCGCGCGTTCAGCGCACGCGTTCAGAGGAGCGGTTCAGCTAAGTGGTGCTGTCTCGCTCTCTAGCTCTCTAGCGAGCTGCGAGCCCCCTCAGTCTGTTCTCACTGATTGTTAATTGTACCTGAAGTAAGTCCCTTTATATTTTTTTAACATACAATCCAGGCTCCCTTCGTTAAAAACAGCCATGCCCGCCACATTACTACCAGGCGGATCTAAACCGTCTTTAAGTTCATTATTAACTGCCCCGAGACCAAAATCAACGCCGGCATTCTGTTCAATGCCAGTAATGGCGCACGGGTGCAAAGGTTTGAGAACTTGTTTCAGGGGCCCGTCCATAGCTGATATTCGCCATTTCTATAAAGGAATTCCTAAATTCACAGTCACAAAGACTCCTAAAGGCGTATCTATTAATCGACCGTCAATGTGCTTTTCCCGACCAAATGTTAACCTTCCTAATGCACTGACTGGACGTTTGTTGCCGGGTCATGATGCTGCTGACATTCCAATGGCAAATCAAACTGCAAATTGCATTGTCAAACCACCTCAGTGTGATTCAAACACACATGTTTCAGTGTCCGACAGCAAATTGTTGAATAACATACCAGCCTCTGCCCCAGTAAACGTGGAGAGCAGTTCCGAATCATGCACACGCTTGGATGTAGCAATACTTCATTTAAATGTGAGCAAGTCGAGCTTTTCGCCACATTTGCTTCCTGATGGTATACCACAAAATCTTTCTTATTCTCCGGTCATATTTTCGAATATTGACCTAAATTGTTCAGCTATTGAAGTTTCATTCCTTGCGCCGACTCCTCATCGACCCCCTCTTCTCCACCTGCCTCGTGCAATAGAGGGCATTTAATTGTAGACAAAAATTTGATTAATTCAAATCTAACCTCTATGAACATTGCGCTGAAAACTCTATATACATTTTTGAATCTCTGAATGATAAATTTCAGGCTCAAACACTTCAACGTGACAGAATTTTAGCATTGCAGAACGATGCAACTGCCCTGCTTCAGCAAAAAATCCCTTTTTACCTACAACTGCTCCCTTAATAATGCACACTGTTTCAACAATGACACTTGCACCTCAATCCATCTCAGACACATCAGTAGATGGTCATCCCTCATCTGTGAAACCTGTGCTACCACTAGCTGTACCATTGATTAAAGGCATTATCAAATCTGATTTAGTTCCACCCACTGATGCTGTAACAAAGATTAATCCTCCCAATATTCCGAAAACAACACCATCTCCCACAAAGACCCCCTTCACAATATACACAAAAAATCTCCAAAAGGGCGCTAAGCAACGCTCTGTTGAGATTCTATGTAAAAAGCAAAAAAACTTGCAAACGCCAAAAAAACCTCACTCTTCTAATACCAACATTTTTTTGAAGCATCTTAAACTTCCTATAAAGAGTGTGCAAATGGCTTCTTCTGCTGTGTCTAAAAAATACCAACAAATCGCCAAACTACGATCTGTCGCCAATATTCAGACTGGTGCAAAATTCATTCCATCTCACGCCCCTTTAGATGCACTGATTGAAGAAGTTGAGGGGTCTAGCTCCTCTCCTTTACCCACGCCTAAAGTAATAAAAGCTGTGAGCATCGATGACAAACATCCATGTAATGCATCAGCGAGCCTGATCAATGAATTACATCGTCAAGAAATCAGACGGGCCGCAGATGCTTATATGGATGGTCATCCAACAATTGAACCAAACCATTGGCTAGCCCTAGAGTCTTCCGCCCCCAAAGTAACATCTACCCAGGTGTCACAGAAACAAGTCATGCTGGTGCCGACCTCTACCTTGCCTATTGAACCACATTCAACCCCAGCAATAGCGACTCAAAGCAATGAAGCTTGTCAACATCAGTCGATTCAAGAATCCCCAAGAGAAAAGAAACGCGTGTTATTAGCAGAACTTGCCACTGAAATTTTAGAGCTGTTACAAGTTGCTCTACACCAGGATCCCAATCAAGCGATCACTACTATTCCACCGCCCACAGTTATTGACAAAACCAGACCGCCTAAATTTATAAATCAAAAACGCATGGCAAATTATTCTTTGATTTTGTTTTGCCACCCAGCCCCAAGTGTACAATATACCTTGAACCGCAGGTCAATATTGTCCATATTCTCTGATGTCCCACAATTAGAAGATATCAGCTCTGCGGACATAGAGTTAGTGGAATTTTGCAATCATCCAATTTCTCATACAGTTTGAATCTGGATGCAATTCAGAGTTATACAGAACATCATATGGTCGGCCAAAAGACAACTTTTCGATTTAGGTTTCAAGCTAACGGTGGATGCGGATTCCGAAAATCAGCTTTTGGTCCAACACACAATTCCGTAGGTTCCCCATCAAAACATCTATAAAAATCTGTCTCAGACTGTGAAAGATTCCTGCTTACCAAATCATCAATATAATCAACAGTAACTAGTCTCTTATCCATCTACAGAATTTGTTTTACTCAGCTGGAATTCAAGAGGTCATACACATTTATTAAACAATAATATCAGTGGATTAGACAAATTCCATTTAATAATGCTTCAAGGGACTTGTCTTACCACCTGTCCAATCTGGCATGACAATGAGGTGCTTATTACTCCCTCTAAAACTAATCAACGTGGAAGACCCTCTGCTGGTTTACTTATAGCAATACAAGCTAATCCTAACATCTCAATCACACCTTGGACTTCTCCAAATTTGTTTACCCAAATGATTTGCCTAAAAATAAGTGACATCATATATGCCATTATAAATGTGTACTGGAATCAGGTGGGGATCACGGACGATTGCTTCCTAAAAGATCTAAGCAAAGCTCTTAATTTAATTACTATGGACCCTTCTGTAGAAAATCTTTTGATCACAGGTGATCTGGATTGTATTTCTAACAGTCCCAAAAACAACTTAAGTAGACTGTTTAAATGGAACCAATTTGTGAAACATCATAGTTTGCATAGACTTAATGGAGCTTTCTTATCCGATATCCCCCCCGGCCCAACTTGGCAGCGAGGTTCCTCTCTGACCACTATTGATTATGTTTATACAAATGCCTATTTTTTCACAGACTTTGTGGAATTTAAGATTGTAAATACAACTCTAAGTGACCATAAACAACTAACGGCAAAATGGACTCATCATAATGTCCCATACGTATTGAGAGCTAAACATTCTCAAGGCTTCCTTACGTTAAATAATGCAGGCAACAGACTATGATGGTCAGAGAACTCATTGAACAACTTCCACTCTTGTCTGAATAGGGAATCTGCCAAAATATGTTTAAACAATGGTGTTAATAATATTGTATATTCTGACATGATGCATGCCTTTCAAACTCCTTTCAAAGCTCTAAAAAATGGTATTGATACCCCACATTTGCACACATTTGATGTAGAATTAAACATCAGGAAAAGGCTGTATAGAAAGCAAAAATGTGAAGCAATGTTCCTCCCTATGGATAGTAGGATTAAAACTGTAATAAACATTAGAACCAAATATAAAAACTGGCTTAAATTGAAGCGTGCCAAACTATATCAAGCAGACGGCCAGCTCTTGCTAAGTGCTGTTCAAACTAAAAATGTAGCAAGAATGTGGTCGCGGCTTAATCAAGCCACCGTAGGGAGTCACGTCATTACCCAAGCAAATGAAGTTTCAGAAGTTGCCCGGATTGCCCATTTTTCCAATCTATACAGAGTTCCTGATGGAAGCTTATCGCTAGAATCTATTATAATCCCAGTCAACTTTCATCTTCACTTTGACATGGATGACATCTGCTTCTTTATTAAGAAAGCCAGCAAGTCGGGGGTGTGTGGACCAGATGGCTTATCTAATAAGATGCTGAAAGCTCATCCAGCGATTTGGCCTGAAATTCTGTTTAACATCTTTTCTATTATTATTAAAACCCAAATCCTGCCTCCAACATGGACTCATTCGATCATAGTCCCTATTTATAAAAAAGGTGACAGAAAAGAGCCTTCGAGTTATAGACCAATTGCGTTATTAGATGCTCCGCCAAAAAACAAATTCTTGTCTAATTTTAAGGGAGTTGAATAAGTGGATAGCACAAACCCACCTCAACGATCCCTTTCAGGCAGGCTTTGTTGCCGGCCTGAGCACCATACCAAATATCATTACCTTGCATATGCTTCAATCTGCCTATGCATCCTGGAAACAGAATCTGTACCTAGACTTTGTGGACTTTAGAGTTGCTTTCAATTCAATTGACCTGCACTTATTGTATACCAAATTCCTTAAGTATAACTGCCCTCCATCTCTTGTGGCTCTCATTGTTCTGTTACACAAAAACACCTCTATGCAGGTAAGATTGTCCTCGGCAGGTGCCCTGACTGCAAAATTTAATACGTTTAGAGGTTTAAAGCAAGGGTGCATTCTTGCATCGACAATTTTCAATTTGGGAGTAGCCCTAAATCTCATTCAGAGCGATGCACCATCTTTGAGTTCACATAAAATTGCTTATCATTTTTATGCTGATGATCTCGTGCTCATTTCTCAAACCCCCCATGGGTCTGCAGCATCTATTAAATGGTTTAGAAATCTACGTAAACGAGAACCATCTTACCATAAATATAACTAAAACTCAAACAATGATCTCTAAATGGAACTCTAGTGCGAGAACGAAATCATACAACTGGAAATTACATAAGGTCACCCTTGACAAAGTTGTACAATACAAGTATTTAGGTTTAATATTTTCAGCATCCTCTCCAAACCCCTACTATGAACCAAATCTGCGAGCTAAACTTCGCTCTTTAATTTCCCAAGCTAAAATCCTTATGGGAAAATTTGGAAAGTTTACCATAAAACATGTTTTATCTTTCTACCATCAAAAGGTAATTCCGATTCTGACTTACGGTGCTGAATCCACTCTTCCTAGAGATACCTCTTGGAGGGACAGATTGGAAGCGTTATTCTGGAAACAAGTCTTGCATCTTCCGAATTGTACTCCTCTTCCTTTAATCCGTTATGAGTTAGGCTCTCTATCAATGCATTTGCATGTCATTTGGAAATTCTCCGAAAATGCCTGTTATCTTTAAATCAGCTGAACATTCTTGGTAAAGTTGCTACTCACTCATTGTCTCGACAGTCTGTGTTTTCAAAAATGTGGTGTAACTTTACCATGAAGGCCATGGTGGATGCCACAATAGACTTGGAATTATTATTAACCAACCAAGTTCGTGCCAAAACCAAGATTCACCAATATGATTAGTGTGTCAACCAATCTAAGTGCTTAGCATACAAAGATTTCGATTCCAGGTTATTTGGTCACAAAGCTTATAGAAGTACAGCGGACTATTTGGTGAATTTCCCTTCCTCCAGTTTTCGTAACAAGTTTCTCCGTTTTCGATTAAATCTATGGCCAACCTTAGACATGATGGCAAGGAGGAAACAAATTACAAAGGAATTAAATATCTGTCGTTTCTGTAAAATTCCTAACCAAAAAGAAACGTGGAGCAGTGTTTGATCTATTGTTCTCATTTAGACTTTTTGCGTAAAATTCATTTTAAAAACTTTTTTGAAGAATTAAATCTGCTTTTTCAGTCTGATTTGTGACCACAAATCTTTTCTTCACCTAGGTTGGCCATAAAAGTGGCTATTGTACACTTCCTGGATGCCATATTTCCACAAATCTAACTTGAGAATGTAATCCATTCTGGAAAAATATATCTTACCTTATTAAGTCAAATCATGGAGTACTAGATATTTTGTATAAGTTCAATCAATTGTTATTGGTTCTGTTTAGGCTGAAGCATAATGATTCTTTTAATGAGTTTGCACAATGTTAAATCATGTAATTATGTTTTTATAGTTGTTGAATTGATTTCTTATGCTATGGTGCCAAATTTGTTACTCTTTTTAGTTTTCTAGATTTAGATCTGTTAAAAGTCATCTCAATTCTGTGTCTAATGTATCATTGCTTGAAGATCTGTACTTTTAAAAATCTTTGTTTTACCTGAATTGAAACATATTGTTTTGTAAATTTAAAAGGTTGATTTTATCAACTAACCAAATTAAATAAAAACATATAAAAACATATTCTGTAATTTTGTTTCGTACTTTGTTTCTTTTATCCTGCAGGCCGCTCACGATCGAAATCAAGCCTTCCACACCCAATTTCCCCTTACGTTTTTTTTATGGGTTTGCTGATAACCACCTGGTTTTTTGCAGGTCCTATTCCTAGCTTGCAATCGCCCCGGATGCAATAGTTATCAGAGGGTTGCTCTCAAGAAGCACCCCTGCTAGCACCCCTTGCAGGCTGCTTCAAAGTTAATGTAATCTGCCGCAGATCAGTAGCTGTAAACAGATAGCAAAGAGCAGGCATATAGGGCTTACCCAGCTTGCAGTCACCTCGAATGCAAAGGTTATCTGCAGGTTGCTCTCAAGAAGGGCCAGCACAGCCCTGCTCTATCTGTGTACGATGTTCAGGTTAGCAGGGTTCCTTAGTAGCCACACGTGAACACTTATAAACACTCCGACACAATATGCCATGCTCCGCTTGTCAGAGAGTTTTTAATGTCAGCAAGCTCCTCCTCCCAAAACGCAGCGGCAGCCACAGAAAGCAGACTTTCTGGGTGAACACTTCTAAACACTCTGACACAATACACTGTTAAAGTTCTACTACTTTTGGTAACTGTGGTAGCATTTGGCCTCCATATTCTATGATATCCTGATACGTGGTTAGCTATCCAAGATACCAGAGCCAAATGCTCACAGTGATCATCAGGAAAAAGAACAAATAGAATGACCAAAAGGTGGTAAAAACAAGGTCCAAACCCTGTTGACACAGGCATTCTAGTGGTAGTGGCCTCCAGTGCACTGCCATGTCTGGAGGATTCATTGTCAAGGAAGGATCAGCTACAGAGGTGAGCAAGCAGGGGTCCTGATGTTCTGTAAAGGGCTGTGGGCCCTGGGTGGTTCACTGTGGGAGCTTAGGGTGTATCTCCCCAGGCCTACGTGGTGAGATCCAAGGGAGTTCGGTGCTGGAGATGGTAGGCAAGGAGTGGGCCCTGGATTGGGGTTGTTGCTTCCTTTACCTCGATTGACTGCTGTAGGAGTTTCAACAGCAGATCCCTTAGGGAATGTACCAGGGCAAACAGATTGCAAAGCTGAGCGTCTCGGTGTAGCACGTGGTTGTATTGATTCACCCATGGATGCGGTCTCTGGTGTCGCTCGAGGTAGGCATGGAGCACCGGGTTGGGCTAGCACTGGCAGACTGGAGGTTGAACCACTTGCAGAGGTGTCCGTGTTGAGGCAGAGCCGGGACATGGCTGAAGAAAATTGGGTGGAGTGGAGGCCAAGCCGTTGCTTGGTGTGGAGCACCTGCAGCACTGTGTAGTATGGACCCATGCCAGCACCCTGGTGCACTTAACTGCAGGATCTGGTGTGGCCATCGCCACCGGGGCTGGGGTGCTGCTGGTGATTCTTCACAAAAACCCACTCTCCATTCCATACTTCAGAGGATGGCAGGGCTCAGTGGCTGGTTCTGTCTGGGAATGAAGAGAGCTAACAGTTTTGAGCAACGGGCGACAGTACTGTCTTATCATCTAAGTGCAGATTGAGGAGGTGTGGAGCTGCTGTGGTGCAGTTGCTGGTCTAATGGGACACCCTGTAAAGATCTCATGGGCGGACAGGTGGTGCTTGTGCTGGGGGTTGTTGCGAATGGTGAACAGTGCTAGGGACAGTGCCTGTGGCCACTTCAAACCTGTTTCCTGACATACTTTGGACAAACTAATTTCAAGTCGCCATTTTGGCATTTTACAAAACTGCAAAAAACAAGGGGGGTCCTGGGAGTCCCTCTGCCGGACATTTGTCCCGGTTATGAGAGACTTACCCAGAGTCTTTAGCTCACTATCTTTCACAGAGGAGAAATATCTAAAACATATCAGTCTTTCTCTTGCCCTGGGGCAGTCCAGCACCGGAATGCTAAGCAATTCTCCTCTGCAACAATAGAAAGCTGTAAAGTAGCATTAGTAAACGCTAGATCTGCTGGGGCACATACCATAGAAATTGTGGAGCTCATCCATTTCCATGATTTAGATATAATACTATGTGGTTCTCTGATTCCTCCCCCAGCTTGTTCCATGAGCTGGTTCCGGATGGCTATCTAATTAAAGATATCAACAGGACTCTAAAAAAAAGGAGGAGGCGTTGCAATCATTCATAAGGCCACACTAGCTATTTCACACCTAAATACTCTGGATTGGGGTGATGACTTGCAAGTGGGACAAAGGACTCTCCAAATCTCCCCAAGAGCTACCATTCATTTAGTATCGGCCTATAGACCCCCGGTCTCTGTAAACAATTTCTAGAAAATCTGGACGCTTTTCTTAGTGGTGAGGGGAGCAAACACAAAGAGTTGATCCTAGTGGGTGACTGGAATATATGGCTAGATGACCAAACAAAACCAGATACCAAAGAACTCTGGGAGTTACTGAATATCCACGATCTTCACCCACTGGGAGTTCATCCGTCACATATAAAGGGCCACTGCCTAGATGTGGTAATAACACGAGGTGCATGCACCACTATGAAGGATATCATGCCAGTTCACTGGTCGGATCATTTTGCTAAATTTTTTACGATGAGTATACCTAATCAGGCTAAATCTAATACTAAGACCAGACAGGCCTCCTACTCTCAGAAAGCCAGGGACTTAGACAAAATCACTGGCATTGAAATTGCCTGGCCTCTTACGCCTATCGACCCCACAGTTCCATGCAGGGATATTTCTGCACTAGGAAACTCAGATTTGAGCACTATTTGTAACAAAATAGCTCAGCCAAAATCGAAAGTCAAGAAGGTCTCTGAACCTTGGTTTTCAGCTAACATGCAACATTTATGCAAGCTAGTTAGTAGGACTAACCAGACCTGGCTGAAGAAGACAACTTTAGAGAACAAAACTCAAGCTAAGATTGCTTTGTTCGAATATAAGTTGGCTATTTTTCTGGCCAAGAAAGATTTCCTGGGAAAAAATTGCAATCTGCCAGCAATCAACCAGGAGAATTGTTCTCCATTATATCTAGGTTCTGTAACCCAAACTGCAAAAATGCAGTGCCTGACCTTTCTGAGGCACGAGCCAACCTTTTCAATTCTTTCTTTGTAGATAAGATTGAACGAATAAGGGCAGACATTGAGCAGGCAGCTTCTATAAATCCATCGGTATATGTAAGTATTCCTTTAGTAACCGAGTTAGACAACTTAAAAAATCAGCTCTCACCATCTGTTTTTGATTTTCACCCAGTTACTGAAGAAAACATTTTTCAACTCATTAGGACTCTCAAACATATGATTGATTCTCTCTCTCTCCAGTCTATGCAGCCAAGAAATTGGCACATGAGTTTACTCCATTCATTACCACTTTTGCCAACAAGTCACTATTGAGTGGGACTGTTCCAGAGAGTTTAAAACTTTCTATTGTGTCACCTCAACTGAAAAAGCCATCACTAGATGTGGAGGTTTTACAAAATGATCGTCCTATTGTAGGATTGCCATGGCCAGCCAAAATTCTCGAAAAGGTTGTTACTAACCAGCACCGTGACTTTGTTGAACATGAACTACTATTGGATAAACTCCAATCCAGATTTCAACCATAATAAGGATCCGAGACCGCCCTCCTAGTAGTACAGGATGAATTCTTAAAGGCTGCGGACAAGGGGGGCTTACACTTCTGGTAATGTTGGATTTGTCAGCGGCCTTTGACACATTAAACCACAAAATCATTTTGGAACTATTACAGGAGGTAGGAGGAGTCTCTGATTCAGCACTAGACTGGTTTAGGTCTTTTCTGACCAATCGTCAACAACGTGTGAGACTGGGGGAGTTCCTGTCAGACCTCATCTGTCTAAATTGTGGGATCCCGCAGGGAACCTCCCTGTCCCCACTGTTTAATTTGTATACTCGGCCTCTTCGGGAAATCTTGAGACGCTATGGGCTGGATTTCCACTCATATTCTGACCACAGCCAGATTTTTGTACAAATTGTTAATTTCCAGGAAGCATTTAGTAAACTAGGGCAATGCCTGGAAGAAGTAAGCAGCTGGATGTCAAAGAACTATTTGCAGCTTAATTCTGCTAAAACCAAACTCATATTATTCGGACGCAAACGCCTGCTGATGGCAGCCAAGAAGTTGCCTATTCCGACACTTCTGGGCAAGAGTCTTAAATTCGTATCTAAAATCAAACACCTGGGCTGTATGTGCTAAGAAGACCTTGGTAGTGAAGCCCAGGTGGGAGCCAAGATTAAAGCAGTACACTTTATCTTAAGAATGCTACGTCAAGCACTCCCTTATCTACCCAAAGAAGATCATGCATCCGTGGTGGGGGCACTAACAAGCACTCATTGAGACTATTGTAATAGTCAACTGTTGAGTATTCCCTCTAAACATCTTCAACGGCTCTAGAAAGCACAAATGCGGCTGTTAGATTAATATTCAAGCTAAGCAAATCTGCCCATGTGCCTTTATTTCGTCGGGAGTTACACTGGCTCTCAATTGCTGACCGCATTAAGTTTAAGGCAGCCTGCATTGTCTTCAAATGCATAAATGGCATTGCCCCTCTGTACTTAAGAGAGCTAATTCAGCCATATCATCAGACGAGACAATTACGCTCTATTGACAGCCATCTTCTGATCATTTCTCACTTGGTCTACACACCCCGAGGTGACAGAAGATTCTCTGTCTTTGGTCTTAGGTTGTGGAATTCCCTGCCACTACAACTAAGGACAATGCGCTCACTTCTTCAATTTCGCTGAGCACTGAAGACCTTCCTGTTTAGGTAGATGGCCCCTTGTTTTGTGATGGCACTGTTTCGATCCATCTCATCTACTACTGCTGGTGTCATCTGCGCCAATATACGTTTAATTTTGTTTGGTGCGCTTTACAAATACAAAATAATCAAAATCAAATCAAACTCCTCTGAACAAGAGTAGCAACAGCATCCCCAGACACGTGTTTCGGTCTTGTTGGGCATCATCAGTAGGGAGGAGCTGTGCCTCTCTAAGAAAAGTGAGCAAGGGGTCAACGTCTGGATTCCCCTAGTAACTTAGGGTGAGACCCAAAGTTACTTAGATATGCAAATTAACAAGGGGGTCCTGGGAGTCCCTCTGCCAGACATTAGTCCTGGTTACGAGAGACTTACCCAGAGTCTTTAGCTCACTATCTTTCACAGAGAAGAAATGTCCTAAACATATCAGTCTTTGTCCTGCCCTGGGGCAGTCCAGCACTGAAATGCTAGGCAATTCTCCTCTGAACAAGAGTACCAACAGCATCCCCAGACACGTGTTTCGGTCTGGTTGGACCTCATCAGTAGGGTGGAGCTATGCCTCTCTAAGAAAAGTGAGCAAGGGGTCAACGTCTGGATTCCCCTAGTAACTTAGGGTGAGACCCAAAGTTACTTAAATATGCAAAAAACAAGTAACTGTATGAATGTCTAGCCGCTGTATTTTAGTTCTTTCGTGTCCCCGCCAATTTAAATGTTGTGATGGTTTTATTTTTTCCCAAGATTTGCATTATATTGTATGCTTTTTTTTAAATTATTGTTGTACTGGCTTGTTATTTTTGTTACACCCTGATGCCTACGGACTAGCTTTGGCGTTATGTTAATAATACAACTAAACTAAACAAAGGCATCTTCTGCATCCTCGGACCATGGCAGGTTTTCTGTGGCCAAATCATGTGTGAGTCTGTAGGGCCTTGACTATCTTGGCATACCCAGGGATCCATTGACTACAGTAATTGGCCATCCCGACAAACCCTCTCATTTGCTTCCTGGTCTGGGACTTGGGGACTTTCTGGATTGCAGAAAATACAATCCTAGTACAAATGTTTTCCCCAGCTGTAATCTCATGGCCTAGAAAACGCATGCAGGGTAAACACTGCAACTTGTCTTTGGACGCCTTGAGACCCTTTCAGCAAGCGCTCTCAACAAAGTGAGGGTGTCCTGCTTGCAGGCTTCCAAGGTTGGGAAGGCTAGCATTAGGTCATCTACATACTCCACAAGCGTTGACGCTCATGGGAACACCACTGAGTTCAGATCCCTTTTTAGGATTTTGGAGAATAGGGAGGAGATTTCCACATACCCCATAGGCAAACATGTGAAATTGTTCTACGAGGATTTATGTGTAAATGCAAACAGGTTTGGCTATCAGGTG
Source organism: Ambystoma mexicanum (assembly GCF_040938575.1). Taxonomy (NCBI): domain Eukaryota; kingdom Metazoa; phylum Chordata; class Amphibia; order Caudata; family Ambystomatidae; genus Ambystoma; species Ambystoma mexicanum. The sequence continues at coordinate 1,099,001,588 of NC_090934.1, read as the reverse complement.
GACTGGGATAGAGAAAAATACTGAACACAAATCTAAGACAGTAAAACAGGTGACTGACGCAGGGAAGCAGGAGGGGATGATAGCTGGATTGGGAGCAACGGGAAAGGCTCATCGGACAGCAAAGTTTGCTGCTCCTAGGTCCTGTATGAAACTGTAGACTTCATTACCTGGTTTATTTGTGGGCAAAATAGGGGTATTGCAAGGGCTGTGTGTGGGCACAGTGATACCTTGTGTAAGGAGAGACCTTCTTCCGCCTGTTGGGAAATAGGGCAACGAGGTTCATGGTAGAGGTTTGGCTCAGTTCAGGGTGCTTTTAACTGGCTCTGCATTAAGCATATGACCATTGTGAAAATCCTTGGCTCCCTCAAGCAACCCAAGCAAGTGCACCACTTAGGGTCAACCTTCTCCTGCCCAGTTGTTGGAGTTTTTAATCAGGACGCTTTATCTCCTGATTGGTCGTGCACAGGAATTTTAGAGAGGAAGCTGCCCACAAGCTAGGATGGTGCACCCAAGTTGTGCGACACCCTAATGGTTGGAGAATCCAGGCTCACGCATCAATTTTATGTGATGGCAAACAAAGGCACCTTTATTCATTGGCTTCGAAGTCAAGGAAAAACAGCATCTTGTACCTAACAGGAGCCCACCTGACTGACATGACCCGCCCTTCAGACCCTGTTCTTTTATAGAGCACTCATCGCCTATGGAATAGTCTAAATATCAACCAGTAGGCTTTCCGAAGCACTTATTCTGCCTCCCACCAAAACAATTAACCCATTCATGATCTGTGAGTCTGTCGTTAGTGTTTATTTCTGTTTGTGACATAATGTGACACCTTACTGTCTGCCGATCATTGCTGGCCTGAAGGGTGTTGGCCCTCTTCCCCCATGATGACTTCCTGTCACTTATAAGTGGCTTCATTGTTCTCACCAGTTTATACCAGCTCGATCTACTGAGCATCAGCCTTTGTCATTGGCCAAATTACCTTGGACGAACTGTGGCCTGTAGTTCAGTTTAAAATGAGCATTCCTGAATGAATCCATAGCACGAACAAGAATGAGCTAAGCCAAAATGTGTAAGGGGAGCCGTAAATAAGTCTGCTAAAAGAAAATACTCTGAAGGAGAATGGGTGATGCATGATGTTATAGAGGCAGGAACAATTGTATTCCAATTCACAAAGGTTCATCTAAAGGAGAAATGACTTTCCCCATCCCCTTCATTTAAATATTTATTTATTCATTCATTCATTCATTCATTCATTTTCGATTTCTCCCACAAGGGTGTCCTCAGCCTTGGTGGCAGCGGATAGCCAGAGTCACCCTAAATAGGCAACTGAAGTACATTATGACAGAGTGTTAGTTGTGGAAGTGGTTGCCATTCTAGGGCGCTGCGGGGCTTTCCTTTTTGGCAAGAGTACACGGAGGTTCTCACTACACGACATTTGATTTGTCTGTTTATTAGAATTGGTAATGGACTAACAGTACTGCAAATGCTTCTCCATAGTGAACGAGTTGGCTGCCGTTCTCACCTCACTATATCAGCTGCCACATCGCCCATCCTCAATGCCCAACTGCTGGGCTGTTCTAGGTAATCTATGCTACTTGTGCTGAGCATTGTTGCCTGGTCGTGTCTTTTGAATGGCTTTCACGTTGTTACAGAGATATAGGTATGGTCGAGAAGTGGGTGTCTTTCTTAGTGCATGCTTGTGTGCCTGGCTATTGTGCCCACTGAAGTAACACTGTTTCCTGGGGAGTGGGAAAAATTGTCTAGTGCCTGTTTCGGGCATCTTGTGCTAGGCATTATGGGGACTGTAGTTACATCCTGGAATTTGTGTGCAAGGGCCTACAAAGCACATCAGCTATGCCAACACTCAGGAGTTATGAGCAGACCGGGCACCATGACCTTGCTTTTCTACAGGTCTATACATCATGTGGTGTCAAAGGTTTGGCAATAGCCTTGGGGGCCCCACCACATCTCATCTCCTTCTCATTCCTTGCTCCACATATGCATGGCATTGTCAGTCTTGCCACTTACCCAGTATCCAAGTTCAATGTCCTGTGTGTCTGACCATGCATCCTGGCAGGGTGCTGTTCCACAGAACCATGGCGTCAATGGTGGAACTCAGGAAATGGGCACAGCAGTCATTGGCACACCTTCAGATTGACATCACAAGTCATTTGTATGACCATTGAAGGGTACAGCTTCCTTTTGCAGTAGACATGCTCTTGCGTCTGGGATGGGGCCATGCGTACAGTCCATTAGGGAAGTGGGCTCTTGCATAGAAACGTGCCTTTGTGGTAGCATACACCTTGGTCTGGATGCTGGGCTGGGATCCAAGGTTTGGTGCACGTCTCATAAGTGCATAGAGCACCAGTACCAGGACTTGTGAGAAGGTTCACTGTGATATGCAGCAGTCTGATGGTGTGCGCAAATATGCTCCTTGCTAGAAAGTTCAGGACGGCCACCAGCTTCAGTAAGGGTGGGGTGGCAGTGCTGATGTTTATCCCATTCTGGAGGTCCACTTGTATCAGGGTGAGCAGGTTTGATATAGTGCCTCTGCTCAACAGACAGACACTATTAGGTTTTTGGTGAGTGTCCAAAGTGGATTGTCTGGCATGAGGTGTGGGTGGCTTAATCCCACGTCTCCTCTGCCTTTACAGGGCACGTATCCTTCTGTTGCCGCACTGCATGCCTCTCTAGCTCTACGCAGCAAGTTGTGAAGGTCAGTGTCTACATCTGGTCCTCATCTGCTAGGGGCTACATGTTGGTTTTGGGCAAGTTGTGGCCCTTAAGTGCAATGAGATGCAACTGTGGCTTCATTTTCATCACCTGGATACAATTATTGGAAGGGTAGCTCAGGGGAACGTGCTCGCCTTGGAAGCAAGACGACACGAAGCAACACAGGTTTGATCCCTGGGTCCGGCTTAGTGCCTTATAAATAACCAATCATAATCATAATTACCTCCAGCTCTGAGGTGGAGGCAATTGCATTGCCTTTAACTCTTTATTTGTCGGCTCTAATTCCCCCTTAGGAATAAGCACTGCAGAATGTACCATGTTTTTCTGCATTTTCTGGTGTACTTGGACGGAATTAACCCCGGAGGAATTGCCACAGGATCTGTGTTACTTATAATTTGGTGGTGCGGGAAAAGTGGCGGTAATTCCATTACCGCCACTTTTTCCCGTTACTGTAAAAGTTGAAAGAAGGCCCATAAGTGTTTGCAATAGATATTTACTCTTGAAATAATAGATTTTAGAGTAAATTGTCTGTAATGGATTATGAAGCATTTCCTTAATGAATGACCTCGGCTTGGCCCAGCGAAAGGTTTTAATAGAGACGAACTGTCTAAAAGAAAAGCACTTATTTGTAGTCCTTTAAAAAGCAAAGAACTTCAGTACAGATGAAGACGTTCCAACATAAGTGCTTTGGCATCAGACAAATTGAGTTCCATGGTGATTTTATGGCATAAGACCTCTGGAACTGTAGCCTAACGCCGACATTAGCAGCCTTACTTAAGTGACGGCCCGTAATTGGTTCCATTTAATCTTTCAGTTAGTGCAGCTTTCACCTTAAAGTAATACAAGCATCTGAAATATTAATACATATATGAATTCTGAAATGCGCCTATGATCAGTTGCATATCCCACGTCTTCAAATCATTTGTGAAGATGTCTTCTGCTGGCGTAACAATGCCTCCTGTCCGAGTCCACGAGATGCAGAATAGTTCAATCGATGCAATAACCGGCTGTAAAGATCCAGACAGGGGCAGACACATCTGGAAGCGTGCAAATAACACACGTGTGCCTACACATGGCAGCACCCACTAACAGAAGGGTCTACCGTCTATGCTCAGCAATCCGAATTAAATCTCAGAGACGATCAGACGTTCTTTAGTTCCCTAATTACAGAGGCCCTTCACCTCAGAATTGGCCACTCTCCTCCCCTCCATCAAAAAAAAGTGCTAGTTCAGCCATGGCGGACAGCCCCAGTTGAGTACACAGGTTTAAGGGTACCCAGGCAGTGAGGCCCTGTTTCAAAGCCACTCTGCTTCTGGTTCGACCCGAACATGTCAACATATTAGATTGAGATGTCATTGATTTGACACCCATGAATGTGGTTTAATAGTAAAAAAAAATGACTTACAGAACTGGAGCCACATTATAAAAAAGAAAAAAGAAACGAGTAGGGGCCATCACCTCTGCCATTCGTGGTGCGCCTTATGGAGTTGCTGTTCCCTCATATTTATAGGAGCACACCCCCAAGTAAATGAGGGGATCATGTTGCCTGTGTGCATGCTTTATTTGTGTATTTGTGTATTTAATTGCGTTTTTTTACACCCGATTTCGGTTTTTATGCAGATCCAGGATTTGAACCTCTGTGTGGTCTTGTTTCCAAGAGCAGCGTGTTGCCCCTGTGCTATCCTCGTTTGATTATTCAGTCAGGCCCTGTGCCCAGTGGCATCCCCAGGAATCAAATGAGTGTGTGGGTTTGGGTTTGAGGGGGTCACAGAAGAGCCACGGGCAAAAGTAGGGGAGGGGCAATTACAAATCGACAATGTTAATGTTTTTACCAATTTGACATGGGCAAAGTAGCCCAAAGTGAACCTGGGGAGGTAGAAATGGTGCATTGCTACAGCACAAAGTTTGGGGAAGGTTGGATAAAAGACTTTTTTCAAGCAATTTTGTGGGACGCCAGGGCGTCAACAGTAAGCACAATGGCAATTATGCATCACCGGTCAGTGTAAATGACAGCAATTTTAATATTGTGCCAGAGTGTACAGCAGTGTTTGGAAGTGCCAGAAGATAACAACATTAGTTGTGTTACAAGCAAAATGCTAGGTTACTTCAAAGTATACCTCAGTGTGGCTCAAATGCTGCAGGGTGCTGTCAATGCAGGGTGACCTGTGTTGCTCTTTTACAGGGAGTTGGTAATGAAAGTGCTCACCTGCCTGGGGTAATGTTTAAATACACCATGGTTCTCTTAAAAACTGCAATGTTCAGCACAATGTGCCAGCCTGCCAGTGAAGCATTGCCTTGCCAGTTTCAAACAACTCTACTTAATCACAGTCAACATAATGCCAGTTCCAACAGTGACATGCCATGCTTGCCCGCGCCTACCCCAGTATGACATATTCTGATGTAAGCGCATCCTCATATCAATCAATCATTTCATCATATGCCTGGTCAGCCACCATACGTAATGCACAGCCTTGTAGAGGCTGCAATACTATGCCACGTGCAGCTTCAAATACCCCAATAAAGCCATTTTATGGTTGGTAGATTGATTATATGTAATGTAGAGCCATGCAAGACCAATCGCAAATGACCCAACACCACCAAGACCCAGAGTGCAAGCCTCAAACCTGGCATTCTGCCTCCTCACCACCCAGAGCATGAGCCCTGTACACTGCATCCTGCCCGCCAAAACCCAAAGCACAAGTCCCATACATGTCATCCTCGCCCCCCACCACCCAGAGCACAAGTCCTATACCTGTCATAATGCCCCCCACCCCACCACCACCAAGATTGCAAGCCCCATACCTGGCGTCCTGTCCCCACCACCCAGCACGCAAGCCCTATACCTGACATCCTGTCCCCACCATCCAGATAACAAATCCAATACCTGGCATCCTGCCCACCCACCACCCATTGTGCACACCCATACCTGGCATTCTGCCCCTCCATCACTCAGAGTACAAGACCCATTGCTGGCCTCCTGCCCCCAGTACCACCCAGAAAGACCCATTCCTAACATCCGCCCCCCAACACCCAGCACACAAGCCCCATTGCTGGTATCCTGCCCCTCAATGCCCAGAGCAAAAGTCCCATATTTGGCATCCTGGTTCACACAACGCAGAGCACAAGTCCTATACCTGGCATCCCCATCCCCGCTAAGATTGCAAGCCCCATACCTGGCCTCCTGTCCCCACCACCCAGTGTGCAAATCCCATACCTGGCATCCTGCCCCCACCATCCAGAGCACAAGCCCAATACCTGGCATCCTGTTGCGTACACCCAGAGTACAAGTCCATACCTGGCATTTTGCCCCTCCACTACCCAGAGCACAAGTGCCATAACTGGCATCATGCTCCACAACAAACAAGAGTACATGCCTTATAGCTGGCATCTTGCCTGCCCGCCACCCATAAAACATGCTGTATACCTGGCATCCAGTTCTCGAATACCAAGATTGCAAGCCGCATACCTGGCAACTTGCCCCACCACCACCCAGAGTGCATGACCCGTATCTGGCTTCCTGCTCCCACACAGAACACAAGCCCCATACCTGGCATTCTCCCCCACCACCCAGAGCACAAGCCCCACACCTGGCCTCCTGTATCCCACTATCCAGAGCACAAGCCCCATACCTGACATCCTGCCTCCCCACCCAGAACACAAGCCCAATACCTAGCATTCTCCCCCACCACCCAGAGCACAAGCCCCATGCATGGCATCCTGTACCCCACAAGCCCCATACGTGGAATCCTGCCCCACCACCAGCCACAGCACAAGACCCATACCTGGCATCCTGCCCCCCACCACCAAGATTGCAAGCCTCATACATGCATCCTGTCCCCACCACCAAGCGTGCAAGTCCCACACCTGGCATCCTGGCCCCACCACCGAGCAAACAAACCCTATACCTGGCATCCTGCTCCCCACCACCAAGACTGCAAGCCCACACCTAGCATTCTGCCCCTCTACTACCCAGAGAACGAATTACATAACTGTCATGTTGCTCCCCCACAACCAAGAGAACAGGCCCCATACCTGGCATCTTGCCTGCCCACCACCTTTAAAACATGCTTTATACCTGGCATCCTGCCCCCAACACCAAGATTGCAAGCCACGTACCTGGCAACCTGTCCCCACCACCAAGTGCGCAAGTCCCACACCTGGCATCCTGCCCCTTCACCATCCAGAGCACAAGTCCTATACTTGGCATCCTGCCCCCTGCCAAGATTGCCAGCCCCCTACCTGGCCTCCTTTCTGCACCACCCAGAGCACAAACCCAATACCTGGCATCCTTCCCCCCTCCCACCCAGTGTGCAAGTCTCATACCTGGCATTCTGCCCCTCCACCACCCAGCACACAAGCCACATACCCGGCATCCTGCCCCCAAACACCCAAAGCACAAGTCCCATACCTGGCATCCTGGCCCCCACCACTCAGAGCACAAGTCCTATACCTGGAATCCTCCCCCCGCTAAGGTTGCAGGTCCCATGCCTGGTCTCCTGTCCCCAACACCAAAACTGTAAGCCCATAGCTGGCATTCTGCCCCTCCACTACCCATAAAGCCAGCTCTATATCTGGCTTCCTGCCCTCCGACCCAGAACACAAGCCCATACATGGCATTCTGCCCCTCCACTACCCAGAGCACAATCACTATATCTGGCATCCTGCTCCATAACAACAGAGAGCACAAGCCCAATACCTGGCTTCTTGCCCCCCCGACCCAGAACACGCCCCACACCTGGCATCCTGTACCCCACTATCCAGAGCACAATCTCAATACCTGCCATCCTGCCTTCCCACCCAGAACACAAGCCCCATACCTAGCATTCTCCCCCACCACCCAGAGCACAAGCACCATACCTGACATCGTGTACCCCATTATCCAGAGCACAAGCCCCATACCTGGCATCCTCCTCTCAACACCCAGAGCACATGTCCCAACCCTGGCATCCTGGCACTCCAGCACCCGGAGCACAAACCCAATACCTGACCGCCTGCCAGCCACCATCCAATGCACAAGTGCGATACCTGGTTTCCTGTACCCACCACCAAGAGTACAAGCCCTAAACCTGGTATTCTGCCACTCCACCACACAGAGCACAATCACTATAACGGGCATCCTGCTCCACCACAACTAAGAGCACACACCCCATACCTAGCATCCTGCCCCACCACTACCCACAGCACAAGACCCATATCTGGCTTCCTGCCCCCCACAAACCCAGAACACAAGCCCCATACCTAGCATTCTCCCCCTCCACTCAGAATAAAAGTCCCACACCTGGCATCCTGCCCCCCCCGCCAAGATTGCCAGCCCCCTAAGTGGCATCTTGTCTGCACCATCCAGAGCACAAACCCAATACCTGGCTTCCTGCTCCCTACCACCCAGTGCGCAAGTCTCATACCTGGCATTCTGCCCCTCCACCACCCAGCACACAAGCCCCATACCTGGCATCCTGGCCCCCACCATCCAGAGCACAGGTCCTATACCTGGAAACCTCCCCCTGCTAAGATTGTAGGCCCCATGCCTGGCCTCCTGTCCCCACCACCCAGTGCACAAGTCCCGTTCCTGGCATCCTGTCCCCACCACCAAACTGCAAGCCCATAGCTGGCATTCCTCCTCTCCACTACCCAGAGCACAAGTGCCATAACTGGCATCATGCTCCACAACAACCGAGAGCACAAACCCTATACCTGGCATTCTGCCTGCCCACCACCCATTAAAGCAGCTCTATACCTGGGATCCTGCTCTGCAACACCGAGATTGCAAGCCCCATATCTGGCTTCCTGCCCCCCCAACCCAGAACACATGGCCATATCTGGCATTCTGCCACTCCACTACCCAGAGCAGAAGTGCCATAACTGGCATCATGCTCCATAACAACAGAGAGCACAAACCATATACCTGGCATTCTGCATTCCCACCACCCATAAAACCAGCTCTATACCTGGGATCCTGCTCTCCTACACCGAGATTGCAAGCCCCATATCTGGCTTCCTGCCCATCCCAACCCAGAACACATGCCCATACCTGGCATTCTGCCCCTCCACTACCCAGAGCACAATCACTATATCTGGCATCCTGCTCCATAACAACAGAGAGCACAAGCCCAATACCTGGCTTCCTGCCCCCCGACCCAGAACACACCTCACACCTGGCATCCTGTACCCCACTATACAGAGCACAATCCCAATACCTGCCATCCTGCCTTCCCACCCAGAACACAAGCCCCATACCTAGCATTCTCCCCCACCACCCAGAGCACAAGCACCATACCTGGCATCGTGTACCCCATTATCCAGAGCACAAGCCCCATATCTGGCATCCTGCCTCTCAACACCCAGAGCACATGTCCCAACCCTGGCATCCTGGCACTCCAGCACCCGGAGCACAAACCCAATACCTGGCCGCCTGCCATCCACCATCCAATGCAAAAGTGTGATACCTGGTTTCCTGTACCCACCACCAAGAGTACAAGCCCTAAACCTGGTATTCTGCCACTCCACCACACAGAGCACAATCACTATAACTGGCATCCTGCTCCACCACAACTAAGAGCACATGCCCCATACCTGGCATCCTGCCCCACCACTACCCACAGCACAAGACCCATATCTAGCTTCCTGCCCCCCACAAACCCAGAACACAAGCCCCATACCTAGCATTCTCCCCCTCCACTCAGAGCAAAAGTCCCACACCTGGCATCCTGCCCCCCTGCCAAGATTGCCAGCCCCCTACCTGGCATCTTGTCTGCACCATCCAGAGCACAAACCCAATACCTGGCTTCCTGCTCCCTACCACCCAGTGTGCAAGTCTCATACCTAGCATTCTGCCCCTCCACCACCCAGCACACAAGCCCCATACCTGGCATTCTGGCCCCCACCATCCAGAGCACAGGTCCTATACCTGGAAACCTCCCCCTGCTAAGATTGTAGGCCCCATGCCTGGCCTCCTGTCCCCACCACCCAGTGCGCAAGTCCCATTCCTGGCATCCTGTCCCCACCACCAAGACTGCAAGCTCATAGCTGGCATTCTGCCTCTCCACTACCCAGAGCACAAGTGCCATAACTGGCATCATGCTCCACAACAACCGAGAGCACAAACCCTATACCTGGCATTCTGCCCGCCCACCACCCATAAAAGCAGCTCTATACCTGGGATCCTGCTCTGCAACACCGAGATTGCAAGCCCCATATCTGGCTTCATGCCCCCCATCCCAGAACACATGCCCATAGCTGGCATTCTGCCCCTCCACTACCCAGAGCACAAGTGCCATAACTGGCATCATGCTCCATAACAACAGAGAACACAAACACTATACCTGGCATTCTGCATGCCCACCACCCATAAAACCAGCTCTATTCCTGGGATCCTGCTCTCCAACACCGATATTGCAAGCCCCATATCTGGCTTCCTGCCCCCCCGAACCCAGAACACATGCCCATACCTGGCATTCTGCCCCTCCACTACCCAGAGCACAATCACTATATCTGGCATCCTGCTCCATAACAACAGAGAGCACAAGCCCTAAACCTGGCTTCCTGCCCCCCGACCCAGAACACACCTCACACCTGACATCCTGTACCCCACTATATAGAGCACAATCCCAATACCTGCCATCCTGCCTTCCCACCCAGAACACAAGCCCCATACCTAGCATTCTCCCCCACCACCCAGAGCACAGGCACCATACCTGCCATTGTGTACCCCATTATCCAGAGCACAAGCCCCATACCTGGCATCCTGGCACTCCAGCACCCGGAGCACAAACCCAATACCTGGCCGCCTGCCATCCACCATCCAGTGCACAATTTCGATACCTGGTTTCCTGTACCCACCACCAAGAGTACAAGCCCTAAACCTGGAATTCTGCCACTCCACCACACAGAGCACAATCACTATAACTGGCATCCTGCTTCACCACAACTATGAGCACAAGCCACATACCTGGCATCCTGCCCCACCACTACCCACCGCACAGTACCCATATCTGGCTTCCTGCCCCCCCCCACCCAGAACACAAGCCCCATACCTAGCATTCTCCCCCTCCATTCAGTGCACAAGCACCATACCTGGCATCGTGTACCCCATTATCCAGAGCACAAGCCCCATACCTGGCATCCTGCCTCTCAACACCCAGAGCACATGTCCCAACCCTGGCATCCTGGCACTCCAGCACCTAGAGCACAAACCCAATACCTGGCCGCCTGCCATCCACCATCCAATGCACAAGTGCGATACCTGGTTTCCTGTACCCACCACCAAGAGTACAAGCCCTAAACCTGGTATTCTGCCACTCCACCACACAGAGCACAATCACTATAACTGGCATCCTGCTCCACCACAACTAAGAGCACATGCCCCATACCTGGCATCCTGCCCCACCACTACCCACAGCACAAGACCCATTTCTGGCTTCCTGCCCCCACAAACCCAGAACACAAGCCCCATACCTAGCATTCTCCCCCTCCACTCAGAGCAAAAGTCCCACACCTGGCATCCTGCCCCCCTGCCAAGATTGCCAGCCCCCTACCTGGCATCTTGTCTGCACCACCCAGAGAATAAACCCAATACCTGGCCTCCTGCCCCCTACCACCCAGTGCGCAAGTATCATACCTGGTATTCTGCCCCTCCACCACCCAGCACACAAGCCCCATACCTGGCATCCTGGCCCCCACCATCCAGAGCACAGGTCCTATATCTGGAAACCTCCCCCTGCTAAGATTGCAGGCCCCATGCCTTGCCTCCTGTCCCCACCACCCAGTGCGCAAGTCCCATACCTGGCATCCTGTCCCCACCACCAAGACTACAAGCCCGTAACTGGCATTCTGCCTCTCCACTACCCAGAGCACAAGTGACATAACTGGCATCATGCTCCACAACAACTGAGAGCACAAACCCTATACCTGGTATTCTGCCTGCCCACAACCATAAAAGCAGCTCTATACCTGGGATCCTGCTCTGCAACACCGAGATTGCAAGCCCCATATCTGGCTTCTTGCCCCAACCAACCCGGAACACATGCCCATACCTGGCATTCTGCCCCTCCACTACCCAGAGCACAAGAGCATAACTGGCATCATGCTCCATAACAACAGAGAGCACAAGCCCTATACCTGGCTTCCTGCCCCCCGACCCAGAACACGCCCCACACCTGGCATCCTGTACCCCACTATCCAGAGCACAATCCCAATACCTGGCATCCTGCCTTCCCACCCAGAACATAAACCCCATTCCTAGCATTCTCCCCCACCACCCAGAGCACAAGCACCATAACTGCCATCGTGTACCCCATTATCCAGAGCACAAGCCCCATACCTGGTATCCTGCCTCTCAACACCCAGAGCACATGTCCCAACCCTGGCATCCTGGCGCTCCAGCACCCGGAGCACAAACCCAATACCTGGCCACCTGCCATCCACCATCCAATGCACAAGTGTGATACCTGGTTTCCTGTACCCACCACCAAGAGTACAAGCCCTAAACCTGGTATTCCGCCACTCCACCACACAGAGCACAATCACTATAACTGGCATCCTGCTCCACCACAATTAAGAGCACACCCCCATACATGGCATCCTGCCCCACCACTACCCACAGCACAAGACCCATATCTGGCTTCCTGCCCCCCCACCCAGAACAAAAGCCTCATACCTATCATTCTCCCCTTCCACTCAGAGCAAACGCCCCAAACCTGGCATCCTGGCCCCCACCATCCTGAGCACAAGTCCTATACCTTGTATCCTGCCCCCCACCACCAGGATTGCAAGCCCCATACCTGTGATCCTGTCCCCACCAGCCAGTGTGCAAGTCCCACACCTGGAATTCTGTCACCACCACCCACCGCACACACCCTAAACCTGGCATCCGGCTCCCCACCACCAAGACTGCAAGTCCAAAAATGGCATTCTGCCCCTCTACTACCCAGTGCACAAATGGCATAACTCGTGTCCTGCTCCCCCACAACCAAGGTGTCAGGACTAGGGCAGACGTAGGGGCAATGTAGCTGCCCTTATAGTGGGTACAGGTGGGAGGAGGGAGGCTATAAAGCATCCTATGAGATATTCCAGGCGTGTTCTCCATCCATTTTGCAGGACCGTGGTGCAAGGATGGAAAACAGCCTGGAAACTACATTTCCCAGCAGGCCGTGTGCAGAAGGAGCCTGCTGGAGTGAAGACTGCCATGCCCCGGGCCACGCCTGCACAAGCACGCATGTGCGAGCCACGCCTAAGGAGCGCTGCTCGCAATCCTGACCGGCACAGAGGGAAGACGTGCTCTTGCAGAACTCCTGTTGGCAAGCCTACGCGGGGCACCAACCCGCCTGCAGACACACCCCAGGCCCGCGTACATTCTCAGATAAGTGCAGTTCTAATTATACACGCGCAGACTGTTTCTCTGCATGGAAGGGGCCATTCCCTCGGGAAACCATGCCTACTAACTATCCGTATTCCAGAGCTGCGAACAAGACAAAAGGGGAACGCATGGTGCTCTCTCATTAACCCAGCATGAGAACTGGACTAACAGTCCCTGCGTGTTTCTAGGAGCATTTTTGTTGCATGCATTCCAGTGTAGTGATATCGCTGCACTGAGTAACGGAACGCCAGGAAATTAACCCTTAAGAGTACACGCATTTGAATGCGCGCTCGTACTGACTTTTCACTTGCTCCTTTCAGTGGCGAACGAAGCAGGGAGACGCGCAGTGGCCAGCCAACACGAAAAGGCCAGAAAAGAGATAGAACTCAAGCAGAAAACGAAGCTAAGTTTTTTAATGGGTTTCTTTTGTTTGAGGGGACACGGCTTTGCATTGGGGTAATGTGCTTGACCTTGATTCAACTGCATGAAGTTAATGCAGAGCCTAAGCCTTGCATTATATAATGTGGGGTTCATGCCTAAACCTTACATGACTTAATGTGGGGTAAGACATCAAAAAAGTAGTGTGCAGAGGAACACACGTATTGTGCAACACAAGGTGTTCAGTGTCCTGGTTAAGGGGCTCCAGCACAAAGGCCCCGTTTGTTCTTTGGGCATACTGTGTCCATGTGAAGAGTGCAGAAGTGTAAGGGCGGAGTTCTCTACATCCAGGAGCAGGAGCCGAGGAGCATGTGTCCCTAATCTCCCCCAAACCATCCACAACACCTCCCTTTCCGGTGTTCCAAACCTCCATGGCCTGTACACTCGACGGCCCCTAACCCTCTTTCCCCGAAGGCTCGCGGTGCCCTGTAGTTGAACTCTCCCAGGTGCCAAGACCCGACGGGGAGGGAGGCATTTGTGCTGCCTCTGCACCAGGAAGGAAAAAGATCTGACAGAATTGCGAGCCCAAGTATTTATCAAGCGCCCAGGCAGCACAACCATGGCTGATGCAGTAACTCTCCTCGATGAATTAAAGGCCGAGTTGGCAGCAACTAGGCAGGACTATCAGAATTTGGCAGGTCAAGTTCATAACCTAACGATCCAGAATCAAGCCCAAGCAACACCTTTACCCACAGCACCCCCACCAGTTCCAGTGCAAGTACAAGTCGCCACTGAACCACCGTTACCCCGGGCAGCACCCGAAAGGTATAATGGAGATCCACAGAATTTTAATCAGTTTATCATGCAGTGCCAATTACATTTTTTATCAAAACCTGCAGTTTTCCAGTCCGCCCAGGCTTGTACGACATTCGTGATTTCTTACCTCTCTGGGGATGCTGCATCATTGGCCACACCTTTAGTCCGCAAGGATGATGCCTTGCTATATAGCTGGGATGGATTCCTCGAAAGATTTGGTAAGATTTTCAACCGCAGGGCTGCAACACTAATCAAGGACAGAGAATGTTGACACTAAAACAGGGAAGTAAAGACTTGGTCTCCTATGTTACAGCATTCAATCGGCTAGCCATGGAGACGGATTGGCCTCAAGAAAAGAGGATGGTCTTGTTCTATCAAGGCCTAAGGGAGGACCTAAAAGTCCTTGTGGCTCAAGTGGACCCGCAACCTAATACCTGTTCTTCTATGATCGATCTCGCTCTTAGATTGGATCAGAGACAGAACGAGTGGCGACAGGATTGGCGACGGTGGGAGAATAAACCGATTGTAAGGCTTGATCAACAAAAATTCACCAGGGTTCCAGAGAAATGGACAGATGAACCAATGCAAATCGGTACTGTTTGGGGCCACAAGGAGAAGAGTCAAAGAGACAAGCTGTGCCTTTACGATGGTAAGGCAGGCCACTTTGTGCGGGAATGTCCCAGCAAATGTTACGCTCACCTGGTATCCACGGGGATACCACCCAGCCGTAGGGACTCTGGTATCCTTTTCTGCAGTTCCCAGGTGTGACCAGCGGGGAAGTTCTGCCTGGAATACAGGTGGGCAATGTTCAAGACTGGGCAACTGGGGTAAGCAACCCCACACCACCCCGTATGCCCGCAGCCCCTCTGGAATTCTCCTCACTTTGTTAATTCAGGTGTGCTCTCCGTCCTACCTTCTTGCAGGGGCGCATTGTCCTTTGCGGGTGAATGCGATCTAGTTACTTCACTGATGCCGGCCCGTTTTGAGTCTTTCAGGTAGGTCTTATTGCTGTTGTATATTGATGTTACTCTTGCATGCCTTTCTTGGTATAAATAATGTCTTTTTCTCTTCCTTAGGTGCATGGAAGTCCAATGTGATGCATTTGCTGAATTGGGTCTCACCGGTAAATGATGGTGTATTAAGAGCGCCTTGATGCGGTAAGTAGGCGCTATGCACAACGCTATGATGCCTTGCCTTTGCTAACCTGTTGTCTTTTCTTTCCCATAGATTGCGGTGCTCACCCGGTGTATGAAATCCCGAGGCGATGCTGGTCGAGGGGCCCCTTGCGAGGTAAGCTTTTCGGCACAATTCGTTATGTTGTAAAAGTGTCTAATGTCTTGCTTCTTCCTTTTTTGCAGATCCGCTGGTCCGGGAGACATGCTGATCCTAGGATGCTGTTTGCAGGAGCTGTGGGCAGCTAACAATGAAATTACAGGTAAGCTGCTGCTGTTAACCATGTACTTTTGTCTCTTTACAGATGCTGTTCTTCCGAGGTTCGTGGGTACAGCTGAACACGATGAGCATCACGTTGCAGGATTGCAAAGTAACGCGAAGCGTGTTATCCAAGTCGGGTGTAGTTTAAATAGCTTCAAGAAAGTAGTCCAGGTAAAGTAGTTCCTAGGCTACCACACCCAAAACACTATACCGCCTAGCTTGGTTCCAAGGAGCCAAGCTATGTGGATGCCTCCATGTTGGCTGGCACTTGAAATAAAGTAGTTCCCTAAACACAAGTCTTTATTAAGTATGAGCCTGGCGCCAAAGGTTCCAGGACTGGCCCCAAGAGGGCCTAGGCAAAGGATGCCTATGTTTGTTGGAGACCCGAGCCAAGACCCCTCCTGGCCCATGGGCTTGCCAGGGGGTTTCTGGATGTGGGTCGTGACAGCAAACCAGCGAAAGGAGGGCCTTCGGGAAATGCGATAGCTCGCACGTGAGGGTGGCAGGAGCGAGTGGAGCTAAAAACACCCCAAAAATGTTAGCAAATGTGCACAAGAACCAGGCAATTCATATAATGTTAACCGGTTACTTGCGTTGGCAGGAAAAGCATATACCAGTGTCACTAATGGTGGATTCGGGCGCCACTGGAAATTTCGTAGACAATCAAGTAGCCAGGAAGCTAGGGCTCCCGTTGAGCACTAAGGCACTACCAGAAGAGGTGAAGTCAGTGGATGGGTCGCCGTTGGTCTCGGAACCAATCACACAGCAAACGGTACATCTACACTTGGAGTGCGGAACAACACATCAAGAAGTCATTAGTTTTGATGTGATAGCGGCTCCACAGTTTGGTTTCATTTTGGGGTTAACCTGGCTGAAACTCCACAACCTAACCATAGACTGGACCACCGGTTTAATCCAGTTTGGTTCTATCTACTGTCATGCACACTGCAAAGCACCAGTACCAGAATCCATTCCCCATTGCGTAGGAGGAAGCGCAGTTATGGATTTGCCCAATTAGTATGAAGAGTATCGGGATGTTTTTAACAAAGTGGCAGCCGAGTCCTTGCCCCCACACCGGCCATTCGATTGCCGGATTGGCCTTGAGGCAAGTGCAGTGCTACCCTGCAGTCGCATATACGCACTCACTGAAGTAGAAAACGAGTATCTAAAAGACTACATTGAAACCAATTTGGCGAATGGTTTTATCAGGCATTCTACATCTCCCGCCTCCTCTCCCTTGTTTTTTGTACCGAAGAAAACAGGAGATTTAAGAACATGCATCGATTACAGGGCGATTAACAAAATAACGATAAAAAATCGCTACCCCCTACCCTTGATCCCGGTATTGTTGGACCAGGTGCGTGGGTCAACAATTTATATGAAACTAGATCTCTGTGGGGCCTACCACCTGCTGCGAGTACAAAGAGGGGACATATGGAAAACCGCATTACGGACTAAATTTGGCCTATACAAATATCAGGTCATGCCATTTGGGCTATGTAATGCCCCAGCAACGTTCCAGCATTTTCTAGACGAAGTATTGTGTGGCTATCTAGATGTAATCGCAGTAGTATACATTGATGACATCTTGAGCTACTCCCAGAATCTGGAAGAACATCGAGGCCACGTCCGGGCAGTGTTGCAGAGACTGCAGGAACATCATTTATACGCCAAACTAGAAAAATGAAAGTTTCATCAGACGTCTGTAGAGTTCCTTGGAATCATCTTGTCTCCCGAGGGGTCACCATAGATAAAAAGAAAGTGCAGTCCATCATAGACTGGCCCTCCCAAGGTCCGTAAAAGATATTCAATATGTTCTAGGTTTCGCCAATTTCTACCGCCGCTTCATAGATGGCTTTGCAAAAAAAGGTACACCCCATCACCCGGCTGCCACGGAAAGGAGTACAGTTTCAGTGGGACAAGAATGCTGAGGCAGGCTTCCAGGCCTTGAAAAGGGCATTCATTACCGCTCCTGTTCGGCAGCACCCAGATCCGGCCAAACCCTACATCACTGAAACTGACACATCGAGCTATGCAGTCAGAGCAATCCTATCCCAAAGGAGCGATAATGGACAATTACATCCGGTCGCCTATTACTCTCGGATTTTATTACCTGCGGAACAGAGCTATGCAATAGCAGATAAAGAATTATTGGCTATTAAGACAGCATTCGATGAGTGGCGACATTATCTAATGGGAGCCCAACATACAGTGACAATTTATACTGACCATCGTAACCTACAATTCCTAAAATCAGCCAAAGCGCTCAGCCCCAGGCAATTGAGATGGGCTATGCAGTTTTCAGGGTATGATTTCATTGTAACCTACCGGCCAGGAGCAGAAAACCGAAAAGCGGACATACTCTTGCGGTACCCAGAACCAAACCTCGACCAGCCGGAGACAAGAGTGGAAGAATCCAAACCCATTGTTGACCCAAGTCGTATCATTGGAAGGATAGTAGTGGACACTATTTTTGAAAACATCAGGAAAGGAATGTCAGCACAACAACTAGCGCAATGGGGGACCCAGAACAAAGACCAGACAGTAAAAGATGGGTTACCATTCTACAAGTCAGCATTGTATCTATCAACAAGCCATAAAATGGTGTCACGATTCGCCGTTCGTGGTTCACCCTGGAAAAGTAAAGACCGTCGAATTAATGAATCGCCACTTCTGGTGGCCATCCCTACATAAGGACGTTCAACAGTATATTGCCAAATGCAAAGTATGCCTCAGAAATAAGTCAGAGCATAAAAAACCAACAAGTTCTTTGCAACCACTACCTACACCTCCCAATCCGTGGCAATGTCGATGGATCTAATCGTGGAGTTGCCCCAGAGCCAAGGATTTACTGCCATTTTGGTTGTAGTGGACTACCTCACCAAGATGGCGCATTTCATACCCTGCAGAGGTACCCCATCAGCTAGTATGATGGCAGACTTGTTCTTACAACATGTGATTGGCCTGAATGGAATGCCTTATAGTATCATCTCTGATCGAGGACCACAATCTACCTCGAGATTTTGGCAAGCGTTCTGTAAATCAGTGGGAATTGACATACAACTCTCCACCAGTTACCATCTGAAAACTGATGGTCAGACTGAAAGATTGAACCAGACCCTGGAGCAATACCTACGGTGCCTAACTCAAGGCAAAGAGGACAATTCGGCGGATGTCATTTGGTTAGCAGAACTAGCATATATCAACGCAATGCATACAACTCCAAAACAACACCCTTCTATGGCATGTACGGGTACCACCCCCCGTTTCCAACCGGTTCCTCAAGGACACATACCATAAGTACCAGCAGCAGAGAAAAAGAAACAGCTGGAAGACATTTGGCAATCTGTTCAAGGCAATTTAAATTCGGCCAAATTGGCCTATAAACACCAAGCAGATAAAAAAAGACGACCTAGTCCTCAGTACCAAATTGGGGACAAAGTGTGGCTCTCAACACAAAATCTCCACCTCCAGGGATCACGAAAATTAATTCCCTGTTTCATTGGTCCGTTTCCGATTAAGGCACTAATTGGTCCAGTTGCAGTGAAATTGACCCTGCCCACTCACATGAAGATACATGCAGTGTTCCACGCTGCCCTGCTCTATCCAACCCCTGCTTCCTTGAAAACAAAGAACCCTCCACCTATCCAAGTAGATGGGCATCCCGAGTTTGAGGTCAGAGCCATCCTTGATTCCTGTTTTAG